>NC_092371.1:141944126-142569840 GCF_030028105.1 Mobula birostris | reverse complement strand
AGGAATACAAATGAAATTCAGCAAGGAAAACAGGAGGTGCTCAAGTAGCAACTTGAACCTGCTCTGCCGTTCAACAGCAACTTGGCTGGTTTGTCATCTTACTTCGTACATCCAACTTTGTTTTTTATTCCCTTAATGGCTTTGATTAAGGTAAATCTCACAGAATCAGATTTAAAATGAATACTTAGTGTTTTGTCAGAGAGGTCCAAATTTCTCTATAAATGACAAAATGAAGCAAGAGAGAGAAGCTTTCTCAGTACTCTGCAATGTAGGATTTCAGGAAAGAAACATTAGGCCATGTTAGAATGTAAGCTACTGAAGGGAGAGAGGAAACAAACATGAAAGCCTGAAAAGTGACATTGGGACTAAAACACACCAGGAAATCTTATCTACAAGAACCATGTGCAGAGGCCAACACCGATGAAGAAAGCAAGTAAAATTTGAAAACTGTAAAAAGGGAGTGAATGGAAATGTTAGAGGAAGAAAAGTGATGAGAAGGGGACATCAGATGTAGGGAAACAAAGAATAAAGTATCAACATCACAAAATAAGTTTTTCACATTTATCCACCAACAAAATTCAGGGGAAAGAGCAAGGGAGGCCATGACTTTTGAAGATGATTAAAACAATTTAAATAGTTTAACTTCTCTGGCAAGTGTGAAGCTACACATGAATGTGCATTTAGGAAAGGAATATGGAAGGGGAATGTGATTCCAATTACTCTATGTATAGGACATACATAATGGCAGACCACTTTCCTTATTGTTTTATGAGTTGTTACTTTAATACAAAATACCATGCAAAATACTTCTGTCCAACAAACTCTACTACTCTGTTATGTGTACATATAGTAATATTGATTGGTTGAGATGTCGTACCTTCCATAATGGTTGACGACAGAATTAAACTTTGGGAGGTTCATAAAGATGTTTTATTGCTCGAGCTTTGTAAATCTGATGTACTATAGAGTTACTTTGGGAAAGAAACAGAAGAAAGTGAGAAGGAAATGAAGAACTGAATCTAAGAGCAGAAGATTTAAGAGTAATCTGTCATTGTGTAAAATTATCAACCCAAGTCAGTTAACAAAGAAAGCTGTAATATATTTAATTATATTAAATTATTTTTTCCAATAAGTTGCTACAATTTCAGCAGCTCAGCATAAAATAGCCATTCCATTTGTTTGCTATTAGAAATGTATTTGTAATATATATGGTTAAATATGATAAATACTGATTTTAGCATGTGCTAAAGAAAAATATACCTTTTACAAAGTGCTTGCGTACTCTATTGGAGTTAATGTCCTGAGCATCATCTTCATTCATGTCAGTGCATTGGCATCACAGTTTAGCTACTTAGAATCACTGAACGTGCTACTAGAAACAGTGTATATGGCAGACATTATGACAAATGCCTGGGTGTGCCACTGGAGGTTACCAGTTTGTTTCTCTGCAGTCTTCTATGCTGCTTGCGGCACCTCAGCATGGTCGTGCGAACCTCAAAAATCTCATGAATAGCTTTGCGGAAACAGTGAAAATTGTAGTCAATCAAACCTGCAGTGTAAAAAAAAAAAGAAAACAAAAAGTAAACTAGTAAATGCCAAAAAGGCATTATTCACAAACATTCAAACTGTTTAACAGCAGGGCTTTGTCAGCTGCACAATGGGTTCAAGTGTTAACTCTCCATTAATGACGCATGATGGACCAAAGTATTTCCTACACTCTGTTTTTAGTAAATTATTTCTGGCTCATTCAAATTGTGCTAAATGATGTGATTTATTATTGGAATTCACCCACCATGTTAAAGCTGGCTTCAAAGATAAAGTTGATGTTTAAAGATCTGCACAACACAACTACAGAACCAGTGGGTAGAAAATCCCAAGTCCTGACAGTTCGTTGCTCTTAAAAGGTTCGGAGTCTGCTTTTCCCTCCAAAAAGTCTGCCTGAGCTGCTAAATATTAACAACATTTCATGTCTATATTCCTGACTTCCAGTATTTTCCTGACTTCCAGTATTTTCCTTTAGTTAAAGAGTCAACATGGTTTAGGTTTAAATGATTACCTTAAAACCAGGAATTGCATGACCATGGTACAACAGAAATGCCATGCACAAATGGTAAGTGCCCATGCTGAATGTGTCATTAAGAAAATAGAGCAAAGCTTGTATTTTCCCAAATATAACGCAAAGGAAATCAAAGATTAAGTTACATAGTAATATCCCATATTACAGGAACAGCGGTCAACAAATATGAAAACCTGTCTATGTGCTATTCATGGAAAGGGATTCTTTTACAGTAATTTTTTGTAAGTATTTTGTCAGGTAAGCATTTACTGTGGTCATAGGCAGAGTGCAGTACAGCCGTCCCAAAACAAATGCAAAGTAAACTGACCCTAGGTGGGATCCTACTATGCTCCTCTCAAAATTTTGTGATGAAAACACACAATAATTACCTTTGCGTTCAAAACTTTCTTCCCTAAGAAAACAAACTAGACCAAGAAATTTTGTTACTTCTTTGAGATACAAAATAGTCGTGTTGTTCAGCTTTATGATTGCCACAGATTCTTTGTCATACGTACTTCCTCCTCCAAATTCTCGAAGCCTGGGAAAAGAACGTAAAGAATGATTTCCTTGGAATGACTAGCAGTATTATGCTACCTTGCATAGATGCTTGCACCTTAATTGAATTCAGATTTCTGGTATCAACGAGCTTTTGCCTGATAAACTGCAGGGGAAGTGGAAGTGGTCACAACACAGTCAAGTTAAAAATAAATCTGTTGATCCTTTAACCAATGTAATCTGGACTTCAAGTTGTTATCAGTAGGACTTTTTTACAGAAGGGAAAAGTCAGGAAGATGACTTCCAATCAAAGAATTACTCTGACACAGGGTAGGAATGGGCAAGGTGAGTATGTGAGAACAGGTTGAAAACAGAATCCAAAAATCTTCTCTAGGCAAGTGAATAGAAAGCCAGAAGTAAGAGAGGGAATGGGAGAGCAGGTGATTCAGAAAGCAGGAACAAAGTGATTCTACACAATGCAGGAAAAAAAAACATGATTGCAAAGGCAAATTTCAAATTAATAATTTTTGGGAGAATTAGCTCCTGTCATTAATATTTTCTAATCCCATTGGTGAGGGATTTTCGGATAACCTGTTGCTGTTTTAATGGTATCCAATTCAACCAAAGCAATATTGCCCAAAAATCACCTCCAGTGAAATGTTCAATGCATTGGTCCAAATAACAATTGCTGCTCTCCACTCAAAGAAGTACCAGGATTTACTTGTGCTGAAGATGCTATAGCAGCATCATTCAAATGACCACACAAATTTCTCCTGTGGTCATAGGCGGAGTGTAGTACAGCGGTCCCAAAACAAATGCAAAGTAAACTGACACTAGGTGGGATCCCACTATGCTCCTCTCAAAATTTTGTGCAGCCAAAAAATGTCAGCATAAATTCTGCAAACAGATAGAGGGTCTCAGTTCATCAGATGAGAATGAGTTGAAATAGGAATCAGAAACCTGACAAAAACATAATTGTCAGCAGAAGCATTGAGGTTGAGGGGCTGTTCCTATGCTCTTTGTTATATGTAGTGGCTCCTTAAGCCTTAACCTCAAAGAGTTCACTATGAATATTTATTGCAGCTTTTTCACAAGATGGTCCTTAAGCACACCTGCCACCTCAGAAAACTTTAAGTACAAGCTCACAAAGGTGTCTTCACTGCTTTCAAATTCAAAGTCATCTTATTTTTAGAAATCTAGCCTGAAGATCCTTTCAGGCTGTCTTTCTTGATTTATATAACACACAAAACTACAGTGCTCACTGCTGAATTACAAAATTTTTAAAAATCACTTATCAAGGTAAAGAACTTTAACTTTTTGCTTAAGGCAACTTTAGCATCAGTTTTTCAGATGCATTGCAAAGCTCCCAAAATCCCATGGTTTCAGTTAGGGTATTCAAGTCCTTATAAGCTTTTCCTGCCATAATAATCCTCCTTCCTGGATCTACTGTTCCTGAGAAGTCTGTGTACATTCCCTTGTCACTATGGGACACCTCTCCAAACCCTACCCATTAATCTTTACTTGTCCACACTCCCCAGTAGCTGGAAGGATGGAGTGTCGTGAAGTTAGAGCTTTGGGATATATGCTAGTTATGTTAATAATATTTCTGATTTCTATTATCTGCAGGTGTTTTGCTCTTTAATAAGCATATTCAGCTTGAAAATACACTGTAAAGTTGGCACATATCCAGCAAATAAATCAATAAACAATTTTCACAGCCAAAATGTTATTGTTTTGATTTTTAAAAATCTTTTAGATGTATTATTCTATAAAATACCCAAATTGCACACAGTTTCCATCCAGGTATTGTTCTGCTTGTTGAACATATCTCAGAGATTGAGAAACAATGTACACCTTTCTTTACATTCTTTTTACAACAAGTTCAGCCTTGTACTAACCCATATATGCAGGAAATATCAATCACAACATCTATCATGTCGCAGCAGAGTTCATAAGTTTGCATGTCTACTGGCATACTATCTGTTGCAATGTAGATTTTGCTGACTACATCAAAGAGGAAGGCCTTTTCAATTCCTGAATTCTGCAAAATACAAAACACAATCGAATGAAAAAAACAAATAAGCCAATTATGTAATGGTGGTATTTTATAAATGATGCACAGCCAAATAATTTTGAAACCAAAAATGTGGATAATCAGTGCTCATAAAATTGAAAATGATTCAAGCAAATTAATAATACAGGTCGGGTCCTTAATTAGTTAATTACTTTCATTGTCATTATAGAAGTATCCAGCATAGTTAAAATATTGGATTAGTATTCTGGAGACCTGCACTTTTGGTCTGAAGTTCAAGTTTAAATGCCACTATGCCACCTCATGAACTTTAAACTAGAACATAGAAATCTACACCACATTACAGGCCCTTCAGCCCCCAATGTTGTGCCGACCATGTAACTTACTCTAGAAACTGCCAAGAATTACCCAACTGCACAGCTCTCTATTTTTCTAAGCTTCACGTACCTATCTAAGAGTCTCTTAAAAGCCCCTATTGTATCTGCTTCCACCATCATCACCGGCAGTGCATTTCACGCACCCACCACTCTCAAACTTTAAATTAGGCTGACATAAAAAAGTAAAATAAAAATGTATTAACAGTTAATTTCCTTTGTTAAAACATAAAGGTGCTGCATTTCCTTTTGGCAAAGAGTGCCTCCCATTCTTACACAGTCTGGGCTATATATGAAGATCCATTGTAAGATGATTGACTAATTTCTCTATGAAATAGCCTGGCAAACTACTTAGCTCTAGGACAATTATGAGTGGTATTAAAAGCTGAACTTACCAACAATGCTCAGATCACAAAAATGAATTTAAAAAAACCAGAAATTCCAAGTGTTCCTTTGATGAAAGGGCTAACCATAACTTTCATTGTGTCAAAAATAAAACATACAGATGTTGACATAATTTAGTGATAACAAAATAAGTCAGAGGGCATTTTGCAATTTACAGAAGGTTGGTATGAAGCCTAATCCTTTATATTAAATTGACAATATTTATACTATCAGAGTGGCCATAACCTCCTTACTGATGCTGATTATTGGTGTGAAGCTACCCTTTGACATTTTTGACTGAGTGTTAAATCTGTGGTGGGAAAGCTGTTGGAAAAGATTCTTAGAGATAGGGTCTCTGGGCATTTAGAGAATCATGGTCTGATCAGGGACAGTCAGCATGGCTTTGTGAAGGGCAGATCGTGTCTAACATGCCTGATAGAGTTCTTTGAGGAGGTGACCAGGCATATAGATGAGGGTAGTGGAGTGGATGTGATCTATATGGATTTTAGTAAGGCATTTGGCAAGGTTCCACACGGTAGTCTTATTCAGAAAGTCAGAAGGCATGGGATCCAGGGAAGTTTGGCCAGGTGGATTCAGAATTGGCTTGCCTGCAGAAGGCAGAGGGTCGTGGTGGAGGGAGTACATTCAGATTGGAGGATTGTGACTAGTGGTGTCCCACAAGGATCTGTTCTGGGACCTCTACTTTTTGTGATTTTTATTAACGACCTGGATGTGGGGGTAGAAGGGTGGGTTGGCAAGTTTGCAGACGACACAAAGATTGGTGGTGTTGTAGATAGTGTAGAGGATTGTCAAAGATTGCAGAGAGACATTGATAGGATGCAGAAGTGGGCTGAGAAGTGGCAGATGGAGTTCAACCCGGAGAAGTGTGAGCTGGTACACTTTGGAAGAACAAACTCCAAGGCAGAGTACAAAGTAAATGGCAGGATACTTGGTAGTGTGGAGGAGCAGAGGGATCTGGGGGTACATGTCCACAGATCCCTGAAAGTTGCCTCACAGGTGGATAGGGTAGTTAAGAAAGCTTATGGGGTGTTAGCTTTCATAAGTCGAGGGATAGAGTTTAAGCATTGCCATGTAATGATGCAGCTCTATAAAACTCTGGTTAGGCCACACTTGGAGTACTGTGTCCAGTTCTGGTCGCCTCACTATAGGAAGGATGTGAAAGCATTGGAAAGGGTACAGAGGAGATTTATCAGGATGCTGCCTGGTTTAGAGAGTATGCATTATGATCAGAGATTAAGGGAGCTAGGGCTTTACTCTTTGGAGAGAAGGAGGATGAGAGGAGACATGATAGAGGTGTACAAGATAATAAGAGGAATAGATAGAGTGGATAGCCAGCGCCTCTTCCCCAGGGCACCACTGCTCAATACAAGAGGACATGGCTTTAAGGTAAGGGGTGGGAAGTTCAAGGGGGATATTAGAGGAAGGTTTTTTACTCAGAGAGTGGTTGGTGTGTGGAATGCACTGCCTGAGTCAGTGGTGGAGGCAGATACACTAGTGAAGTTTAAGAGACTACTAGACAGGTATATGGAGGAATCTAAGGTTGGGGCTTATATGGGAGGCAGGGTTTGAGGGTTGGCACAACATTGTGCGCCAAAGGGCCTGTACTGTGCTGTACTATGTTCTATGTAACCCAGTATAGAATGGAATTCTTTTTTCTACAACAATTATGATAATTTTGCAGTGGTTCAGTGAGTAGATATAATTCTGTCAATGAAAACAATTTTATCTATTTTGTAATCAGCAAGAATTGACACAAGTTGATAACCTGTGATCTTGGGAAACAAGCACATAATCAAGACAGTGATATAGGCTTGCCAAATTCCTTAAAAAGCAAAAAATAACCGCTGATGCTGAGCTCTGAAGCAAAGTCATTGACTTAAAAGGTTTCTGTTTCTCTTGCTACCAGTACTACACGAAATGCTGGATTTTTTTGGCATTTTCTATCCTTATTCTATTTATTGTTTTACATAGGGAAGCTTGAATGAGGTACCACATTCGACAAAAGACAACCACTACCTTCAAATTAGAAGTAAAATAGGAAGAATATTATATGAAAAGCTCCTGACATTTCATTATCGTTTCTGCATGCATATTGTGTTCTAAAAACTAATCCATGATTATGTGAGCACACAGTGTAATCTTCCTGCATTTAGGACTATTATTCACTATACTATAACTATAAATAGTTTACTGTTTCATTTTAAAGGGACAATTAAGAATTAACAATGTTTCTGTGGATTTTTAAATGTTAAACCTGTTTCCTAGTATCACAAAAACCTTAGTGATTGAAATGATTGTATTAACAAGCTAGTAGTTTCATGGTTTCATTTCTGTTATCAGCTTTTTACTTTAAACAAAGTTAAATTTCCCAGCTGCTGTGATAGGATTTGAATTTTGGAGGACCTGTCCTATGCCCAGCACGTGCGCAATTACGAGAAAAGCATAACAGCGCTTCTACTTGTTTGGCATGACATCTGAATCTTCAGTAAACTTCCATAGATGTGTAGTGGAGAGTATCACAGCCTGTTAGGGAAGCACCAGTGCTCTTGAATGGAAAGTCCTACAGAAAGTAGTGGATACGGCCCACTCCATCATCGATAAAGTCCTCCTCACCATTGAGCACATCCACATGAAACCTTGTCACAGGAAGGCAGCATCCAACATCAGGGTTCCCCACCACCCAAGATGTGCTCTCTTCTCGTTGCTGCCATCAGGGAGAAGATACAGAAGCCTCAGGATTCACACCACCATGTTTCAAAACAGTTACTACCCCTCAACCATCAGGTTCAACTCTTGAAACAAAGGGATCCCACTTCCTCCAAACTAAAGGTGTAGCCATGGGCACCCATATGGGTCCTAGCTATGCCTGTCTTTTTGTTGGCTTTGTGGAACAATCTATGTTCCACACCTATTCTGGTGTCTGTCCCCCACTTTTCCGTTACTACATCGACGACTGCATTGGCGCTGCTCCCTGCATGCATGCTGAGCTTGTTGACTTCATTAACTTTGCCTCCAACTTTCACCCTACCCTCAAGTTTACCTGGTCCATTTCTGACACCTCCCTCCCCTTACAAGATCTTTCTGTCTCTGTCTCTGGAGACAGCTTATCCACTGATGTCTACTCTAAGCCTACTGACTCTCACAGCTATCTGGATTATTCCTCTTCTCACCCTGTCTCTTGCAAAAATGCCATCCCCTTCTCGCAATTCCTCCGTCTCCGCCGCATCTGCTCTCAGGATGAGGCTTTTCATTACAGGACGAGGGAGATGTCCTCCTTTTTTCAAGAAAGGGGCTTCCCTTCCTCCACCATCAACTCTGCTCTCAAACGCATCTCCCCCATTTCACGCACATCTGCTCTCACTCCATCCTCCCATCACCCCACTAGGAATAGGGTTCCCCTGGTCCTCAACTACCACCCACCAGCCTCCAGGTCCAACATATTATTCTCCGTAACTTCCGCCACCTCCAACGGGATCCCACCACTAAGCACATCTTTCCTTCTCCCCCCCCCCGCTTTCCACAGGGATCGCTCCCTACGTGACTCCCTTGTCCATTCGTCCCCCCCATCCCTCCCCACTGATCCCCCTCCTGGCACTTATCCTTGTAAGCGGAGCAAGTGCTACACATGCCCTTACACTTCTTCCCTTACCACCATTCAGGGCCCCAGACAGTCCTTCCAGGTGAGGCGACACTTCACCTGTGAGTCGGCTGGGGTGATATACTGCGCCCGGTGCTCCCGATGTGGCCTTCTATATATTGGCGAGACCCAAGGCAGACTGAGAGACCGCTTTGCTGAACACCTACGCTCTGTCTGCCAGAGAAAGCAGGATCTCCCAGTGACCACACATTTTAATTCCACATTCCATTCCTATTCTGATATGTCTATCCACGGCCTCCTCTACTGTAAAGATGAAGCCACACTCAGGTTGGAGGAACAACACCATATATTCCGTATGGGTAGCCTCCAATCTGATGGCATGAACATTGACTTCTCTAACTTCCGCTAATGCCCCACCTCCCCCTTGTACCCCATCCGTTATTTATTTATATACACACATTCTTTCTCTCACTCTCCTTTTTCTCCCTCTGTCCCTCTGACTATACCCCTTGCCCATCCTCTGGGTTTCCCCCCCTCCCCCTTTTCCTTCTCCCTGGGCCTCCTGTCCCATGATCCTCTCACATCCCTTTTGCCAATCACCTGTCCAGCTCTTGGCTCCATCCCTCCCCCTCCTGTCTTCTCCTATCATTTCGGATCTCTCCCTTCCCCTCCCACTTTCAAATCTCTTACTAGCTCTTCCTTCAGTTAGTCCTGACGAAGGGTCTTGGCCCAAAACGTCGACTGTACCTCTTCCTAGAGATGCTGCCTGGCCTGCTGCGTTCACCAGCAAATTTGCAGTGTGTTGCTTGAATTTCCAGCATCTGCAGAATTCCTCGTGTTCATGGATTGATTCTGTTACGGCTATTCTTTTATTTATTTATTTGTTGAGATACAGCATGAAGTAGGCCCTTCCAGCCCTTTCAGCTATGCCCCCAGCAATCCCCAATTTAATCCTAGCCTAACCATGGGACAATGTACAATAACCAATTAACCTACCAACCGGTATATCTTTGGATTGTGGGAGGAAACCCACGCAGTCATGGGGAGAACATACAAACTCCTCATAGGCAATTGAACCTGGGTCGCCTGTACAGTAAAGCATTGTGCTAACCACTGTGCTCCCATGCCACCCCAATTCTATTGTGGATTTACTGAGTATGCTTGCAAAAAATGAATCTCAGAGTTGTATATGGTGACACAGATGAACTTGCATAATAAATTTACTTTGAGCTTTGATTTTACTTCTGTGGATCATCAAAGCCTTGAATTTACTAGTGCTTTAACATCACCAATATGCTATCAAATCTTTTTAACTCAAACAATTTTGTCATATTAGGTCACTATCAAACTGTAAAATAAACTGAGATTATAAACTCATATTATGATTTGTGCAGTCCTTGATTACGCAGTTAGCCCTAGAACTGGTCAGATATTCATTTTCACTCATTGCAGTTTAGATCCTAGGGACCACATGGAATGTGACCTAAATAATAATCTAGTGAATTTTAATTTAAAATGGCTAGAATTAGATGGTTTATAATGTGACTGAGGCAGAACTGATATGTTGTTTCTAACAATTAAAACATGATATGACTATAATTAAATATAACAATCTCTTGCAATTTTAAATATGCTGTCTTCCTTTCCAAAAGCAACTTTGAACTTAATCTATTCAGATCATTACCTGAATGTCCTTGTTATACAGGACTCAAGGAAAAAACATAAGATTAACTTTCCATTATCATGTCTAGAAAATCAACTAGGTGTTACCTGTCTACTAAGAAAAACAGATTTATTTTTTAAGTATTTAATTATTTCAGTAACATATTTAAACTCAGCAGCAGATGTATATCCTAACTTTCGAAAAGAATGATTCTTTGCAGCAGATTAGCTAATGACAATTCCTTTTACAGTATTCTGTTGTGCAGTGTATTCTGCAGTGGTGCAATAAGGTAGATGGAGTGGAGGTGCTTTGTCCGTTCTTTGATATCCTCAGTCTGTCATTGACAACAGCTCATTTGGAGGCAGAGGGGGTAGAACATATGACTGAACTTGCACTGAACAGCAAACAAAGTGAATGTATTCTGAACACAAACAAGGCAAAATCTGCAGATGCTGGAAATCCAAGTAACACACACAAAATGAAGAGGAACTCAGCAGGCCAGGCTTTTTTTCATAGATGCTGCCTGGCCTGCTGAGTTCCTCCAGCATTTTGTGTGTGTTACTTGAATGTATTCTGATTGCTGAGTCTAGCTCATGGCAACTTCTCCCAATAAGTCTTACATTTCTTCAGGATAGATTTGAATGGAGAATAGTTACATTAAAATTACGTGCATTAAATCAATCACATTTATAGTGTAGTTATCTTCCAGATTGATTTCCTAAATAATCAACTTTAGTTGATTGTGTGAAATATGATAACCAAATAGCTTCCTGTTGCCCTTCACTTTAATTCTGTATCCCGTGCCCATTCTGATCCATCGGACTGTGGCCTCCTGCAGTGTTACCACGAGGCCCAACACAAGCTTGAGGAACTTCCTTCATCTTTATCAAGGCATGTTGCAGCTTTCTGAACTCAATAATTCAGGTTACTTGATTCATCTGTATCAGTTGTCCATCTGTGATATTGGCTTAGCTTGTTCTTTTCCCGCCTGTGAAAGTGGAGGAGGACATGGCTAGCCTAATTTGCCGGTCTTGCCTTCATGGTCCGTACTTCAACACCTAGGCTGTATTATTAATTTCTGTTTGCACTTTACAACTACTTCCACTCATTCATTGGCAAGATAGCCTTGTTCACAATATCACTATGGTCACCTCAGCTTTACTCTAACAGAGACATCTGCCCTCTCTTGGTACAGTAAATTTCTTTTCACTCCTTCCCAATCCTGACAAAGGATCTTCAATCTAGACATTAACCCTGCTTCTCTTTGAACAGGTACAAACTCTTCTGCAGAGTAATTCCACAATTTTCTGTTTTTACTTTAGATTTCTAGCATCTGTAGTTTGTTTTAATTTTCATATCATCATTACATGTTGCCATTCTCAAAGTGTAGGAAGTTTTCGACAAGATAATTGCAGCTTTCACTATTAAATCAAACTTAGAGGAATGTTCTAAAACAAGCTTATTTAAAAATACACCAACGTGATTCTGCTAGCCTAATAGCTACAATAGTTAAGAAATAAAACTTACTGAGATAAAGATGTTTAATAGATTCTCTAAGGTTGGAAGCTGAGGAATCAGTTTCTGCACCACTTTGCTAAATGCTTCAAATATTGAATGGTCATAAATACTTGTCAAATAGAAACTGTGAGAAATAAAAGAACTATTGTTAATGACTAGATATTGTTAACCTCTTTAAAAAGTATATTAAGTTATGCAGAATGCAGAGAAAAAGATCAATGCTATTATGAACATATGGAATCCAGTGAGAATCTTACAGTTTATCGTAGGAACATCAAGATAATTTCTTCCACTGCACTCAACTTTAAAGCCATCCTTCAGAGCCCACTGTCAATCTGAAGCAGTATCATCATTGATAATCTTCTTAACACCAAAAATCATAATGGGATCAAAGCAAATGGTTTCTTACACAAGGTTGTTGGAGAAATACTTATATTTCCCTCACGTCATTACTCATTGTAGTGCTAGACCTGGTAGTTGAGGGTTATGGAGAACATGTTAATCTTAATCTTAATTTACAAATTCTTTCCACAGATTTATAATTTGAGACAGCCAGGATAAAGTAGGTATATTACACAGCATCAGATGGAAATTTCAACTGTTTCATTTCCTTTTCCCAGCTTATAAAATTTCATTGAAATACATCTTCCAGTTTTATTTCACTTATTGCGTTGCATGCATAAATGTCAGTTTATATGCCTGCAAGCATATTTGTGATTTTACTGTACCTGTTGTAGGACGGAGTTCTCATTTAACCCCAGCTCCAGTGGATCCTACAGGGTCAGGGACACAGGAATGTTTTTGGTGAGCTAGTATTCCCATTGAAAAAGAATCATATGCCTCTGCTGGTGAGACCATAGACCAGTAAATCATGGGAACAGAATTAGGCTATTTGCCATTCAAATTCCACTATTATCCTTCTCAAAGTCATTCTCCTGTCTTCTCCCTGTAATCTTTGATGCCCTAATTCATCAGAACCTATCAACCTCTCCTTTAAATATACCCAATGACTTGGCCTCCACACATATTTGTGGCAATGAATTCCACAGATTCACCACCCTCTAGCTAAAAAGGTTCCTCCTCATCTCTGTTCTACATGGACATCCCTCCATTCTGAGGCTGTACCCTCTGGTACTAGAGTCCCCAAATGTAGGAAACATCCTCTCCACAGGCCTTTCAATATTTGATAAGTTTCAATGAGATCCCACCCGCATTCTTCTAAACTCCAATGAGTACAGGCCCAGAGCTCATACATTAACCTTCTATTTTCACTGAACCTCCTCTAGACCCTCTCCAATGCCAGCACATACTTTCTTAGATAAGGGGCCCAAAAATGCTAACAATACCCCAAGTGCAATCTAACCAATATCTTATAAAATCTCAGCATTACATCGTTGCTCTTATATTCTACTCTTCTTGAAATGAACGCTAACATTGCATTTACCTTCCTTACCACCAACTCAACCTGCAAGCTAACCGTAAGGGATCCTGCACAAGGACTCACAAGTCCCTTTGCAGCTGTTGATTTCTGAATTTTCTCCCAGTGCAGAAAATTGTCTACACCTTTATTTCTTCTACCAACTTGCATGACCATACACTTCCCTACATGATATTCCATCTTCCGCTGCTTTGCCCATTCTCCTGATCTGTCCGAGTCCTTCTCCAGACTCCCTGCATCCTCAACATTCGTGTCCCTCCACCTATCTACATATTGTCCACAAACTTGGCCACAAAGCCATCAGTTGTGTGTTCCAAATCACTGACATACAACATGAAAAGAAATGGCCCCAACACCGACTCTTGCAGAACGCCACTAGTCACCGGCAGTCAACCAGAAAAGTCCCCCTATACTCCCACTCTTTCCCTCCTGCAGTCAGCCAATTTTTTATCTTTCCCTTAATACAATGGGCTCTATCTTGTTTAGTAATCTCATGTGTGGCACCTTGTCAAAGGCCTTTTGAAAATCTAAGTAAACAACATCCAATTACTCCCCTTTGTCTATTGTGCCTGTTATTTGCCTGAGAGGGATAGAAAACCGCCATTTTGTTTCCTGTTTTATTCTGGTACTGCAAGCCGAATAATAAACTTTTTTAGCCTGGATGAACTCTCAAGGAAATCCTCTTATATCCAATGAATTGGTACAACACTTTAGCAATGTTCTCCTTCTATTTGAGACCTTCGGTTCCAGAATGGCATTTTATGTATTTTAAGCTTCTGGCATTTCAGCATGACACAAATATCACTCGGAACTAGGAAGTCATGCTCTCCAATCAACAGATTAGCATTGCCTGCCTTAACATGATTCATCTATGAAAAGACCTACGCTCCAATTCTGTGCAATAATCCTCTGCAACACACACAAAACTCTGGAGGAACTCAGCAGGCCAGGCAGTATACATGGAAAAGAGTAAATAGTTGATGTTTCGTGCCGAGACCCTTCACCAGGACTGGAGAAAAGAAACAAGGAGTCAGAGGAACAAGGTGGGGGGGGGAGGGGAGGAAGAAACACAAGGTGATCGGTGAAACCGGGAGGGAGGAGGGATGAAGTAAAGAGCTGGGAAGTTGATTGGTGAAAGGGATACAGGGCTGGAGAAGGGGGAATCTGATTGGAGAAGACAGAAAGCCATGGAAGAAAGAAAAGGGGGAGGAGCACCAGAGGGAGGTGATGGGCAGGTAAGGAGGTAAGGTGAGAGGGAAATTGGAATAGGGAATGGTGAAGGGGGCGGTGTGGGTTGGTCATTACTGGAAGTTCAAGAAATTGATGTTCATGCTATCAGGTTGGAGTCTACCCAGGCGGAATACAAGGTGTTGTGTTGTTCCTCCAACCTGAGTGTGGCCTCATTGTGACTGTAGAAAAGACCATGGACTGACATATCAGAATGGGAATGGGAAGTAGAATTAAAATGGGTGGAAGATCTGACGGATGGAGCGTAGGTGCTCGGCAAAGAGGTCTCCCAATCTACTTCGGGTCTCACCGATATACTGGAGGCCACACCAGGATACAGTAGATGACTCCAACAGACTCACAGGTGAAGTGTCATCTCACCTGGAAGGATTGTTTGGGGCCCTGAATGGAAGTGAGGGAGGAGGTGTAGGGGCAAGTGTAGTACTTGTTCCACTTGCAAGGATAAGTGCCAGGAGGGGGATCAGTGGGGAGGGACAAACGGACAAGGGAGTTGCTTAGGGAGCAATCCCTGTGGAACGCAAAGGGGGGGGGGAGGAGAAGATGTGCTTGGTGGTGGGATCCCATTGGAGATGGGGGAAGTTACGGAGAATTATGTGCTGGACATGGAGGCTGGTGGGGTGGTCATCATCATAGCTTGTCACACCAGACAGCCAGCCACTAGTGTTGTTTGGTTGACGTTGAGCAGGTCAGTGTCAGCTAAACCAGGTGAGAGTGGGCAGTTGCGCAGAACGTGTTCAATGTCCTGCACCCTTTTGCCACACTCACAGGATTCGCTGCTCTTTAAACCCCACTTCACCATATTGTCTCCCGTCCTACAAACTCCCGCTCTCACTCTGTCGAGAGTGCACCACTTCCATCTGTCAAGCAGTGCCCCGTCTGGCAACATTTCTGTGGGGTCTTGCACTGTATTGTTTGGTGGGGTTCTGGCTTCTGTTTGATGCCAGAGTTCAATCCTGTATGTTTTGGGGGATGTTCCATGCGGTAGTTCCTCCACTGTAGCAAACCTTTTCCTCGATCTTAGGCTGTTGGAAACTGGCACATGATGATGTAGTGGGTGAAGTGGGTCCAAGTTCTGTTTACCTTTTTCAATTTTTGTTGTAGTGTGTCTCCGGATCTTTGGGGGATCAATGCCCGCAAGTCTGTAAATGATGTTAGTGGGTGTGGGGTGCAGTGTGCCCGTGATTATTCAGCAGGCTTTGTTAAGCAATGGGTCTATTTTCTTTGCATGGGCTGATCTGCCCCACACAGGTGCATAGCAGAGTGCTAGGGCAGTTGATCTAAGTGTGTGAACATTAGCTCTCCATTTCGTGCCTGCTAATTTTTTCAAGAGAGAATTGTGAGAGCCAATTTTCCCTCGGAGTTTTTGGATGTGGGTGGCAAATGAGAGCGTCCTATCCAGTGTCACGCCCAGAAGTTGGAGTCGGATGGTGTTCGAGCTCCTTTCCACACCAGAAGATCTCAAGTTTCCGAGTTGATTCTCGATTCCTCAGGTAGAATGCACATGCTTCAGTTTTTGATGGATTTGGGTTCAGAGACCAGGTGGGGTGGTAAGTTAGGACAAGAGGAACCCTACCCCTGGTGGGGTGATAGGAGGATGGGTTGAGGGCAGATGTGTGCGAAATGGAAGAGGTGTGGTTGAGGGCGGCGTTGATGGTGGAGGAAGGAAAGCCCCTTTCTTTGAAGAAGGACATCTTCTTAGTTCTGAAATGAAAAGCCTCACCTCAAGAGCAGATGTGATGAAGGTGGAGGAACTGAGAGAAGGGGATAGCATTTTAACAAGTAACAGGATGGTGGAAGAAGGGAAGCCCCTTTCTTTGAAGAAGGAGGACATCTCCTTAGTGATGATAATGGTAATAATCCTCTGCTTTCTCTGAAGAATCAGAAATATGCATGTTTTAGTCAGGTACAGAAAAGTTCCAATTTCTTTTAATTCCAAGGAATTCATTCAATTATTCTCAAATGGCTTCTCATATGAAGAAATTTTCTAGCATTTGAACAATGTTGTTTCCTGAATTTACCAACAAATGCAATAGAGGAGCAATAGGCTCCTCTTATGAGAGTACTGCAATAGCAACAAAAATGGTTGACCTAAATTACTTACCTTTCTATTTTACACACTTTTCAATGAACACCCATGTATAATCGCTGAAAGTTTGACAATGCAAATCTGATAGAAAACTGATGTAGGGTCTGAAAATTGCACAATACATACATGATACAGAACTAGATTAAATCAGTACTTTTACACAAGATACATTTTGCATTACCGAAGTTTCATTGCCAGAATAGAGGCATTCAGTGCATAGCAGGAATTATACTTTCAGGGGATTCTCACCTGAGATGAATTTTTTCCAAACCAGCATCCGCAAGATCGTCATTTGCTCGTTGGTGGATATCTCTCTGTGTTTCTATCTTGTGGTCATCAGATAAACCATCTACTTTATGAATGAAAACTTCAAAATTGATCTCTTTGTTCACTTTGTATGCCCTGGATACAGTAAGATGCAGTCTGGCCAAGGCTTCCATATAATCATCCTGAATTTCATCAAAGAAAAAAATATTTCAGAATGTGTACTTAAGGATAAAACAGAATTACTTCAGTAGGCCAATTTCCTCCTCATCTGGATGTTTGTATAAAGTTCAAAGTAAATTTGTTATCGAAGTACATACATGTCACCATATGAGGTTCATTTTCTTGTCGGCACTCACAGTATATACTAGAAACACAATAGAATCAATGAAATACAGCACCCAATAGGATAGACAAACAACCAGCGTGCAAGACAACAAACTGTACAAATATAAAAAATAAATAATAATAATAAAAAAAATAAATATTGAGAACATAAGATGAAGGATCCTTGAAAGTGAGTCCATAGGTTGTGGGAACAGTTCAGTGATGGGATGTATCATGTTGAGTGAAGTTATCTCCTCTGGTTCAAGAGCCTGATGGTTGAGGGATAGTACTTGTTCCTGAACGTGGCGAGGTGGGTGCTGAGGCTCTTGTACCTTCTTTCTGATGACCGCAGTGAGAAGAGAGCATGGTCTGGATGGTGGGGGTCCTAGATAATGGACGCTGCTTTCCTGTGACAGTGCTGTGTGTAGATGTACTCAATGGTGGGGTGGGCTTTACCTATGATGAACTGGCCGTATCCACTACCTTTTGTCAGCTTTTCCGTACAAGGGCATTGGTCTTTCCATATCAAGCTATGATGCAACCAGTCAATATACTCTCCACCACACATCTATGGGAATTTGTCAAAGTTTAAGGTGTCATTGCGAATCTTCACAAACTTATCAGTTAAGGTCTCCCCCAACTTTTGGCTCCACGCACAGATTACCACTCTGATCTTTCAGATGACTATTTTGTCCCTTGCTATCCTTTTGCTCTTAGTCTCATATGTCATAGTCACATATATATAGATAGGGTGCCTGAGACATTGACACAGTATTGTATATACTAAATGTTTACTAATATTAACAAAAACTCATCTCACAGATATTGCTGTTCCAAGAGAAAATAAAGAGAGGATGGAGGTGGATGTCTTTCCACCATGTGCTTCAAATCAAATCAAAATTAATCCACACAGAAAAAACAGTTTACAGTACTGTGCAAAAGTCTTAGGCACACACCCATATTTTAGCTATAGTGCTTGTCCTTTTCACTGTACTGTATGACCACGTTAACAGGATTATATTATACACCACCCCACAGTCTGTAGGATTTAGAGGAGCAAATTTGTAGAGAGATCACAGACTGTTGGAAGAAACATAAGGTTCTAATAGTAGGTGAATTTAACTGTCCACATTCTGACTGGGAATCCCATACTGTAAAAGGACTATATGGGATAGAAAGTTTGTCAAAAGTGTTCAAGAAAGTTTCCTTAATCAGTGCATAGAGATCCCAACAAGAGTGTGCAATACTTGATCTCCTATTAGGGAATGAGACAGGGCAGGTGACAGAAGTTTGTGCAAGGATTTTGATGGTATTAGCAAGTGTGGATCGGGACAGGTTGTTTTCTGGCTAAGGTGCTCTTGGAAAGTGAAACTTTGCGAGTACAGTGTTTGTATGTTCCTGGAAGATTAAAAGGTAAGAATAATAAGTTTAAGGAACTTGGTTTTGAGAGATATTGAAACCTTGGTTAAGTAAAGGAGATACATAGCAGGTATAGGCAGGTAGGAACGAAGTACACATATGTCACCATATACAGCCCTGAGATTCATTTTCTTGCGGACATATGCAATAAATAATAATAATGAAAGACTGCACCAACTTGGGCATTCAACCAATGTGCAAAAGCCAACAAAACTGTGCAAATACAAAAAGAAAGAAAGAATAATAATAAATAAATAAGCAACAAATATTAAGAACATGAGATGAAGAGAACATGAAAGTTAGTCCATAGGTTGTGGGAACATTTCGATGGGGCACCTGAATTTGGGAGAAGTTATCCGCTTTCATTCAAGAGCCTGATGGTTGAGGGGTAATAACTGTTTCTGAACCTGCTGTTGAGGCTTACTCACACGAAATGAGGAACTTGAGGAGGATAAGAAATTGAAGAGAACACTTAAGAAGGAAATCAGGGAGGCTAAAAGAAGGCATGAAGTAGCAGACAAGGTGAAGGGGAATCCAAAGAGCTTCTATAGATATGTTAAGAGCAAAAGGATAGCAAGGGACAAAATGGTACTCTGGAAGATCAGAGTGGTAATCTACGCATGGAGCCAAGAGATGGGGGAGATCTTAAATGGATTTTTTGCATATGGATTTACTCAGGAGATGGACAGAGAGTCTAAAGATGTGAGGCAATGCAGCAGCGAGGTCACTGGCCCTATACAGATTACAGAGGAGGAGGTATTTGCTGTCTTGAGGAAAATTGTGTGTAAAAATCCCCAGGGCTTGACAAGATGTTTCCTTGGATATTGTGGGAGGCTAGTGCAGAAATTTCAGGGATTTTAGTAGAGATAGTTTAAAAATTCTGAGCCACGGATGAGGTGCCAGAGGATTGAAGGATAGCTAATGTTCCATTATTTAAGAATAAGCCAGGCTGGTGAGCCTGCCATCAGTAGTGGGAAAGTTATTGGAAGGTATTCTAAGGGACCGGATCTATAAGTATTTGCATAGGCAGGGAATGATTAGGGATAGTCAATATGGCTTTGTGTATGATAGGCCATGTCTAAACAATCTTATAGAGTTTTTTGAGGAAGTTACCGGGAAAGTTGATGAAAACAAGGTTGTGGACTTTGGCTACATGGACTTTAGCAGGGCCTTTGACAAGGTCCTGCATGAGAAGTTGGTCAAGAAAGTTCAGTCATCTGGAATTCAAGATGAGGTAGTAACTTAGATGACAAATTAGCTTTGCAGCACAAGCCAGAGAATGGTATTAGATGGTTGCCCTTCTGACTAGAGGCCTGTGACTAGTGGTGTGCCACAGGGGTCGGTGCTGGGTCTATTGTTGTTTGTCAAATATGTCCTTTTTAAAATCTTTTAATTGATGCATAATCTTCTACAGCTATAAAATGATACAAGATTTCAGCAAATTGATATACCTGTATATACAGTTAATAAAGCTGAAAAAAACTTATCAAAAAAGAATAATGATAATGGAAAAAACCATATAAATTAATTCAAATTAAATGATAATATTTGGCAAAAGAGCCCCATCTTCTCTCAAAATCGAATTGAGGATCAAAAGTTCTACTTCTAATTTTTTCCAAACTAAGACATAACATTACTTGGGGAAACCATTGAATTAATGTAGGGACAGAGGTATCTTTCCATTTCAATAAAATAGCCCTTCTTGCCAACAATGTAACAAATGCAATTACATGTAGGTCTGAAGATAAAATACCCTCAATATGATGTGGAACTATTCCAAACAGAACAGTCAGTGTATTAGCTTGTAAATTAATTTTCAGAGCTTTAGAAATTGTAGAAAATACAAAAAGATTTTAACGAAGAACATGACCAGAACATACATGACAAAGTGGCTAATTCAGTTTTACATCTGTTTGTCAAATATATTAATGATCTGCATGATGATGCGGAAAACCGGATCAGCAAATTTACGGATGACGCCAAGATTGGGAGTGTAATGAACAGCGAGGAAGACTATCAAAGCTTGCAGCGGGATGTGGACCACCTGGAAAACTGGTCTGAAAAATATCAGATGGAATTTAATGCAGACAAATGTGAGGTATTGCACTTCAGCAGGACCAACCAGGGTAGGTCTTATCCAGTGTATGGTAAGGCACTGAGGAGTGTGGTAGAATAAAGTGATCTGGAAATACAGATCCATAATTCCTTGAAAGAGGCACAATAGGTAGAGTCATACAGAAAGCTGTTGGCACATTGGCCTTCATAAATCAATGAAGTTGATATGTTATGTTCAAGTTGTATGGTGAGGCCTAATTTGGAGTATTGTATCCAATTTTGGTCACCTACCTACAGGAAAGATGTAAATAAGATTGAAAGAATGCAGAGAAATTTTACAAGAATGTTGCCAACTCAAGACAACCTGAGTTATCGGAAAGGTTGAATAGGTTAGGACTTTATTTCCTAGAGTGTGGAAGATTGAGGGGAGATTTGAAAGAGGTATACAAAATTATGAGGGGTATGGATAGGGTAAATGCAAGCAGGCTTTTTCCACTGAGTTTGGGTGAGACTGCAACTAGAGGTCATGGGTTAAGGATGAAAGTTGAAATGTTTAAGGGGAACATGAGAGGGAACCTTTTCACTCTAAGGGTGGTGAACTGTCAACGCAAGTGTTGGATACAGGGTCAATTTCAACATTTAAAGAGAAATTTGGATAGGTACATGGATACCATAGGTATGGAGGGCTATGGTCCGTGTGCAGGTCAATGGGACTAGGCAGATTAATGGTTCTGCTCAGACTAGATGGGCCAAAGGGTCTGTTTCTGTACTGTAATGTTCTTTGACCCTATGACTCCATGAAAGACTTTAGCTGTCATGATGATTTGGGTGTTTAATTACACAGAAAAATTTTTCAGTGGAGGAATGTTTTATGGAATGTAAAGCAAGTCGATAATTTATTAGAAAGATATAAAACCTAATACCCTAAGCGATTAGCAACAAGATTAGTAGATATCAAAAGTGAAAAAAATTAACGAATTGTGACTACAAGTGGAAAACACAGAAAGGAACATATTTGTCAATTGATCACAGATAGTCAAAAGGAATCTCATGTGAGGTATACTCTATCATTGTTCCATAGAAATCCCCTCATCTAAGCTCAAAATCACCCCCCAAGAATCTAATCTGATTTAGAAACTAGTAACTATGACTAAATCTGCTGAAATTCTTTTGAGACTCTCTCCGCTCGCTTTATACTTATGACTTTGAGGCTAAGCACAGCTCCAATGCCGATGACACCACTGTTGTAGGCCGATTCAATAGTGGTGACTAATCAGCATACAGAGGGAGATTGAGATTCTGGCTGAATGGTGCCATAGCGACAACCTCTCACTCAATGTCAGCAAAACCAAACAGCTGATTATTGACTACAAGAGGAGGAAACTGGAGGTCCAGGAGCCAGTCCTCATCAGGGAATCAGTGGTGGAGAGAGTCAGCAACTTTAACTTCCTTGGTGTTATTTAGAGGATCTGTCCTGGATCTAGTATGTAACCACCATTACAAAGAAAGCACAGCAGCACCTCTATTTTCTTAGAAGTTTGCACAGATTTGGCACGTCATGTAAAACTTGACAAACCTCTACAGATGCATGGTGGAGAGTATACTGATCGGTTGCATCACAGTCTAGTATAGGAACATCAGTACCCTTGAACCAAAAGAAGCAAAACATAGTGGTGCAGCCCAGTCTATCACAGCTAAAGCCTTCCCCACCATTAAGCACATTTACAAGGGGTGCTATTGCAGGAAAGCAGCATCAATCATCAAAGACCTCTCTCAAGTCCCACACCACCAGGTTCAGGAACAGTAATTATCCCTCAACCATCAGGCTCTTGAACCAGAGGGGATAACTTCAATCACTCCAACACTGAAGTGATTTAACAATATATGAACTCAATTTTAAAGACTAGTGTTCTCGATATTTATTGCTTTTTCTCCCCCTTTTCTTTTTGTACTTGCACAGTTTGTTATCTTACATATGGGTTGTTTATCTGTTTCTGTCAAGTGCGGTGTCTCAAGGATTCCATTGTGTGTCTTTGTATTTACTGTCAATACCTGCAAAATTGGGTCACAGGGTAGCATATGGTGACATACTGTATTGGTACTGTGATGATAAATTTACTTTGAACTTTAATAGTTAAGATATTGGAATGTCCAAAAATTTGATGAGCTAATATGATGTATTTACACATCTTGTTGATTCATTTGCAATGAAAAACACAGTCTTAATGAATATTTGGACCACAGACTTCAATTTATGTTCTGCATCTTACATGTGATTGATCCATTATGCTTCACTGTCATTGCTTGCAGATGACACCTCTCCCAGGAGTTCCAATGTGTGTGAATGGTCCGTGCAGTTCACAAGCCATTCATGCAAAAGCAATTTGCCAACATGCCTGTGAAGTGTGTTTCTGAATAACTTAAAAGGAAACTCACCAAAAAAATCCCAGGCTAGGACTGAGAAAATGACTCAGGTCTGTACATTACTTACTGTCTGCACATCCCCTTGCATTTTCCCCACCCATAGTAGAAAAAAAACACATCACTATTTCCAAGGTTTTGACTCTCAATTCCTTCCACCCCTTAATTTCTTGAATTAACCAGTTACTTTATCTGCTCCAAAACAATCCCCCAATCTGCAAATAAAACTATCAAATCCCAAACTATGCAATCCTAATACCCCAAACCAATTCTGGCCATTGATGTTCTACCTCCCAAACACCAAATGCAGCACCCACTTTGATTGTTGATGCAACAAACAACCCAATCAAAAGCACTACTAACTGTCTGTTACCTCCCTCCTGCAATTCTAGCAGCTGATCTTCATCACAGGCCATCCCTTTCCCATGACCTCCCCAATTCCAGACATCTCAGGCAGAACCACAAAGAAAAGCTCATTGGAATTTCCCAGCATCTGATACACTATTTGAGATTTGCTGCACTGTTGCACTGCAAGTATTTAATGTACCTGTTTCCTGACCCCAACAACTCTCAGCAGGAATGTGTAAGTTAGAACAAAATCAGATTTGATATTGGCGTGAAGATCAGGGTATCTTACCTGTGAGTCAATCACAAATATCAAGGCCCCTGTTCCTCGGAAAATCATCTCATAATCAAAAGTTGGGTCGAAGAAGTCAATCTGCCCGGGGAAATCCCAGATTTGAAAACTGACAAAAGAGCTATTGGAGATATCGTCACGGCAGATTTTGTTGGTACTTTCTAAGAAGAGTGTCTCATTCGGTGACATTTTGTGAAAGACCACTTTCTGAATGGAGGATTTGCCACTTCTTCTTAATCCCATAAGGAGAATCCTGGGTTTGACTTCCATACAGCAGTCATCATTGAAGTGCAAAACTGAGAATAGAAAGGGGAAGAAGTCATCCATAGAGGCAGGGGAGAGTAAGCAAACAATAGCATTCTTATCCCTGTGCTCCTTGTACTCACACTTCCTTCTGAAATTCCTCCACTTTCTACAAATAATCTGAAACTTTGAACATGAAAATCAGGTAAAGGTGCTCAGCATGTTTAGTGTATCTCATGGTTAAGTGCTGTAGCTTGATGCATTTCCATTCACAGGAACGTGTACTTTCTCACAAGGTTTCTGTCCTACAGAGATGCTGGAAGAACACAGCAAATTGGATTTCAACCTCCTCTTTGCTATTATCTCCAAGAACCAGTAACGTAGAGCACGCTGCTCAGTTCTAACCCCCAGTATTTCTCAATGAAAATACGTGGTCATGTGAGGCCATTGAATGGGTTCTACCATGGCCCCATGTTAAAGTATTCTGCTCATACATATTATTTAGGCTCAACCATTCAATATGGCCACTTGGGGAAGTTTTAAGAAAGCATCTATTGCTTGTGTAATCATGCAGCAGGTTATTTTTAGCACCTTTTAAAGATGAAAGGTGAAATATTTGGTGGGGGAGGGTGAAACAAATTTTTTCATGAATTATTACCAATGGATCAAAAATTTGTTTAGTAGTCAGACCACTTACAAATCTTAGACATGAAGGGCAGAATAAATGTACTTAAAGATTCCGATCAATAACTGGGTTTGTTTCTAGCTACTATACATCTCAAAGTTCAAAGTAAAATTATTATCAGAGTACATATATGTCACAATATATACCCCTGCAATTCATTTTTCTTGTGGGCATACTCAATAACTCCATAATAGAATATTAACCATAATAGAATCAATGAAAGACCGCACCAACTTGGGTATTCAACCAATGTGTGTGAAAGACACCCAAGTTGGTTATTATGAGCTGAAATGATAATAATGAGTGGCTTGTCTTGAAAGCTGTATTTTTCTCCTGAAAGGAAACTTCAGTTGGATCTAGAGATTTATTCAGTTAGAAATGGGAGATATGTCGGGAGCTTCTGTTCTGACATGAATGATATTGATGATGGTTTTAAAATTAGAAGGGAATTTTCTTTACAAATTCCAGTTCAACAGAACTCCTTTATCCTACTGCATGTAATATTGACTGTCCTTTGTACATACTATTTATTATAAATTACTATAAATTGCACATTCAGACAGAGATGTAACATAAAGATTTTTACTTCTCATGTGTATGAAGAATGTAAGTAATAAACTCAAATTCAATTTCTTTTCTATTTAATACTGCTGAAGGGCTTGACTTCTTCTACTTCACTTAGGCACCCATTTATCTTCTGCATGGCTAAATAATTTGACCAAGAACTGAGCAGTACGCACAAAATGCTGGAGGAACTCAGCAGGCCAGGCAGCGTTTATGGAAAAGAGTACAATCAACGTTTCAAGCCGAGACCCTTCTAAAGGGTCTGTGCGTGTATGGATTGGATTTCCAGCATCTGCAGATTTTCTCTTGTTTACTAAGAAGTGAACCTGTATAAATATTTCAAAGCTTTCTTGGCCAGTCTACAACCTGTATAAACCTGAAATCATCTAAGATTCTGCTACTTTAATCCTAAACTGGAGCGTCCTCCTTCACTCATAGTTGCATTGCATATTCGCTTGGTAGCCCCAATATAAAATGTTTTTTTTCTTTAAAATTCCTTCACTGCTTCAGTTTTCTACATCACTGGAACCTGCTTTGGCCCTATAACCCTTCCTTCCCCATCAAGATAACCGAAGTCATCAAACTTCTGGCTTTGTGTGTTTCTACATTTAATTACTCCATTAACAATTGCACTTTCAGCTAACTAGGTCCTAAGCTCAAAGATTCAAAGTACATTTAGTATCAAAGTACGTATGTGGTATACAACCCTGAGATCTTCCCCATCAATAGCCATGAAACAAGGAAAACCATGGAACCTGTTCAAAGAAAAACATTAACCCACTCCACGTAAAAGAAAAACAAATCGCGCAACTGGCAACAAAAAAAAAGCGAAAAGCACGGAATATAAAACACAAAATGGAAAGAGTCCAGGCCTATTCAGTTAAGCTCAGTGTTTATCTGTAGGCAGTACCAATTCCCCAAAGCTCTGGAAATTCCCCACCCCCCATTAAAACTTCCCTATCTTGATTTTCCATTAGTTTGTCTTGCATGCTCCAAACATTCCTTCCAGTTCTTAAGATTCTTTCTCTGAAATGCACATTTAACCTCGGGCTGGACTTGGCAAAACATTCTAAACGTCAGTGTGGACATTCCAGCTCATGAGTGAGGCACTGAGTGAAGGTAATCATGGCCAACTCCATCCTTAGCCCACATCCGCAGACATTTTTTTCATTTCTGCAAGGGCAATAACTTGTATGAATTCTCATTACCTGTATTGGAAGCATGGAGTCAATTGTAGAATGCACCAGATTCTGCAGTCAACGTTAACTGAGCCTACACAGACCAGGGACCCGGTGTACACAGTACAATATTGGTTTGTCCTGATATTCTTTTGGTAAATGCACTTTGGTTTTATTGTATAGATAAGGAATGGTTGAGGCTTGATTCATGGTCAACGCTCAGTTAGCTGATCTCAGTTGGGGTGGAGATGGAGCTTTATGTGTCTGAGCTAGGGAGGGAAAGATTAGCCTGGGTTTCTGCTCCTAATTAATAACTATGACTAATGCTGCCAAGTGCTTGTGTGAAATTAATATGTGAAAAGATAAAGATTAGCTTTATAGCTTTATTTGTCATGTGTACATAGAAGCATACAGTGAAATGACTTGTTTCGTATGCCAACGCAGATGGAGGATTGTGTTGGGGTCAGCCCACAAGTGTAGCCATACTTCTGGTGCCAACATAGCATGCCCACAACTTACTAACCCTAATCGGATGCCTTTGGAATATGGGAGGAAACCAGAGCACAGAGGACATCCAGTCACATAGCAAAGTTCAAGTTCAAAGTAAATTTATTATCAAAATACATATACTACCCTGAAATTCATTTTCTTGTGGGCATTCATAATAAATAGAAAGAAACTAAACAGGATCAGTGAAAAATTCCACAAGACAGAGAGACCAGACTGTGCAAATACAAAAAGAAAAGAAAGAGAAAATAAATAAATAAGCAATAAATATCAAGAACATGAGTTGTAGAGTCCTTAAAAATGAGACCAGAGATTGTGGGAACAGTTAGGTGCTAGGGCAAATGGACTTAAGTGAAATTATCCTTGTGGTTCAAGAGCCTGATGATTGAGTGGTAATAACTGTTTGTGAACCTCGTAGTGTGGGACTTGACAACTCCAGTACCTTCTCCCAGATGGAATGAGTGAGAAGAGATCACGGCCCGGATGGTGGGGGTCCTTGATGATGGATGCCGATTTCCTTCGACAGTGCTCCCTGTAAATGTGCTCAGTGATGTGAAGGGCTTTACCTGTGCTGGACTGGACTGTTTGCACTAGTTTTTATAGTCTTTTTTCTGTTCAAGAGCATTAGTGTTCCCATACCAGGCAGTGGCGCAACCAGTTAGTATACTCTCCACAGTGCATCTATAGATGTTTGTCCAAAGTTTTAGATGACATGCTGAATCTGTGCAAACTCCTAAGAATGTAAAAGTGCAGCAGTGCCTTCTCTGTAATTGCAGTAACATGCTGGACCTGGGACAGATCCTTGGAAATGATAACACCAAGGAATTTAAAGTTGCTGTCTCATAGACCTCTTGTTTCTTCCTCCTGTAGTCAATAATCAGCTCCTTGGTGTTACTGACATGGAGTGAGAGGTTATTGTTGTGGTACCACTCAGCCAGATTCTCAATCCCCCTCCTATATGTTGATAAGGCACCACCTCTGAATCAGCCTATAACAGTGGTGTCCTCAGCAAACTTCAATATAGCATTGTTCTCCCTCACAACCATAGGGAGCTATGGTAGAACAGGGAGCTAAGAAGACAGTCCAGTGGTGCACCTGTGTCGATGGTGATTGTGAAGGAGACGTTGTTGCAGATCTGTACTGAATGGAGTCTGTAAATGAGGAAATCAAGGATTAAGTTGACAAGGAGGTACTGAGGCCTAGATCTCTGACCTTTTTGATTACCTTTGAGAGGATGATAGTATTGAATACAGAGCTGTAGTCGATAAGGAGTATCCTGATATGTGTATCTTCACTGCCTAGATGTTCCAGAGCTGAGTGGAGAGCCAATAAACTGGCATCTGATGTTAATCTGTTGTGATGTGGGAAAGTTCAGCAGATCCAATGTGCTCCTCAGACAGGAGTTGATATGCTTCATCACCAACCTCTCATAGCACTTTATCACACTGGATCTAGGCGTTACTAGACATCTACTCTGCACTCTAGCCTTTTACCTCTTCTCACCTGCCTATGACTTCCCCGAGTCCCTTCCTCCTTCCTTTTCTCCCATGGTCCACTCTCCTAACCTAGCAGATTCCTTCTTCTCCAGCCCGTTATCTTTCCCACCCATCTGGTTTCACCTATCACCTTCCAGCCATCCTTTCCCTCCCCCTACCTTTTTATTCTGGTGTCTTCCCCCTTCATTCTCAGTCCTGAAGAAGGGTCTCGGCCCAAAACATCAACTGTTTATTTATCTCCATAGATTTTGCCCGACCTGCAGAGTTCCTCCAGCATCTTGTGTGTGTTGCAATAGTCGAATCAGATTACCATGTTCTTCTTGGGCACTGGTGTAATTGCAGCCTGCTTGAAGCAGGTGGGTCTCTCGGATTAAAGGTATCAGTGAACACACCAGCCAGTTGAGTAGCACAGGTCTTCAGTACTCCGCCAAATGCCCCAGATGCTTTCCGTGGATTCACCCTCCTGAAGGATGCTCTCAAGTCACCCTCAGAGACTGAAATCACCGGATTATCAGCAGCTTGGGAGTTCATGAAGGTGCCTCCATGTTTTGACAGTCAAAGTGAGCAAAAAAGGCATTGAACTCATCTGGGTGCGAAAACGTGTTGTCGAATACGTGTTGTCATCTGGGTGCGAAGACGTGTTGTCATATACGTCACTTGGTTTCACTCTGTAGGAGTTGACAGCATTCAAGCATCCTTCAGTGATTCACATTTGGTTCCGAACTGCCACTTCACATGTGAGATAGCTTTCCAGAGACCGTACCTGGATTTTACTTGGTCGCCCCCGACCTGGCCCTTAGCAGACTGCGAATCTCTTGGTTCATCCAGGGAAGACTCTGAATGATTTTTGTGGGGACACACTTGTCTACGACTGTCTTTATAAAGACAGTCTGTGACGACTGTAACATATTCGTTCAGATCCTCTGGTGAGTCATTGAACATAGCCCAGTCCATTGACTCAAAGCAAGCCTGTAGCCACTCCTCTACTTCCCATGGCCATGTGCTTGTAAGACATCTGGCTCTCTGTCAGAATTTGCAAAATTCCATAAACTAGTTGAGGTTTCTCTACTAGGAGTATGTGATAACCTGTTGATTTCTACTGTCCAACTGTGTAGAGAAATATACACAAGACACAGCAGTGCAAACAAAGAGTTCCTTCTTTATTCAATGGACCCATGGACTACCTTTCTGGAACTTTCTAAAGTCATAGAGCAGTTAATCACATAACGCAATACTGAAGTAGGTAACAGCCTTAAAGCAACATAACTAATCCAAAACTTTCCACAGCTTAACATTATTGGGCCTGATTCTAATTTTCAATGTTCATCTAGGCAATGACCAGTTAGCCAAGTAGAAAAACCCTCATTTTACTGGTCCTGAAATGTTTGATGTCAGTGCTCTTACACAAAAAAATGGCATGACACAGAGTCCCTCCCTCCTCTACTCCCCTCAATCGCAGGACTCTGCAGAGAGTGGTGCGGACAGCCAGCACATCTGTAGATGTGAACTTCCCACTATTCAGGACATTTACAAAGACAGGTGTGTAAAAAGGGCCCAAAGGATCATTGGGGACCTGAGTCACCCCATCCACAAACTGTTCCAGCTGCTACCATCTGGGAAACAGTACCACAGCATAAAAGCCAGGACCAACAGGTTCTGGGACAGCTTCTTCCACCAGGCCATCAGAATGAATAATTCATGCTGACACAATTGTATTTCTATGCTATATTGACTGTCCTGTTGTACATACTATTTATTACAAATTACTAAAAATTGCACTTTGCACATTCAGAGACATAACAAAGATTTTTACTCCTCATGTATGTGAAGGATGTAATAAATAAAGTCAATTCAATTCAATATTGACTATTTACTCTTCTTAACTATTTACCATCTACATTAATGACTTGAAAGAGGTGCCCCAATCAACCCACAAGTAAGTTAATGTCACATTACAAAGTTCCTAGCACATAAAATATAAAAGGTTAGAATACAACAATATTGAGTGTTTAGGGCACTAATGGAATGGTGGCCTTTATTCAAAGTATAGAACACAGAAACATTGTTCCAGCTTCACGTGCCACTAATGAGATCACAACTAAAGTATGATGTTCATTTTTGGTCTAAGCATTTAATGAAGGAACCTTCTTTCTTAGACAGTCTGTTGGAATTAAGGACAACATGCTTCCCCTTCGTTTGTTGGTTCTCAGATGACCAATGCAGTCAAAGTGGAAAATACTGACTCATTCAGGGATAGGGCAGAAAGGGGTTGTGAGTGTGTTGTTTCTGAGGTGTACCTTCCTTCTACTGTTTCTGTGTGTTCTTGATGCATGGCTACAAGGTTCACAATAGCAGCAGAGGTCGATGGTACAGGCAAATATATTAGGGCCACTTTAAAAACTCTTAGGTAAGCAGATGGATGATAGAAAAATGGAGGGCTATGTAAGAGGGAAAGGTTATCTTGAGGCAAATCAGAGTAGATAAATCCCCAGAACCCCTCGGACCTTGAAGGAGACTAGTGTTGAAATTGCAGGGGCCCTGGCAGATATATTTAAAATGTCGGTATCTATGGGTGAGGTGCCAGAGGATTGGAGGATAGCTCATGTTGTTCCGTTGTTTAAAAAAGGCTCTAGAAGTAATCCGGGAAATTATAGGCCGGTAAATTTGACGTCGGTAGTAGGTAAATTATTGGAAGGAGTACTAAGAGACAGAATCTACAAGCATTTGGATAGACAGGGACTTATTAGGGAGAGTCAACATGGCTTTGTGCGTGGTAGGTCATGTTTGACCAATCTATTGGAGTTTTTCGAGGAGGTTACCAGGAAAGTGGATGAAGGGAAGGCAGTGAATGTTGTCTACATGGACTTCAGTAAGGCTTTTGACAAGGTCCCGCATGGGAAGTTAGTTAGGAAGATTCAGTCGCTAGGTATACATGGAGAGGTGGTAAATTGGATTAGACACTGGCTCAATGGAAGAAGCCAAAGAGTGGTAGTGGACGATTGCTTCTCTGAGTGGAGGCCTGTGACTAGTGGTGTGCCACAGGGATTAGTGCTGTGTCCATTGTTATTTGTCATCTATATCAATGATGTAGATGATAATGTGGTAAACTGGATCAGCAAATTTGCTGATGATACAAAGATTGGAGGTGTAGTGGACAGTGAGGAAGATTTTCAAAGCTTGCAGAGGGATTTGGACCAGCTGGAAAAATGGGCTGAAAAATGGCAGATGGAGTTTAATACAGACAAGCGTGAGGTATTGCACTTTGGAAGGTAGAACATACAAGGTAAATGGTAGGGCAGAGAGAGATCTGGGAATACAGATACAAAATTCCCTAAAAGTGGCGTCACAGGTAGATAGGGTCATAAAGAGAGTTTTTGGTACATTGGCCTTTATAAATCAAAGTATTGAGTGTAAGAGTTAGAATATTATGGCAAGGTTGTATAAGGCATTGGTGAGGCTGAATTTGGAGTATTGTGTACAGTTTTGGTCACCAAATTACAGGAAGGATATAAATAAGGTTGAAAGAGTGCAGAGAAGGTTTACAAGGATGTTGCCGGGACTTGAGAAACTGAGTTACAGAGAAAGGTTGAATAGGTTAGGACTTTATTCCCTGGAGCGTAGAAGAATGAGGGGAGATTTGATAGAGGTATATAAAATTATGATGGGCATAATGCGGACTCACGTTTCACATTTAAGAAAAACTTGGACAGGTACATGGATGGGAGGTGTATGGAGGGATATAGTCCGTGTGCAGGTCAGTGGGACTAGGCAGAAAATGGTTCGGCACAGCCAAGAAGGGCCAAAAGGCCTGTTTCTGTGCTGTAATCTTCTATAGTTCCATGGTTAAATTGATAATACGTTATAAGGCTGGCACAACATCACATACTATAATGTTCTATGAAAGGGATCACTGCTGTTTGATACACAAGGAGATTCCTGTCAAATCTGTACTCTTGGTCTTCAGGCATCCTTTTTCTCAATTAACCAGAAGCTCATGCTGGTAATGTTGAAGATCTTGACTGAACAAAGGCTCCCAAGATAAAGGAAATGCTTCACATTTTCCAGCATCTCACTATGAACCTTCATCATCAGCAAGCAGCATCGGGTAACAAAGGTAAATTGGTGGAAGATTTTTGCTTTCCATTGAGGGTAAGGCTCATCCTCTAGTTTGCTTCAGTAGCTTTGAGCTTAACCCATGCCTCACCTTTTGGGTTTAGGTTCACTAGGCTCTAACTAGCATGGACCATTTCCCATTAGTTCTGCAGATTAGCTGATCCTACAGGAAGTTTGTTCAAGGTAAGATATAGCACTACGATGATAAAGATTGAAAACAAGCAATATTTTGGACATTGATCTTCATTAGGATCAGGGCATTTGGAAGCAAATGTAAAATGGGAATAAATCTCTGTGGGCTGCCAAACTTGAGGAGAGTTCTCCAAATGTTCCTCCCAGGTGATGTTGAAGAAGCAACAAAGAGTGGCTGGTGCTGTTCTCTATAATTTTCTAGGAGCAGTCATGAAGTAAGACCATATCAATAGTTCTTCTAAATGGATGGAATCGAAACAGCAAATTGTAGAAAATCTGTTCAGGTATTGAGAGGAAGCTGTTCAGAAAGACCCTGTGATGATGACTTTCCCCATGGCAGACGTTAGAGATCCCTCTGTAGTTGCCAGAAATGGAGTTTTCATTCTTGATAACGGTCACTATTACTGTACCTCTGAGATGACCCAGTATATCTTTCTCTTAACATGGAGTAACTATGGCTCACCAACAATCGCACAACATCCAAGACCCTGCTACAATGAGATCCAAAAGAGGATGTGAATGTATCAAGAACAAAGAAGTCAATACTGCAAGAAGGAGCACTTTGAGACCTCCTTATAACTTTGTCTTGCCATAATAACATCTTAATATGAGATTTGCTTTCATTACAGTCAGTGCAGACAAGTTCTCTGGGCTGATGAAGGAGTTGACATATGAAGAAAGATTAAGCGGCAGGGTCTATAGTCTTTGAAGTTTAGAAAAATGAGAAGGGGGGGATCTTGTTGAAACATAATATTTTGAGGGAGATTGAAAGGGGCGATGAGGGGAAGCTTCCACTAATAGGGGGATCGGAACGAGGGGTTGCAGATTGAAAGGGGCGATGAGGAGAAGTTTCTCCTAATGGAGGGATCTGAATGAGGGGTTACAGATTGAAAGGGGCGATGAGGGGAGTTTCCCCGAATGAGGGATCTGAACAAAGGGTTACAGGTTGAAAGGGGTGATGAGGGGAGTTTCCCCTAATGGGGGGGGGGATCTGAACAAGGGATTGCAGATTCAGAACAGGGCATAGCCCAGTTAAGACAAAGATGAAGAGAAATTTCTCTCAGAGAAGTATGAATCTTTGGAATTCTCTAACCTGGTGAGTAGTGGAGATGGAGTCATGCTCAAGGCATAGACTGACAAACATTTAAACTACAGGGGTGTCAAAGGGTAGGGGAGAGAGCGGGAATGTGTTTTGAGGCTAAGATTAGAGCAGTCATAATCTAATTGAACGGCAGAGGAAAGAGGTCAATTGTCCTACTGCTGCTCCTAAAGCTTTAATATTCCTTGTTTCAAAAGGAGAAACCAACAGCGTATAAACTTTGTCTCAAGTCCCTGTGAGTTCATTTAATTTTAGCTACAAACTCTACAATTGGATCCAAATTTCCATGGTCGAGAATATTTTTATTTGGGGAGGGGAAGTTGTCATTCGCACCCCGCTTAAAAGTAGATGGGAGTGTGAATCCATATCATATCTACCGTCATGATCAGTCAAATCGAACCACACCATACCCTGGCTCAGGCATAAACAAAGGTAGCTCGAGAGAAAAGGATTCAGTGACTGGAAAGCAGTTTATAGAATGAGAGGGAGAAATACATCAGCGAGACAGACACAAAGTCACAAAATGTACTCATGTGACAACGATGAAGAAGTGAGCGAGTGTATTAAATGCGTAACTGTCCCGCATGGATTCCACACAGCCGGGCGGTTGCTTTCTTCGTACCTTCATCGGGCGAGGTTCCGTTCTCCAGAGCTCCTTCCTCGCCACCGCACTCAGCGTCTCCTCCGTAGGCGAACTCGAGTCCGATGGAGCCGCATTCGCTGTCCTCCGCCTCCCCGGCACACTCGCTCATCTTACCGCAGCTCTGGCAGCAGCAGCTAGATCAGCAGACTGCCTCAACGGTTTTCACCGTCACCTGATAGTGAGAAACCATGACGAACTTTCAACTCGCCCCCAGAAAACATCCGGTGACAGACGAGGAGACGGAGAGTAACTTCAGAGCGGATAATTGCGGGCGAGCTGATAGCTTGTAGTGCGGCTACTAGATTTAAAATCCAGTCTTTTACACTGCTTGGAGTAACTACTTTGCAATTCATTCCATGTTAAAGGCGAATTGCACAACTTCAGAGAACACCGACACGCTTTTTCCCACAAACTTTTCTTTGTGCTGATGAACGTGCGCTATCTTTTGCATTATTGATATTGCTGTTGTCTGGGGTTTTTGAGTGACTGAGGCTAGTTTTGTTTTATTTTTGTGCTGTTGAGGTGAGCGACGCTGACCTATAATGTACTTATTTTTAGGACGGTTAAGTAGATAAGAAAATAGGGGCAGGCGGAGGCCATTCTGCCCTTCAAGTCTGCCCCGTCTTCAAATATGATCGTGGCTGATGAAGTTAGTTTGTTGACATACACCAGGGTGCAATGAAATCCTCGATCGCATGAAACACACAGAGTAAACAGTAACGATGGCAATAATAAATGAGTGGTGCAAAGATTGTAGCGCAACCCGAAGTAGTGCAAAAAGAAACGCTGAAGTAACGTTAGCGAAATAAACAAGCAAGGTAAAGTTAAGACTACAGGAACGTGGTACGGGGTGTGAAGGAGCTGGCTGGTTCAGACCCCAGGCCTTCTGTCCTGTGCCATGACTCCATAGCCTTCAACTCTCAGATCTTTCCAAAAAAAATACTTTTTTACATATCCCCAATAATCGGCCTCTACACACCTCTGGGATGGACAATTCCAGATCTTCACCGTCCTGTGCTACTGTTACACGCCAGTTCACATATTGCTACTGTTGCATGCCAGTTCACACATTGCTACTGTTACAGGAACTAACTAATAGAGTATTTCTTCCTGGTGCATTTAGGCTTTTTGAGAATTGGTTGCTGCCTTTCTGACCTCAGAGTTGCTAAATGCTCAGGCAACACCCAGGCTGAAGCTGACAGGTGGAGTAATGTATTCACACCACAAAATCTCCTTTCAGTCATGGGGAAAGATGCTACTCTCAAAATGTTGCAGACCCCACAATGGTATTGGGTATAAAAAAATCCAGGACTTTTGTCTTGGTTATGAAATAAATGATTATTGAATGTTGTTCTTCTCAGAGCTATGAATGCTGAGAGGAGAATTGTAGAGATCTGATTTAGTGTACAGTATTCATTGTAGTGATGTAGATCTGATTTAGAGTACAGTATTCATTGTCGTTATGTAGATCTGATCTAGAGTACAGTATTCATTGTGATGTAGATCTGATTTAGAGTACAGTATTTATTGTAGTGATGTAGATCTGATTTAGAGTACAGTATTCATTGTAGTGATGTAGATCTGATTTAGAGTACAGTATTCATTGTCGTTATGTAGATCTGATTTAGAGTACAGTATTCATTGTAGTGATGTAGATCTGATCTAGAGTAGAGTATTCATTGTAGTGATGTAGATCTGATTTAGAGTACAGTATTCATTGTAGTGATGTAGATCTGATCTAGAGTACAGTATTCATTGTCATGTAGATCTGATTTAGAGTACAGTATTCATTGTAGTGATGTAGATCTGATTTAGAGTACAGTATTCATTGTAATGTAGATCTGATTTAGAGTACAGTATTTATTGTAGTGATGTAGATCTGATCTAGAGTACAGTATTCATTGTCATGTAGATCTGATTTAGAGTACAGTATTCATTGTAGTGATGTAGATCTGATTTAGAGTACAGTATTCATTGTAATGTAGATCTGATTTAGAGTACAGTATTTATTGTAGTGATGTAGATCTGATTTAGAGTACAGTATTCATTGTAGTGATGTAGATCTGATTTAGTGTACAGTATTCATTGTCATTATGTAGATCTGATCTAGAGTACAGTATTCATTGTCGTTATGTAGATCTGATTTAGAGTACAGTATTCATTGTAGTGATGTAGATCTGATTTAGAGTACAGTATTCATTGTAGTGATGTAGATCTGATTTAGTGTACAGTATTCGTTGTCATTATGTAGATCTGATTTAGAGTACAGTATTCATAGTAGTGATGTAGATCTGATCTAGAGTACAGTATTCATTGTAGTGATGTAGATCTGATCTAGAGTACAGTATCCATTGTAGTGATGTAGATCTGATCTAGAGTACAGTATTCATTGTAGTGATGTAAATCTGATTTAGAGTACAGTATTCATTGTAGTGATGTAGATCTGATTTAGAGTACAGTATTCATTGTCGTTACGTAGAGATACAGTGCAGTACAGGCCCTTCCGGCGCAACGAGCCACACCATCCAGCAACCCAGCTACTAAGCAGTAGCCCAATCACAGGATCATTTACAATGACCAATTAACCTACTAACTTTGGACAGTCTTTGGACTGTGGGAGAAAACCCAGAAAGTTACGGGGAGAATGAGCACATTCTTTACAGACAGTGCCAGAGTAAACCTGAGCTGAGTAAATGGAGATGAGCTGTAGATGGTTCAAGAACAAGAGGACACAGAATTAAAACTTGGGGCAAAAATATAAAGGGGATGTAAAGAACTGTTTTACATTCAAAGAGCTATTATAATCTGGCATTCACTATCTAGGTGGGTGGTGGAAAGGGAATCGATCAGTGCCTTCATATGCATGTTCAAAGGCTGGGCTCCAAGCCAACATGAATGCTTTCACCAAACCATGCAAGGGCCTAACACTCGTCACGCATGAGACAAACATCCTCCATAAACCAACCATTGCTGCCCTCCAACAACACAGGTTCATAGTGAGATCCGGAGTGCCAGTGCCGAAGCATTCCACTGCCACGGGCCTGAATGACTTCCGCCCAGTTGCACTCGCCCCCATCATTGCAAAGTGCTTTGAGAGACTGGTTCTATCACATCTGAAATCCTGTCTGCCCACTACCCTGGACCCCCATCAATTTGCCTATCGCACCAACAGGTCAACGGAGGATGCCATCTCCACGGCACTTCACTCTGCCCTGACCCAATCGGACAGCCCCAACTCTTACATCAGAATGCTGTTCATTGACTTTAGTTCGGAGTTCAGTACTGTGATCCCCTCTAAGCTGATCGCCAAACTTCGCCAGCTTGGTATCAGCTCATCCCTCTGCAATTGAACCTTGGACTTTCTGACTAACAGACCCCAATCAGTTAAGTTAGACAACCTCTCCTCCTCCACTCTCACCCTGAACACGAGCATGCCTCAAGGCTGTGTGCTGAGCCCTCTTCTGTACTCCCCTTTTACCCATGACTGCGTTCCTGTACATGGTTCTAACTCCATAATCAAGTTCGCAGACAACACCACGGTGGTTGGCCTGATCAGAGGGGATGACAAGACGGCCTACAGGGATGAGGCCCAGCACCGGGCCGCATGGTGTGCCGACAACAACCTGGCCCTTAACACCCAGAAGACCAAGGAGATCATTGTGGACGTCAGGCATGCTAGGAGCCACACTCACGTCCCCATCTACATCAATGGAGCTGTAGTGGAGCGTGTATCAAGCTTCAAGTTCCTTGGTGTCCACATTTCTGAGGATCTCACTTGGTCCCTGATCTCCTCCATTCTGACCAAAAAGGTGCAACAGCGCCTTTATTTCCTGCGGAGCATGAAGAAAGCTCACTTCTGTCCCAGGATACTGATGGACTTTTACCGCTGTAACATTGAGAGCAAACTCATCAACTGCATCTCAGCGTAGTATGGCAATTGTCCCGTATCGGACCGCAAAGCACTCCAGCGTGTGGTGAAAACTCTCCAGCGGATTATCGGCACCCAATTGTCCACCATTGAGGACATCTACCATAAGTGCTGCCTGGGCAGGGTGAAAAGCATTATCAAGGATGCATCTCACCCTAACCATGGACTTTTTACTCTCCTCCCATACGGTAGGCACTACAGGAGCCTCCACTCCCACACCACCAGGCACAGGAAGAGCTTCTTCCCTGAGGCCGTGACGCTGCTGAACCTCACATCACAGCGCTAAGCAGTACTGCACCCATATTGTACTGGCTCAGTACCTTTATATTTGTGTGCTGTAGCACTTACTTTTTATTCACAGTTATTTTGTAAATAACACTATTCTTTGCATTTCTGGTCAGATGCTAACTGCATTTCATCGGCTTTGTATCTGTACTTGGCACAATGACAATAAAGTTGAATCTAATCTAATAACTCAGGAGCCATCTTTCAGCAAAGGCAGGCTCAATGAACTGCCTCAATACACAAACACAGCCTTTTGCTGATTAAGGAAAAGATTTGGAAATCAAGACCACAAACCTGGGTAGACCTCCTGGCCCACTGGGCAGCAGTGACCCCCCCCCCCCAGATGTTACTGGGACTTGGTCTACGTACAACAGGTATATTAAGTCCCTGGAAATGATCACCAATTATGTATCCACAAAAATTTTTCAAGAATAAGTGAACCGATATTGGTGTCCTCTCCCAGCCCAAATCCCCAGCACTGAGACCATAGTTATGATTAGTGGGCTAGGTTTGGCTGGCCACATTTACTATATGCCCAAAATCAGATTCTTGAAATGGACATTCCATTTTGAACGCAGTATTGAGAAGCAATTACCAAGTGGGTAGAGGGAAAGATTCAAGAGTGTGTGTCAAGTCTCCTCATAAAAATTGGGAACATCCCCACTGACTCTTCATAATCTCTGACCTGTAGCCACTCAAAATGATGACAGGTAATACTGAAAATCTCAAGGACATGCACGAAGGACACACAGAGGTGATGCACACTACCTCAGCAACTACCCATCCACCCACCATGTTGGTCATCATCCACGCCAGTTCACATATATTGGTCCCATTACCCACCAATGAAGCCACGAAAACAGAGAGGAAGCAAGTCATGCTCGATTGCATGGGATTGCTTAAGAAAGATTTATCACACTATGGGGAAAGAGCAGTAGAATGGTGATTTCTCCATTAGAAACCAGCATGCCTCCCATGGGCACCATAGCCTCCTTCTGGGATGTGAGGATACTGTTAAATAGAAATTACAGTACACCCTGAAGTCTATGCTGGAATAGCATAAATATGGTGGAAAATTGACCGTTTCAGATTCCAACCACTCAATTAGAATTATTTCCAATCTGGGCATGAAGGCAAGGCAAGACATTTGTCTCTGTACTCCCTCAGTGTATTTATGTATGGAATGATCTGTCAGGATGCATGCAAGTAAAACTTTTCTTGTATCACAGTACATCTGACAATAAAAAAACAGTTACGAAGCTTTAGTCACAAGTACTGAGAAGCATGATACTTATATTTGTTTGACTGAAAGTGTCCCCTCATCATCATCTTCACCATCTCACCCCCACCCTCTGGTCGTATATTCCTGAGGTAAAATGGGCAAACTAATCTACCACTCAACTGGGTGGGTGAGGTAGTGTTGGTGTGTGAGTCCTTGGGCTGCCTGCTTACTGGATTTAGTGATCCTCAGTCTCACCTTCCTGCATTTGGGGGCAGAAAGGAGTGCAGAGGCAGTTCTGTTGTTGGACAAAGGAGAAGAGATTGGAGGTGGTGCAGGTGTTTGGGGAAGAAAAGGGAGGAGACGGCAAAAGACACTTCAAGCAAAGGGGCTGGTATAGAGGGAAGGGATCAGATTGCTATCTTGGAATGAGGTTTGGCAGTCAGGCTGGATTTTGGGAGGCTGTTTGGGGAGGGAAGGTGAATGCAGATGCCTATTTTGACAGGAGAATATTCAAAGTACATTTATTATCTAAGTATGTATGCAGTATACAACCCTGAGATTTGTCTTCCCACAGATAGGCACGAAACAAAGAAAACCATGGAACCTGTTCAAAGAAAAGCACCAAATCCCCAATGCACAAATAAAAGAACAAATCACATAAACAGCAAAAAAAAAGCATAAAACACCAAACTACAAAGTTATCAAAAGCGTTCAGGCATATTCAGTCCAGCTCAATTCAGCTTAACCTAGCGCTGTGTCTCCGTTATTCCGCAGGCCACAGAACCAGTTTGCCCCGAGCAAAATCTTACAGAGAAAGGAGTGACCAGGAACCAGAAACACATCATAACGTGAACTAGCGTCCAATCCACAAATTGCATCAATTAAACCTTGCCCAGGACTCCAGCAGCATCAAGCAAAAGGGAGAGAGAGACCGTTGATCCAGATAAAGAGTGGGAATAGTGGCACTACAGATGGGAGATAGGATTGGAAATTACTAGGTCACGGTTGACCACAGCTTGGGGGTTCAGGGATGGGCTAAAGAAACTAGAGTGATAGTGTTTTTCAGACTGTCATTTTAGTACCAGGGATAGGTGGTCCGAAGAATTTGGTGAATGCTGTACCCACCATATTCTCCTGAGAGTGCCAAGTGACAGGCAACCTTGGAAAATGTGGTCCTAGTGCCCCAAAATGGCATTGTTTGATGTCATTTTTGTCACAGAATTAGAGTCAGGTTTATTATCTCTGTTTTATATTACTTAAAATTTGTTGTCCTGCAACAGCAATGCAGTTTAAAACATAAAATTATGATAAATTAAAAAATGAATAAATAGTGCAAATAATGAATAAGAAAGTAATGTTAATTGGTTCATCAAAACTCTGATGGTGGAGGAAAAGAAGCTGTTCCTAAATCATTGAGTATAGGTCTTCAGGCTCCTGTAACTTTTCTGGGATGGCAGTAATAAAAAGAGATCATGTCCCAGATGGTGAAGATCTTAGTAATGGATGCTGACTTTTTGCAGCACTCTCTCTTAAAGATGTCCTCGATGGTTGGGGAGGTTTGTACCTGTAGTGAAGCTGGCTGAGTTTACACCCCCTGTAGCCTCTTGCAATCCAGTGCATTGGAGCCTCCATAGCCGCTGTGATGCAACCGATCAGAATGTTCTCTCTCGTACATCCATAAAATTTTGCAAGTGTATTTGGCAACATACCAAATCTCCTCAAACTCTGAAAAAAATTAGAGCCAATGGTATGGGATAGATCCTCCAAGAGGCTGACACCCAGGAATTTAAAGCTGCTCACCAGTTCCATCGCTGACCCCTGAATGAGGACAGGTGTGTGTTCTCTGATACACTCCCTAATACTGAAATCATATTGGGCTTACAAGGGTGACATGAACTCTGAAGTGATCGAGTCCAATTTCATGAGGGGCACGATTTGATCCAAGTTTGATTTACACTAACTTGCCACCATAATGTAGCGGCTAGGGCAAGTTACAGCTTGGGGGGGGGGGGTTGGAGTTCAGAGTTCAATTAGGAGTTAGTACATTCTCCCCGTTACTGCCTGGGTTTTCTCCGGGCACTGTGGTTTCCTTCCACAGTCTAAAGACGTACCAATTAGAAGGTGAATTGGTCATTGGAAATTATTCTGTGATCGGGTTAGGGTTAACTAGGTGCTTTGCTGGGCAGTGTGGCTCATTGGGCGAGAAGGGCCTGTTCCACACTCTATCTCTAAATTAATAGAACTAAATAAATCAATCTTCAGTCACAGAGATCTGAAAAGAAAGCACCATGCAAAAGAATTCCTAGGCACATGTGTGATGGTATTTTCATCATGACCTCATTGCTCGGGTACGTCTTGAAAATTATGAAGACTATATATGGCCTAAACACCCAAGGGCTTATTAATGGTAGAGAGGGAGGCAGTGTACACTGACAATACTTCAGAACCCTGCAACCAAAACTCTGTCTTTATTGTCAATGAACTGGTTTTCATCCCAAAGCCAACTATCTGCAATGCTTTTAATGGTGTCCTGGACCAGCAGGAGTTTAAAATGTAGCCAAAATTGGACAGAATTCCCACTGAAGTATTAAAACATATCAGGAAAATATTTCTCCGAGGAATTCATGATTTTGTTTCACTCATCTGGGAAATGAAGAAAATGCCAGGAACTTCCAATCACTTTAGTTGTGGCCACCTTTAAAACAAAGGATACATTTGATCACAGGATATGCAGTGGGGTCTCTCTGCATGATTCAGCCTTATAGAGAGGAGGCAATGATATTACTTTTTCCTAGTTGAATGCAAATGTACAGCATAATCACAGTCAAAGCTCTCATTTTCCAGGATTACTTTTGCTCTGCCCAATTTACTAGTACCATGCCACCAATTTTCATGTCAGTTGTGAAATTCCTAATCATCCTCCTATACTCCTATATGCATATTGTTTATATGCATATCAGACAACAATGGTCCCAGCACCAATCCTTGTGGTACTCAAGTGGTTACAGATTAACATTTGCAAAAAGCAATCCTTTGTCAGTCACTCTCTGCCTCCTATCACTGAGCTAATTCAAGATCCAATTTGCCAAATAGATCTAGCTCCCACACAATCTTAACTTTTCGGTCAGTTTCTCTTGCAGGTTGTCCCCAAAGATCTGACTGAAGTGACATGCAGTAGAACTAATCCTACAGCTCTGCCTTCATTTACACACATAAATCAACTCCTTGAATAAGTCAGCTGTTAGTCAGAGGCGACCTCTCCTTAACAAAGCCATGCGGATTATTTCTAATCAATCTGGCCTCACCAGCTGCAGATTAACCCTCAATTTTTCTTCCAAAACTTACTTCTGATATTAGACCAACCAGCCTAGAATTCCTTATTCACCCTCCTTCTTGCTTGCTGCCCGATACGCTGCTGGAGTTTAGGGTGGAAAAGAAGGTCCTCCATCTCTGGTGGGTTCAGGTCTTCTTTCATCGTGTCAGTGGCTTCCTGTCAGTTTTCACTACTGTTAGTTATGCAAGACCCAGGTGGAGATTCAAGAACACCGTCTCACTCAGATGTACTAGGATTCTTCACTACTGTTTCCATAACAGTTTTGTTTACCAGTCAGGGTTGTTAGCCCTGAGCTGAACCCCCAAACCTGGAGGACATGTGGACTACTCTTAGTCTGGCCTCTACCCTTTGACCCAACCAAGAGCCAAAGCGTAAAGCCCCGACTCCAGCCAACATAGCTTTCCGGGTCATTGGGGTGCAAGCCTTCAAACACGACAGGATTGTGGCCCTCTTGGAGATCACTTTCCTTCAGACATATAAAATTTTCTTTCCTTTTTTGTTCCCTGTGATTTTTTTTCTGAGAAAGGGACATGGTCGTGCAGTGTCTGCATGTGTCCGTCATGGGTTATTCTGGATAAGTGGCACTGTGTGCATATGCCTCTGTTCCCCAGGAGTTGCTCTAGGACGTGCACTGTGATGCAATGCAAACACAAAATAATCTGCAGATGCTGGGGTCAAAGCAACACTCACAACATGCTGGAGGAACTCAGCAGGTCGGGCAGCATCCGTGGAAACAATCACTCAACATTTTGGTCCGGAACCCTTCGTCAGGACTGTAGAGGGAAGGGGCAGAGGCCTTATAAAGAAGGTGGGGGGAGGGTGGGAAGGAGAAGGCTGGTAGGTTCCAGGTGAAAAACCGGTAAGGGGAAAGATAAAGGGGTGGGGGAGGGGGAAGCAGGGAGGGGATAGGCAGGAAAGGTGAAGAAGGAATAGGATAAAACAATGGGTAGTAGAAGGAGGCGGAACCATGAGGGAGGTGATAGGCAGCTGGGGGAGGGGGCAGAGTGAAACTGGGATGGGGGAAGGAATTACCGGAAGTTGGAGAATTCTGTGCTCATACCAAGGGGCTGGAGACTACCTAGACGGTATATGAAGTGTTGCTCCTCCAACCTGAGTTTAGCCTCATCATGGCAGTAGAGAAGGCCATGTATGGACATATCAGAATGGGAGTGGGAAGCAGAGTTGAAGTGGGTGGCTACTGGGAGATCCTGTCTGTTGTGGCAGACAGAGTGGAGGTGCTCGACGAGGCGGTCCCCCAACCTGCGTCGGGTTTCACCGATGTAGAGGATGCCGCACCGGGAGCACCGGATGCAATAGATGACCCCAACAGACTCACAAGTGAAGTGTTGCCTCACTTGGAAGTACTGTTTGGGGCCCTGAATGGTGGCAAGAGAGGAGGTGTAGGGACAGGTGTAGCACTTACGCTTACAGGGATAAGTGCTAGGTGGGAGATCTGTGGGGAGGGACGTGTGGATCAGGGAGTCGCAGAGGGACCAATCCCTGCAGAATGCGGAGATGGGTGGAGAAGGAAAGATGTGCTTAGTGGTGGGGTCCTGTTGAAGGTGGCAGAAGTTGCGGAGGATAATGTGCTGGATCCGGAGGCTGGTGGGGTGGTAGGTGAGGACAAGGGAACTCTGTCCCTGTTGTGGTTGCGGGAGGATGGGGTGAGGGCTGAAGTGCGGGAAATGGAGGAGATGCGGGTGAGGGCATCATTGATGACGGTAGAAGGGAAACTATGATCCTTAAGGAAAGAGGACATTTGGGATGTCCTAGAACGGAAAGCCTCATCCTGGGAGCAGATGCGGCGGAGAGGGAGGAACGGGGAATAGGGAATGGCATTTTTTGCGTGTGGCTGGGTCTGCTCCCAGGATGAGGCTTTCTGTGTCAGGACATCTCAAATGTCCTCTTTCTTTAAGGATCGTTGTTTCCCTTCTACCGTCATCAGTGATGCCCTCACCAGCATCTCCTCCATTTCCCGCACTTCAGCCCTCTTCCCATCCTCCCGCAACCACAACAGGGACAGAGTTCCCTTGTCCTCACCTACCACCCCACCAGCCTCCAGATCCAGCACATTATCCTCCGCAACTTCTGCCACCTTCAACAGGACCCCACCACTAAGCACATCTTTCCCTCTCCACCCCTCTCTGCATTCTGCAGGGATCAGTCCCTCCGTGACTCCCTGGTCCACACGTCCCTCCCCACGGATCTCCCAACCGGCACTTATCCCTGTAAGCGTAAGTGCTACACCTGTCCCTACACCTCCTCTCTTGCCACCATTCAGGGCCCCAAACAGTCCTTCCAGGTGAGACAACACTTCACTTGAGAGTCTGTTGGGGTCATCTATTGCATCTAGTGTTACCGGTGGGGCCTCCTCCACATCGGTGAAACCCGACGCAGATTGGGGGATTGCTTCGTCGAGCACCTCCACTCCGTCTGCCACAACAGACAGGATCTCCCAGGTGCCACTCACTTCAATTCTGCTTCACATTCCCATTCAGATATCTTGATACATAGCCTCCTCTACTGCCATGATGAGGCTAAACTCAGGTTGGAGGACCAACACCTCATATACCGTCTAGGTAGTCTCCAGCCCCTTGGTATGAACATAGAATTCTCCAACTTCCAGAAATTCCCTCCCCCAATCCCAGTTTCACTGTGCTCCCTCCTCCAGCTGCCTATCACCTCCTTCTTGGTTCCGCCTCCTTCTACTACCCATTATGTTTTCCCCTATTCCTTCTTCACCTTTCCTACCTATCACCTCCCTGCCTCCACTCCCCCACCCCTTTATCTTTCCTCTTACTGGTTTTTCACCTGGAACTGACCAGCCTTCTCCTTCCCACCCTCCCCCCACCTTCTTTATAGGGCCTCTGCCCCTTCCCTCTACAGTCCTGATGAAGGGTTCCGGCCCGAAATATTGACTGTTTGCTTCCACGGATGCTGCCCAACCTGCTGAGTTCCTCCAGCGTGTTGTCTGTGTTGCAGTGTATGGCTTTGTTCCCCTGGGTGTTCCTCTGGGTCAACAGCACTATGTTGCACTATGTGCTTGTGCCCTAGGGTTACTCTGGGACAGTGCAATGTATGCCTCGGTTCCCCAGTGGTCACTCTGGGACAGTGTTGCAATATATGATTTTGTTCCCATAGTGGTTGTCCTAGGTCAATGGCACTGTGGTGCAGTGTATGCTTCTGTCCCCAGAGGTTACTCTGGGACAGTGCACTGTTACATGTCTGCCTTTGTACCCCTAGCGGCTGCTCTCGAACAGTGGCATAAACAAAATGCTGGAGGAACTCAGGACTGCAGAAAGGGTTCAGCCTGAAACGTTGACTGTACTTTCTTCCATTGATGCTGCCTGGCCTGCTGAGTTCCTCCAGCATTATGTGTGTTTTATTTGGATTTCTCTTGTTGTGACTCGAACAGTGGCAGTGTGTTTAAGTGCACTCTGTACTCCCAGCGACCCCAGTTTTCTTTGAGACAATGGCACCTTGTTGCGGCATCTGCCTGTGTCCCCCAGGAGTCGCTACGGGACAGCGGCGCCCTGCTGCAGTGGCAGTCGGCGTCCCCCAGGAGTCGCTACGGGACAGCGGCGCCCTGCTGCAGTGGCAGTCAGCGTCCCCCAGGGGTCGCGTCGGGTAGGTACTGCGAGGGCGAGGGGGTGGGGTTGGGAAAGTGAGCAGTGTGCGAGTTGTGGAGTTTATCCTGCGTAGTTACAGCGAGAGTTGAAAACTGGAATTTCTTGCAAACCTGTGAGCACTTATTTAACGTGCCACAAAATAAAGAACACCGTTTATAAAGGTAAATTGTATTTGCTTATTGTAACACAACCTTTTCTCAGCGGGTTGCGTGAAGTTGTTGTTTTCCAGGTGTGTTCGTGTTTGTGCTTCACATCGGCTGACTGGCCCGTGCTGTTTTCTAGTGGTCGAGAGCTTCTGTTCCTTTAGGTTTTGTGTGTCGAGAAACAGAGCGTGGGGGAACTGAGACCGGTTCGGCGACGCTTTCGGGGAAGAGTCCGAACAGTTCTGATTGAAAGAAGCGACTCGGCTCAGCCTGGTTCGGCTGCGCGGCAGGTAGAGAGTTCGTGGTTCGCTAGTCCTGTGGGGATTGTCCACTGATCTCCTGGACACGACCCAGATCCACAGTGCTGACTTGGAGAGTGCAGTTAGTTAGTGGTGATGTTTTTAGGAGATTTGTGCTCTCATGTGCAAGATTTGGGATATGCTAGAAGTTCTATGTGCTGTTGAGTTATGGTAACCTTGAAATTCATTAAGTTTGTATTATTCTTCAGCTGGTGGTGTTTTGGGTTTATTTGAAGTGATCAGCAAAGGAAAAAAAGCTTTCTACTTCAACAATAAAGTAGCATTGTTAGGTAAAAATAATAAAATAACATTTTACTAAGACTTTGGCATGGATTTAAATGTTACACAGTTACTTGACATCATATATCTAAAGATGATAGAGAAGTACACCTCAGATGCAGGCCTTTCGGCCCGACCAGTCTATGCCAACCCATTTCCACCAATCTAGTTCCAATCTCCTCCATTAGGCCTATACCCCTCTAAGCCCCACCTCTCTATGTGATTTAAGTATTTAATTGATAGTATTGTACTTGTCTCAACTATGTGACTAAGCAGCCTCCCCTCCCCAGCTGTAAATTCACTACCCGTGAGTGAAAAAGTTGCTCTTAAATCTTACCCCTCTCACCCACATCCCCTAGTTTTGGACTCCCCTACTTGGGGAACGAATCATTACCATCTATGCCTCTCATAATTTAAAATTTTTCTATATTGTTGCCCACATTCTCCTAAATTCCACAGAATAAAGAACTGGCTTGGCTAACCTCTTTGAACCCTTTCCAGTTTCACAACCTCCTTCTTATATCAGGATGAATAAAACTGTACACATCACCAACGATATACGCAAAATATATATTGATATTGTGAGGCTACTAAAACTAATTTAGAATTGTTTAACAGTATAAATTGGGTTTGGAAAGTCCTTTAATATTTAATTAATGCTTCTCGAAAGGACTCACTTTATTTATGAACACCAATACTGTACTTCTGTTCACAACAGCCCCACATTTAAATTTTGGCATCAGTTTCACATGGGTTAAATACCATAAATATTGGATGTAAAAGTGGCGTTGAGTCAAGCAGGGAAAGCCTTATTAAGTCACGGTAGCGTGGCGGTTAGCTGAAAGCTGTTACAGCTCGGGGCATTGGAATCGGAGGTTCTACCCCTCCGTCCTCTATAAGGAGTTTGTACGTCCTCCCCTCAGGATGTGTAGGTTTCTTCCGGGTGCTCCGGTTTCCTCCCACATGCCAAAGACGTGCCAGTAAGTAGGTTAATTGGTCACTGTAAGTTGTTCTGTGATTAGACTAGGGTTAAATTGGGGGCACCGTGACTCGAAGGGCCAATTCCGGACTGTATCTCCAAATGAATACAGTATAATAAACATGAGGTGACTTGAACCATCAGCAGGTATATGGAGCAGTTTCCCGTGGAATTTAATTCTCTGTTGAAGATGAGATTGGAAAGTATGTGTGCTTGTGTATGCCATTTTTTAAAGAATGCTTAAAGGAAATGAGAAAGAATTCCAGGAACTTGGAATGGCCTCCGCTGAATTAGTGCCGATCAGGTAGAATTATTCAGGGGTAGCTGCAAGCTGGGAAACAATCTATGATCTATCGATGTGTAAATTTCAGCAACAAAGTTGTCAGGGTGCCTTTTGTTTTCCTGCTGAAGCTATGCTAGATGATCTGGAGAAGGCCTGCGCGAGTTCTGTAACTGTGAATTTCTCTTGATCAGTCCAGCTTTGGGTTTTCAGGAAATGGGGAGGTGTGTGAAGTGCTGATCTGTGCTTGGCATGGGAGCAATGATTTGGAGTATCTAATTGAATATTTTTGGGAGAAAGAGGCATGGCTTGGATTTTCTTTATTAAACTTCTTTTGGGCTTTCTGTTGAAATAATGCAGCCCTTGTCTTGGCCTTAGATGGAGAATTCCAGATTCCCACCCAGAATGGGTGATGTGATTTCAAGTCAAGTGGGTGTGAGAATGTGTAGAAAAAAACATGACAAGGGCACTCTCATGGCTACTGCTATTAATCCACAGTGAAAGGAAGACCTGACAACCTATTGAGAATAGTGCTGTGGTAAAAGAGGGAAATTTTGATGCTAAGGATGTTATTTGGCATCTATGATTTAAATTTCAAAACTAAACTGTATTCATAAAACATATAAGAAATAAAAAAAAAAATTGTATAGCTCTCTTTACATTCAGTGTCATCTGTTCTAGTATTAGTCTTGGGCACTTTGCTCCAGAATCAATGTTGCACAGACCATTATTGCTACTTGTGGCCTGCTGGGATGTTATAGACTTCAAGTGTTTTGAGAGACTTAGGCCTGCCTAGTGGTAGAAGGCCCTTCGACTGCAGTCACTGGTGTTTTGATTAGGCTTGTAAGACAAGGGAAAGGCATTGGAAAGAGAAAGCATGTAAAGAGTTTACAATAATATTCGTATTTCTAAAAAGCGCATTTTATTGCAAGTGATTTTCACCAGGGAAAATTCTTAAGCATGCTATTATTGAATTCCTTTCTATTATATGCTGTATTTTGAGGTGAAAAATTGATTTTGGTTATAATTTGAGTCATGTGACAATATTCATTACTTTGATGTTTTTTGTGATACAGACAGCCCCCACATTTTCTCCAGTTTGGGTAAAAAAAAAAATCTGAAAATTAGAATCAAAATTTGCTCTCACAGAAATTATGTGTTCTTAATTTTATTTTCAGCTCACATTTTTTGAATGCGCAGATGATATGGCTTTGTATCACAGAAAATTGCAATGCAGATGGTTTTCCAGGTATACCCAGCCCCCTATTTTAATACAGCAGTCACCTGTACTGTTTTAACATACAAGTAATCTAGTCAGCTCTGCATTTGTAGCCTTGGTATGTCTCTGGATGTCCTATACTACCCATACCTCAAAATAATATTTCATAAAGAATGAGCTGATTAGGCTTAGCTCCATTCTTCTTAACGCTCATTTTTAAAGATGCAATTTGAGACAAGAAACTCTTTATCTACTATAGCAGCACTTTACCTTATGAATTAATTAACACTTAATTAATGCATTTCCCCATTCACAGATGCAGAATGGAGAGTTTTAAGATAGAGAGGGAAAAAATGTTCATACGAAGGATGTTTAGTACACTGTATCAGTGGGAGTTCTATCCTGGAATATTTTAAAATCCCACTAATCTCCACAGCCTTATACCATGTCCTTCAAATTTTTATCCATTTATAATCCTTTAAAGATAGAGTAACTTCATGCTCAATTCCTCTCACAAATCCTTTCATACTTTAGTATGAAGACAATTTTGATAATCTCCATTTTTTTTGTGAAGGATTACATGGTATGAAACCAGTAGGTTTGAGAAGGATTGCAGATATAGGCAATTCTTTGCAATAAAAAATTGCACTAATATAGAGGCGGATTCTCTTCTGAAATTAAAGAGGGTATTGAAAGTGTGTTCTCTCCCTCTGGCTATACTTTACTTGATGTCAGACCACCTGGTGCTGATAATGGATACTCGAAACTGGAAGTTCTTTGTTCTCAGCTTTGATAACCTTTATACAGGGGTGGTGCTAGCTGGTGCTATAGCCCCAGCAGAAACTGCAATAGCACCAGCGTAGCACCACCAAGAAATTAACTGAAATTTCACATACAAATTGCAGCTGCTTTGCTTTCTCTGCATGGTTTTGAATACAGCTTGTTTCTCCAGTTGATCTAGTGAAACAGCGCCCCCAATTACCGTAGCACCCATGCAGCAATAAAGCTGTAAACTCTGTCAGATCCACTCTACACATGCTTATTCATTCATTGTCAATGTCTTGCCATTGCTGTCCTCAGATCAGTTAAGCTGATCTAAGATCACTTAAGGTGGTGATGTCACTCACGTGAGAGATTAATAGTATACATCCAGCCGCAGATCCATGGTCTTGCGAGACTATTGGTTGCCCCCGCGCGCGTGCGCGCGCGCACACACACACACACACACACACACACACACACACACGCACACACAGCTTTTACAAGCTAGCGTGGGCCTGGCATGTGCATTATTTTGGTGGCGTGAAAAATTTTTAGTGAGAAAATGACCTCATCCGGCGGAATCTCAGCCCGAGCCTGTCTTAATTGAAAGTGACATGCAGAAACAAGTAAGCGGGGATGAGGACGACAGCAGTTCATCGAAGGAGTATGAGGGCGAAGTAGAAGAACAAAAAATGGAACGGGGTTCAGAAGAGAACGTGGATGAAGCTGCTCTTAGTGCTAGTGGGAATACTGTCAGCGATGTTAGCCAGCAGCCTGAGGAAGGATCCTATCAGCCAGCATTGGAAAAAGTACCCTTCGCTGCTCGCAACAAGTTTGGCAATCAGCAAAGGAGTTTTATTCGTGGCTGGTTTGACTGACTGGAATATTTAATCACGAAAGGTACTACATTCTGCTTTGTATGCAGACATTTCCTGTGTGGAGGACATGGGTTCCATTCTGAGTCTACCGTCACTGTCACCAGTTACCGCAACTGGCAGAAAGCTACAACAGCTTTCAAAACCCACCATGTAAGTGCAGCTCATAAGTTTGCGATGGAGGCATGGGCCGAATTCAGATTGAGAAAACAAGACGGTTCAAGATTGGGAAATATGCTTGACAAAGGACATGCAAAGATTGTCCAAGAAAATCGTGAGTATATGAGAGCAGTGGTTGAGTCTCTAGCAAGGACAGACAGTGAATGACACAGTGGAATTTCTAGCTCCAATGAGACCCTACCGCGATGCATTTATAGATTTATACAAACTAATCTACATATCACTGACTCTACCTGTGACGTCTGCCTCATGCAAACGGAGTTTCCCTTGCCTCAGAGGCCTCAAAAACTACCTAAGGAATAGCAGCGGCGATGCTCGGAACAGCAACTTGGCCCTGTTGTCCATAAACAGCCGGAGGACCAAAGCACTTGACATCCAGAAAATCATTGATGCTTTCGCCACCAATCACAACAACAGACGGATTGTGCTTCTCTGAAAACATCAATGGTGAGTGCAGTTGATTTTTTAAAAAATTGGGCCAAGTCTAATGCTGATTATTATTATTATTTTGTGGTGGATACCCTATAATCCTCATGTTTCCTGCAAATCCTAAACTATTACATTTACTGCTATTAAGCCTACTTGGACTTGCAAGCAGTGATTCTGTTGATTTTTGTTTTAAATTCAGTAGCCGAATTAATTGAGGTATTGCGTAGTCAGAGTACGATTTATCCAACTCCTGGTAAAGCCTTGCATATGTTGTTTGCCTTATTTGACTTTAATAACGGTATATCTTTTGGCATTTTCTGTCTATGTAATGCGAATAGCAGTGGACATTGTGGGTTAGTGTTGTGTGTTTCAGTTGAAAAGCACGCATTTGACGCTGATTGCAGGATTGGTCTGTGATTTACGTTGTGTGCTGTGGGTCGGATGCTCTGTTGGTTTGTTTGTTTATGCTCTGTGTAGCCCGAGTTGTCTCCAATGCTGTTGACACTGTCACAGTTCACTTCTATATTAGATCTATCAATTGCTGTTGCTTGTGAATCAACAGAGGCATTTATAGTAGGCACATAATGCTTGAAACTGACTTTTGAATGCCATGCGTCTGGCCTTGCGAATACATATTACCATAGGGTACATCCCTCAGCACCATCACTGAATAATTCAGCCCCACTGTAGCACCAGCAAGAAAAAATCTCTGGCGCCGCCACTGCCTTTATAAGACCATAATACATAGCAAAATTAGTACATTTGGCCCAACAGGTCTATACCAATCCATCATCACTGATTTACTATCCCTCCCAACCCCATTCTCTTGCCTTCTTCCCATAACCCTCGACACCCTTACTAGTCAAGAACCTGTCAACCTCCACTTTAAATATACCCACTGACTCCACAATCACCTGTGGCAATGAATTCCACAGATCCATTACCATCTGGCTAAAGAAATTCCTTCACATCTCTGTTCTATAAGGATGTCCTTTTTTGAGGCTGTGCCTTCTGGTCCCGGACTCCCCTACAGTAGGAAACATCCTCTCCATGCTCACTGTATCTAGGCCTATCAATATTTGATAGTTTTCAATGAGGGAGGCAGATTTGTTTCTGGAAATAGAGTGGGTATTCAAAACATGTTCTTTCCCTCTGGCTACGTGTTATCTGATGTAGGAGTGGCTGTGCTGATGCTGGATACTTAAAACTTGAAGGTCTCTTCTCAGCATTGACGACTTTATCCTGAAGAAAACAAACAATGAAGAGTAATACATTAACTGCAGCAAGCTATTTAATTCACAAAATTATGAAACGTTACATTACTTTCATAATAATCATATTAAGCGGTTTATACACAACAGATAGCTTCTGCCCTGTTTCCAGCCTCTCTCTCATCGCCAAATTCCATGAATATGTTGTGGTCTTGCAAATTCATGATCACCTTGCCCAAAGCTCTGTGCCTCTTCCACCTCACAGCATTGTGTAAGAACAGCTCTGACAAAGTTCATGAATGATGATCTGATTATAACTGTTTTGCAACCTTTGTTGTGGAAGACTGTACCAGCCCTCTCGGGTGTCTCTCCATCAGTTTCCAGCCAAAGGTCACTGCACTCACCTGGTTCTCTTCTTGACTGTTTCTACTCATGAGAAGGAAATCACCAGTAAAGGCTTCTCTTTAGCTCTGTCATTGCATGTTTAGCTCTGTTGAATTTACTCCATTTTTCATCCTGCTCTTCAACATAATCAGAAAACATAGATTCTGTTTTTGAAAATGAAGTGATGACACTCAGCTTTTCCTTACTATCACCTTTGATTACTGACTCTAAACCATCAGCCAATTCACCTAAGATCCTACCCCAAATGGACAAAATTCTCTTTTAATTGAACGCTGGCAAGATTATAGGAGAGCACAGTAGTGTAGCAGTTTGTGCAGTCACTTTACCAAGTCAATGATCATCGATTGGATTTTGATTCCCACTGCTGTCTCTAAGCATTTTGTATGTTCTCCTGTGACTGCACAGGTTTTCTTCCACCTTCCTGAGCTGTCCGGTTAGGTTGGGGAGTTGTGGGCATGCTATTATTGTTGGTGCTGGAAGCCTGGCAGCACCTGCCATTTTCAATGTACATGTAACAAATAATAAAGCTATCCTCAATGAAAGCCATTGTTGTCATTCTCTATCCCAAGTTCCGTACTTTAATATGTGATGCTATCTTCATTAAGGTAACTGTCTGAATCGGACAGCAATAGACAATAGGTGCAGGAGTAAGCCATTCAGCCCTTCAAGTCAGCACTGCCATTCACTGTGATCATGGCTGATCATCCACAATCAGTACCCCGTTCCTGCCTTCTCCCCATATCCCTTGACTCCACTATCATTAAGAGCTCTATCTAACTCTTTCTTGAGAGCATCCAGAGAATTGGCCTCCGCTGCCTTCTGAGGCAGAGCATTCCACAGATCTAGAGTTGATTCTTGAGTTGACTTTTTGACCACGGAAGACCTTCGAAGCGTGATAGCCACCCTACCATCCCTCCATCTGTGCCATGAATCAGCACAGGAGGAGGTAATTTCACCCATCAGGTGTGTAATGACTCTTTTTGGGGCAACCCAATCAGTCCTTTTTTCCCCTGTGGTCATGAAAAATTATTTTCCCCTCGTTGCCAATCCAATGTTTTTATTGTGCTTCCAGGCTGGTGTTCTGGATCTCCATTCTCTTCCACATCCATTATGTTGGAGCCACCTATCTACTTTCTGTCTGTGTTATATTTTGTGGTGCATTTATTATGGGAATCGCAAGTGAGTTGGGATGTGGTAGAAGCAAGCGAGTAGAGTTGCGTGTTCACTCTTAGTCAGTTAGTCTAGTTGAGTGGGAGCGAGTCAGGAGCATGATTTTTTTTGTTAGCTGTCAATTGGGACGTTATTGAAACGTTAGCTAGATGGCTAACTTTGCAATTTCACTAATTTTGCATAGCTACGCTAATATCACTATTAGACCACTAATTAGACTGTTATATTGCTAATTTAGTTTTGTTCACTTTTTTATTGCTATAAGATCATTCATCTCATCTGGTTTTGTAATAGAGGATTGAGCATACTTTTCTTCATGTGGAAATTTGTTATTTGGAAGTGCATCATAGGGTGTTGAGTGCCCTGGCTTAGTCTCTCAGTGGTTTCAGTTTGCTTTCAAGTAACTGCTACATTTTGTCAATAAAAAAAATAATTATACCAAATGATGACCATCTACTGCAAACGATTGCCTTGGACCTGAAACAGGGACAGCAGCAGCTTGCAGTAGGATTATCTGCAAACTTTTGTTAATTGATGTTGGTTTTTTGTGGTTTGAACACAGTTTTGAATGGCCAGCATTGCCCGTCCATTGGAGACTGTTGCTTGATCATATAGTGTTTACCTAAAGATTCATTGCTTTGTTTTATCGAGGTGCTGAAATATTATGGTTGCCGACGTTTGAATGGAAGGCTGTTTTTTGGTCTGGTTTAACCGCTGTGGATGTGTGCACAGTTTATTTGTTGACTACGTTTATTGAATTGAATATCGCTGGTGCTGTGGGTGAACAAAGAATTAATTACAAGTCGCACAACTAGAGAAAGTAACATGAGTGTATCGAACCATGAAATTGGCAGCAATGACTGCAGTTGGGGCTTGCAAAAGAGAAATTAAAGCTAAAGTTAACCACTGCACATTGCATGATTATTGCTTTTGAATCTGTTGTCCTGATCCTTGGAACAGCTTATCTTTTACACTTTCTAAACCTGTGATTTATCTTTTGCATTCTTGCGCACACTTATTTTACAGGTGTCCCCCGCTTTTCAGATGTTCACTTTACGAAACCTCACTGTTACGAAAGACCTACATTAGTACCCTATTTTCGCTTTCAGGAGGTGTTTTCACTGTTACGAAAAAAAGTTCAGCGCGCGATAAAAGGCAGCGCGCGCCCCGAGCAGCCGCTCTCCCGTGGATTCTCGCCGGCATTGCTTAAACACAAGCCTGTGAGCAGCCGTTTGCAAGATGAGTTCTATGGTATCGGAAAAGCCTGAAAGAGCTCGTAAGGGTGTTACACTTACGGTAAAACTAGACATAATTAAGCGTTTTGATCGTGGTGAACGAAGTAAGGACAACGTGAGTTTGGCTTGTGGAAGCGGACGAACATGATGTTGAAGAGGTTTTGGCATCCCATCAAGAACTGACAGATGAAGAGCTATGCCACTGGAAGAAAAAAGGATAACAATCGAAACCGAATGAGTAATGATAAAGTACGACTTTAATTTTGAAAGGGTACGTCGGTTTAGGGGATATTTACAGGATGGTTTGAGTCCTTATTAAAGAACTGTGTGATAGAAAAATGCGCGAGGCTCAGCAGTCAAGCAAGCCTTTCACATCAGCCACAGCAGACGACGAACCTCGACCTTCGACATCGAGGCGGGCAGAGATAGAAGAAGATGAGCTGCCTGCTCTAATGGAAACAGGTGACGAGATGACACCCCAGTGTCCCACCACCCCAACCCCCAGGCCACGGACAGATACCGATTCGCGGAGAATGCAAAGGTAGCCGGGAGGCACACAGCACATCTTTAAGAAAAAAACCGAAATAAATATACTAATTAATTAGGTGCCGCCGACACGTAATTGTCGGCCCAGATCAGAGACAACGCAATCGGAAATCAGCACTGATCTGGGCCGACAATTACGGGCGGCACCTAATTAATTAGCATGTTTGTTTTGGCTTTTTTCTTAAAGATGTGCTGTGTACCTCCCGGCTACCACTGGACCCCTGCATTCTTCGCGGCAATGTATCGCTCAGTGGCCTGGAGGGTGGGGGGGGGGGCCACTGCACCACCCAAACTCCGACGACTCAGTCTAACACACCATCTTCAGTGTGCTCGGCGCTGAACCAATTCCGGTAAGTGATACTACACTGTACATACACTATTTCTACTTTATATCGGCTGTGTATTTTTACGTGTTATTTGGTATGATTTGGCAGCTTCATAGCTTAAAGGTTACTGGAGAGCGCTTGCACCGTGTTTTTGCCAAGAGCGCTAGCGTGAGATTTTCTGCCGACGGCGCTTGCGTGAGATTTTCGCTCCAGAGAACAGTTCATTAATGATTGTGGAAAAGTATTTCTACTTTATATAGGCTGTGTATTTATCATATCATTCCTGCTTTTACTATATGTTACTGTTATTTTAAGTTTTATGTGTTATTTGGCATGATTTGGTAGGTTATTTTTGGGTCTGCGAAGGCTCACAAAATTTTCCCATATAAATAAATGGTAATTGCTTCTTCGCTTTACGACATTTCGGCTTACGAACCGTTTCATAGGAACGCTCTACCTTCAGATGGCAGGGGAAACCTGTACATGGATTCTTGCTGCCACTTGAGGTATTCACTGCATTGGACTAGACACAATGCAAGGTTTTTTGAAGTGAAAGAACAGTGGGACATCCATCCTCTCCGCTGTGTTTTAAACATTTAACAAGTTTCAATTACCAGGGCTGGTACTTTTTGGAGATTTTTATGTCCAGCAAGTTTTGTATTTGGGATTGTGAAACCAATCCTTAGCCTTCATTGAAATCTGTGAGATGGAGCTTCGTTTTCCAGTTTCATTTTTACCTGCTTTCTTTGTTCACGTTAATTGGAGAAGAGTCGAGATTCTGGTGATTCAGAACAACTGAAGGAAGTATCTTGTGTATTAAGGCAACGGTAGTCCTTTGAAGGGTTGAGTGGTAAATCTGGCCTTGCCAGAGATGTCCTCAGTCCATGTGCAATGGTTGCACAGAGCTAGAGTAGTTTGCAGAGGAGTTTTTGAGTAGAGTTTACTTCAGTAGGTTTACTATCAGAAAACAAGTTGGAATTTTTAAGAAGACTAATTTTCTAACATAGAATGGGGTGTATGTACCTTTTCTGTCATTCATCTTTTACCTATGTGGCCATTTCTTTACCTGCTGTGTGAGGAGAAGATTGATGTTTCCTTGCTGGAAATCCTGTGTTTTCCCCCCCCCCCCCACAAAACAATTGCAGGGCTCTAGGCGGGGTAAGTTATGGTTAACTCCTGCTGATACCATGATAACAGCATGAAAATTAAGAATTGACAGATGAATATTGAGAATTGAACTTCCCCTTATCAACCGACCTGTTTGTTACCTCTTAACCCTTACATACTGTTCATATTCTATATCTTCACAGTATGGTCCGGGTCAATTTTGAACCGGCCCAAGAATCCCCTCATAACAAGTGTCTATACCAAATTTTGAACCACAGATCTATTTAGAATGTATAAATAGCCTATCTGACGTTAATAAATGGGTGATTAATCCTTAATGTTTCAAAGATCTAAAATCCATTTCAATAGATACGGGTCAAATTTGACCCAGAACAGCCTCAATGTACAAAAATTTGTAGCACCTGTACAAAAGTATAAAATTTTGAAATATTTTCATTTTTGTGCATTTTGGGTCACTTTAGGAAAAGTCACCAAATTTCAGCTTTAAAAAATGGCATTTGGGGTGTTTTTACTGCTGTCAAATGTCAAAACGGGTCAAATTTGACCCGAACAGTATGTAAGGGTTAAGATGTGATGTTAACCTCCTGCTGGTGCAGAGTGCTGATAATGTCTCCTATATGGTCCCTGCCAGATATAATTGTATCTGTAAGGAGTGTGTTGTTGCCCCTGTTAATGTGTTCTTTGTGTGTTTAAAATGTGGAGCGTTCATTTGGCTCCAATGAACATAACTAACTTGTTTTTGTTCAAAACAGCTGAACCTGCATTTTTAGCCTAGGATAATGTGCATCACAACAAAATGTCAGTATCATATGTCATGTTATCCTTTTCAGACATCAGCTTTATGTTGTATTTCAATTTTTTATTACATTTGAGTAAACAAGGAAGGGGAACCATTTAATTACAAGAAACAAAAACAATCCTGGATTAATTATTTCCCTCTTGCATGATTGTAGTATTGTCAACAGAGAAGCCTGATGATTCGGTTGTGCATTGTTCACCACCAATACGATATGTGTCATTATGCTTCAAATAGAACCTCCTTGATTCATCCAAATTGGTAACTAAATTGCTCCATATTAAACAGCCTTTTCTCTTCAAAATTTCAGTTATCTCTTGGGTAGTGCCAAGTTTAATCCTGAACTTGAGTGTTGAATATGTTGAGTTTGCACACTCCCGCTGTGACAGTGTGGGTTTCACCCAGGTAGCGCAGTTTTCTCCCACATCGGAAAGACATGCAGGTTGGGAAGTTAATTGCCCAGTGTAAGAATGTAGAGTTGAGTGGTAAGATGTGGGTGCAGTTGATAAGAATGTGGGGGAGAATGAAAACGGGATTTGACTTTAATTTTCCACTTTAATGTTCATTCTCACTCCCTTCTGATCTGTGCCTCCTCCATTGCCCCAGTGAGGGCCAATGCAGATGAGAAATCAACATGTTATCTTCTGCCTAAGCGCTTTGCAGCTAACTGGACTGAACACATTGAATTTCTCAACACAAGCCTTCCTGCAGATGCTGGAAATCCAGAGTAACACACACAAAATGCTGGAAGAGCTCAGCAGGTCAGACAGCGTCTATATAGGGGAATAAACAGTCAATGTTTCGGGCCGAGGCCTTTCATCAGAACCCTTCATCAATGAATTTTTCAACCTTGGGTAAGGTGTCAAGCTTATGATCCTTTCTCAACTCAAGCTCTGTCAAATACGTTGCTAATGCTCATTTGTCATGCTCCATTTCACTTGATTTGCCTTAATCAAATCTCCATTTTGTTTTACATTTTGCTCCTCCCTCAAAAGGTCCACTTTGAAAACTGTAAACCCTCCACACCATCCCCAGATCTGAGGAAGGATGATTGGGCTCTTTCTATGGATGCTGCTCTACAGGCTGAGTGCTTGCAGCATTTTGTTGTTCAGATTCCTCCATCAACAGTTTTATTTGTTTTCCATTGGGATTAGCTTAGTGGTTAGCACAATACAGTACAGGTGACTGGGGTTCAATTTCCGCTACTGCCTGTAAGGAGTTTCTATGTTCTCTCCATGACTGTGTGCATCTTGGCTGGGTGCTCCTGTTTGCTCCCACAGTCCAGGATAGGTTAGTTGGTCATTATAAATGATCTCATGATTAAGCTAGGATTAAATCGGGGGATTGCTGGGCGCTGTGGCTCGAATGGCCAGAAGGGCCTATCATTAGGTAAATAAATGAACATAATATTTGTGTAAATGGTTGGTTGGTGCAGATGGAGTGGGCTGAATAGCCAGATTCCATGCTGTGTCTTTCTATAACTTTGACTTTCTGACCGTGCCTCGCTGCTGTGCAGTGACGGCAGAAGTGTCCATGCTGTTGGGATCCTTGCACTTGTTTAGCACTTTTTGTTAAATTTCAAAATACCCCAGAAGGTCCTTATAGTTAATGGCATAGACCAGAAGTGTAATAACTTTTGTTGGGCAATGTTTCACTACTTAACCATCCAATTTGGAGTGGTAACAATTCAGGATGCAGGAATAAAGTGAAAGAAGACCATCAGATGTAGGAACAGAATTAGTCCACTTTGCCCATCGAGTCAGCTCTGCCATTTCATGGCTGATCCAATTTTTCTCCCAGCTCCAATCTCCTGCCTTCTCCCCATAACCCTTCATGCCCTGACCTATCATGAATCTATCAACGTCTGCCTTAGTATACATAAAGGCTTGGCTTTCACAGCTGCCTGTGGCAAAGAATTCCACAGATTCACCTCATCTCTATTCTCAAAGGACGCCCATCTATTCTGAGGCTGTGTCCTCTGGTCTTAGACTCTCCTACCATAGGAAACATCCTTCCACATCCACTCTATCAAGGTCTTTCACCATTCAATAGGTTTCAATGAGGTCACCCCTCATTCTTCTGAATTATAGTGAATACAGGCCTGGAACCATCAAACACACTTCATTTGACAAACCATTCAATCCTGGAATCATTTTCCTGAATCTCCTTTGAACCCTCTGCAGTTTCAGCACATCCTTTCTAAGGTAAGGGGCACAAAACTGTTCACAGTAGTCCAAGTGACGCCCCACCAGTGCTTGAAAGAGTCTCAACATTGCATCCTCAACATGTACGGCACTTTGTCAAAGGCCTTCTGAAAATCCAAGTACACAACATCAACTGATTCTCCTTTGTCCATTCTGCTTGTCACTCCTTCAAAGAATTCCAGCAGGTTTGTCAAGCAAAATGTTCCCTTGAGGAAGCCTATTTTATTATGTAAGCACAAGAGATTCTGTAGATGCTGGAAATCCAGAGTAACACACACAAAGTACTGGAGAAACTCAGCAGGTCAAGCACCATCAATGGAAATGAATAAACAATCAAAGTTTTGGGCCAAGCCCCTTTTCGGAAGGAGGAATGTAGTTTGATGATGGTCTGATCTTCGATCAGCTACCTATTTTTTGGAGGGAAGTCTAGCAGAATGGAACAATAGAAATAGTCCTTCCCTCGTGTGTGTAACCACCACCACACTAAGTAATTAAGTGGCAGCTTAGGCCTAGATATCATTGGAGTGTGTTCCATAGCAATCTGTAACCATATTGTCCCTTGGGGTAGGGCACAGTGGCACATGGAAGAATAAACCAGGTGGGAACAAACACTGTTGGCCAGAGCAAGTGGAGACAGCCTTGCTAATCTCAGTGTCATATTTGTAAGGGTGTGAATGTCCAGGAAGGAGAGGGGAAAGTTTATTCCCATATAGTCTGCTTCCTGACAAAGTGTTCTGTGAGCACTTTGACAATACTCTTGATCCAGCCGCTGGTACTACTCAACTCTGTCATCACCCAGTAAGAGGCAGTGAGGATTTCCACTTTGACAAGAGCAGGCGATTGCCAGACCAGCTGCTGTTTAAGTGGTGGCCCTCCACTGGTCCAGGACAACCAATGATGTTGCGTCCTAGCAGGCTACTTCGTTGGTGCAGCGCCGTCTGTGGCTGATGAGACCAGTGCGAGAGTGGACACCTCTGTGGCAAAGGTCGCATCTGTAGGTGGCCTCAGCTCTGCTGGAGCTGCAACGTTCCCTTCGATGGGCCCGCTTGTCTTTTGTCACTTTCAGGAACTATTCCTTGCCTGACTTAAGGTGTTGTTTCTGGGTGCTCCTCCACCTGGTGCAGACGGCTGCAAGTTCCTCCCAGGGCTCAGTGTTGATGTCCAGTGCATTCGTGTCCCCCTTGCAGGCACCCTTGGAGCACAGTTGCAGGCAGTCGGTGGTTCTCTTGCTTGAAGCCAGCTCACTGTAGAGGATATCTTTTGGGACTCTGCCATCCTGTATGTGGCAGACGTGGCCCAGCCAGTCCGGCCTACGCTAGGGCGGCCGACACAAGAGTGAACCTCAGTGTCCAGTACTCCTTCTCTCCAGAAAATGCCCAAGGTGTGACAAAGGCATTTTAACTGGAAGGTGTTGAGCCTTCTATCCTGCTTAGGTTATGTTGTCCAGATCTTGCTGCCATACAGCAGTGAGCTGGTGTCTTGGAGGTTATCAGAGAGGCCAGTCATCATTGTCTGAGCATTCCTACATCCCAGTTTTAGAGCTGGTCTCTTTCGTTTTGTTGTCTTGCCTGGTGCAGTGTTTCCAGTCTGCAGTCTAGCCCGTGCACACAGTGAGGAAAGCAGACCGTGGTGGGGCAGCAACGTTTTGTCTGGGCATGCCTAACTTGAGGCGGGTAGTAACTGTCTCATGAAATCTTAGAATCTCTCCCACCATTGGAAGCAAACCCTGGTGCCACGCTCTATGTCAGATGAGCTTATAAGCAGTGACTGCTGCTTCCCGTGTTGTATTAATGCCATGGGGTGAAGCAGGAGTGTCCTCCCCTGAATTGTGCTGATGCCACAAGGTGAAGTCAGCACTCAGACCAGACCAGTATAATATGGAGAGCAGGCTGTGAACGTGCAGCAGGCTCCTTCTCTCCACACAGCTGATGAGTCCAGAGGAATAGCAGAGACTGATGCTGTTTGGCAACAGTGGCGTTGCAGGACTGTAGCCGCTGTCTTGCCGCCTTTATAACTGCATTGATATGTTGGGACCAGGTTAGATCCTCAGAGACCTTGACGCCGAGGAACTTGATGCTGTTCACTCTGTCCACTTCAGATCCCTCTATAAGAATTGGTATGTGTTCCTTCGTCTTACCCTTCCTGAAGTCCACAATCAGCTCTTTTGTCGTTGAGTGCCAGATTGTTGCTACGGCACCTTTCCACTAGTTGGCATATCTCACTGCTGTTTGCCCTCTCGTCACCACCTGAGTTTCTACCAACAATGATTGTATCACCAGCAAATTTATAGATGTTATTTGAGCTATGCCTAGCCACAGAGTCATGTGTATACAGAGAGTAGAGCAGTGAGCTAAGCACACACCTCTGAGGTGCACCAGTGTTGATCGTCAGTGAGGTGGATATGCTATCATCAATCTGCACAGATTGTGGTCTTCTGGTTAGGAAGTCAGCTTAGGACTGAACTCAGCATAGGACTGCTTTAGGAACTGCAGCTGATTCCGATTTTGGAGATCATTCATCACCTGACACTGCATGCGTTCTTTATAGCCATATTGTGGACCCTAACGTCTTTAGCTCAGGGGTTCCCACCCTGGGGTCCATGTACCTCTCAGTTAATGGTAGGATTCCATGGCATAAAAATGATTGGGAGCCCCTGCTTTAGCTACTTTATCAATGAACTTCCTTCCATCACACCTTTGGATGATTGTACAGCATTTAATTTCATTAGCAACTCTGCAGACGACTAAACAAGAATAAAGCAATTTTCGGGCTTGGAATGACAACTGGCAAAAATCATTTACATCACACAAGGGCCAGACAGTGGCTAACTCCAACAAAATGGAGAGGAACCACCACCCCTTCATATAGTGTCATATTTGTTGCTGAATGGCTACCCCTTGGGAGAAGTCTCTGTTGATCTGAATCTGGACTGAACCAGACATTTTTTTTAGAAACTGTGGCTGTGAAGTTAGGTCAGAGGTTCAGTTTTCTGAGATGATTGACTCACCTCTGATGTTGTAGAGGCCCTCTTATCAAATACATGGCATGGTTAAGTCAATGATATACTCAATGCTTCCATTGATAATTGCAGCTCCAGTAACACTGGAGCTTGTTGCTGTCTGAACCAAGCAGCCAACTTGAACACACACCACCGTTACATCCTCTCTCTCACGCTCTTTTCATGACTAACATGTAGATGCAGTGTACACTACTGTACACTGCTGCATCTGGAAAATGTAGTGCAGCAGTCCTTCAAGATCTTTTCAACATTCTTTCTCAATCAAATCATTACTGTCGTAGGAGGGGCAGGGCAGGAGAGACATGAGGACACAGCCGCCCTCAAGTTTTTTGCTGCAAAGCACGTAGCTATATGGGTTATATTGAGTTAATGAACAGGCCAAATACTTCCTCCCAGGGTCAAAATCCTGTATTTTTTTTTACCTAAAGCAGCCATAGGAGTATTTTCATCATATAAGCAGCAATGATTCCTAAACAATGTCAGACCTTGGGCCCCGGGGTTAACTGAAATGACTGGAGGAATGTGAGACAGAGGGGCGGGAGGGGGTTAGTGAGAAGTTTTACATTGTCAGGGCTTTTCTTGCTGTCCAAACCACTCAGTGCCCCAATTCATTGATGACCTAAAGTCTGTCTGATGTCCCAGTATTAATGTATTAAACCATTGTTTGCTAAAAGCATGTAGCTGTATGGTTATATATACTGGGCTAAGGGACTCATCAGATCACAATTGGAGAAGTGTCCCAATTTTGTTCACCCGCTCCACTAAATGTATCAAATGGATGAGGTGTGCGAAAAGAATAAGAACTTCTATTTTTATTTTCTAGGGAAGAAAGGGGGAACTCATGACAGACAGAAAATATTACATGTCACAAATCTAAGTGAGATGATGAACAAATGGGAATGTGTATGAATGTTTTAAACTAATAATTGCAGTTTTTTGAGATTACATGTTGATAATTTGATGAGGAAGAGATACTTATACTTTATTGTCGCCAAACAATTGATACTAGAACGTACAATCATCACAGCAATATTTGATTCTGCGCTTCCCGCTCCCTGGATTACAAATATTAAATATATTAAAAATTAGTAAATATTAAAAATTTAAATTATAAATCATAAATAGAAAATAGAAAAATGGAAAGTAAGGTAGTGCAAAAAAACTGAGAGGCAGGTCTGGATATTTGAAGGTTACAGCCCAGATCCAGGTCAGGATCCGTTCAGCAGTCATATCACAGTTGGAAAGAAGTTGTTCCCAAATCTGGCCGTACAAGTCTTCAAGCTCCTGAACCTGCACCCGGAGGGAAGAGGGACGAAAAGTGTGTTGGCTGGGTGGGTCGTGTCCTTGATTATCCTGGCAGCACTGCTCTGACAGTGTGCGGTGTAAAGTGAGTCCAAGGATGGAAGATTGGTTTGTGTGATGTGCTGGGCTGTTTTCACGATCTTCTGCAGCTTCTTTCAGTCTTGGACAGGACAACTTCCATACCAGGTTGTGATGCACCCTAGAAGAATGCTTTCTACAGTGAATCTATAAAAATTAGTGAGGGTTTTAGGGGACAGGTCAAATTTCCTTAGTTTTCTCAGGAAGTAAAGGCGCTGGTGGACTTTCTTGGCAGTGAACTCTGCTTGGTTGGACCAAGTCAGGTCATTTGTGATATTGACCCCGACGAACTTAAAGCTTTTGACCTGTTCCACTTGCACACCACCATTGTAAATTGGGTTGTGCGGTCCGCTACTCCTTCTGAAGTCAACAACCAATTCCTTCGTCTTGCTGATGATACAGAAATGTGGGCAAAACGTCGAACACCGACATAGTGGGCTGAAGGTTGCTGTACAACAATATTATGTTGCTTTAATTTTTTTTGGACCTAAGGGTTTCTCCTGAAAGAAGAGGAATGCAAAACCTGTTGATAGTCAGACATCTTATTTGAAGTCTTGCTGTCATAACTAAGGAGAAGTTTATTTCAGTCAATTCAACTGCTTTTCTTCTCCTGAAGACCATAGTGCTTTCATTCACATATTCAATAATATCTTAAGCAATATTCAATTGGTTAAGACAACATTCAGTATGGGAAACCAAAGTATTATAAATGCTGAAGATCAAAAACAAATGTTTAATGCTTTGTAGGTTAAGTTACATCTGTGGAAAGTGAAACAGAAAGTGATGAAAATCCCTTTAGAGTTGTGTTTATTAGCTGCCAGCCATACCACCTCTTAGTGCCCTATTCTAACAACTTAAAGTTTAAAGTAACTTTATTATCAAAGTGCATTATGTCACCATGTACAACCCTGAGATTCACTTTCTTGCCGGCATACTCAATAAATCCATAATAGAATAACAACCTTAATCATTGCGGCTGCCATTGTCTGAGTGGACATAGAGTGGTGATCTTAAGGTTTTACCTCTTCTAGGCTTCAGTGGAGAGACTTCACGCAGAGAAAGCAAAGGAAAGAAAAGCTCAGGTTTCCCCTTCTCTTCTTTATATCTGCTCAGCTATAACTACCTCCAGTATTCCTGACCACTACAACTGGGAGAAGTGCTTCTAGTAAACCACGTTGAGGAGTTGGAGCTGGAACTGGATGAACTCCAGATTATTCGGGAGGCTGAGAGGTGATGGGTATGACATAGAGAGAGGTAGTTACACTCAAGGTGCAGGATGCAGGAATCTGGGTGACAGGAATGGGAAAGGGGTTAAGGAGACAGTGCAGAGTACCCCTGTGGTCATCCCTCTCAACAGGTATATTACTTTGGATACTTTTTTGGTGGGGGGGGGAGTAGAATTGACCTAACACAGGAAAGTCACAGTGGTCGGGTCTCTGGCACTGGGTCTGCCTCTGTGACTCAGAAGAGAAGGGGGGAGAAGAGGCACACTGAGCTAATAGGGGATTCATTGGTTAGGGGACCGGACAGGAGGTTCTGTGGGCGAGAATGAATTTCCCAGATGGTGTGTTGCCTCCCGGGTGCCAGGATCTGGAACATATTGAATCGAGTCCTCAGCATTCTGAAGTGGGAGGATGAACAGCCAGAAGTTGTGATCTATGTAGGTACCAATGACATGGGTAGAACAAGTGTTGGCGTTCTGCATTGAGAGTTCAGGGAGTTAGGTGCTAAATTAATGGGTAAGACCTCCAGGTTTGTGATCTCAAGATTGCTACCCATGCCATGTGCTAATGAGGCTTAAACTAGGAAGATTATACAGTTTAATACATTGCTAAGGAGTTGGTGTAGGAGGGAGGGCATAGGATTTTTGGATCATTGGGCTCTCATCCAGGGAAGGTGGGATCTGTACAGAAGGGACAGTTAGCACCTGAACTGGAAGGGAACTAATATCCTAGGGGGAAGGTTTGTTAATACTCCACGGTGGGGTTTAAACTGGGGTTACAGAGGGATAGGAGCCATAGGCCAGAACAGTTAATGGAGAGGTTGTGCAGGTAGATGTTGGTAAGACCTCAGATAAAGTTAAGAATCAAAAGGTTGAGCATAGTGCAACAAAGAGTGAATACAGGACTGAAGGTTTTGTATCTGAATGCATGCTGTATACAGAATAAGGTAGATTAACTTGCAACACAGTTGCAGATTGGCAGGTACAATGTTGTAGGCATCACAGAATCATGACCGAGAAAGATTGTAGCTGGGAGCTTGAGGTTCAAGGATGCACATTGTATCGAAAGGATGGACAAGAAGGCAGAAGGGGTGGAGTTGCTCTGCTGGTAAAAAATGAATCAAATCGTTAGAAAGAGGTGATATAGAGTTGGAAACTGTTGACTCATTGTGGATGGAGCTAAGGAACTGCAAGGGTAAAAGGACCTTGATGGGAGTTGTATACAGACCCCCAAACAGTTGTAAGGATGTGACCTGCAAATTATAACGTGAGGTAGAAAATGTATCCTAGAGATCAATGTTGCAATAGTCATGGGGAACTTCAATATGCAGGTAGATTAGGAAAATCTAGTTGGTGCTGGATTCCAGGAAGGGGAATTTCTAGAGTGCCTCCAAGTTGGCTTTTTAGAGCAGCTTGTGGTTGATCCTTCTGGATCAGCTATTTTGGATTGGGTGTTGTGCAATGAACCAGAATTGATTAGAGATTAAAAGAACCCTTCGGGCAAGTGATCATAATATGGTCAAATTCACCCTGAAATTTGAGAAGGAGAAGCTGAAATCAGATGTATAAGTACTATATTGGAGTAAAGGGAATTATAGAGGCATGGGAGAGGAGTAGGCCAGATATGATTGGAAAAGAACACTGGCAGGAATAGCTGGAATTTCTGGAAGCAATTCGGATATATACACAATTGGATAAAGTATTCTATAGTAAAGATGACACAACCATGGTCAACAAGAGAAGTCAAAGCCAACATAAAAGCCAAAGTGAGGGCATATAATAGAGCAAAGATTAGTAAGAAGTTAGAGATTTAAGGTTTTAAAAACCAACAGAAGGCAACTATAAAAGTCATTAAGAAGGTAAAGATGCAATATGAAAGTAAGCTTGCCAATAATATTAAAGAGGATACCAAAAGTTTCTTCAGATATATAAAGTGTAAAAGAGAGATGAGAGTGGATATTGGATCCCTGGAAAATGATGGTGGAGAAATATTAATAGGGGACAATGAAATTGCGGATGAACTGAGTAAGTATTTTGCATCATTCTACATTGTGGAAGACATTAGCAGTATGGTGGAAGTTCTAGGTGTCAAGGGGATGAAGTGTGTGAAGCTATCAGAACTAGAGAGAAGTTCCTTGGGAAACTGAAAGGTCTGAAAGTAGATAAGTCACTTGGACCAGATGATGTACACCCCAGAGTTCTGAAAGAGGAGGCTGAAGGGATTGTGGAGGCATTAGTAATGATCTTTCAAGAGTCACTAGATTCTGGAATGATTCTGAAGGCTGGAAAATTGCAAATATCACTCCACTCCTCAAGAAGGGAGAGATGCAGAAGAAAGGAAACTATAGGCCAATTAGTCTGACCTTAGTGGTTATAAAGATACACATAAAAATCGCTGGTGAACGCAGCAGGCCAGGCAGCATCTCTAGGAAGAGGTACTGTCGATGTTTTGGGCTGAGACCCTTCGTCAGGACTAACTGAAAGAAGAGCTAGTAAGAGATTTGAAAGTGGGAGGGGGAGATCCGAAATGATAGGAGAAGACAGGAGGGAATGAATTGACCTCAACTTGGCCTGAGTAGCATCCGCTTAGGAGTCTGTGCAAAAAGTAAATATAAGGCGATAGTGCAAATCTAAAGCAAGATCACGAAAAAAAATAGCCAAAAATGTTTAAGATTGCTCAGTCTAGAGGAACAGCTTTTGTTCCTTTACTGGAAATGTTAACTTGTCTTTCAGTCAGTTTAAAGCATTCTGAAATTCCTGGAAACATTCCACAAAATTAAGTTATTAACTAGATTAACAGGATCCCACAACAATGGAAAGCTTGTCAGCTTTTTGCCCAAAGCAATACTCATCTCTTAGTAAACCACAGAAACATTTGGTATAATGTATTAATTATCTATGCCACTACAAAGAAAGTATAATCATCATCTGTTGACACTAAATATCACTTTCAAATACACCAGTTATTGTTGATTGATAAAATGTTTGACCAGGTCTCATGCATGCTGATGAAAATTACTTCCTTTGCTTTGACGCCTCTTGGATGTGTCCTCTTTTGAGATGGAGGAATAGCCTCATACTCAGCCTCACGTGAACAAAATATACAATGGAGAAACATCACTAGGATTTCCTGTCAGCTATCTGAGAGGAAGCCAGAGTATAAAAAAATTTGCAAAATATATGTTTTAAATACAGGAACCAGCTTCTGCCTTCAATTAACTGTTGGTTGATATTTTGTGGAAACAAGATTAGGTATGGCTGATTTTGTAGTGGGATTGGCATTGGACTTCGAGGTGAGTTCAGGGTTCGAATCTGGTCAGTTCCTTGCACGCTTTTCATCTGTGCTGGGTTGAGTGTTGAGCTAGTAACTCGACCTCATAGGAGCAGACAAGAATGCTAAAGGAACAGCAAAACCCTGTGACCTGATGTGCCACAAGACGTGGAAAGGAACAACAACAACAATAGGTACAGGTACAGCCTCCAAATTCACACCCCCCTCGCCATCCCAGTGGACCTCGAATTTTCTGGAATCACACTTGACACCAGTGCTCTTTCATTGTAGATATCCCTGCTAAGGTGAAACGGTGCTCAATATCTATCCTTTATTATTATTAATCATCTTCTCAGGCGGCATATTCCAGAGTTCATCTTCCCTCTGGGTGGAAAGATTCCATCTTGTGCCACCACTAAATTTCCTAAACTCTTATTTACCCAGGGCTCTTTCATCGTTGGTACCTCTACTGAGGTGAAAGGGGGCTCAATATCTATCCTTTGTTTATATTTATTGAGATACAGTGCAGAGTAGGCCCCTCTGGCCTTTCGAGCCATGCCATCCAGCAACCCCCGATTTAATCCTAACCTAATCACCGGACAATTTACAATGACCAATTAACCTACCAAGCAGCACAGCGGAGGAAACTGGTGCACCAGGAGAAAATCCGTGCAGTCACGGGGAGAACGTACAAACTCCTTGTTGGTGGAACTGTGAAGTGTTGTGCTGACCATTAGGCTGTCGTGCTGCCACACGTGATTCGTATAATTTTGTTTCCCACATTCAGACACCCCTCAGTTTTTCCTCTCTTAGGGAAGCAAACCAATCTTTCCAGTAGCTCCTCCATCTGAAATGTTCTGTTCCAGGCAGCATCCCGCCAATCCGATCACATGATTCCTATAAAATGTTTATAAAGTTGAACCATAATCTCCGCATCATCTAATGGCCTGGTATTTAAGTATCTTCAACAGAAGAAAATCTGCAGATGCTAGAAATCCGAGCAACACACATAAAGTGCTGGAGGAACTCAGCAGGCCTGGCAGCATCTATGGAAAAAAAAGTACAGTTGACGCTTCAGGCCGAAACCCTTTGGTGCCTTTTAATCTCCTTAACTACCAGAGCTGCTGTCTCATGGATCCTTGGACTTGGAATACCGATGGACCTGTTTCTCAGTATTTCCCAGGATCCAATAATTCCTGCATATATGCTAGTCTTATTTCGTTCTTCTAAAATGCATGACGTTGTATTTTTCATGATTAAATTCTATCTGCTATTGCCCCGCGTATGGTACAATACACTTTATAAGAACATAAGAAATAGTTGCAAGAGTTGGCCATCTGGCCTGTCGAGCTCGCTCCGCCATTCAGTAAGATCATGGCTGATCTGGTCGTGGACTCATCTCTACCTACCTGAATTTTCCCCATAACCTTTAATTCCCCTACAATGCAAAAATCTAGCCAAATTTGTCTAAATCTATTTACTGAGGTAGCTTTCACTGCTTCATTGGGCAGAGAATTCCACAGATTCACCAGTCTCTGGGAAAAGCAGTTCCTCCTCACCTCCATCCTATATCTACTCCCCCAAATCTTGAGGCTGTGTCTGAGGGACATTGTGCAAATACACCAGTCATAGTTTGTTTGATATGCTTCAGAGTTTTGCTTTGGGGCTATTATTTAAAATTATGCTCAGAAAAAGTAAGCAACTATATTCAATCTCCCACATGAAAAACAGTAAATGCTGGAAATACTCAGTGGATCAGGCAACATCTGTGGAAGGGAAATGCTCTTTACTGTTTCAGAGCAAGACATTTTCATCAGATCAGGATTAGTTATAGAAAACATAAGCACAATATATTCTGCAGCTGCTGGAAATCCAGAGTAGCACACACAAATTGCTGGAGGAACTCAGCAGGTCAGGCAGCATCTATGGAGAGGAATAAAGAGCTGATGTTTTGGGCCAGGACTTTTCATCAGATAGTCTTGGCCAGAAACATTGGCTCAGCGTTTTGTGTGTACTATAGAAAACAACCTTTAAGCTGTAAATATTTCCTTTCCTATCTTTAAAATGCATAGTTCTTTATTAGCCATCCTGCTAAGGAGAGTCGGATCACAGAATGCTGAGGTCCAAACTTAATTCCTCTGTCACATTCCAGTTGGAATTTTGGCACCAGTATACTAGGCCATAGATTTTCAAACAGACCACCACAAGAAAATATATTTAGGAGGTGTTGTTAGGTTAACAATCACTCCAAGGTATTTGTAAAGGGCTTGTCAAGGTAAATGCAGTTTTATAGAAATTTTAAAGATGAATTAACGTACATTAATTGTTCTGAATTGTTTTCAGTATGCAACACTATTGCTATGGTATCAGATTCAACAAGATAGATGATACCTGCCTGCAAGTTTCCATTCAGTGGAATACATCCTTCCTCTTATTAATACTATTTTCTGCCAATAAAAATACCTGATTCTATTCCGAAACTTCAGCTCAGATTGAGAGTTACTGCATGTCAAATCATGGCAAAAAAAAAATCAGTTTTCCATGCTCCATTTTAAAGCTCTGTCCATGAAAAACAATTCTTTATCTATTTTATGTGCTGATGAAATATGCGTGGGATCCCCAGGAGATTATACCCAATGATCTCAAAAATTAGCTGAACATTTGTTTCTGCTGGAGTGTTTATGCTTGGGAGTGGGGGTTGGGGGGGTCATGAGTTTGGAGTGGTGAGTGAGAGAGTGGTGGAAATGTTCAAGGAAAAGTTCAATAGAACTTTTAACTTGAAGCCAATCTCTGCAGATTTACAATCAGTCTTAAAAATGTGAGACAACTTGCATACCAGGTGTTGTCTTGTTATTCAGTTTGGGCATTGGGTTCCCTAACAAGCCAGCTGTTGTGTGTTCCTAATTTCCCCCGAACAGCTGGCATTGAGCTACTGTTGTCCTCGGTATTATACTGTTGTTGGCTGGGGAGTCGCAGGCTTTAGATGTCACGTTGAAGAAGGAACAATAATGTATTTGTAAGGGAGCCTGCAGGTGGTGTCCATGTCCACTTGCTGTCCTTACTCAGCACAGTACTCAGTATCTCACCCTGCAAAAACTCATTTCAGGGAGGTAGCACCCCCAACCCCCGCAACCCCGGTCCACCTCCAAGAGCGCATGTATACAGGACATTTGATTATGAAAGAACACAATTTATTTGACACATATTGAAACTACTTACACAGAGACACACACACTTTTTTTTGGCAATCTCAATGCTAATGCAAATAGTTTTTCTATTTCTTTTGCAAACTTTCCTTGTACTGCGATGTGGCTCTGCTGAAAAGAACTGTGAAGTAGTACTTGAGCAGCCTTCCCTGTGATTGGCCTCCCTAATATGTTGTGGTCCCTAAAAGAAATAAAAGCATAAGGTGTATCCTTATTATATTGTCTTATGTAATACTTTGTTTAGTGATTTTGTCTAATCTGTAAACCAATCTGTAATCTGTAGACTGGGTATATGCAGAAAATGTGACATTAAAATATGTACTTGTATATTATGATGGAATCGTTTTTAATTCTATTACAACTTTAAGCACGTCTACAGGGAGTTTGGCCTCATCACGTAGGACATCAATAGAGTAGCTCCTTAGCAGCTGACCAGCCAGTTTAAATAACGTTAGCTACGCTAATGAACGAATGACACCTGTTAAACTCACCTCAACATGTCTTTTGCAGTCCTAACCCACCATGGGCAATAGAAAAGTCACTGTTGCAAACAGTGCAGCGAGCAACACTGTCATTATTTTGACCCCTATCAGGCAGGGGTACACTTCAGTGTAGTCTGGGGTGAAGTGCGTTTTATATTTTCTTTTTTTGAAACACTCTGCCATGGCGGTGCAGGACACTAAACTGAGCTGATGGAGAGACAGAGGTCGACTGATAGGTCTACTTATCACAAAGAGAGACCAATCAGGATGCTCGCTCCCGCTCTCCCTTTCATTTCCGGGATATTGTATATAATTTGCGGGCGTCAGGGAGCTGCTGTTAATGTGCGGGAAACTCCAGGAACTTCCAGGAGAGGTGGGATGTCTGGGTACTGGAGGTCACTCTGTATGGACGGCCTTGGGCAGTATCTGAAGGGCTTTTTATACTTAAACCATCAGCAGCAGGAAGATTCTTTGTGCTGTCTATACCCTTATTGATAGCCAAATTCCCCACTCCAGTATTACTGTTGAGCCAGTGGACCAAATATGGTTCAGATATATAAATATGAGAATTTGGAGTTACGTGTAACCATTATAATAAATATGAGAGACATTAATTCACACGCAAGCTGGACAAATCTAGTTATATAACAGCATGGGGGATGAATCCTTGGAACATAATCATGATGGGTTTATGGATCAGTATGACTGGGGAGCAGGCTTTTTTTTACATCTATAACTTGGAAAATCTGAATTTACCTATTGGTTAGAAAAAAGCAAGTTGTGAGACTGGGAAATTTTGATCTTCAAAGGGACCTGGATGTCACAAGATCACAAGACAAAGGAGCAGAAGTAGGCCATTCGGCCCATCGAGTCTGCTCCGCAGCTCCCCCATGAGCTAAAATAGTCACCCATCTAGTTCCAATTTCCAGCTTTTTCCCCATATCCCTTGATACCCTGACTAATTAGATACCTGTCAATCTCCTCCTTAAATACCCTCAATGATCAGGCCTCCACAGCTGTACGTGGCAACGAATTCCACAAATCCACGACCCTCTGGCTAAAAAACTTTCTCCTCATCTCTGTTTTAACTGGGTACCCTCTAATTCTAAGACTATGGCCTCCTGTCCTGGACTCACCCACCAAGGGAAACAACCTTTCCACATCTACTGTGTCCAGCCCTTTCAACATTTGAAATGTTACTATGAGATCCCCTCTCATTCTTCTATAATGAATACAATCTAAGAGCCGACAAACGCTCCTCATACGTTAGCCCCTGCATTCCAGGAATCATCCTCGTAAATCTTCTCTGAACTCTCTCCAACATCAGTACATCCTTTCTAAGATAGGGGGCCCAAAACTGCACACAGTATTCCAAATGAGGTCTCACTAATGCCCCATAGAGCCTCACCAACATCTCCTTACTCTTATACACTATTCCTCTTGAAATGAATGCCAACATAGCATTTGCTTTCCTTACCGCCGATCCAACTTGGTGGTTAACCTTTAGGGTATCCTGCACGAGGACCCCCAAGTCCCTTTTGCACTTCTGATTTTTGAATTTTCTCCCGATCTAAATAATAATCTGCCCGATTATTTCTTCTTCCAAAATATACAACCATACATTTGTCAACGTTGTATCTCATCTGCCATTTCTTTGCCCACTCTCCTAAACTGACTAAGTCTCTCTGCAACCTTTCCGTTTCTTCAGCATTTCCTGCTCTTCCACCTATCTTGGTGTCATCCGCAAATTTAGCCACAAAACCATTTAATCCATAATCCAAATCATCGATATACATCGTAAAAAGAAGCGGCCCCAACACCAACCCCTGCGGAACACCACTAGTAACCGGCAACCAATCAGAATAGGATCCCTTTATTCCCACCTTTTGCTTTCTGCCTGTCAGCCAATGCTCCACCCATTTCAATATCTTTCCTATAATTCCATGGGCTCTCATCTTATTAAGCAGCCTCATATGCGGCACCTTATCGAAGGCCTTTTGAAAATCCAAATACACAACATCCACAGCCTCTCCCTTGTCAATCTTATTGGAGATTACCTCAAAAAATTCCAATAGGTTGGTAAGGCAGGATCTTCCCTTCATGAAACCATGCTGGCTTCGGCCTTTCTTGTCATGTACCTCGAGGTATTTCATAACCTGGTCCTTGAGGATTGACTCCAATATCTTTCCAACTACCGATGTCAGACTAATAGGTCTGTAATTTTCTTTTTGCTGCCTCCTTCCTTTCTTAAATAGCGGAACTACTTTTGCGATCTTCCGGTCCTCCGGAACCATGCCAGAGTCTATTGATTCCTGGAAGATCATTTCCAATGCTTCCACAATCTCCAAAGCCACCTCCTTCAGAACCCTTGGATGCACCTCATCCGGACCGGGAGACTTATCTATTCTTAGTCCACTTAGCTTCCCAAGCACTTTCTCTCTAGTAATCTTGACTGTACCTCATTCTATTCCCTGATACCTCTGGCTATCAGGTATATTGCTCATGTCTTCCACTGTGAAGACTGATGCAAAATACTCGTTCAGTTCCTCCACCATCTCTTTGTTATCCATTATAATTTCTCCAGCATCATTTTCAATCGGTCCCATATCTACCCTTGTCAGTCTTTTACTCTTCATATATTTAAAAAAACTTAGTATCCTTTTTCATGTTAATCGCCAACTTCCTTTCATAATTCATCTTTTCTTTCCTAATGACTTTCTTAGTTTCCTTCTGTAAGTTTTTAAAAGTCTTCCAGTCCTCATTTTTCCCACTAATTTTTGCTTCCTTGTACGCCGTTTCTTTTGCTTTTATTTTTGCCTTAATCTCTCTCGTTAGCCACATTTGTGCCATTTTTCCATTCATGATTTTCTTTTTTCTTGGAATATATTTTTCCTGCATTTTCCTTATTTCTTGTAGGAATTTCATCCAATTCTGCTCTGCCGTCCCTCCATTTAGTTTACTTTTCCAGTCGACTTGGGCCAGTTCCTCTCTTATACCACTGTAATTTCCCCTGTTCCACTGAAATATCGATACACCTGATACCAGCTTCTCCTTTTCAAATTTGAAACTGAACTCAATCATATTATGATCACTACTTCCAAGGGGTTCCTTTACCTCCAGCTCCCTAATCGCCTTAGGTTCGTTACACAGCACCCAATCCAAAACAGCCAGTCCCCTGGTGGGCTTCTGGACAAGCTGCTCTAAAAAGCCATCCTGTAGGCATTCTACAAACCCCCTCTCCTGAGATCCATTACCTTCCTGACTTTCCCAATCCACTTTCATATTAAAATCCCCCATAATTATCTTGACATTTTCCTTCTGACACGCTTTTTCTATTTCCAGCTGCAACTTGTAGTCCACATCCTGGCTGCTGTTTGGAGGCCTGTATATAACTGCTATTAGTGTCTTTTTACCCTTGCCATTTCTTAATTCTACCCATAAGGATTCTACCTCTTCTGATCCCATGTCCCTTCTTTCTATTGATTTGATATCGTTACTTACCATCAGGGCCACACCACCCCCTTCACCTACCTTCCTATCTTTCCTATACACTGTGTATCCTTGGATATTCAGCTCCCAATCACATCCATCATTTAGCCATGACTCGGTGATGGCCACAATGTCATATCTTTTAACCTGAAGCTGTGCAGCAAGGTCATGCACTTTATTTCTAATGCTGCATGCATTTAAGTACAGTATATATAGATCAGTATCTGTTGCCAATTTTGCTATATTTCTATTTTGCAGCAAATTATCCTGTATATTCACCAGCCTGTCCTTTTTGCCATCTTTGCTGCACAGTATTTTTGACTTATTTCTATTTTCCTCTTCCTCAACCCTAACACCTTGGTTTCCTTCCCCTTGCCAACTTAGTTTAAACCCTCCCTAACAGCTATATTAAACAATCCCGCCAGGATATTAGTACCTTTTGAGTTCAGGTGTAATCCATCTTTTTTGTATAAGTCATACCTTCCCCAAAATAGATCCCAATGATTCAAGAATTTGAAGCCCTGCCCCCTGCACCAGTTACTTAGCCACACATTCATCTGCTTAATTCTGCTATTCTTACCACCATTAGCGCGCAGCTCAGGCAGCAATCCTGATATTATTACTCTGGAGCTCCGGCTTTTCAGTTTTCTTCCTAGCTCCCAGTAATCTTTCTTCAGGACCTCCTTTCTTTTTCTGTCTATGTCATTGGTACCAACATGTACCAAGACTTCCGGCTGCTCGCCCTCTGTCCTCAGAATACTCTGGACTCCATCTGAGACATCCCCTACCTTGGCACCAGGGAGGCAACACACCATCCGGGTATCCTTGTCCGGCTTGCAGAATCTCTTGTCCGTCCCCCTTACGATGGAATCCCCTATAACTACCGCATTTCTTGCTCTCTTGATTTCGGCACTGGGCAGAATGCCGGAGTCTCGCTCATTGTGGTCTTCCTCTGTCAGGTCTGAAGGAAGAGCTAGTAAGAGATTTGAAAGTGGGAGAGGGAGGGGGAGATCTTCTTTCAGTTAGTCCTGACGAAGGGTCTCGGCCCGAAATGTCAACTGTACCTCTTCCTAGAGATGCTGCCTGGCCTGCTGCGTTCACCAGCAACTTTGATGTGTGTTGCTTCAGTCAACTTAGGACGAGGAGAGATCAATGAATGAATAAATGTTTGCCTTTATATCACTTTGATATGACTGTACATTAGTATTTTTTCCCATTTGTTACATTGCCTGATATGGAGATAGACTTGTACTTCAACGTAACTTTAAATACCGGGAGGTAGTCACACCTAGGCTGTCGGAAGCAGGTCGTTGGGTGACAGTCAGAGGGGGGAAAGCGAAGGTGAGCAGACAGGTAGTGCAGAGCACCCCTGTAGTCATTCCGCTGAATAACAAGTTTACCGTCCTGGATACTGTTGGCGGGGACGACCGACCAGGTGTGAGCCACGGTGGCAGGGCCTCCGGCACTGAGTCTGACCCGGTGGTGCAGAAGGGTGGGACGGACAAGAGGAGAGCTGTCGTCATTGGAGACTCTATAGTCAGGGGAGCAGACAGGAGATTTTGTGGACGTGAGAAGGACACCCGCATGGTTTGTTGCCTCCCGGGTGCTCGGGTCCGGGATGTCTCTGACCGGGTGCGCGACATCCTGGTATGAGAGGGAAAGCAACCAGAAGTCGTGATACATATTGGTACCAACAACATAGGCAGGAAGAGGGATGAGGTCCCGAAGTGTGAGTTTCGGGAACTAGGCAGAAGGCTGAAGAACAGGACCTCAAGGGTGGCGTTCTCAGGATTGCTGCCAGTGCTACGTGACAGTGATGGTAAGAAATGGAGGAGATGGCAGTTGAATGCGTGGCTGAGGAGTTGGTGCAGGGAGCAGGGTTTTAGATTTTTAGATCATTGGGAACTCTTCTGGGGAAGGTGGGACCTGTACAGATTGGATGGGTTGCACCTGAACTCGAGGGGGAGCAATATCCTTGCAGGTAGGTTTGCTAGCGTGGTTCGGGAGGGTTTAAACTAATTTGCAAGGGGGATGGGACCCAGAGTGATAGAGCAGTGAAAGAAGTGCATGGAGTAAAGCCAGGTCTAACATATAGAGAGGCTTTGAGGAAAGAGAAGCAGAATAAATGGTGTAAAGACAATAAGGTAGAAGGGCTGAAATGTGTGTACCTCAATGCAAGAAGCATCAGGAACAAAGGTGATGAACTGAGAGCTTGGATACATACATGGAATTATGATGTAGTGGCCATTACAGAGACTTGGCTGGCACCAGGGCAGGAATGGATTCTCAATATTCCTGGATTTCAGAGCTTTAAAAGGGATAGGGAGGGCGGAAAAAGGGGAGGAGGGGTGGCATAACTGGTCAGGGATACTATTACAGCTACAGAAAGGGTGGGTAATGTAGCAGGATCCTCTTTTGAGTCAATATGGGTGGAAGTCAGGAACAGGAAGGGAGCAGTTACTCTATTGGGGGTATTCTATAGGCCCCCTGGTAGCAGCAGAGATACAGAGGAGCAGATTGGGAGGCAGATTTTGGAAAGGTGCAAAAATAACAGGGTTGTTATCATGGGTGACTTTAACTACCCTAATATTGATTGGCACCTGATTAGTTCCAAGGGTTTAGATGGGGCAGAGTTTGTTAAGTGTGTCCAGGATGGATTCCTGTCACAGTATGTGGACAGGCCGACCAGGGGGAATGCCACACTAGATCTAGTACTAGGTAATGAACCGGGTCAGGTCACAGATCTCTCAGTGGGTGAGCATCTGGGGGACAGTGACCACCGCTCCCTGGCCTTTAGCATTATCATGGAAAAGGATAGAATCAGAGAGCACAGGAAAATTTTTAATTGGGGAAAGGCAAATTATGAGGCTATAAGGCTAGAACTTGCGGGTGTGAATTGGGATGATGTTTTTGCAGGGAAATTTACTATGGACATGTGGTCAATGTTTCGTGATCTCTTGCGGGATGTTAGGGATAAATTTGTCCCGGTGAGGAAAATAAAGAATGGTAGGGTGAAGGAACCATGGGTGACAAGTGAGGTGGAAAATCTAGTCAGGTGGAAGAAGGCAGCATACACGAGGTTTAGGAAGCAAGGATCAGATGGGTCTATTGAGGAATATAGGGAAGCAAGAAAGGAGCTTAAGAAGGGGCTGAGAAGAGCAAGAAGGGGGCATGAGAAGGCCTTGGCAAGTAGGGTAAAGGAAAACCCCAAGGCATTCTTCAATTATGTGAAGAAAAAAAGGATGACAGGAGTGAAGGTAGGACCGATTAGAGATAAAGGTGGGAAGATGTGCCTGGAGGCTATGGAAGTGAGCGAGGTCCTTAATGAATACTTCTCTTCGGTGTTCACCAATAAGAGGGAACTTGATGATGGTGAGGACAATATGAGTGAGGTTGATGTTCTGGAGCATGTTGATATTAAGGGAGAGGAGGTGTTTTAGTTGTTAAAATACATTAGGATGGATAAGTCCTCGGGGCCTGATGGAATATTCCCCAGGCTGCTCCACGAGGCAAGAGAAGAGATTGCTGAGCCTCTGGCTAGGATCTTTATGTCCTCGTTGTCCACCGGAATGGTACCGGAGGATTGGAGGGAGGCGAATGTTGTCCCCTTGTTCAAAAAAGGTAGTAGGGATAGTCCGGGTAATTATAGACCAGTGAGTCTTACGTCTGTGGTGGGAAAGCTGTTGGAAAAGATTCTTAGAGATAGGATCTATAGGCATTTAGAGAATCATGGTCTGATCAGGGACAGTCAGCATGGCTTTGTGAAGGGCAGATTGTGTCTAACAAGCCTGATAGAGTTCTTTGAGGAGGTGACCAGGCAAATAGATGAGGGTAGTGCAGTGGATGTGATCTATATGGATTTTAGTAAGGCATTTGACAAGGTTCCACACAGTAGGCTTATTCAGAAAGTTAGAAGGCATGGGATCCAGGGAAGTTTGGCCAGGTGGATTCAGAATTGGCTTGCCTGCAGAAGGCAGAGGGTGGTGGTGGAGGGAGTACATTCAGATTGGAGGATTGTGACTAGTGGTGTCCCACAAGGTTCTGTTCTGGGACCTCTACTTTTCGTGATTTTTATTAACAACCTGGATGTAGGGGTAGAAGGGTGGGTTGGCAAGTTTGCAGACGACACAAAGGTTGGTGGTGTTGTAGATAGTGTAGGGGATTGTCAAAGATTGCAGAGAGACATTGATAGGATGCAGAAGTGGGCTGAGAAGTGGCAGATGGAGTTCAACCCGGAGAAGTGTGAGCTGGTACACTTTGGAAGGACAAACTCCAAGGCAGAGTACAAAGTAAATGGCAGGATACTTGGTAGTGTGGAGGAGCAGAGGGATCTGGGGGTATATGTCCACAGATCCCTGAAAGTTGCCTCACAGATGGATAGGGTAGTTAAGAAAGCTTATGGGGTGTTAGCTTTCATAAGTCGAGGGATGGAGTTTAAGAGTCGCGATGTAATGATGCAGCTCTATAAAACTCTGGTTAGGCCACACTTGGAGTACGGTGTCCAGTTCTGGTCGCCTCACTATAGGAAGGATGTGGAAGCATTGGAAAGGGTACAGAGGAGATTTACCAGGATGCTGCCTGGTTTAGAGAGTATGCATTATGATCAGAGATTAAGGGAGCTAGGGCTTTACTCTTTGGAGAGAAGGAGGATGAGAGGAGACATGATAGAGGTGTACAAGATAATAAGAGGAATAGATAGAGTGGATAGCCAGTGCCTCTTCCCTAGGGCACCACTGCTCAATACAAGAGGACATGGCTTTAAGGTAAGGGGTTGGAAGTTCAAGGGGGATATTAGTGGAAGGTTTTTTACTCAGAGAGTGGTTGGTGCGTGGAATGCACCGCCTGAGTCAGTGGTGGAGGCAGATACACTAGTGCAGTTTAAGAGACTACTAGACAGGTATATGGAGGAATTTAAGGTGGGGGCTTATATGGGAGGCAGGGTTTGAGGGTCAGCACAACATTGTGGGCCGAAGGGCCTGTACTGTGCTGTACTATTCTATGTTCTAAATATCTTACCACTTTTATATAATGTCTAGCATTTCTGTGTCTGGCAAAATATTAGTGACCAATCAGCCTGTATGTTTGGTAGTGTCTTTTGTGGGAGGAATTTTGCCCACACTGTTAGGAAAGCACTTTACTCTCTTTATGTTCAGTGCTTATCAGAATGAGCAGATGGATTTTTTTGAAGTTCTCTGTCCAGAAGTTCAGTGAAGGCTTGGTCATGGGTTGTACTCAAAACTGAAGTAGATCAGATCCACAGTTTGAAGAAATCCCGAGAAATGCAAATAAGACATAAAAAATGGCATTGATGTAGTGGTTCAGCCGCAATCTTTTTGAACGATGGAATAGTCTGAAGGGGTGGCTGAATCGCCTTTTGCTGCTCCTATCTTTTTATACTTTCATATCGAGCACAAACCAGCCAGGTTGTAGTTATCGGCCCATCGTTCTTTCCTCAAATCAGAACATTTGTGAACCAATTATTATTGGAGTTAAATTGTCACAAGGATTCAAAGTATGTTGGCAGGCTGGATCCAAAGTTGGCTTGGTGATAGGAGATAGAGGTGGAGAGTTGTTTTTCTGACTGATGGTCTGTAACCAGTGGTTTACTGCAGGGACCAGGGCTGGGAGATTTTCTTGTTTGTTATACATATAAAGGACTTGGTTGAGTGTGTCGAAGGTACATAAGCAGGTTTGCTGATAACACAAAGATTGGCTGAGCTACAGATGGTGAGGGTAATTGCCCAGGGACACAAGAACATCGATCAGCTGGAAATTTGAGTGGAGCAGTGGCCAATGGAATTTAATGCAGGCAAGTGTGAGATAATGAATTTTGTATTGTCCAAGGGTAAACAGCAGGGACCAGCAAAATGTTGACGTACAGAGAGATGTTGCTGTGTAAGTTTTCAGTTCCCTGAAAATGGTGATGCAAGTAGTGAAGATGATGTTTAGCTTGTTTGCCTTCATAGGCAGAGGTATTGAGAAAAGACATTGTGTTTCAGCTGTACAAGAAATGGATCAGGCCTGATTGGAATATTTTATGTAGTTCTAGTCACTACACCATAGAAAGGATATGGTAGTACAGCAACAGATTTACCAGGATATAGCTTGCAATGGAGTGCGTTGGTTATAATGAGAAACTGGATAGGCTGGGGTTGTTCTCACTGGAGTGCAGGAGGTGAAGGGCGACCTTATAGAGGACGGTCACTTTCCTAGGCAGGGGATTCTGCAGGCCCGATTTGCAAAGATTGACCAACATTTTGTATGTGTTTCTCAAGATTTCCAGCATCTGCAGAACCCCTCGTGTTTAAGTGTAAGTTTAAGATGAGAAGGAAAGTATTTTATAAAGATCTGAAGGACAAGATTTTCCACACATAAGGTGGTGAGTTACAGAACAAGCTGCTGGAAGAGATGATAGATGCAAGAACAATCGCAACATTTAAAAAATCATTTGGATAGAAACATGGTTTGGAAAGCGTTAGAGGGATACGGACCAAACTGCATGTAGTTCTTTCTGGTCACCTCCCTGCAGGAAAGATATCAACAAGCTTGAAAGAGTGCAGGGAAAATTTACAAGTATCTTGCTGAGACTTGAGGACCTGATTTACACCAAAAGGTTGAATAGGTTAGGACTTTATTCATTGGAGCACAGGAGGATGAGGGGGGATGATATAGAGGTATACAAGATTATGAGGGGTATTGATAGGGTGAATGCATGCAGACTTTTTCCCTTCTCAAGCTGGGTGAGAGCTGTGGTCCTGGGTTTGGGGTGAAAAGTGAAATATTTAAGGGGTGTCTGAGGGGGGAACAACTTCACTCAGGGTGGTGCGGGTGTGAATGAGCTGCCAGAAGATGTAGTTGATGCTGATTGAATTGTAACGTTTAAGAGAAGTGTATGAATGAGAGAGGTGTAGAGGGCTAAGTTCCAAGTACAGATAGATAGGAATAGGGAGAAGACCAGGCTGGCATGGGCTAGATGGGCCAAAGGGCCTGTTTCTGTGTTTAGTGCTGTATGACGCTAAATGCAGGTAAATGTGGTTAGCATGGATAGGCAGCTTGGCCAGTATGGATATGTCAGCTGAAGGGCCTGTTTCTGTGCTGTACAACTCCATGATTCCATTAAACATATCTGAAATCTAATGGCTCCAGAGTTGAAGATGAAATGGTTCCAGGAGTATAGTGAGACAGAAAATAGCATGCTACAAATTGATACCTGTAAAGGGCACAGATTCTGATCTTCATATTTTCTGATATTAAGGGCTTAATTAGGAAGGGGAAAAAAGATTATGAGAGAAAACTGGCAGGGAACATAAATACTGACTGTAAAAGCTTTTATAGATATGTAAAAAGGAAAAGACTGGTAAAGACAAATGTAAGTCCCCTACAGACAGAAACAGGTAAATTGATTATGGGGAGCAAGGACATGGCAGACCAATTGAATAATTACTTTGGTTCTGTCTTCACTAAGGAGGACATAAATAATCTTCCAGAAATAGTAGGGAACAGAGGGTCCAGTGAGATGGAGGAACTGAGCGAGATACATGTTAGGGAAGTGGTGTTAGGTAAATTGAAGGGATTAAAGGCAGATAAATCCCCAGGGCCAGATGGTCTGCATCCCAGAGTGCTTAAGGAAGTAGCCCAAGAAATAGTGGATGCATTAGTGATAATTTTTCAAAACTCGTTAGATTCTGGACTAGTTCCTGAGGATTGGAGGGTGGCTAATGTAACTCCACTTTTTAAAAAAGGAGGGAGAGAGAAACCGGGGAATTATAGACCGGTTAGCCTAATGTCAGTGGTGGGAAAACTGCTGGAGTCAGTTATCAAAGATGTGATAACAGCACATTTGGAAAGCGGTGAAATCATTGGACAAAGTGAGCATGGATTTGTGAAAGGAAAATCATGACTGACGAATCTCACAGAATTTTTTGAGGATGTAACTAGTAGAGTGGATAGGGGAGAACCAGTGGATGTGGTATATTTGGATTTTCAAAAGGCTTTTGACAATGTCCCACACAGGAGATGAGTGTGCAAACTTAAAGCACACGGTATTGGGGGTAAGGTATTGATGTGGATAGAGAATTGGTTAGCAGACAGGAAGCAAAGAGTGGGAATAAACGGGACCTTTTCAGAATGGCATGCAGTGACTAGTGGGGTACCGCAAGGCTCAGTGCTGGGACCCCAGTTGTTTACAATATATATTAATGACTTGGATGAGGGAATTAAATGCAGCATCTCCAAGTTTGCGGATGACACAAAGCTGGGCGGCAGTGTTAGCTGTGAGGAGGATGCTAAGAGGATGCAGGGTGACTTGGATAGGTTGGGTAAGTGGACAAATTCATGGCAGATGCAATTTAATGTGGATAAATGTGAAGTTATCCACTTTGGTGGCAAAAATAGAAAAACAGATTATTATCTGAATGGTGGCCGATTAGGAAAAGGGGAGGTGCAACGAGACCTGGGTGTCATTATACACCAGTCATTGAAAGTGGGCATGCAGGTACAGCAGGTGGTGAAAAAGGCAAATGGTATGCTGGCATTTATAGCGAGAGGATTCGAGTACAGGAGCGGGAGGTACTACTGCAGTTGTACAAGGCCTTGGTAAGACCACACCTGGAGTATTGTGTGCAGTTTTGGTCCCCTAATCTGAGGAAAGACATCCTTGCCATAGAGGGAGTACAAAGAAGGTTCACCAGATTGATTCCTGGGATGGCAGGACTTTCAGATGAAGAAAGACTGGATGAACTGGGCTTGTACTCGTTGGAATTTAGAAGATTGAGGGGGGATCTGATTGAAATGTATAAAATCCTAAAGGGATTGGACAGGCTAGATGCAGGAAGATTGTTCCCAATGTTGGGGAAGTCCAGAACGAGGGGTCACAGTTTGAGGATAAAGGGGAAGCCTTTTAGGACTGAGATTAGGAAAAACTTCTTCACACAGAGAGTGGTGAATCTGTGGAATTCTCTGCCACAGGAAACAGTCGAGGCCAGTTCATTGCCTATATTTAAGAGGGAGTTAGATATGGCCCTTGTGGCTACGGGGATCAGGGGGTATGGAGGGAAGGCTGGTGCAGGGTTCTGAGTTGAATGATCAGCCATGATCATAATAAATGGCGGTGCAGGCTCGAAGGGCCGAATGGCCTACTCCTGCACCTATTTTCTATGTTTCTATGTTCCAAACTAAGTTATACTTGCCCCTCTCAGTCTTGTTTTCCACGTTCCTATTCTCTATTTCTGTCTCGATCACAAAGCGATCCCAAAACAATTCTTGCTGAACTGGAAATTTTTTTTTAAAAACCATTGTTCAGTGTTAATATTACACATTAACTAGGAAGTCTCAAACTTGGTAAAGCAGCTGGGAATGTAGCAATCACCTCTTCCTGAATTATGGCACGAGGCAATGCTCTATTTGTATTTTGTGCAGTGTTCTTGTGTTCCGAGGAATCTGGTAAATCAGTACTGTACTCAGTTAATAACAAGACTTTTGAAACTGTTAACAAATTGTTTCAATTGTGTCATATGTTTATAAAAATTTCAAAGTAAATACTAAGTATTTGCATTGTACTGCAATATTGCATAGTTATAATTTATGAGAATAGTAAGAAATTACCCATTCTAGACACTTCATTGATTAATTGCTGTTTTTGTTAGTCACTCCTTGCACGCATTTTGTGTGTGTTGTTTTTTGTAATTGTTCTGCGCATGTGTTTGGCCTCTTTTAATGATTTGTGTTGGCTGCTGCATTTGTCACTTGGTATAGGTAATTCTTTACTAAGAACTTTACTTCTTGCTATGTATATAGTTAAAGAAAATGTCTTTACTGAGCAAGGAACTGCCAAGACAGTCTATACTGTGTCTTAACGATTTATCTGCCTTTCAACAGCTCTTGGAATTTCAAATTTTGAAGTTTTGTTTTACAGTAGAATGGGAGACTCGGATGGTGTTTGGCTGTAGGTGGGGGAGGGGGAGTGTATTTTGAATTTACATTCATCTCTCTGTTGTACGGAGTGAAAATAAATGTGTTGCTTGAGGAAATCTTTCTTTTCCTATAGTGAAGTTGCTATTTGTCTTAGATAGGAAAGCATTCCTTCCTTCCTAAGTGGATTAGTCTGGTATTGAGCCAGGTAAAACACGATCCTGAGTGGCTTGTGAAGTGATGCATACAACAATATAGCATTAAATTCCCCAAATTAATGGAAGAAAACATTAATCAAACGTTAATCAAAGATCCTTTTGCTTTTCCTGAATGGTGGCTGTACCATATAGCGTACATTATAATAAGGGACTACTTTATGTTGTATTAACACATTGTTGCATGGGCTATTAGGCACACATGGATCTGTATATATGTGTGTTAAGGTCCAGACTCTACCAGTAAAGAACCATGGAAACTTAGTTCCCATCTCCAGAGTTGTTATTAATAATATAGTTGTGTAAACAAGCTGCATAAACAAGTGTAAACAAGTGGCCTTGCTGAAACATGTGGCCTGTGTGATTTTCAGAATATTTTTAGTCTTTCAATGAACATTTTGAAAAGATGTTAATTTTTTTTTCTTGAATGGCAGAGCAAAATGGACATTTTTAAAATAAAACCATCTTGTTGTGAACAAGATTATTGTGGTTTCTGAAGCTAAATTTTACACCTTGCTGCATATTTTTGGATGCTCTTTACTAACCCTGCTTTTACTGAAAGAGAAATTTGTTTGAGTCTAGTTCTTGTTAACAACTCAACTATTTTAGATTATGAGAACACTCAGTCCTCTTTTATTGTCATTTAGAAATGCATACATGCGTTAAGAAATGATACAATGTTTTTCCCGAGTGATATCACAGAAAACAGAACAAACCAAAGACTAACACTGACAGAACCACATAATTATAACATATAGTTACAGCAGTGCAAAGCAATACCATGATTTGATGAAGAACAAACCATGGGCACGGTAAAAAAAAAATGTCTCAGAAGTCCCCAAGTCAATCAACTCCCGAGTCCCCGATAGCAGGCGGCAAAAGGGAGAAACTCCCTGCCATAATCCTCCTGGCATCGTCAACTTGCCGATGCCTTGGAAGCAGCTGACCACAGCCGACACTGAGTCCACCCGTCCGAAAACTTCGAGCCCCCGACCAGCCCTATCGATACAGTCTCACAAGCACCATCCTCTGCCGAGCGCCTTTGACCTCTCCCCGGCCACTGAAACAATCAAAGCCGAGGATTTCGGGGCCTTCTGCTCCGGAGATTCCGGTTACCACACAGTAGCAGCGGCTGTGAAGCGGGCATTTCAGAAGTTTTCCAGATGTTCCTCCGTACTCTCACGTCTGTCTCCATCAAATCAGAACTGTGCGCGGTCCCCTACTTGACAGATAACAGATATTCATCATCGGAGAGGCTGCGTGCACTGCCATTGCGCTGCCATCTTCTCCTCCTTTTTCATAGATTTTGACATTGGCAGGGTTCATAAGATTAAAATAACAAATTCCTTTTTTCAAAATAGACTAACATTAAATCTAAAACATTAACAGTGTTTCTTTTTACACAGATGCTGCCTGACTCATTGATTGTTTCCAATACTTCCTGTTCTTATTTGAGGCTTTACCTTTTTGGATGAAAAATTATTTGAATTTGGTAGATAAAAGTAACCAGCCAGGCAATATGCAGTGGCATGCAAAAGTTTGGGCACCTCTGGTCAAAATTTCTGTTGCTATGAATAGCTAACCGAGTAAAAGAGTCAAAAAGTTCTATTCATAAAGTTCAAAGGAACATCTAAACAAGCCTGATGCATTTTGGAAACAAGTCCTGTGGACTGATGAATTTAAAACGGAACGTTTTGGCTGCAATGAGCAAAGGTATGTTTGGAGAAGAAAGGGTGCAGAATTTCATGAAAAGAACACCTCTCCAACTGTTAAGCACAGGAGTGGATTAATCATGCTTTGGGCTTGTGTTGCAGCCAGTGGCACGGGGAACATTTCACTGGTAGAGGGAAGAATGAATTCAATTAAATACCAGCAAATTCTGGAAGCAAACGTCACACCGTCTGTAAAAAAAAAAAAGCTGAAGATGAAAAGAGGGTAGCTTCTACAACAGGGATAATGACCCTAAACACACCTCAAAATCCACAATGGACTACCTCAAGAGGCGCAAGCTGAAGGTTTTGCCATGGCCCTCAGAGTCCCCCGACCTAAACATCATCGAAAATCTGTGGATAGACCTCAAAAGAGCAGTGCATGCAGAGGGCCCAAGAATCTCACAGAACTAGAAGCCTTTTGCAAGGAAGAATAGGTGAAAGTCCCCTAAACAAGAATTGAAAGACTCTTAGTTGGCTACAAAAAGCGTTTAGAAGCTGTGATACTTGCCAAAGGGGGTGTCACTAAGTACTGACCATGCAGGGTGCCCAAACTTTTGCTTTCGGCCCTTTTCCTTTTTGCTATTTTGAAACTGTAAAAGATGGAAATAAAAACATAATCTTGCTTAAAATATTAAAGAAATGTGTCACCTTTAACTTTATGCCTTTTGGAAATCAGGTCATCTTTTACTCGCTTAGCTATTCACAGTAACAGAAATTATGAGCGGGGGGTCCAAACGTTTGCATGCCACTGTACCAAAATAAGGAGAGATGGGCAAGTTAGAAATAAACTTGCAATTACTTTATGATCCCAGGCAAAGGCGAAAGAAACCAGTGTCCAACCATGCTAGCAAGGGCTTATGTGGCCAGAACATAATCTAAGTTGAATTTTAACAATGTAAATAGACTCATTTAACATCTTTAGATATAGTTATTGCAAATTTTAAGACATGGAATCTGTGAATTTTAGTATTTAAATACCCTTGATTCAATCAGTATGAGGTTATGTTACTCCTTTTACAAACAAGGGAAAATCTGCAGATGCTGGAAATCCAAGCAGTACACAAAATGCTGGAGGAGCTCAGCAGGTCAGGCAGCATCTATGGAAATGAGTAAATAGTCGATGTTTTGGACCGAGAACCTTCATCAGTACTATTACTCCTTGTTATGACTTAGAGAGTTTCATAGATTACAGATGTTGCTTTGTGTGAGGCACTTGACCCAGCTGCTTAAATGTCTTAATGATACACACAACACTGATTTATTAAGCACCTCAGTCCAGATGCTCACAATGTCATGGCAGAAATTTTTAGAATTGCAGTTTGTCAAATTTAGACAGAAGAAAACAGACCGACATTAATCCAGTTACAATTAAACAAGGACATTTCTAAGTGGGCCTCAACATCATTCTAAACAACTAGCTGTGCTGCACAGTAATGGAAATCCTAATTTTAAGTACTCAATACGCTCTTTTGCAGTATTACCAATAAAGCAAATGTTTAAAAGCCAAAGTAATAAATGTAAAACATAATTGTTCCAACGAAGGTCTCTTGGTCCGAAGCATTTACTCTGCTTATCCTTCTACAGAGGCTGCCTGACCTGCTGAGTCCAGTATTTTTTTTTGGCTTATTTCAGGTTTCCAACATTAGTTTTTTTTTATATAGTTTCATAATTGATAAACTTTATTTTACATGGGGTCAACTATTCCACTCCATTTTCTGTTGTACAGGTTTCCCCCGCCATCCGGAAGTAGAGTGTTCCTGTGAAACGGTTCGGAAGCCGAAACATCGTAAAGGGAAGAAGCAATTACCATTTATTTATATGGGAAAATTTTGTGAGCATTGCAGACCCAAAAATAACCTACCAAATCATGCCAAATAACACCTAAAACCTAAAATAACAGTAACATATAGTAAAAGCAGGAATGATATGATAAATACACAGCCTATATAAAGTAGAAATACTTCCCTACAATGATTGCCTGCACAGATCTCCGTAGCGAAAATCTCACGCAAGCGCTCTCGGCAGAAAATCTCACGCAAGCGCTGTTGGCATAAACGCACTCTCCAGTAACGTTTAAGCTATGAGGCTGCCAGATCTACCAAATAACACGTAAAAATACACAGCCTATATAAAGTAGAAATAATGTATGTACAGTATAGTATCACTTAACGGAATTGGGAAAACAGCGCCGAGCACACTGATGATGGTGTGTTAGACTGAGTCATTGCAGGCTGGGTGGTGCAGTGGCCCCCACCCCCTGGGCTGCCAACCCGATACATTGCCGTGAAAAGCGCAGCGGTAGCCGGGAGGCACACAGCACATTGTTAAGAAAAAAAGCCGAAATAAACATGCTCATTGATTAGGTGCTGCCCGGCACGTAAATGTGGGCGCAGATCAGAGGCAATTGCCGATTGCATCGCCTCTGATCTGGGCTGACAATTACGTGCTAGGCGACACCTAATTAATTAGCATGTTTATTTTGTCTTTTTTCTTAAAGATGTGCTGTGTGCTTCACGGCTACCGCTGTGTTCTTCGCGAATCGGTACAGTATCTGTCCGGGGCCCGGGTGTTGGGGTGGTGGGACACGGGTGTGTCATCTCATCGTCGATCAGGGCAGGCAGCTCATCTTCTCCTATGACTGCCCGCCTCGATGTCGAAGGTCGAGCTTCGTCGTCTGCCGTGGCTGATGTGGAAGGCTTGCTTGACTGCTGAGCCTCGCGCATTTTTCTATCACACAGTTGTTTGTAAGCACTCAAACCATCCTGCAAATATCCCCTAAACCTACGTACCTTTTCAAAATTAAAGTCGTACTTAATCATTGCAGTGAAAATCTCATGCAGTTGCTTCACTTTCTGCATTCGGTTTCGATCGTTATCCTTTCCTCTTCCAATTGCATCAGCTCTTCATCTATCAGTTCTTGGTGATGGGATGCCAAAACCACTTCAACGTCATCTTCGTCAACTTCCACAAGCCAAACTCACTTTGTCCTTACTTCGTTCACCACGATCGAAACGCTTAATTATGTCTAGTTTTACGCTAAGTGTAACACCCTTACTCTTTCGGCTTTTCCGACACCTTACAACTCACCTTGCTAATGGCTGATCAATGCAACGTGTTTAAGCAATGCCGTTCCGAATCCGGGGCAGAGCGGCTGCTCAGGGCGCGCACTGCCTTTCTTTGTAACAGTGAAAACACCTTCTGAAAGCGAAAACAGGATACTAATGTAGGTCTTTCGTAACAGTGAGGTTTCGTAAAGCGAACGTTCGAAAAGCAGGGGACACCTGTACTGTGAATGAGCTTGTCCAAGAGTATGAAGCAATTCATCGCTTCTGTGCATGTGCTTATGTAGTTGTGAAATTTGGGTACAAAAAGGCTGGGTCTCTGCCTGAAGTGCAGAAGGCTAGTCCTTTTAGCCTTGTATGAAACAGGAGATTCGCACTCTGCTGAGGACTAGATCTGTGATATTCAAGAACAGTAATCCAGAACCATGCGGGAAGTCCAGGTACAACCTTCAGAAGGCTTTTTTAAGAGCGTAAAACAATTGCGATTGAATTTAAAAACCGAATCAAATGCAGATTCAGTTCTCGCAGGGTTTGCAGGCTATTTCTTCCCACAACGCAAAACCTAACAACAGTAATGGCTGCGATGCTTTACTCCCAGATGAGCTCAACACCTTTGAAAGGGAAAATAAAACTGCCTGTGTGAATCCCTGCGGTATCTAGTGACCCTGGGATTGCTGTCTCGGAGGTCAATGCCAGAACATCGTCCAGGAGTGTGAACTCTTGCAAAGTGTCAGGCCCCGATGGTGTACCTGGTAGGGCACTGAAAACCTGTGCCAGCCAACTGGCAGGAGTGTTCAAGGAGATCTTCAATCTCTCACTGCTGCAACCAGAGGTTCACTCCTGCTTCAAAAGTCAGTGATCATACCAGCGCCCGAGAAGAGCAGAATGAGTTGCCCCAGTGGCTGTCAGCCAGTTTCATTCATATCTACTGTGATGAAGTGCTTTGAGAAGTTGGTCATGGCCAGAATCAACTCCTGCCTAGGTAAGAGCTAGATTTCTGCAATTTGCCTGCTGCCACAATCGGTCTACAGTGGATGCAATTTCACCGGCTTTTCACTCAGCCTTGGACTACCTAGACAACAACAATACCCACATCGGGCTGCTAGTTATTGATTACAGTTCAGCTTTCAGCGTCATCATACCCTCAGTACAAATCAACAAGCTTCAAAATCTTGGCCTCTGTACCAACTGATGCAGTTGGATCCTTAGCTTCCTCGTTGGGAGACCACAATCTGTGCGGATTAGATATAACATCTCCTCCTCACTGACAAGCAATACCAATGCACCTCAAGGATGCATGCTTAGCCTGCTGCTGTACTATTCCATTACTGCGTGGCTAGGCACAGTGCAAACACCATCTATAAATTTGCCGATGACACAATTGTTGGCAGAATTTCAGATGGTGACAAGGAGGCGTACAGGAGTGAGATAGATCCTCTGGTGAGTGATGTCTCAACAACAACCGTGCACTCAACATCAGAAAGATCAAGGAACTGATGTGGACATCAGGAAGGGGATATCAAGGGAACACACACCAGTTCTCACCAAGGCATCAGCAGTGGTAAGGGTGAGCAGTTTTTTAAGTTCCTGGGTATCAACATCTCTAAAGATCTATCCTAGCCCAACATATTGATGCAGTCACAAAAAAGGCACAACAGTGGCTATATTTCATAAGGAGTTCAAGATTTGGTATGTCATCAAAGACTCTAGCAAATTTCTATAGATGGACTGTGAAGAGCACTCTAACAGGTTCCGTCATCATTTGGTACGGAGGGGCCGCTGTACAGGAACAGAAAAAGTTGCAAACTCTTTCGGCTCCGTCATGGGCGTTAGCCTCCTCAGCGTTGAGGACATTTTCAAAATGCAATGCCTCAAAAAGGTGGCATCCATCATTAAGGACCAGCATCATCCAGGACATGTCCTCTTCCCATTGCTACCGTCAAGGTGGAGGTACAGGAGCCTGAAGACACACACTCAACATTTCAGGAACAGCTTCTTCCCCTCTGCTATCAGATTTCTGACAGACAATGAGTCCATGTACAATACCTAACTTTTTTTGCATTACTTATTTAACTTAATTTTTTATATATAAAGGTGGCCCCCCCGTTTTCTGAACATTCGCTTTACAACACCTCGCTGTTACGAAAGACCTACATTAGTTACCTGTTTTCGCTAACAGAAGGTGTTTTCACTGTTACGAAAAAAGGCAGCGCGCACCCGAACAGCCAAGCTCCTCCCTCGGAACTGCATTCTAGCCGGCACTGCTTAAACACGTGCTTTATCTCGATTTATTTTGTGCATCCGTTAGCAAGATGAGTTCTAAGATATTGGAAAAACCTAGAAGTGCTCGTAAGGGTGTTACACTTAGCGTAAAACTAGACATAATTGAGCGTTTTGATCGTGGTGAACGAAGTAAGGGCGTTATCCGCATGTTGAGCTTGCCTGCGTCCACCATTCGCACTATTTATACGCAGAGAGAACGAATCCTGAAAGCTGCCGATGTTACTGTTGGTTCTGCTCGTAGCAAAGTGGTCTCTCTTAGTCGGCATCCAATAATGAATAAAATGGAAAGGCTATTGCTTGAGAGAATTGATGGGTGTACAAAACATGGTGTTCCGGTAGTCGGAACGCACCCAGCACATCTTTAAGATAAAAGCCGAAACAAACAAGCTAATTAATTAGGTGCCGCCCGGCACGTAAATGTCGGTCCAGATCAGAGGCAATTGCCGAATGCGTCAGGTGCTTATTCGTATAAGCAAGTGTTTAACTGTGACGAAACTGTAATTTATTGGCGTCTTCCTGATTCTGGTAAGTGAAACTACACTGTACATACACTTTTGCTACTTTATACAGGCTGTGTATTTTTATGTGTTATTTGGTGTGATTCGGCAGCTTCACAGCTTGAAGGTTACTGGAGAGAGTGTTTCTGCCAAGAGCGCTTCCGCCATGTTTCTGCCACGAGCGCTTCCGCGAGATTTTCACTGCGCTAGGCAGTGCTGCGGAAAAGTATTTCTACTTTATGTAGGCTGTGTGCTTATCATATCATTCCTGCTTTTACTAAATGTTACTGTTATTTTAGGTTTTATGTGTTATTTGGCATGATTTTGTAGGTTTTTTTTGGGTCTGCGAATGCTCAAAAATTTTTCCCATATTAATAAATGGCAATTGCTTATTCACTTTACGACATTCTGGCTTACAAACCGTTTCATAGGAACCTTTGGATAGCGGGGGAAACCTGTAGTGTATTCTGGTTAATAGGACACATCGAGACCAGTATATGTTGGCCCAATTAAACAACTGCCCCAATTAGCTGAAGTTTCATGGAAATAGTTAAAAAGGTATAAAAAAGACAAACTACTGTTTAAGTGAGTATTACCATTTATGTATTTAAATGATGATCAGAGCACATTAGGACATTATCAGTTCTAACCTACAAGATGGCACCAGTGTACATCAGCGACTCTTTGTGGGCGGCAGGAAATTGTACAAATTTTCCTCTTAAGTATACTCCTTTTGAACTGCTTTTGCTGCAATCTGTAACAGTAAGTCTTGCCAACAGACTGCAAAATTACATAAATGATCTTCAGACTTGACATTGGACAGTTAAGAACAGGGCAGTTAAGCACAGAGTCTTTAAGGGTCAACACCAAAGCTGAAAACACGGCAGGAGAGGTGGGATTCAAACCAGGCTGAAGCACAGAGGGATGAGGTCTCCTCTGCCTTCCATTTTGTTAGCAAACATGCAGTCGTATGAAAATAACATTGATGATCTCAGGGCAAGGCTGCTCTCTCAGAGGCAGATGAGGCTGATCTCAATGGTTTGTTGTATTGAGTCTTGGTTAATAGTGAACACCCTGGATGCAGCTACTCGACCAGAAGATTTTACGATTTTCAGAATGGATTGAACCTTGAATTCTGGTAAGGAAGGAGCTGGCAGAGTGTGCTTTTTTAGTCATTTCTCGTAGGTGCACGGACATTGGGGTTATGTCAACATCTTGTTACCCTGATTTAGAGTAACTAACAATTAAATATAGACCATTCTTCTTGCCTCAGGATTCTCAGCTGTGATCCTGAGTGCAGTTTATGTACCACCAGCAGGCACAGTGCTGTCTTAAACAAGAAGTGGCCCATCCCAACACATTTCAAATTATAGTCGACAACCTTAACCAGGCCTTTCTGAAGAAACCTTGCCCAATTATCACTAGCACATAACCGGTTGCACTAGCTGTCCCAACACACTAGACGTTAAGGCATCCGTTAGTCTTGTGAGACCATGGATCTGCGCCTGGAAAGTCTTCACACTCCAGGGCACAGGCCTGGGCAAGGTTGTATGGAAGACTAGCAGTTGCCCATGCTGCAAGTCTCCCCTCTCTAAGACACCAATGTTGTCCAAGGGAAGGGCATTAGGACCCATACAGCTTGGCACCAGTGTCGTCGCAGAGCATTGTGTGATTAAGTGCCTTGCTCAAGGACACAACACGTTCCTTCAGCTGGGGCTCGAACTCATGACCTTCAGGTAGCTAGTCCAATGCCTTAACCACTTGGCCACATGCCCACACTAGACTACTGCTACACTATGATAAGGAATGCCTATTGTTCCTTCCCGTCACAGCATTTTTGTAAGTGGGATCATTTGGTTGTACTCCTGCTACCTGCATACAGGCAGAGTTTAAGGAGCAATGCTCCAGAGATCAAGACAACGAAGAGGTGGTTGCGGGAGGCAGAGGAACGGTTACAGGATTGCCTTGAGTCCATAGACTGGGATTCAAGAACTCATCTGAGGACCTGAATGACTACACCAGGGTTGTAACAGACTTTATTATAACAGCTGTGGACGAGTGTCACCCCACAAAATTGTTCAGGGTTTTTCCCCAATCAGAAGCCCTGGATGAACAAAGAAATCTAGAACCTGCTGAGAGACAGATCAGAGGCTTTCAAGTCTGGAGATCAAGAATGTTGCAAGAGGTGCTGGCATGATCTCGGGAAAGCCTTCGCTCGGGCGAAGTAGAGATTCCGGACGAGCCTGGAATCAATGGGGAATGTTTGATAGCTGTGGCAGGATTTATATGCCATAATCTCCCACAAAGCTAAATCTTGCGACATAGGGGAGGGAACAGCAGATTTTTACTTAGACCACCAGGACAGGGTGGAACCATTCCGCACCCTCATGCCTTCAGATGACCCTTTGGTCTCAGGATCTGAAGATGACGTGCGGGCTGCCTTCAACAGAGTGAATCCAAGGAAAGCATCCAGTCTAGATTGAGTACCTGGATGACTATAGAAGACCTGTACCGACCAACTGGCTGGTGTATTCACAGATATCTTCAGCCTCTCACCCTGACAATGTGTGGTACCCATCTGCTTCAAGCAGGCTTCAACCGTACCAGTGCCCTAGAAGAACGTGGTAACCTGTCTGTTCCCCAGTGGCACTTAGCTCAACAGTGATGAAGTGTTGTGAGAGGCTGGTGTTGAAGCATATCAGCTTCTATCTGAATGGTAACTTGGATCCACTTCAATTCACCTATCGAAGCAGCAGGTCTACAGCAGATACTATCTCGTTGGCTCTTCACACAATCCTGGAACATCTGGACAGCAAAGGTGCATACATCAATCAGCATGCTCTTTATCAGTTACAGCTCTGAGACCTGGGTCTCAATACCCCCTTGTGCAATTGGATTCTGGATTTCCTCACTTCCAGACCCCAGTCAGTTCAGATTGGCAAAAACATCTCTGCCACAATCTCCATCGGCACAGGAGCACCACAGGGATTTGTGCTTGGCTCCCTGCTCTGCTCACATTACACTTATGACTGTGTGCCCAAGTACAGGTCCAACACCACATATGGGTTTGGTGACGACACCACTATTGTGGGCTGTATCAAAGGGAGTGATGAATCAGCATACAGGAGGGAGATTGACAACTTGGCTGAGCGGTGTAATAACAACAACATCTCACTCAATGTCAGTAAGACTAAGGAACTGATTATAAACTTCAGGAGAGGGAAACTAGAGGCCCGTGACCCAGTAATCATCAGAAGATCACAGGTGGAGAGGGTCAGTAATTTTAAATTCCTGGCTGTCACCATCTCAGAGGACCTGTCCTGGACCCATATAAATATTATTGTGAAGAAACGCCTTTACTTCCTAAGGAGTCTAGGGGGGTTGGCATTTCATTGAAAACCTTGGCAAACTTTGTGCTGGAAAGTGTGCTGACTGGCTGCATTATGGCCTGGTATGGGAACACCAATGCCTTTGAGTAGAAAATCCTACGGAAGATAGTGGCTTCTGCCCAGTACATCAAGGGTAAAACCCTCCCGACCATTGAGTACATTTACATGAAAAATTGCTGTAGAAAAGCAGTATCCATTATTAAAGATCCTCACCAACCAAACCAGGCTCTTTTCTTGCTGCTGCCATCAGACTGGAGGTACAAGTGGCTCAGGCCTCGCACCTCCAGGTTCAAGAACAGCTACTACCCCCCAACCATCAGGCTCTTGAACAAAGGGGGATGACTGCAGTCATTTAAGGACTCTGTTATATTGATGGATGTTATATTGTTATTTCATGCTCGTTATTTATTGTGATTTATTTATATCTGCATTTGCAGTTTATAGTTCCTGATGTTTACAGTTACTGTTCTATAGGTTTCCTAAGTATGGCTGCAGAAGAAGAATCTCGGGGTTGTATGGAATTAATGGCTTTGTGGCAAAGTTTACGGATGATATGAAGATAGATGGAAGGGTAGGTAGTACAGAGGAAGCAATGCGATTGCAGCAGGACTTGGACAAATTGGAAGAATAGGCAAAAAAGTGGCAAATGGGATGCAGTGTTGGGAAATACATGATAATTCATTTTGGAAAAAGGAACAATAGTGCAGACTATTTCTAAATGGGAGAAGTTTCAAATATCAGAGGTGCAGAGGGACTTAGGAGTCCTCATGCGAGTCTCCCAGAACATTAATATACAGGTTGAATCTGTGGCAAAGAAGGCAAATGCAATGTTGCCATTTATTGCAAGGGCAATAGAATATAAAAGCAAGCAGATAATGTCGAGCCTTTATAAGACACTAGTCAGGCTGCACTTGGAGTATTGTTAATAGTTTTGGTGCCTTATCGCAAAAACGATGTCATTGGAGAAAGTCCAGAGGAGTTACAATAATGATTCTGAGAATGAAGGAGTTAACGTATGAGGACTGTTTGGCAGTTTTGGGACAGTACTCACTGGAATGTAAAAGAATGCGGGAGGGGGGGCGGGATCTCGTTGAAATCCACCGAATGTTGAAAGGACTAGATAAGGATGGATGTGGAGAGGATGTTTCCTGTGGTGGAGGTATCCAGAACTAGAGGACACAACTTCAAAATCAAGGGGTGATCCTTTAGTACAGAGGTAAGGAGGAATGTTTTTAGCTGGAGAGAAGTGCATCTGTGGAATTCTCTGCGACAGACTGCTGTGGTGGCCAAGTCCCTGCATATATTTAAGGCGGAAGTTGATTGTTTCCTGATCGGTCAGGGCATCAAAGGATGTAGTGAGAAGGCAGGTGTATGGGGTTGTGTGGTTCTGGGATCAGCCATGATGGAATGGCAGTGCACACTCGATGGGCTAAATGGCCTAATTCTGCTCCTGTGTCTTATGGTCTTATGTGGTGACATGTATGTGCTCTGATAATAAATTTTACTTTGAACTTTATATTTCTGGTGGTCCATCATATCCAATGGTGACTGGAAACCTGTGCAGGAAAGTTGTTAAAACATGAAAGTCGTTGCACTGGAACAGTTACACTCTCTTGACCTTGGAAGTCCAGGCCCAGTGGTCCAAGTAGATGTTACAACTGGGGTCTTCCTTGGTTGCACTGGATGACTATGACTATGACTACTTCTGTGCATTGTCATGCCCTTTGTTCTCCATGGAACTTTGCAGAACCGCCTTCCTGGCCATTGGATCTCACTGCCAGATCTGACTTTGCTTGCTAGGACAGGCATGTCTCTACCTCACTGGTTTATGAGACCTGCCAGCTACCCTCACTGTTTTAACCTGCCTGGTGAAGCAGTGTACCGGGGTGTGGCCACTGTTGCATAAAGACAGCTACTTGGAGCCACAGCTGAGAGATGAGTCTCCAGTGGGGAAAACTCAAGATGATTGTCAATACCTTCAAATTCTTCACAGTTCCCAACTTGTTGAAGTAGTGAAATCATTTCATTTTCACTCCTGGCTGTTTCTGTCATTTCCAAGCCTGAGTGGTTGAAACTGCAGTGAGCAAAACAATTCTGAACTGTCTTACTGCTTATTTCTTGCCAACTATCAGTGACAGAATTCATTGCATTTTGAACACAAGCAGATGCAACTGAGGCGGTTTAAAAACTGATCGCTAAGCATAGTGTAGTGTCTGACAGCAAAGTGAGTGAATGCAACTGATGCTACTTAGAAACGTTATAGCAACAGTCTCCTGTCCCAGTTAAGCAGCACAGTGTCCCAAATAAACAAAGGGAATCCTGGCTACTTTCTCAATTAGCTTTTGATCTTTAAGATTGGTCCCAAAAAAGTGTCTGCCCTGATTAACCAATGGCCCAATTTACTGGAATCCACTATGTATATTTCTTATTGTAATTTATAATTATTATGTATTGCACTGTATTGCTGCTGCAAAACAATAAATTTCACAACTTGTGCCAGTGATACTAAACCTGATTCTGACAAGTTTGCAGGTGTCTGTAAATATCAGTGAGCTGTAAATGACTGCACACATAATGTTTGGATACCATTGAATGTCGAGTTGTAAAATTACATAGCACATTTCTGCAATAGACTACTTCATAGTCTGCCATGGTACACACTGATCAAAAGGAGAGAATGCAGAACCTTACGTACTCTTCCCATTGGGACTGCAGTATTGAGGATAGTTACTCAACAGTCAGTGGGAGTGCCTAGAAAGCATGTTAACTGGGGATAGGATGTGGATCTGGATCTATTGAATCTCCAATTATTTCTGTCCATGTTTATAAATGATTGTGGGTTGGGGTAAAGGCACAGGCCATCCCTGGTTAACAATGCCCAATTTCTGGACATACACTACATATGAATGAGCTTCTGTAATATTAAATTCAGAATTTTGATGTTTGTATTGTACATATATTCATTCTTACAAATAGCTGAACTTGTTTTCTGTCTCCCCACCTCTCTCTGTCTCTCTCTACTCTTTTCCCCCTCCCCTTTCCCTTTCAGTACATGTAATTCTTCTTATGGGTTTTATGTGTTTTGATGCTATTCATTACAATATTGTGGAGGTGTGCTTATCATATTGAGTGTTTTCTTTACTGTTGTTTCCAACTTGGGAAAAGATTTAACTTTATGGATGCCTGTAACAATGGAACCTCATTGAATTGAATTGACTTTATTTCTTACAACCTTCACATACATGAGGAATAAAAAATCTTTACGTTGCATCTCTGTCTAAATGTGCAATGTGCAATCATAGGAATTTCTAATCATTTATAATAAATAGAACAGTCAATATAATGTAGAGTACACTCAAATCAGCGTGAGTAAATCAATATGATGGCCTGGTGGAAGAAGCTGTGTCAGAGCCTGTTGGACCCGGTTTTATGCTGCGATATCATTTCCCAGAAGGTGGCAGCTGGAATAGATTGTGGTTGGGCTGACTCGGGTCCCCAATGATTCTACAGGCCCTTTACTCACACCTGTCTTTGTAAACGTCCTGAATCATGAGAAGTTCACAACTACAGATGCGCTGGGCTGTCCACACCACACTCTGCAGAATCCTGCGATTAAGGGAGGTACAGTTCCCATAAAAGGCAGTGATGCAGCCAGTCAAAATGCTCTCAACTGTGCCCTTGTTCTTAGGATTTGGGGGCCCATAGCAAACTTCCTCAATCATCTGAGGTGAAAGAGATGCTATTGTGCCTTTTTCACCACACAGCTGGTCTGTACAGACCATGTGAGGTCCTCAGTGATGTGGATGCCAAGGAATTTAAAGCTGTTTACCCTCTCAATCCCAGATCCATTGATGTCAACAGGGATTAGCCTGTCTCCATTCCTCCTGTAATACACAACCAGCGCCTTTGTTTTTGCGACATTGAGAGCAAGGTTGTTTTCTTGATACTGCTGTGTCAGAGAGATGACGTCTTCCCTGTAGGCCACCTGGTTATTGTTTGAGATTAGGCCAATCAATGTAGTGTCTTTGGCAAATTTAATTAGCAGATTAGAGCTGTGGGTGGCAACACAGTCAGGAGAATACGGGGAGTAAAGGAGGGGATTTAGTACACAGCCCTGAGGGGCTCCTGTGTTGAGAATCAGAGGATTGGAGGTGAGGGAGCCCACTCTTACCACCTGCCAGCGATCTGGCAGGAAGCCCAGGATCCAGCTGCACAAGGCAGGGTGAAGGCCGAGGTCTCAGCTTCCTGTCGAGCCTGGAGGGAATTATGGTGTTGAATGCTGAACTGTAGTCCAAGAACAGCATTCTCACATAAGCGTCCTTCTCCAGATGTGTAAGGACAGTATGTAGAGCAGTGACTATTGCGTTGTCTGTCGATCAGTTCTGTCAATAGGCAAATTGTAGGGGGTCCAGTATGGGTGGTAGCGTGCTGCAGATGTAGTCCTTGACCAGCCTCTGAAAGCATTTGCTTATTATTGAGGTGAGTGTACAGGATGCCAGTTGTTAGGCATGTTACCTTGGTCTTTTTTGGTACAAGAACAATGGTAGATAATTTGAAGCAGGAGGGCACTCTACACTGGGAGAGGGTGGGAGTAAAAATCTCGTTCCCAGAAAAAGCCTATACTTCCTGTTGTTTCTGCCTTTTCTATGCCCTTGATGCCCTTTGACCGAGACACCTTGCTGTCCAAAGCAATCCCTCTCCCTTAACCTCTGGAATTCAGCTTGATGGCCCAGGGTTGGACGAGGCTCTGTTGATAGCTAGACCCAAGTGGTCTTGATAAAATGCAAAATGGGCACTGGAGTGAAAGCTGCCACTGGACAGCTCTGGCAGTGGTGGCTTCCATCACATCGGTAATTTGAGTGTGGACTGATTGGTTTGGAGTTGTCCTGCATTTTGTGGGCAATTTTTCACATTGTCAGGTAGTTTCCAGAGATCTGGAAGAGCTTGGCTGAATGTGGTGGTTCCGGAGCACAGATTTTCAGTGCTGTATCTGGGATGTTGTCTGCTCCCACAGCCTTTGCTATAACCAGAACTCTTATTAAATGGAGGGTAGGAGTTGATTTCTTAATTTCACATGGAATGAATTGGATTAGTTGGAGACTGGCTTCTATGCTGATGGGAGGGATCGCAGGTGAAAGCTGAGATAGATCTTTATTTGGCGTTTATTAAGCATGGATACAAAGGTATTCGCAATGCTTTTATCTCTCTGGTGCTCATATTGAGGGTAGGATTTCCTTGGAGCTTTCTCCTGTTAACTGCTTCATCATGCATTCACAACTAGGGATAGTAGGACTACAGAGTTTTGATCCAATCCATTGACTGTGAGATAGCTTGCCACTAAATATTTAAGCTAATACAACAGTCTTTTCTGTTGTTTCCGACAAATTGCAGTCTCTATTCTGATATTTGACAACAGTTTAAATTCAATACCAAGCTCAAATATCTCGTCAGAACTCTTGATACTCTTTTGCCTCTATAATGCATTTTCTCCTATTTGAACAGAGGATGCCAAGATCATCAACTTAAATTGTGTTTATTTTTCTCTCTGCAGATGCTGCCTCAGTACTTGCAGCATTTTCTGGTTTTGTTTCAGATTCGCAGCTTCTGTAGTTGTTTGCTTATCAATTACAGAAAAACTCTATCAGTTGTTTTAAAAAATATTTAACCCATCGGCGATACACACTAGCAGTAAATTATGTTTTGTGGAAAGTATTATCCAGATGTTTATCTACAAGAATAGCTAGAAGTTGCACATGCAAGGCTAATGAGCACTTCTAGGGCATAAATTAATTGGTGTCTGGAAACAGTCTGCAGAATTACCAGCAGGGGAGAAAAAATACCAGTTGACATTTGGTGAATATGAAAACTAAAATATTGCTTGGAGCAAGTAATTTCCTGTAGGAGTTGATGGTCATCGCCGTAGAATTTGTTTGTATGCACACTAGTAATAATGTCTCTTGTTCTTGAAATTACATCTGAACAAGTTGATAAAATATTCAACAGATACTTCAAGCAGTCCAAAGTAGAGTATTCAGTATATTGATTCGATGACTAAACTGCGTGTGAGTGAACCCAAATGCTTGATGTCCAAAAGTAGTTTAAATCATGAGCCAGGTTCTATTAAACAGCTAATGAAAAGTTGCACTTTGAATACTTACATGCTGTTTCTCTTTTCAGGTGGTGACTTATCAAATGTATCATGAAAATTCTTCTTGTTTAGATTTAAAGTATTCTGTTGTTTGTTTAATTTTATAATTATCCATTTGAAATAAAAGCATTTTTTTTTGCAGTGAGTAACTTTTATTTCAGAACTCACAATGTCATATTTAGTTGCTGTTTGAATTTTCTGGAGAAACATGAAAGGAATATTTCAGAAACATTACACTTTTTATGTTATCTCCTTAACAGTTTGCATTTTAATCTTCTGAGTTTTTAGTGTATGGCTTTTGTATTTAGGAGGACGTACTTTGGAAGGTTGAAATTTATTTTCTGTAAGAGAAGTGTATATTTTCTGGCACTCATTCCAAATATTTGAAAACATCGTTACATTGAAGCTCATAATATACCACATCAAAGAAATAGCATGTCCTTATGCTGCTTCCAAAAGAAACATGAGCAGCCATATGTCTGGATTAGAAGTTAACAACACAACAGTAAAGTGTTTCTTTCACTTGTGTGTAACCCCTCCCACCCCAAGGCAGGACTACTGTCCTGTATGATATTTCATTCTGGCTTTTGACTACTATTTTTCCATTTCAAATCTGAACAAAGCTCCTAGAAACAAAGTGCCTGGTTTTTATTCTCTGGAACTAATTTTCTTATTACTTCTAAGGGAAAGAAATTGAAAACTGTTGCTAATTTTTGGATAAGGAACAGGTAAAAAAGACCAACTTTGGGACATATCATCCCAAACAAAAATTAATGCACGTTACTGGGGTCCCAGTGTTATTACAGTCTGCTTTGTAGTGTCTATATCCTTGCTCCAAGTGAGTACCATTCATCCTATTCTTAGAAATGTTATTTTAACTTCATAGCCATTCCTCTATTTCTTTCTGGTGCTAAGATGATGATGTTTTGGCAACTGATTTGCAGTTCTTTCTCTAGTATAGCTATGTTCTGAATAAAGTTGTTACCAATGGAGCACACATCTAATAGAGAGAATTGAAAATAAAGGGTCAAATATCCTCTATCGGTTTGTGTTCATAGCACTGCTGTGAACATTCTAGGCTTGAGGCCCTGTGTATCAGACTAGGAGGAATGTGAAAGGTGATACAATATACTTTCACCCTTCTCATGAGCCTTTGATTCCTTTTAATGTATAGCCTGAGAAGATGGCGATAGGCTGTTTTATTGAACTATGGCTGGTAGTCTGATGTGAGCAACGGAATTGCTGTTAATGGACAGAAAGGTTCACGTGGATGTGGTGGGTGGAGAGCTTGTTTATGTGCTGTACAACTCAATGAGTCTATCTGTCTCACTTACTGTGGTTCTGAGTATTGAAGTTCTAATGTACACACCACCCCTTCTTTGGATGTTATAGAATATTTTTAAGAAGCACTTAATTTTATTAGGCTTGCAGGTGATACAGTACCTTATGACTGGAAGCAAAATGAGCAGGTTGTGAAATCAGATTCAGCATCACTCAGATTTGGGTACCATTTGCGGAGATGAGAAAAGTCAGTGACTTTAAAGCTGCTACGTCTGACTGGAGGCTTTGCTTTTGATGCTAATCGGCCCTGCAGCACTTTTATCACTTTTGGAAACCGCTGAGTCTCAGGGAAGTCTGTATTATCCAGAACAGGGTGACCTTCCAAACCCCCACTGATGACTACTAAGCAACACATCATTGTTGGAGGTCTACAGTTCCGCAAAGCAGGATAAAACAAGGGTGGGAGTTTGTTAGGAATGGTGAAGGCACTCTTCTGGGTTGTGTGAAGAGGATGCACAGGGTTGAAACACCACAGAGCTTCTAATTGCCTCCAGCTTGCAAGGGTGAAGGGCTTATATGGGAGCGAATGTATGTACAGACAACACACAGCTCACTGAAAGCCTCATTTTAACTCAGTCAGCAGACCCCCAGTTTGGTGGGAAGTCTAACCATCTGAAGCTCAATCCTCAAAGATTTTTAAACCCAGTCCTTTCTTAATAGACCTATTGCTTTTTGTCTGAGATATAGGAGGGAGCATTTCCTAGTAGTGTGGACACAGAAGTAAATGATGCCGTACGTGTCTTGCTATTACAAGGGGTGATTGATAAGTTCGTGGCGTAAGGTAGAAGGAGTCAGTTTTAGAAAACCTAGCACGTTTATTTTTCAACTTCGTCCCCTCCTACATTTACACACTTAGTCCAGCGGTCGTGGAGTATACACATCTTGGGAGTGATTGATAAGTTCGTGGCCTAAGGAGGAAGGAGATGAGTTATACAGCTCTCCTTACATGCACATGAAGTTCAACTCTTTGAGTGAAAATGCCGAAAGTTTGAAGTTAATAACTCATCTCCTTCTACCTTAGGGCATGAACGTAGCAATTACTCCTGCTGTGGACCACTTCTGGAGGTCCAAGACACCGACTTCTACAACGAAGGGATCCGTATGCTCCACGACTGCTGGACTAAGTGTGTAAATGTAGGAGGGGACTATGTTGAAAACTAAATGTGCTAGGTTTTCGAAAATTGACTCCTTCTATCTTCGGCCACAAACTTATCAATCACCCCTCGTACTTAAGAGCTAGATAAAAACAAAATTTGAAAAAAAATCTTTCAGCATGGAGTAATTCTCTCTGTAGATTCAGGGTAATAATTGTAACTACGTCCTATAGCCCAGTCTGTGTATTTAAAACAAGCTTCTATGTTGCTTCCTGATTTTGCTTCAGGTGACTTATTTGATCAAGCCTATTGTTTCCAGTTAGTAAAATGTAAAACTAGGTCGAGCTGCTTTTAACAATTGCACCACTCCATAAACATAACCGTTCTTACAGTGAATGGATTTCTGTGTGGGCAATTGGCAAGCACTGGTGATGCTAAGTTTGTTTTAAATCTCTGAGAAAAGCCTGTTGTTAGGATTGTCAGTCAAAATGGTAGGTAAATGCAATCTGTGGATTTTCTTCAGTCACCTCTGCTATACCACGCTGTGGTGAAGGAGCCATCTCATTCTTTCATGCCTCCCCACCCCAATGGCACTCTACTTTGTTTGATAACCCAGATGAGGGTCATTTAATGTCCTGATGGGTGCACCATGAAACGCAGTGACAAATGCTGGTGTTGCTGCCTACTCTGGGCATGGTAAAGTAATCTAAATGGAGTGACAGCACAAATTCTGTTCCCCTGTGTGTGTGTGTGTGTGTGTGTGTGTTTAGGGGGGTGGGTGGAATTGAAGCAATGCTTCGTTAGATATATTATCACCATGTGAGAAATTGATTCAATTTGATGCTTGACCTTGCAAGTACTTATTATTCAGGCTCTGAGGGTCTGCACTGTGTGGGGGAAGTGCCAGAGAGTACTCTGCTTTTTCACATTTTACTGAAGATAAAAAGAGAATCGCAAAAGGAGGCAAGTCGCCAGTTATTGCATGGAGTATGATTATCACCAAATATATGGTTACTGACACAAGAGAAATGCAGAATAAATTTCATTATATTAGGTGAGTTGTCATGTTTTGGGCATGGCAGCTTCACACAAATTAAACGGCTGCTGTGATTAATCAGCTTATCCGTCTGTGTTTGGAAAGCCCAAAGTTTGCCTCAAATCAATGAATCGAGTGTTTTTTTTGTTTCATGATTTTAATGTTTATTCTAGCATTTTTGAGCTATTTTATAGGAGAGGATATTTTGTTTTCCTTGTGGGGGATTCCAGAAAGAGAAGCTATGGTTTCATTTTTTAAAAAAGGATCAGCTAGTTAAGATTACGATAAGAAGTTTGTTCTCTGAGGACTGTAAACATTTGGAATTCTGTACTTCAGAATGCATTGGAGGCAGAGTTGCTGACATGTATTGAAAAATTGAGGTAGATGTATTTTTGGGCTCTTTAGTAGTTGAGAGTTATAGAGAACAGGCAGGAAAGTGAAGTTGAACCACGGCTACATATGCTGTGACTTCTTGAACAGGCTTATGCACTCTGTGACTTGTCCAGCTCTCGTTTCTTGTAGTCCTAGGTGATTTGCATTGATACAGCACCTTCAGCCTCTCTCTGACCCTAGGTCATGTAGGCTTTTGTGCAATAATGTTGCTCTGCCAACAGCCAGTGTAGATTTAACACGCCCAGTAAAAATATAATTGCATTATTATGAATATAGGAGCACCTTACACATTAGTTAAAAAGTTTTGAGACAATGGATGAAAGAATTGGTCATTATTAATTCTGTGAGCAGAAGTGAGTATTATTTGTCAGCTTAAGGCTATAATCCACCAGTTTTCTTTTCTCACTTATCTGACCAAATCATAGAATTAAAAAGTAGATTGGAAAATTCCAATGAAGAAGAATTTGTTCTTGCTGAATTGGCTATTCGGCTGATAAAATCTTTTCAGGGAGATTCTATTTTTGCAATGCTGACTTTTTTGGTTGTTTTGTTATCTTTTCTGGAAGTTATTGTTAAGTCATTGAGTTCAGGTGTTAGTGTAAATGGTTCTGGAGTAAAACTACACCAATCAGCCTGTGCTCCCCAACAACAAATATCTTCGAAGTGAGCAGAGGGAAGGGGCAGTAAAGGGTGAACTATCAACAGGATTGCTGAAACTGTTGTGAATGAAATTTGATAGCTTAAAGCTCTTTCAAGAGATACCACTTCCAAATGACTTTTTGCAACTCGAAATAACTATAATTAAAGTAATTACCCTCACCAGTGATGGACTCTTGACAGTTCTGATAATCAGATGTTTGGAAATTTATGTTTTGAAACTCCAGAAGCTAATTGAAAGAAAAATACGGGAGCCAGGGATGCTTGTGTGCTTAATTTTCTTGTCTTTTTGTGAGAGGTGGAAATATGATACATGCCATTCACCTGCTTTTTACGTTTAATCCATAATGAATTATGCAAACAACAAGGAATGCTTAATCAAACAAAATATACAATATTACTTAAACAATGTATACAATATTATTAAATACACTACAGGAAGCAGTTCACAAGTATATAAATAATTGAAAATTATTTAATATTTAAAAAGCTAAATGGCAACAGAATAATGTTCTGTTAAACTGTTGTGGAGCATTAGAATTAATTAAGAATATAAGCAAATTAAGGAAGTAGCTTACCTTTCCAGTTAAAGTTAGTAATCCCTTTCAAATGAATGGGGGTATGTCATCTTCACTTGATGTGAAGCAGTGGAGTGTCTCCAGCCTTAGATTGGAGTGTTTTGAATCTACTCCAATGTGCCTATAGTCTCAACAGGTCAACAGCAGATGTCATTTCATTGGCTCTTCACTCAACCCTGGAACATCGGGACCATGAAGATGCATTCACTAGGAAGCTCTCCAATGACTACAACTTGGCCTTCAATACTATCATCCCTCAAAGCTAATTAATAAACTTCACAACATTGGCCTGAATACCTCCTTGTGTAACTATATCCTCTCTTTCCTCACTTGCTGAACCCAGTCAGTTTGGATTGGCAACAACATTTCCTCCACAATCTCCATCAGCACAGGTACACCACAAGGCTGTGTGCTTTACTTACTTTATGTTTATGACTGTGAGGCTAAGCACTGATCCAATACCATATTTAAGTTGGCTGATGACACCACTGTTTTTGGGTGAATCAGATGTGGTGACAAATCAGCATATAGGAGGGAGACTGGTAATCTGGCTGAATGGTGCCACAACAACAAACCTCTCACTCAATGTCAGCAAGACCAGTGTCAAAAGGAGGAAACTGCAGGTCCATGAGTCAGTCCTTACTGGGGGTTCAGAGATGGAAAGGGTCAGCAGTTTTAAAGTGCTCAGTGTTATTACAGAAGATCTGACCTGGATCCAGCATGTGCAAGGGTCATTATGAAGAAAGCACGGCAGTGCCTTTACATGGAAGTTTGTAAAGATATGGCATGTCATCTAAAACTTTGACTAACTTCTATATACATATGGTGGAGAGTGTATTAACTGAATTATGGTTGCATTTGTCCTAGTATGGAAATACCAATGTTCTTGAAATGGAAAATCCTACAAAAAGTAGTGGGTATGGCCCAGTCCAACAGGAGTAAAGCCTTCTCCACCACTGAGCACGTCCACAGAGAACACTGTCACAGGAACAGAGCATCTGTTATCAAGGACCCCCCCCCCCATCATCCAGGTCATGCTCTATTCTCACTGCTGCCATCAGGAAGGAGGTACAAGAGCCTCAGGACCCACACCACCAGGTTCAGGAACAGTTAATACCCCTCAACCAACAGGCTCTTGAACCAGTGAGGATAACTTCACTCAATTTCACTCTCCCCATCACTGAACTGTTCCCAGATCCTGTGCAATCACTTTCAAGGACTCTTTATCTCATGTTCTGATTACTTATTGCTTGCTAGCTCATCCATCCATCCCTCTCTCCCCACCATTTTCTATTTTCACGGTTTCTTGTCTTTTACACATTGGTTGATTATCAGTCCTGTTGGGTGTGGTCTTTCATTGATTCTATTGTGTTTCTTGTATTTACTGCAAATGCCTGCAAGAAATCTATGGGGACATCTATGTACTTTGTTAAGAAATTTACCTTTTACTTTAAACTTCCATTGGGGATGTTTGTGCTCCGGTTATCAGCTAATGACAAATCCAGTGGAAGAGTAAATTCAGCTGTTCTATGTCCTGATTGCTGGCTTGTTTCTGACGTGCACATTGCAATACATAGGTCTACAAGGAAGAAAATTGAGCTGACCAGAGAAGAGATCCATTATTTTCTACGGAGCCTCCAAGAAAAGACATGTAGTACGGGCTGAGATTTCTTGTTATTGTTCTCCCCATCAGTACTGGGAAAGGTTATGGATGAAGAGGTTTTAAAATGCAGTGAACAGAAAGTAGGGAGAGAGAAGTAAAGTGAAAACTTGTGAGAAGGTGGAAAGCAAGTGAGATTACATCTGCAAGAATGCTAGGAGATAGTAATGGGGCAAGTAATAACCAGAGATTCATTTAGAGGAAGTACAAATAGAATAAACTGAATCATTATCTAACATCTCCAAAGGAAAATTACTGAGGATTAATTAATTTTGAACTTATGAGTATTTCCAGTAATTTTTAGTTTTAAATTTCATTTTCTCACATCTGAGTATTTTGATTTGTCATCCATCATCTTGTCTTTGAAGTGATTGTTAAAAAGTCTTTATTTTGTGGTAGGCATAGTTCATTCCTGTTCTATGTGAAGCCATGTGAGTTTGAGAGAGTATTAGCTAGACCCCCCATCAATGTTCCCTCTAATTTGTAATGACCAGGGTGCGCAAAAATCCTGTGCTGTGCAATTTTTTTGCCTGGTGATAACAAGATGCGCGCACTGAATTTTATATATAGAGTTTGATCGTTTTTGCTCTTGTTTTTCTGCACTCTCACAAAACGTACATGGCAGGCCTGTAGTGGGTAATGAAGGATTTTCTTGCCAGAGTCTGCACACTGTCCATAGGTGATTTGCTTGCTAAATGAGACTTTAAAAAGTCAAGTTTCCAAATATCACTCTACTTCTTCCCACTTGCAAATTCTCCAGCAACTTTTGCATCATGACACTACACACAAGTAACACTAGTTTCTGTATTGTACATTAATATTTCTTGTAGCTGCACCTTGCTGACCTCAAGAGCTTCCAGTGTAGCAGTTTCTACTGTTTCATTATGCCTTTCCACTTTAAATGAACTAGCAGTTCTTTTGTGCTTCACGCCCTTTGCTTCTTGGGAATTCAACAGTGAATCAATAATTTCTTCAATAAAGCAGTATAAGTAAGCTAGTTCTAAAATCTGCAGACAAATCATCACAAACTCCACATTATCAACACTGTCCACATCAGAAACCAGAAAAAGAAATGTGATTGTGTACGATCGTGAAACATACTTAACGTGACAACGAGGTAGCGGGTGCTAACTATTTGTGCGCAGTTTTAACCCTTTGTGTGCACACACCTTAGAGGGAAGATGGGAACATTGCACCCCACCCCCCCACAATGAAAGTTGTGCAGCACCAGGACAGGACAACGTAATTGTGTACTGTATGATACAATACTAATTTAATAAAAGATGATGAATTAAAAAGAAGAAATTACTGCAAGTTCTGTGATGTCTGTAACTTTCCTTCACATCCTCTGTTCCTGCCTTGTTAATGCATGAAGATCCTTGTGAATGTGCTATGGCATGCTTGCAGGCTGAGCCCAGTACTTGGAATGTGGCTTAGATAATTTCTCTTTAACCTGTTTACCCTTCCACCATTATTTACCCTTAGCAACTACTCCTCTCAACCCTCCACAAATCTCATCCATATCACTATCCTGACAGTTGCCAATCACACTAACTCCTCTTCACACAGATGAGCTTGATTTTCCTTCCAGGATACTATTTCTTTATATCTCCCCTTCCTTTTACACTTCCCTCTTTCAGCGCACCATATGTACAAAATGTTCAGCATAAACTGGGCAAGGAGGAACACACACATACCCACCCACCCCTTCACATTGGTGGACCTGGTATTTTGGGCCTCCAATGCTCAACAAGATAGCAGCAGTGGGGCCTTGATGCCAAAGAACTTCTAGAGCAGTATGCTTCCCTGAACCAGAAGATTCAAGGTTCGAAATTGTGTGTTGTCAGTCTTCAGTACACACATGTAAAGGAGAACAAAATGGTTGTTATTCTGGATCCGATGCAGCATTAAAAAAAGCAGTAAGCAGAGAATACAATAGGTCCTGTAATGGGGGGCGGGGAACAAAAAGTGCTGAGGGACTGATGTGGATGTAGTCATGGTAGTGGGGTGGGTTAATGGATGGAGGTGTTGATCGGCCTGACATTTTGGGGAAAGTGACTGCTTTTGAGTACAGTGGCCCTGGTGGGATACTGCACAGCCTCTTCCCTGATGAGAATGGGACAAACAGTCCATAAGCAGGGTGAGTAGGATCCTTCGTGATATTGCTGCCTGCTTTCCGGCACCTTTTTGTATATATGTTCTTGATTGTAGATAGATTGGTGCCAGTGATGCATTGGACAGTTCCCTGTCCACCACAGAGCATGTTAGGGTGCTCTCTACTGCGCATCTGTCGAAGATTGTGAGTACTAATGTGCATAATCCAGCTCACTCCAACCTCCTCAGAAAGTAGAGGCATTGGGGAGTTTTCTTGACAGTGTGGAGGGTGTGTTCTGAGACCATGAGAGGTTGTGTGAGATGTGTACTCCCAGAAGTTTGAAACTGCTTGCAACTTCCATTACTTTGCCGCCAATGTGAGGGTGTGTGTGTGTTGTGGATTATCCTGAAGTCTGTAACCATCTCCTTTGTCTTGTTAATACCGAGGAAGAAGTTACTTGCCTGGCACCAGGCCTCAAGCTCTTCCACCTCCTCTCTCTCAGCTGTCCCATCGTTGCTGTTGATCAGCCAACTTGACGATATGACTGCTTGGGTGTTTAGCCGAGCGGTGGGCTCAGCACACAGCCTGTGTTGAGAGCAATGGGGAGGGAGGAGCGGTTGTGCATACTGACACTCTCTGTTGGTTAGGAAGTCCAACACCCAGTTGCACAGGGGTGTATTTAGACCGAGGAGTAGGAGCTTGCTCACCGTGGTTTGTAGGATAATTGTGGTAAATGCTGAACTGAAGTCCAGAAACAGAATTCGTTCATAAGTGTCCTTGTTTTCTAGGTATGTCAGGGTTAGGTGTGTGACAGATGCTATAGCATCTATCGTAGAGCTGTTCTGTCAGAAAGCATGTTGGTGAGTGCCCAGTGTGGCATGAATAGAGGTTTTGATATGACATAACTTAAAACTTCACAGCTGCTGTGGTAGTATTTAATTACTTTGGTATCATTCATCTTCTCCGTAAGTGGTGGCCATTACACCTGAGTTACAAACTGTGACAGATATCCAGACTGTACTCAAGCTCTCAAAGATGCTAGAAAGAGCGATCAAAATCAATGTTCAGCAAATCGGATAGCATCGCCTGAGCCCATCTGAGAGAAACCACAAATAGCTTGAAGGCTAAGATAGTCTTATTACCTGAAATCTGCTGCATTCAAGATAAAAAGAGACTCGGGGCCAAATTAAAGTAATAAAGGCTATGTACAGTGTATCACCTCAGCTGTGGACGGTACTGCAGTGCTTGGTTCCAATGGGACAGCATGAACACCACTTCAAGCACTAACCCAGCCCCTTTCTGCTGAAGGGTTTTGGCACAAAACGTCAACTGTACGATTTTTTTCATAGATGCTGCCTAGCCTGCTGAGTTCCTCCAGCATTTTGTGTGTGTTGCTTGGATTTCCAGCATCTGCAGATTTTCTGTTTGTGATTGGCCGTTTTAACACTGTTTTCTGACTCAGATTCAGAATTCTTTGGATTAACATGAGAAGCTGAAAGATTGCAAATGAGCCCTGGCTGGAATTTCAAATAAACGTCATCACAGTGTGTACACACTCGAGTCGCAGATGCTGGAAACTTGTCTTAAGTAGACTTAGTTGGCAAAAGCTGTTTTTGCAGCCTTCACTCTTCATTGTTCTGGGCTCTTGTGAAGCTGCAATTGATATGTAAATGAATGTGACAGTCGTACCAGTGGGAGTTCCTGGTAAGTAATGCTTTGTGGCTGTCCGCTATGAAAGAGACATTTTAGGTTGAGGTCTTCTGATCGTACGGGTCCCTTCCTTGTGGTTGCTGTAGAATAAGCCTGGATGTTCAGATGTGCATGGCTGTTTGCTATGCTGGAGGAGCTGTGACTGTAAGTACTAGTTGTACTTTACCCTTTCCGATCATGTTAAATTGATGATAACCAGTATGTTCAGATCATAGAACAACGACAGAATGGTACAAGGCTTCCTTCTCTGGTGAACAATACTTGACCTTATGCTTAGGCGGGCTCTTGTTTCGGACTGAACAAACATCTTAAGTGTTAACAAATTAAAAATAAATTAGCTGCAGTTCAGAGTCTTATTGTCAAAACAAACCGTGCATGCACACCGCACGCACACGTGCGCAGACATGCTAATGCTAGTTATAAGCTGTTAGTGCAGTTTTTCTAGAATCTATTGATTGATGGAAGTAGATTCTAGAAAGAGAATCCCATTAATTATATTTACTAGTTTTTCCTGTGTCAAATCTAGGAATTGGAGGTATGTGCCAGGTGGCAGGGAGCAAGTTCAGCACAAAGGCCAGTCGGGAGCAGTGAACAATGCAGTACTATGAGTTCAGACTGCTGTGAGAACACTTTTCGGTTAGGTGCTGAAAATCTCCTGCTGTGCACGTTGACCTACAGTGTGTTTTTTTTTGTGTATTTGAATCCAATTTTGTAATGTTGAATGCCAACTTAACCATTGACGTGCTCAAATCTCTTGGGATTCTTAATATTATAGGAGAGATCAACAGAGTTCTTGTTGGGGCCTTTTTAAATTGCTTCAGTTTACTCAGCTTTTTTTGAAAATCTGTGGTACCGAAACGTTTGTAAGCAAGATCTTCTGCTTCCTTGAGTGTGGGTGGGGAAGGCAAGCATCTGAAAACAGAAGGGAGGGAGGGACGTGAACCAAGTGAATGCACAATGAGATAATGCAGACGGCAGTTTGTGCAGCGGAGCAATATGGAACACTGATGAATTTATTGCTAATCCAGTGGCAAGTCAGCCGCATCAGAACTAAATAAATCCGTTTTGTTCTGGCTGAAAGCCACCATGTTCTCAAGCAAGTGGCGACTGGAGAAAAGTCGCATGTTTACAAAACTCCTGAAGAACTTTGCTTTTGTAAGGAGTTATTTCAATGCACTAGTTACTATTGTGAGGACTTTATTTCAGTGAAGTGTGTTGTAGTCATCTCAAACAATTGACTGACCAAACGTGCCTCATAGTGTAGCACTGAGGATTTTGATCTGATAAGAAAGCCTGTTTGGTTACTGGATTTGGATGAGTTCCTGCCAATAATGGTGGTATGTTGAACTGGTGCATTAATGGAAATGTCATCTTTCAGGCTATATGTTATGTTAAACTGAGGCCTCCTTCAAGTGTGTGTGAAAGATCAAGTGACATTTGAAGAAGGCCAGGAAGTTTCCCCAATTTCCAAGTCAGTACCCTTCTCTTTTAGTCATTATCAAAGAAAGTTAGTTTGATTTTCTTTCGTTTGTTGTCTATGTGACTTGTGTGCCAGTGGTTTGTTTGTGTGAAAGATCAAGTGACATTTGAAGAAGGCCAGGAAGTTTCCCCAATTTCCAAGTCATCTTTCCAAATGTCATCTTTCAGGCTATATGTTATGTTAAACTGAGGCCTCCTTCAAGTGTGTGTGAAAGATCAAGTGACATTTGAAGAAGGCCAGGAAGTTTCCCCAATTTCCAAGTCAGTACCCTTCTCTTTAGTCATTATCAAAGAAAGTTAGTTTGCTTTTCTTTTGTTTGTTGTCTATGTGACTTGTGTGCCAGTGGTTTGTAATCCAATCCACCCAATTCAGCATCTGAAAATAAAAATTGTAAATCTGAGTAATACTGAGAAAATACCAAAAATGCTCAGCAACTCTGGTTCCATCTGCTGAAAGAGGAACATATCATTGATGTGCCATACTTTGGCCAGTTACACCCAATGACTCTACTTAAAGCCAATTCTGATGGTGTGTTTTTTTAATGAACGGGGTATTAACAATGAACAAGATATTTTGCTACCTTGGCAGTGCTTTTGCTGAGGATCCCCATGTGCACTGGCGGCACGGTAGCATAGCGGTTCACATAAAGCTAGTGTCTGGGGTTCAATTCCCACTACTATCTGTAAGGAGTTCTTACGTACTCCCTGTGATTGTGGGTTTTCACTGGGTGCTCTGGTTTCTCCCCCATTCCAGACGCGCATGGGTTAGGAGGTTAATAGGTCATACGAGTGTAATTGGGTCATGCGGACTTTTTGGGCCAGATGGCCCTGTTTACCTGACCATTAAAAAATTAGTAAAGCAATGAGCCTCGAGAATGAAATATTGACCTTCATGTGTTAATCCATCCCACAGGTCATAAACCTTGTAATCTATTATGCTAAATGAGATTGCAGATGCTAAAACCTGGAGCAACAAAAAATCAGCTGGAATTGTAAGTAGCATGTTGTAGGAGGAAGGGAACTGTTGTTGTTTTGGTTTGAATCCCTGCATCAGGACTGAGTTCCTCCACAGGGTATTTGTTGTTCCACATTCCAGCATCTGCATCTCTTGTGTCTCCTTTGCACTACTTCACTGTGAAGTCTCTTCCAAGGCATGATGACGTTGAACAACTTATTCTCTTCTTCTAGACCTGGTGCAGCATTTCAACTCAAGACATTGACTTCTCCTTTCGTCGAACAATACTGCTTGACACACGGGGTTCCGAGCAGGTTGTATGCTTGTGAATATAGCAGTGAACAAGCAAGAAGATGTGTGCTGCTAGTAGATGGTACAGTTCCACTGCAGGAGTGTGAGAGTTGTGGGACAACGGTAGAGATTGAGTTGTTGTAGGTTTACATTGGCATCCCTCCATAACAAAATAGTCAGGACTGCTAAGAACATCAGATGTATTTGGGATAAAGAGTACCTGGTCCTTTCAGCACATTTTGGGTGTAACACTAGCATATATTGCTTAGTACATCCAGATATTTTGGATACATGTCCTTAAAATGAAATATGAAATCCCTATCTGTCTGCACAGACTACTGCATGTTTCTGTCTTCATTTCTAATGTTTACTTATTGACTTTTTAGTTCAAGTGCAGCCTTTTCTGTAGCAGATTGATCTGTGCAATCACACTGCGCGCCAAGGACCTGGGTTCGGCCCTGCCTTGTGTGGAGTATTCATGTTCTTTCCAATGTACCTCACTGGTTCCTGTCACAGACTGCTCCAGAGGCCAAGTCTTTGGGTACTTTCAAAGCAGAGGTTGATAGGTTCTTGATTTGTAAGGGTGTCAAAGGTTACAGGGAGAAGATAGGAGAATGGGGTTGGTGGGGGGAAATAAAATGCCCGTGATCGAATGGTGGGGCAAACTCGATGAGTCAAATGGCCTAATTTTGCAACTATATCTTATGGTCTTGTATATGCAGTAAAATAATGTGCAGGGTAGCAACTGGGAAGATTCTGAATAGAGGGGTTCCCATTTCCATCCTCTTCTCCCCAGGTCTGACTGCAAGTGTTTCATATGGTAAGCAGATACTCTCTTTCTGTGGGAGTGATGCAAGTACCCATGAAGCATACATAAGTTGGGTAATTACTGCTGGAGGCTTTAGAAACCAAGAGGATCAATGTCTGAGCTCACTGGCAGACCCAATCTCGCATTATTGCTGATCACTGTCCCTCACATTTTCAGGTCACATCTTCTGATTGTGCTTACCGAAACATGGCTGTCTAGAATGCATTCTTAGTGTGCATTAGTGCAGTAGAGATTAATTGATGGAAGAGCCTTTGGGGAAAACAAAGACTCCTATAGCTAACTCTTTTGTTCAATGTTAAATGAACTGCACTGAAGCAAGGCTGTTTCCCCCTTTTGGCATGATATGAAGGCAATAGGAAAAATAATGTACCTGTGCTAAAGTCACATTGAAAATGTAATCCGGATTTTTTTTTCATTTCATTCTCTCTCCCTTCTGTCTCCCTTCTTCCTAACCTTTCCCCTCACTGTAACAATTTTTTTATCCTTCTTTTCATATTTTGCCCTTTCTGTCATTCTCTTATTGGGTTTTGTGAAGAAGCAGCTTTGGTTCAGTTCTGTGGTTGAGTCAGAGGCAAACAGTCTCTAGAAGCAGCAGGAACAGGGGACTACTGTACTTAGATGTTGTCATTACATTGGAATATTCATTAATGTCCTTCATGGGAACTGAGAATCTCTTAACTGATCAAGTTGTCATGGATATTTGGTAAGCTGGTTCTCAGAAACAGTTTTTGTGAACCTGGGCCGGTCAGATTTTGAAAGGTGGGGCCTTATGTGGCCGTAAGACGCTACACCATGCTTGGAATGAACAGTTTTTAAATAGTGTCAGTTGTGTGTGCCTGTGTTCAAAAAGCAGCAATTTTTGTCACTGATAGTTGGCGAAAAATAAGCAGTAAGACAATTCAGAACTGTGTGCTCACTGTGGTTTCAAGCATTCAGGCTTGGAGATCCCAGAAATGGCCAGGAGTGAAAATGAAGTTAATTCACTGGTTCAAGTTAGGAACCATGAAGAATTTGAAGGTATTGGCAATCATCTTGAATATTACAATGCAAATGAAGATTTGGAGGATCCAGTCATCAATAGCATTGTATGAAGACAGTCCATTATCTCCACTAGGTGTCTGTGCTGATTTCGTTCATTTACAGTCAATCAAATGAATGCGTACACTGTATGAATTTCTCTATCGATAACTATTAAAAACTAATATTCAGTTTTATAATCTGTAGAAAAAATTGAAGTGCTGTTCTAGTTTTGTCTGGTCTCACACTGGCAGTGGAGTGTTATGTCACCTAGTCTAAACTAGTCCTTATCAATGTTGAGGAAGCCATATTGGTTGCAATGAATTCTGTAAACAAGGATGGAGAAAGTGCATGTGAATCTTCACCTGGCCTGGAGGAGCTATTTTGATCCCTCAGTGGTGCTGAGGAAGGAGGTGAAAGGTCAAGTGTTGCTGAGGAAGGAGGTGAAAGGTCAAGTGTTGCACTTCCTGTGGTTGCAGGGGAAAGTGTTGGGGCAATGAAGGGTTGGAGGAGAGAAATGAACCAGAGAGTCACAGTAGTCCTCCAGAAAGCAGATAGGCACAGTGGGGGGGCCGTGATAGTAACAGAGATCTGTTGCAGCTGGCTGAAATGATTAAGAATTCAAAGTAAATTTATTATCAGAGTACATATATCTCACTATTTACTACTCTGAAATTCATTTTCTTGCAGGCATTCGCAGTAAAATAAAGAAACACAGTAAATCACAGAGGCTGACAACAACCAGTGTGCAAAAAGAGGACAAACTGTGCAAAGAATATTAATAATAAACAAGTAAGTAAATAAGTAATACTGAGAAAATAAGTTGTATATTCTTGAAAGTGAGTCCATAGGTTGTGGAATCAGTTCCGTGTTGAGGCGAGTGATGGTGTCCACGCTGGTTCAGGAGCCTGATGGTTGAAAGGTAATAACTGTTTCTGAACCTGGTGCTGTTGCACCTAATGCCTTTTTCCCAGTGGCAACAGTGAGAAGAGAGAATGCCCTAGATGGTGGGGTCCTTGGTGATTGATGCTGCTTTCTTGTGACAGCACACCTTTTAGATGTCTCAATGGCAGGAGGGATTTTCCTGTGACAGACTAGGCTGCATCTGCTACGGTTTGTAGGCTTTTCCATTCTTGGGCCTTGGTGTTTTCATTCCAGGCTGTGATGCAACCAGCCAGCATACTGTCTGCTGTGCTCAGTGCTGAGGCTGATGGGGTGAAAGATGTGGACCAATGGAAAGCTTTTGTCTTGGCGTGAGTGTTGTTGGTGAGAGAAGTGGTCCAATTAATGGAGGAAATGCAAGTCAGGACCCTATTTTCCACAATAGTGGGGAGGCCACACTTCAGAGGCTGGACATTCTGGAACGGAGAACTGATGAGACGGAGAAACTGAGAAAACTGGTAGGCTCCATGCATATATAGCTTTAATATACTGCTTTACCAGCATTGCTCATGGCTGAGAAAGCTACTGTAAATTACTTCAGTAATGGAAGTTTTGTTGATAGCTTTAACGTTCTGTCATTTGCTAAGGCAAGTTGCAACACAAAAGAGCCCACAGATGCTACGGTATGTATAATAACAAATGTTCAAGTTACACCTAGACCCAGCTAGAGGCAAAATAATTCCCATAATCCAGATACTTATGTGAGTCTGACTGATGTGACCGTCTCTCGATGGTGCCAAATGTTCTGGTTGCTTTAAACTAAATTCCAAACCATAGCATGTTGACTAATTTCCCAGCTATAGCCAGAACAAAATATTTAAAAGATGATAAGCATTCCCTGTTATGTGCTTCGCAAAATACTGAGTTGATGAAAATATATATTTGGACTGTTCAAGTTCCCAAAATTGCTTCAATCACACAGTGCTATTCAAAATATCAGATGCAGGTCATCGTGAATTATATCTTGTGTGGGAATAAAAATGATAGCAAGACTGTTTTGCAATGACTTCCTATTAATTGCACTATAAGTAAATTTGGCTATGCTGTTAAAAACAATGAAATGCACAGGTTTTATAATTACTAAGCCAAATATTGCAATGCACATCAGCACTCTGTATATAATAGCTTCCATGTTCACCATATTATGAACTGTTCTGCAAAGTTGGGCAAAGTGATGACCTTTCCATAAGACCATAAGACATAGGAGCAGAATTAGGCCATTCATCCCGTAGAGTCTGCTCTACCATTCCATCATGGTTGATCCTGGATCCCACTCAACCCCATACAGCTGCCTTCTCATGATATCCTTTGATGTCCTGACTGATCAGGAAACGATCAACTTCAGCCTTAAATATATTCATGGACTTGGCCTCCACCGCAGTCTGTGGCAGACCATTCCACAGATTTACTACTCTCTGGCTAAAAACAATTCCTCCTTACCTCTGCTATAAAGGGTCACCCCTCAATTTTGAGGCTGTGTCCTCTAGTTCTGGATACCCCGACCATAGGTAATATTCTCTCCACATCCACCCTATCTAGTCCTTTCAACATTCAGTAGGTTTCAATGAGATCCCCCTGCATTCTTCTGAACTGCAGTGAGTACAGGCCCAAAGCTGCCAAATGCTCCTCATATGTTAACCCCTTCATTCCCAGAATCATCCTATGAACCACCTCTGGACTCTTTCCAATGATTACAGATCTTTTCTGAGATATGGGGCCAAAACTGTTGACAATACTCCAAGTGTGGCCTGACCAGTGTCTTATAAAGGCTCAGCATTATCTCTTTGCTTTTATGTTCTAATCCCCTTGAGATAAATGCCAACATTGTATTTGCCTCCTTCACTACAGACTGAAACTGGAAATTAAAGCAACACACATAAAAGTTGCTGGTGAATGCAGCAGGCCAGGCAACATCTCTAGGAAGAGGTGCAGTCGACGTTTCAGGCCGAGACCCTTCATCAGGACTTGAATTTCCAGCATCTGCAGAATTCCTGTTGTTTGCGTTTAAAGAAACTGGAAATTAACCTACTTGGAGTCTTGCACGAGGACTCCAAAGTCCCTCTGCACCTCTGATATTTGAACCTTCTCCCCATTTAGAAAATAGTCTGCACTATTGTTCCTTTTACCAAAATGCGTTATCAGACATCTCCCAAGACTGTATTCCACCTGCCACTTTTTTGCCCATTCTTCCAATTCGTTCAAGCTCCGCTCAATTGCATTGCTTCCTCAGCGCGACCTACCACTCCACCTATTTTCATATCAACTGCAAACTTTGCCACAAAGTCATCAATTCTGTTATACAAATCATTGATAAACAATATGAAAAGTAGTGGTCCCAATACTGAATCCTGAGGAATACCACTAGTCACTAGCAGCCAACCAGAAAAGGCCCCTTTTATTCCCTCTCTCACTGCCTCCTGCCTGTCAGCCATTCTGCTACCCATGCCAGTATCTTTCCTGTAACGCCATAGGGTTTTATCTTGTTAAGCAGCCTCATGTGTGGCACCTTATCAAATGCCTTCTGAAAATCCAAGTAAATGACATCCACTGGCTTTCCTTTGCCCACCCTGCTTGTTACTTCCTCAAAAAACTCTAACAGATTTGTCAGGCAAGATTTACTTTTACGGAAACCATACTGACTTTGACTTATTTTATCATTAGTCTCCAAGTACCCCAAAACCTCATCCTTAATAATAGACTCCAACACTTTCCCAACCACGGAGGTTAGGCCAACTCGCCTATAAGTTCCTTTCTTTTTCCTTCCTCCCTTCTTAAAGAGTGGAGTGACGTTTGCAATCTTCCAGTCCTCCAGGACCACGCCAGAATCAAGTGATTCTTGAAAGATCATGACCAATGCATCTGCTATCTCTTCAGCAACCTCCCTCAAGACTCTGAGATCTAGTTCATCTAGTCTAGCTGACTTATCCACCTTAAGACCTTTGAGTTTGCCAAACACTTTTTCCTTTGTAATAGCAAAGGCACTTACTCCTGCTCCCTGACACTCACAGACCTCTGGCACACTGTTAGTGTCTTCCACAGTGAAGACAGATGCAAAGTATCCATTAAGTTCATTTCTTTGTCCCCCATTACTACCTCACCAGTATCATGGTCTAATATCAACTTTCACCTCCCTTTTACTCTTCATATAACTGAAAAAATGTTTTGGTATCCTGCTTTACATTATTGGCTAGTTTGCCCTCATATTTCATCTTTTCCCTTCATATAGATTTTTCGTTGCCTTTTCTTGGATTTTATTAGTAAGCAGCTGTTGATCCCACCTGCACAAAGCAACTGGTTTTGAGGTGCCAGTGGTCCGCCTTTGCCCCTTCTCTTGTCAGTAGAAACAGTTCCGCCAGGCCTAGCAGCTAAGCCACAGTGAAGGCCAAGAGCTGGGCTTGGTTGTCAGAGGCTGTTAGAGTCACGCACCATTTGGAGCACTTTATAGGTAGTGGGATCTTACCCCACTACTACCCCAGCTATGACAAACTTAGGAACCTGTTGGATTTTAAAGGCTTTCCAATCACCCAACTTCCCACTCACTTTTGCTACCTTATATGCCCTTTCCTTGGCTTTTATGCAGTCCTTAACTTCCTTTGTCAACCACAGTTGCCTAACTCTGCCATTTGAGAACTTTTTCCTCTGTGGGACATGTCTATCGTTTGCCTTGTGAACTATTCCCAGAAACTCCAGACATCTCTGCTCTGCCATCATCCCCTCCAGTATCCTCCTCCACTCACCTCGGCAAACTCCTCTCTCATTCCTCTGTAATTCCCTTTGTCCCATTGTGATACTGACACATGTGAGTTATGCTTCTCCCTCTCAAACTGCAGTATGAATTCAATCATAATATGATCACTGCCTCTTGAGGGTTCCTTTACAATAAGTTCCTAAATAAGATCTGGGTTGTTATACAACACCCAATCTAAGATAGCCTTTCCCCAACTAGGCTCAAGCACAAGCTGCTCTGAAAAGCCACCTTGTAGGCAGTCAACAAATTTCCTGACTTGCGATCTGACATCAACCTAGTTTTCTCAATCCCTTTGCATATTGAAGTCCCTGATTACAATTGTGTCATTACCCGTATACATGCTATTTCTAACTCCATTTGCAATCTCAGCCCCATATCTTGGCTACTATTAGGAGGACTATATATAATCCCCACAATGGTTTTTTTCCACCCATGCAGTTTCTTAGCTCCACCCACAAAGATTCAACATTCTCAGACCCTGTCACCTCTTTCTAAAGATGTAATTCCATCCCTTTCCAACAGAGCCACACCACCGCCTATGACTTCCTGCCAAACCCTTCGATACAAAGTATATTCTTTGATGTTAATCTCCCAACAACGGCCTTCTTTGAGCCATGACTGCCCACAACGTCATACCGACCAATCTAACTGCGCCACGAGTTCGCCCATTTATTCTGAATTCAGTGCGCATTTAAGTACGGCACCTTCAGTCCTGCGTTCTTTGCCCTTTTGAATTGTGTCTCTGTGGTACAATTTAAGTCTTTACTCTGTCTGTATTTGTACCCAATCATTCCTTACATTCATATGTCACCCATCATCTACTTGTAAGCCTGCTGGCTCATCTTCAGCTCTATCATCCTGGCTTGCGCCCCGTGTCATATTAGTTTAAACCACTCTCAACAGCTCTAGTAAATCTGCCCACGAGGATAATAGTCCCCCTCTGATTCAAGTGCAACCTGTCCCTTTTTCCCCAGAAGAGGTCCTAATTATCCCTCGCATCTGGCTTCAACTATCACCTTTCAACTTTCATCTAGCCTCCTTCCCCTCCCCCATGTTTCTATGGTGGCTACTACCCCTTCTTTTTCAGTCCGGAAGAAAGGTCTCTGTCTGAAACGTCAAATGTTCATTCATTTCCATAGATGCTGCTTGACCCGCTGAGTTCCTCCAGCATTTTGTGTGTGCTGTCCGATAGAATTTGTCTGCCTGAACAATCCTGTTTAGTCCTGTTGTGTGTATTGCTGTTGCAGGAACATCTTTCCAGAGATTCCAATATTGGAGAATGATTGTCAGAGTCATAGATGCTAAGGGAAGTGCTAGAATTAAACTTCTTAAAATTAATGAGTTTATTTGAAATAATTCATACTTTAAATGCTATTTAACTTGCCTTGCCATTACACAGGGTCATAGAGCCATAGAGTAAAAGAGCATGGAGATGTGCCGTGGAGACCAGTTGGTCCATGCCAGCCACAGCATCCTCCATGTCATTGGTATTGTTTTACCTCGTCCTACCTCAATGTTCTGTGTAATAATTTCTCCATGCAAACAACATGCAAGACAAGCTTTTCACTATATCTTGGTACATGTGACAATGGTGAAGAGAGAAGCTAGCCCCAGTTGCCCACTTTCAGCCCATAACCCGCCAAGGCCCTCTGCTACATGTTCCAATCCAAATGCTGCTTAAGTGTTGCAATTGTTTCCACTTCCATTACTTCCCCTGGCAGATTATCTCATATACTCTCTATCTTCTTTGTAAAGAGTATTTTTCTAATCTCTCTTCTGTCTTTTCCCTGTAGTTTTGGATTCCCCTGTCTTGGAGACAAGGCTATGACTGTCCTCCTGATTCATACCGCTCATGTTTTGATGAGTTTCTTTGAGGTCACCCATCATTCTCTGCACTCCAGGGAGTAATGATCCAGTGTCTCCAGCTTGACGATATCTTTCCTGTTACACAGCGACCAGAACTGTACGCACGACTCCAGGTGCAGCTGCAGCGTGATGTACGTATTCCTAAGCTGGGTGTCCTGACTGATGAAAGTCAGCACGCTTCGCCACTCGTTCTATTTGTGTGGTCTCTTTCTGTGAACAGTGCACTTGTGCTCAGAGGCCTCTGTTCCACAGCACTCGTCATTGCTATGTCATTCTCTGTATAGGTCTTACCCTGATCTGAATGTCCAAAATGCATCTCCTCACATTTAACTAAGTTGAAATCCATTTGCCATTCCTCTGCTCCTCTCTCTAAATGATAGAATTCCCTTTGCAATTCATTGTAACCTGCTCCACCGGCAACAAAACCTCTTAATCTTGGTATCATCAGGAGGCTTGCCATTTGTGCCGTGTATTTTCAAATCCAAATCACTTGTATCAATAATGAATAACAGAGCTCCCAACACTGACCCCTGGGGCTCCCCACTGGTCACAGGCCTCCATCGGAGTATTGAGGTTCGGCCACCAGTCTTCGCTTCCTACTATGAGCCAATTCCGGATCCACTTCACTAGCTCACCCTGAATCCCATGACACCTCATATTCCAGATCAGCCTGTCATGTGGGACCATTTATGTAGACAACATCCACTGCCTTATCTTCACCTGTCACCTTAGTTACCGCTTCGAAAGGGTTTTGCAGCTGAGAACTGAGCTGTATTTCTCAGCTGGTTTCTACTACAGGAATCAAGCAAAGCATCTACCAAGCTTTTTTTTTTGTGAGTCAGCAGATATCCCAACTAAGTTCAGTGTTACATAATGGTTATAGCATGGATGGAGGGCATTCAGCCCATCAAGTATTCATACTAGTTAAATGTAATCCTGCTTTTGTCAATATCCAGCATTCTATCATAACTCAGGGAATTCTTTCCTTTCTGATACTAATCCAGGTTCTCTTTGACATGATCTATCTCCACAGCTACCCTGGTGAAAGTTAGTAATGCTACCCCTATGAATATCAGCACAAAGCTTGGTTATTCACCCTCTGAGTTCATTCTGGCATTCAGTTTTCTGCTGATATATTGTACATGCAGTGTCCATTTTGTTAGGTACTGTCTGTACCTCGTAAAGTGAGTGTACGTTAGTGGCTTTCTGCTGCTGTACCCCATCTGTTTCGAGGTTCAACTCTCTGCACATTCAGAGATGCTGTTCTGCACACAACTATTGTAAGATGTGGTTATTTGAGTTGCTGTCACCTTCCTGTCAGTTTGAACTACTCTGGCCATTCTCCTCTGACCTCTCATTCACAAGATGTTTTCACCCACAGAACTGCCAGTCACTGGACATTTTTTTTGTTTGTTTGTTACACCATTCCCTGTAAACCCTAGTGATCGTTGTGCATGAAAATCCCAGGAGGTCAGCAGCTTCTGAGATACTCAAACCACCTCGTCTGGCACCAATGACCATTCTGCGGTCAACGTCACTTAGATCACATTTCCTCTCCATTCTGATGTTTGGTCTGAACAGCAACTGAATCTCTTGGCCATGTCTGCATGCTTTTATGCATTGAGTTGCTGCCACATGATTGGCTGATTAGATATTTGCACTGACGAGCAGGTGTACCTAATAAAGTGGCCGCTGAGTGTATATTGCTCCTGTTGATCTCCTATTACTCTAAATGCTTTACTACTGTATCCAATGAAGAGTTGGCTACTGAATAGATGTGGTAGTATGAAACAGTCTGGAATCGGTAATCCAGAATTAGTGACAGCAAGGGGTATGGCTTAGACAGGGGTTGGATATGCAGGAGGAAGCCAAACAAAGAAATGTTATTCAGCCTGCACTAAGCACAAACATTTATCAGAGAATAGTGTGCAGCCAAAAAAAAGCTGGCCACTGCTCTGGGATGCCTGTTCTCAATCCTAATAGAATATTATTGTGGAACATAGATTCAGGATTGCCTATTTGTGCTGTCCAGCAGTTTTTGTAAAATCTTGACATTGTTGCTAAGAATTCTGTAGTCTTTTGATGAAAATCGGTTTTAAAAAAGTGTTTTTATTTCCTGTAAATGGCCAGCAGCCAGCTTCACTCATTGTAAAAATTTTAGAGTGAATGTAGAATTTGTTCCTTTGTAAAATGGGTCAGCTTTTTGCTTACCTTCTGCTGTGTCTAGGAAGCAAGTGGTGGTTTAGGGTGACCACAAGTAATGTTTTTGGAGAATTGCCTAAAGAATTGCAAGGCAGTGGCATTACTGTTGTTATAATTGCACTATGGTTTCTTCCGCGCAAAACATATTGAGTCTCCAGAAGTGGTTTGTAGATGCAGGGAGATTGGGTTGTGTGCCAGGAATGTAGAATGAAGCTTATCCTTCACTTTGGGCTGTGAATTTGTATCAAATCAGTTTGGCAAAAGAAGTGATATTCCAGTTTCAGAAAGTGTATTTCAGCCATCTGATCTTTGGAAGGTGTTGCCAATGGTTTGGTGGTGATGAATGCCATGATGTAAAATACTGCTCATCTGAACTGCTCAGGAGGATTTTCTGTAGAAAAGTTAGAATGCAGCAGGAGAGAATTTCTCATCTTGTGAGTGATGTTGCAACTGAGTTTGTTCTGGCATCCCTGCAAGAGTCCAGGGCTGTAATTATGGAGCACATTTAGGCATTCACTCCACTTGAATTTCTGACAAGGTTGATTGGTTATTCATGTCATGTATTTTTTTTCTTCCTGCTTTGTTGTGTGAATACTCACATGGATGTCATTGCTATGAATTTACTTCACTCACAGATCACTCAAGCAGAAACGAATGTTCACAACACACACAACCTGCTTCATCATAACATGATGGGTATTTGCCAGATTATTGGTTAAGATAAAAAATATTGACTTCATGGTGAGCCTCCCACTGAAACCTCAACTTTCCTAGCTGCAGCCTCCCACAACAGAGATACTTGCTCCACCTTGCACCTTGTGTTCTGAATCCCCTCTTCTTTTCATTCTGCCATGCCTTCCTTGCATCAGACCCTTCCCATGGCTGAAAGCCAAATGTTTAGTATTAATTGTGTAGTTCCGAATATCAGAAGCTTTGAGTCTGAAGTGATGAATCCCAGAATGCTATGGAAGGTTTGCCAGCATTCTGACAGATTTTTAAATCTTCACCAGCCACAGGTGAGATGCCAGACGATGGAGGACAGCAAATGTGGTACTTTTATTCTGGAGTTAAATTGAATAATTACAGGCCAGTGGGTATACTGATTCATTATTGTCATGTGTACTGAGGGACCACTGAGGAAAAATTGAAAAGGCAGAAATTGATTAGGGATGGTCAGCAAGGACTTGTTGGGTGGAGATCCTGTCTGGTATTGGTACTGGTTTATTATTCTCACCTATACTAAGATACAGTAAAAAAAGTACTTATTTCCAGTGCATCCAGAAGATCATTCATTCCATGCTGAGATAGAACCAAGGAAAACATAATTCATACTGTAGTGTTAAATTTGCAGGGAAAGTGCTTTGCGGGTAGAGAAGTCAGTACAAGAGCCACAGCAAAGTAAGTTGGAAGATCAAAAATCCATCATTTAGTGTATGAGAGGTCTGTTCAAGAGTCTGATAATTGCAGGATGGAAGCTGTCCTTCAGCCTGCCGGTACTTCTCTCACAAGCTTTTGTATCCTCTGCCTCATCAGAAAGGGAAGAAAAGAGAATAAGTTACGTGGGAGGGGTTCTTGATTATGTGGTCCCTGCTTTCCCGATGTAATGTGAAGTGAAGTCAGAGTGAATGGAGGGGATGCTGGGTTGTGTCATAGTCTGGCCTGTGTTCACAGCTCTCTGCATCTGGATAGGATGCTTTCTGTGATACATCTGTAAAAATTGGTGAGTGGTTTCAGGGAGATGGCAAATTTCCTTAGACTTCTGAGGAAATACAGGCAATGGTGTGTTGGCGAAGGGAAACTCAATCTGATTAGTGTGGGGTGAAGCATTTTGTGAGGTTTAATAAGGGCAGGATCCCAATTATGGATGATACTGAAGAACAAAGTCCTTGTTGTTCGAGTCCACTGATTCTAAAAGGTGACAGCACAGGTGGATGAGGTGGTGAAGAAGGCACGTGGAATGCTTAAATCTTTAATTCTCACAATGGCCTGAGCAAGCACGTTAAACACCAAAGCACGGTATCAAGTGATGGTAAATGGAAGTAGTGTTGATGTATACTTCAGTATCAGAATCGGGTTTAGTCAGGGTTACTGACATTAATCATAAAACTTGTTGCTTTCTGGCAGGGATGAAGCTATTCCTAAAAATTACCACAAGTTACAGTAAAAATAAATGATTAGTGCAAAAGAGGAATAGTAAGGTAGCGTTCATGAGTTCCTGGACCGTTCAGATATCTGATGACAGAAGTGATGAAGCTGTTCCTAATACATTGAGTGTGGACCTGCAGGCTCCTTTGTCTCCTCCCCAATGGCAGTCATGAGCATTGAAATGAATTGACTTTATTACTTATATCCTTCATATACATGAGGAGTAAAAATCTTTACATTACCTCTCCGTCCAAATGTGCAATGTGCAATTTATAGTAATTTATAATAGTATGTACAACAGGACAGTCAATATAACATAGAAATACAGTTGTGTCAGCGTGAGTTAATCAGTCTGATTGCCTGGTGGAAGAAGCTGTCCCGGAGCCTGATGGTCCTGGCTTTTATGCTGTGGTACCGTTTCCCAAATAGTAGCAGCTAGAACAGTTTGTGGTTGGGGTGACTCGGGTCCCCAGTGATCCTTCAGGCCCTTTTTAGTCATAGTCATACTTTATTGATCCCAGGGGAAATTGGTTTTCGTTACAGTTGCACCATAAATAATTAAATAGTAATAAAACCATAAATAATGAAATAGTAATATGTAAATTATGACAGGAAATAAGTCCAGGACTAGCCTATTGGCTCAGCTACACGCCTGTCTTTGTAAACGTCCTGAATAGTGGGAAGTTCAAATCTACAGATGCGCTGGGCTGTCCGCACCACTCTCTGCAGAGTCCTGTGATTGAGGGAAGTACAGTACCCATACCAGGCAGTGATGTAGCTAGTCCGGATGCTCTCAGTTGTGCCCCTGTAGAAAGTTATAAGGATTTGGGGGCCCATACCAAACTTCTTCAACCATCTGAGGTGGAAGAGGCGCTGTTATATCTTTTTCACCACTCAGCCAGTATGTTCAGACCACATGAGATTCTCGGTGATGTGTATGCTGAGGAACTTAAAGCTGTTCAACCCCTCGACCCCAGACCAATTGATGACTATAGGGGTTAGCCTGTCTCCATTCCTCCTGCAGCCCACAACAAACTCCTTTGCTTTTGCGACATAGAGGGAGAGGTTGTTTTCTTGACACCACTGTGTCAGGTGATGACTTTTTTTCTGTAGGCTGCCTCATTATTATTTGAGATTATCGTCAGCACACTTAATTAGCAGATTGGAGCTGTGGGATATCCCAGATCATGAGAGCCCTTCATGATGGATGCCACCTTCTTGAGGTCTGACATTTTGAAGATGTCCACAATGGTGGAGAGGCCTGTCCCCCTGATGGAGCTGGGTTGAGTCTACAACCTTTTGAAGCCACTTACAATTCTGTGCATTTATACCTCCATACCAGACGATGATGCAACCAGTCAAAATGCACTCCACCTGTCATCTGTCTTTCGTGGTATAGCAAATCTCCTCAAACTCTGAATGAAGTATAGCCTTTGGCATGCCCTCTTCATGACGGCATCAATATCGTTGTGCCTAGGGCAGATCCTCTGAGATGTTGTCATCCAATAACTTTAAGCAGCTCACCCTTTCCACTGCTGACCCTTCAACATAGTAGGATGAAGGGCCTGTTTGTGTGCTCCGTCAGTCTGTGATTTAGTTTACATCACTAAAGAATACATGGCCAAGTAGCCACCTCAGTTAAAATATTTGCTGACCATCTCTTGTTAATTGTCTTCTCATTTTAGATTCTTGACTGCTTCTTTCCTCCCACTGTTTATAACTTAGCTTCCCTCCCTTCTTGAGGTCCTGGCAGTGCATAGGTCCATTAGTTAGAATGTCAGGAGGAGTTTTAACCATTAACATTATTTTTGAGGATTTTGTCTGTTATTTCTCTCTCTCTGTCTGTAACTTCGATATTCCTTTTGACTGGTTTAAATAGTCTTTAATGACTGATTGCTATGTGATCTCAAAGCTCATGAGGATTATGTGCCGTGGCTGGGGCAGGAAGTGTTTCAATAGGAGAAATACTTGCACATTTTGAATAAAATATAATGCGGATAAGGGCTATGGGTAATGACCAACCACGTCTTCAGTATGTCCAAAAAAGCTTCAAAACTAATGAAGTACAAAATTACCCACGTCTGGATTTCAGTGGCCTCCATTTAAAACGTTCCTGTAGTTGGGGTGCCGCGATAGTGTAGCATGTCGTACGACACTATTACAGCTCAGGGTCCCAGAGCTTGGAGTTCAATCCCGGACTCCCTGTAGAATGTGTGGTTTTCTCCGGGTGCTCTGGCTTCCTCCCACAGTCGTACCAGAAAGGTTTAATTGTCCTGTGGTTAGGTTAGGGTTAAATTAGGGTTGTCAGGGGTTGCTGGGCAGTGTGACTTGAAGGCCCAGAAGGGCCTACTCCATGCTGTATCTCTAAATAAAATAAAAATAAATATAAATATTTGACTCTAATTTCTTGCCATGCATCTGTGCAGTTTTAATAAATGTAAACGAGTTGATTACCGTGCAGATCAGCATTCCCGTGGCTGTTAAATCAAAATAACCCTCATTACCATTGGAGCAATCCATTGTTAATTTGCCGGTTTCCATGGTTTCATTCTGTGTGTCTCGTTGGCGAATTAAGTCAAGCAGCTTTGTGACCTTTAAACCTATCAGACTTGAAGTTCTGAAAGAGACTCAGAGGTGACCCAGAAGTTTTGTTTGAAGTCATTATCTTAATGTTAGTAAAAAGTTCAATAAAATACCCGTGCAGGTTTCCGTTTGTAGTGAATCGGAGAATGTATAGCAATATGGCACTGGGGAGAAAGGAATTCGAATGACAATGCCTCCTATGTACATTACAAACATCACAGGACTTTACAAGTGTAATTACTTGTAATGAAGTTTCTCCAGGGCAAACTCCCACAAATGGCAATGTTATGATGACCAGTTAACCTGCTGTTTTTCTGATATTGTCTAAAAGCTAAATATGGGTCAGATTACAAAGAATACAATAAAACTCCTGTAATGGGTACCCTTAGGTGGTGCTGGATTGTTAGACTTTACAGACCATTGGGTATTACTCCTATCAATACAACAAAGTACTCTAGTTTATTATTGTCACATGCACTGAGGTACAGTGAAAGCTTGTTTAGCATGCACCTCTTTACATGGTAATATAATGAATTTTCCAGGTGAGTGTAAAGGGAGCACAGGTGATGAAATCTGGTGATTTAAAGGGGGTGTGGCAGTGGGGCCCTGGTGAGTTAATAGCACACTTGTAGATGGAGCCCCAGTGAGTTTACAATGAGCATGTGAATGGGATGACGGGAAGAGAAAAACACTGAGTCAGGTTCAAGATTTTATTGTTATTCTTCAATGCAGAAGGGTAAAAGTGAATAAAATTATTGTTACTTAGATCCAGTGCAGCATAAAAAACACCATAAAACCCAGAATAAATATAAAAACAATCCAACAAACACAATGTACAAGTAATAGTTATTTAGATAGACTAATTGTAGGTACATAAAAATGATGCTTGGTGATGTGTATGTAGTGATGGTGGGAGGGGGCGGTGTAAAGTGCATTAATGGGCGGAGGTGTTGATCAGTTTGACAGCTTGGGGTAAGTAACTGCTTTTGAGTCTGGTGAGGATTCTGTATAGCCTCTTCCCTGATGGGAGTGGGATAAACAGTCCGTAAGCTGGGCGGGTGGGATCCTTCACCATGTCATAAACACAAGAGATCCTGCAGAGGTAGGAATCCAGAGCAACACACACAAGATACTGGAGGAACTCAGCAGGTCAGACAGCATCGATGGAAATGAATAAACAGTCGACGTTTCAGGCTGAGACCCTTCATCAGGACTGGAAAGGAAGGTGGAAGATGTCAGAATATAAAAGTGGGGGAGGGGAGAGAGTATATTCTAGAACGTGAAAGGTAAAGCCAGGTGGGTGGGAAAGGTAAAGGCTGGAGAATGAGACTGATAGGCGAGGAGCATGGACTGTGGGAGAAAGAGAAGGAGAGGAAACAAGGGGAGGTGACAGGTAGGTGAGGAGAAAGGGTAAGAGGCCAGAGTGGGGAACAAAATAACAGGAGGGGAAAGGAAAAAAACAGAAGGAGAAATCAATGTTCATACCATCAGATTGGAGGCTATCTAGATAGAATATGGGGTGTTAACTTGAGAGTGGCCTCAACATGGCAAAAGGGGAGGCCGTGGACTGATGTCACATCAGGAATGGGGATAGGAATTAAAATGATTGGACACTGGAAAATTCTGCTTTTGGTGGATGGAGCAGAGGTCCTCCGATTTATGTCAAGTCTCACCAATGTAGAGGAGGCTGCATTGGGAGCACCGGATACAACAGATGACCCCAACAGATTGGCAGGTGAAGTGCTGCCTTAACTGGAAGGACTGTTTGGGACCCTGAATGGAGGTGAGGGAGGAGGTGAATGGGCAGGTGTAGTACTTCATCCACTTGCAGGGATGAGTGTCAGGAAAAAGTTTAGTGGGGAAGGACAAACGGACAAGGGACTTGCAGAGGGAGCAATCCCTGTAGAAAGCAGAGGAGGGTAAAGATACGTTCGGTGGTAGAATTCCATTGAAGATGGTGGAAGTTATGGAGAATAATGTGTTGAATGCAGAGGTTCATTGGGTGATAGTTGAGGATGAGAGGAACTCTATCCCTGTTAAAGCTGCAGGAAGATGAGGTGAGCACGGATGTCCCTTGCATGCCTTTTTCCGGCACCCCCTTGCATACACCCTTGGTGGCCACGTCATTAGGTACACCTGCTTATTAATGCAAATATCTAATCAGCAACTCCATGTATAAAAGCATGCAGACATGGTCAGTTCATTCAGTTGTTGTTCAGACCAAGCATCAGAAGGGGGAAGAAATGTGATCTAATTGGTTTTGACCATGGAATGATAGTTGGTGCTATACAGAATGGTTTGAGTATCTCAGAGACTGCTGATCTCCTGGGATTTTCATGTACAACAGTCTCGAGAATTTACAGAGAATAGTGGGGAGGAAAAAAACATCCAGTGAGCAGCAGTTCTATGGGCGAAAATGCCTTGTTAATGAGAGAGGTCAGAGGAGAATGGCCTGAATGGTTCAGGTTGACAGGAAAATGACAGTAGCACATTACAAGAGTGATGTGCAGAAGAGTATCTCTGAAATGTACAACACATTTAACCCTGAAGTGGATGGGCTACAGCAGCAGAAGACTATGAACATACACTCACTGACCACATTATTACATACAATAGTTACCTAATAAGTTTTCTTGACTGTGGAGGAAGTGTTCTGGGGCTACGAGAGGTTGTGTGCGATGTGCGCTCCCAGGAGTTTGAAATTGCTCGCAGTTTCCACTGCTGTGCCGCCGATGTGCAGAGGGTTGTGAATGGTGTGGGTTTTCCTGAAGCTGATAATCATCTCCCTTGTCTTCTTGATATTGAGGAATAGGTTATTTGCCTGGCACCCAGCCTCGAACTCTTCCACCACCTCACTGTAGGCTGTTGCATTGCTGTTGGTGATGTGCCCAACCTGTATCATCAGTGTATTTTACAATGCGATTGCTTGGAGCCAGTGGAATTTGTGAACCACAGGACAGCAGATTATTGGAATTTTACTGTAATAACCTGGCATGTCCAGCATTTCATAAGGAGATCGCACAATATCCAGTGAGTAGGATGGATTGAATAATTCTGATGGCAATTCTTCTGATGGATTACCGTAGTTCAGCACATCCTCAGTACTGCATTGAATATTACCGCAAATCCCCAGTGTGGGTTTCAAAGGTGCATTTAATGTCAGACAAATGTATACAATATAAATCCTGAAACACTTGTTCTTTGCAATCATCCACGAAAACAGAGGAGTGTCCCCAGAATGAATGACAGTTAAACGTTAGAACCCCAAAGGGCTGCAATGTGCAACTTTCTGATTTGAAGAATGTTCCCCACAGAATCAGTTTGAAAGGCTTTTATAGAGCAGCGTCATTCAGTGCTGAGATGTTGAAGCGACCAAGCTCTCTTAAGATCAATGTCTGAATTTGCAGCATCAATGTGAGGCCCAGTAAGATATTTGCATGGCGGCAGTTTTAAACATTTTCTTGTATGTCATTTTAATAGCATTATAAGCTATTCTCACAGTTTTTAAGGCCTCAAAGTGGTCTTGCCTCAAGGGAACAACTGAAGATACCAGCTCTGATTGCCATAGTTACCAATCTGAACTTGAGTTCTCTGATACCTTCATAGTCATGGAAGTTGCCAGATGGAAGGCATTAATTTGACTGGTTCTAGTTTGTGTGATTGAGATAGTCAGCTGAAAGAGAAAGAAAATTTAAAAAATGTCAATTAGTAGGAGTTTAAGGATGTTAAGACACTTCTAAGATGAAGAATGTAAATTTGTCTTTTTTGTGTGCTGTTTGTGGGGATTACTTTACTTTAATACTTTATACTTTATTGTCGCCAAACAATTGATACTAGAGCGTACAATCATCACAGTGATACTTGATTCTGCTCTTCGTGCTCCCTGGAGTACAAATCGATAGCAAATATTAAAAATTTAAATTATAAATCATAAATAGAAAATAGAAAATGGAAAGTAAGGTAGTACAAAAAAACTGAGAGGCAGGTCCGGATATTTGGAGGGTACGGCCATGATCCGGGTCAGGATCCGTTCAGCAGTCTTATCACAGTTGGAAAGAAGCTGTTCCCAAATCTGGCCGTACGAGTTTTCAAGCTCCTGAGCCTTCTCCCGGAGGGAAGAGGGACGAAAAGTGTGTTGGGGTGGGTCGTGTCCTTGATTATCCTGGCAGCACTGCTCCGACAGCGTGCGGTGTAAAGTGAGTCCACGGACGGAAGATTGGTTTGTGTGATGTGCTGGACTGTCTTCACAATCTTCTGCAGCTTCTTCCAGTCTTGGACAGGACAACTTCCATACCAGGATGTGATTACATTGACTATTCATAAAAAATGGCATATTAACACAGTTAAAGGCCATGCTGACCTCCAAACAAATCTAGAAAGTAGAACTTGTGACTATGAATGGAAATTAACAAAGATTTAAAATCATAATCAGAAAGACTATTTTAATTAAAAGGCAGTAAGAATATAAATTTTGTCATAAACTCTAGCACAGGATGGTGGAGGCCAGAAAATTGCCATCATTCAATAAACCTTCAGACTAAAGGTTTAGTTATCTGGCACTTTACTAAACTGCTCACTCTGATAACTGGCACTTCGGAGAGATCACCTGAACTGCTGATGGGGAGTAGCTGAGGGAATGCCCAGCTGTGGAGAGAGAACACTGAGCAAGTGCTCAGGCTAACATCTGGTTAAGTGATACTGTATATTTGTTCAACCAACTCCTGTGCCATATGGCACATGCCAAATAACTGAGCAAAGATTGGTGAGGGAGAAGTGGGTCGGAATTTGTGGGACATTGGCACCAGCATTGGGAAAGGAAGGAGCTGTGCCACCTGAGACCAGGATCCCGGTGAATTGAGTAGCTAGAGCTGTGGGCGAGGCTTTAAACTAAACGTAGAGAGGTAGTTCAACCAATTAGAAGAACATGGGTAAAGTAAGAGGGAAGGATAACGCAGATTATAGAAGTCTCCTGATTAAAAAGTAAGACAAAGTTTTGAAATGGATAAGAATTGAACTTCAGGCAATGTGGAGACAAATGTAAGAAGAGGGTTGGTGTATCAGGAATGCACACAGTATACAAAACATGGTAGATGAGCTTATAGTGCAGTTAGAATTTGACAAGGATGTCTTTGTGGGCATCATAGATCATGACTGAAAGATCATAGCTGGGAGCTAAACAACCTGTTGAAAAGACAGGTAAGTAGTGGGGTGGGGTGGCTTGATTGGTTAAAATGAAATCAAATCCTTAGCAAGATGATGTAGTGTTAAGGAACTGCAAGAGTAAAAAGACTATGATGGGAATTATATACAGGCTACCAGATAGTAGCCAGTATGTGGGGTACAAACTACAACTGGAGATAGAAGGGGCATGTAAGAAAGACGACGACAGTGTTACAGTAGTCGGGGAACTTCATCAGAATCAGGTTGAATATCACCAGCATATGTCGTGAAATTTGTTAACTTAACAGCAGCAGTACAATGTAATGTAATGCATTATGCACGTAGATTGAGAAAACCATGTTGGCTCTGTATTGCAAGAGAAGGAATTTACAGAATGCCATCAGGTGACGATTTGAAATAAGTTGCAGTTAAGCACACTAGGATGAAAGCAATTCTGGATTTGGTTTTGTGCAATGAACCAGATTTGATTAGGAAGTTTGAGGTGGAGGAACCCTTAAGAAACAGTGATCGTAATATACATCAAAGCATCTGCAGAATTCCTGTTGTTAGTGATCATAATATGACAGATTCCCCTTCCCTGCAGTTTGAAAGGGAGAAGCTAAATTTGGATGTATCAAAGTTCAAAGTGCATTTATTATCAACGTACGTATGCAGCTTACAACCCTGAGATTTGTTTTCCTACAGACAGCCACAAAACAAAGAAGATCATGGAACCCATTCAAAGAAAAACATCAGATCCCCCCCCCCCCACAAAAGTCTTCAAAAGAGTCCAGCAGGAGCGAGGAGTTGGCAAAAGTTGATTGGAAGGGGACCCTATCAGGGATGATGTTACAGCAGCAATGGCAGAAGTTTCTGGGAGTCACTTGTAAGATAGAGGATCATTTCATCCCAAATAAGTGATAGTATTCTAAAGGGAGGATGAGGCAACTGTGGCTGGGAAGGGAAGTTGGAGACCACATAAGAGCAAAGGACAGCATATAGCATTGCAAAAACAAGCAAATGCTAGAAGATTGGGAGGCTTTCATAAACAAAAATGAAGCTTAATACAAAGAAAGGTGGAGAGAGAGGTAGTGTTCAGGAACCAGGGAGTCTGCAGAAAAACTTAACTGTACATCATGCACTTTGGTAGAAGAAATGAAAGCAAAGACTATTTTCCAAATGGGGAGAGAATTCAGAAAGCAGAGGTACTAAGGGACTTGGGAGTCCTCTTACAGGATTCCCTAAAGGTTAATCTGCAGGTTGAGTCGGTGGTGAGGAAGGCAAAAGCGATGTTAGCAATCATTTCAAGAGGACTAGGATATAAAAGCAAGAATATAATGCTGAAAGTTTTCGAAGTAATGATCAGATTACCTATTATATCGTGCCTCATAGCTAAGGAAGATGTACTAATGTTGGAGAATTCCAGAGGATGTTTACGAGAATGATTAATGAGAAACGGTTAACACTTGAGTGTTTGATGGCTCTGACCCTTTACTGATGATTAGAATTTAGAAGGGTGGGGAGGGATTTCATTGAAACCTACCAAATATTGAAAGACCTGCATAGAGTGGATGTGGGGAGGATTTTTCCAATAATGGGGGAGTCTATGGCCAGAAGGCACAGCCTCAGAATAGAAGGATGTCCTTTAGAGCAGAGATGAAGAGGAACTTCTATAGCCAGAGGATAGTGAATCTGTGGAATTCAGTGCTACATACAGCTATCAAAGCTAATTCATTGGCTGTATTTAAAATGGAGGTTGATGGGTTCCTGATAAGTAAGGATGTCAAAGGTTACAGAAGAAGGCAGGAGAATGGTTTGAAAGGGGATAATAGATCAGCCATGATGAGCAGACTCAATGGACCAAACACCCTATAAGTATTGTAAGGGCCAATGGAGCCAATCTCTGCCTCTTTGCTGTTCATGAGGTTAGAGTTCCAGCTTGTACAAAACCAATTGTGCTCCCTTTTCAGATTTCCGGTGAAATTCATGCTTTATGTACACTCAGTGGCCACTTTATTAGGAATAGGCGTGGAACCCACTGTTCTCTTCTGCTACTGTAGCCACCCGCTTCAAGGTTCAACACATTGTGTGTTCAGAGGTGCCCTTTTACACCTCGCTGGATATTTGAATATCTGGTGCCTTTCTGTCAGCTTGAAACCGTTTGGCTATTCTCCTCCTACCTCTCTCATTAAAAAGGCCCACAGAGATGCCACTCACATGTTTTTTTTCTGTTTTTCACACAAGTCTCTGTAAACTCTCGAGACTGTTGTGCATGAAAATCTCACACGATCAACAGTCTCTGAAATACTCAAACCACCCTGCCTGGCACAACAATCATTCCACAGTCAAAATAATTTCAATCGCATTTCTTCCCCATTCTAATGTTTGGTCTGGACCTCCTGACCTTGTCTGCGTGCTTTTTTTACATTCATTTGCAGCCATATGATAAGCTGATTAGATGTTTGCAGTGGCGAGCAGGTGTACAGATGTATCTAATAAAGTGGCCACCGAGTGTTTTCCTTGTGTATTTAGAGCATTGTAAGCATGCAAAACCAAAAACCTGAAGCGCATTTCCATGAAGATATAACTCCTCTAATACAAAATACTTTATGGAACTATTACAGTTTTTTTTCAGCTATCTAATCTGATTTAAAAAAGAACTTGTTTCAAAAAAGAAACATAGCTTAAGGCAAATTAAGCAACACACATAAAAGTTGTGTTGCTTGAAATTCCAGCATCTGCAGGTTTCCTTGTGTTTGCATTTTTAAGGCAAATTAATCTCCTGCTTGAATAATAATTAACAAGCTGCATTGTGCTGTTTTACGTCTTGATGAGGTAATTCTATCAAGTTATATGAACATTTGTATTTCTTTTTTCTTCAAGGAATTTTCTGAATGAAAATGTATTAGACTAGTGGTCGCCAACCAGTCGATCGCGATCGACCGGTCGATCTTTGAGACTTTCCCAGTAGATCCCGAAAAAAATGAAAAAATAAATACACAGATACATTATGCTTGATAAACCTTTTGATGCAAATATGTAGTGACTTCTACTTTGAAAAAAGACCACTTGACAACTTCATGCCCAAAAGGAAAAAAACCTAGGACAGTAAAATGATATTCGCATAGAGGTTTTCACTAATGCACACCGGGCAGAAAAGACCTGAAAGAAAACCCTGCAACCCCGGAAACAATCTCTCTTTACAAACAGCTTTCCATAGCGAGAGTATTGCTATATTACCATGATCCTAATTGGTATTAACATCTTTATAATGCTCACATTACGACACTTCTCCCCCTTTAAATTGTAAAAGAAATGGGAAACAAAAACAGTGGTGTCATTAGCTTGCATACCCCTGAAACTTATACTAGTGTCTCAGTAACAGTTTACCAATACCATGAAAGTTGAGGAGCTGAAATCGGGGTTGAAGCCCCAGCAAACATGCTGCTCAGAGGACGTGGATCGACAAGTGTTACAGGACTTTTCATTCTGTGAATATTTTTCACGACAGTTCAATGAATCCCTGGATGTAATGCAAACAGCTCAGCTTGTTGTATTTGTCAGAATGGCTTTCCAGGATTTTATAACAAAGGAGGATTTCCTCACTCTTTTGTACTTAAAGGAGAGAATGAGAGGTGAGAATATTTACAATGAGTTTTTTAAAAAAATGTCCGTGAAAATGACATCCCCATTCATAAACTGGTGGCAATTACTACCGATGGGGTCCCAGCAATGCGCGGTGTGCAGTAATGACCCTGATTTTCCCGACTTCCTGAATTATCACTGTGTGATTCATCAGCAGGCCTTGGCTGGGAAGGTCGTGGACTTTTCTCATGTAATGACAGTGGTGGTTGAACTGATAAACTTGATTCGAGCAAAAGCACTTCAGCACCGCTTACTCAAGGAGTTATTGGATGAGCTTGATGCTGCTATGGCCTGTTTGATATGCTAGTTCCAGTGTTTTCTTGGTTGAATTAATTTAAAAGTTTGACAAAAACATTTTATGTAATCAAAATACAATTAGCCCAAATAAAGGGCCTCAAGTTGGAAGTACAATCTGAGCTGTTTTTTCTCTAAACAATTTAGTAGGTCGATCTTGCCTTTCACTAAGGCTGACGTAGGGGATCTTGGGTTTAAAAGGGTTGGTGATCACTTTGTTAGACTAACACCAGTGTAAACATCATTGGTCTTCAAGAGGGAGCAGTCTATAAAGAAAGAACCACCTCGGTCTGGTAGAGAATATGCTTCCAAGATGAGCAGTTTGGTCATTTGGTGTGTTTCCAAATTAATGCACATTTGAACTCCTATCTTCTAGCTTTGTGATCTTGATATAGTCACTTGGCAGGCAGCACCGCTAAATTACAGAACTTCTGCTAATCAGATATATGGAAGTAAATGGTTTATTATTATCACATAAACCAAGGTGTAGTGAAAAACTATACATGCCATCCTTGCCGATCATTTAGTCATATCAGTTCATTGACGTAGTAGAAGGGAATGCATGTGAGAGAGAGGCTACATGGAAATAAGTGGGGAAGAGGGGTACTTCTGGGGAATATTCTGAAACCCAGCATAGATTTGACAGGCCTAATTGCCACCTCCAATGCCATGAAGAAATATAAACTTGTGAAATAGCCCTTCATTGGGTCCAAAACTGACATTTAAGTTCAGGTGCAGTACTACAGTATGAGATAATGCTCTTTTCCCAGAGGATGAACATGGTGATCTAATTCTCTACATTTGTAAATCATTTGACTGCCTGCATTATTGAAGACCAGAGCAGCAATCAAGGCAGTTCTTGCATTGAAAGGAAAACTATGCAGCACTTTTCCTGATCGCAGAATGTCCTAGTGAATGCATTACAGTTAACATAAATGACTTGGATAAAGGCACTGAAGGTACGGTTGCTGAATTTGTTAATGACACAGAGATGGATAGGAAAGCAATTTGTGACGGGGCATCAAGAGGCTACAAAGGGATATCAGTAGATTGCGAGTGGGGTAAAAACTGGCACACTGATTACAAAATTGAGAAATGTGCAATTGTCTTTTTAGCTGGAATATTTCTTAAAAAGCATGTTATTCAAACCATTAAAGATTGCGGATGTTCTATTCCACAATTAACTAAAGTCTAGTCTACAGATGCAGCAAATCATTTTGAATGTTATTGTTATTGTTTATTGAATGAGGAATCGAATACAAAAGTAGACAGATTATCCTTCAGTTAAATAGGCATTTATGTATAAGACTAGGCTAATTTCAGACATTCACCACTTGACCAGCTCACTGTCTTGTGCACATCATGAAGACGACATAATTTGGTCACCAGTGATGGTTCATCTTTTGATGGACCAAGTGGCCTAATTCTGCTCCTATGTCTTATGGAATTCTGAGAAAGCTCTTGCCTTTTTTTCCTGCAGTTATTTCTCCATGATATATATTGTAACATGGTTACTAGACTTGTATCCAAAGGTCTCGACCTTTTTGAAGTCTAGTGACATGAGTGCAAATCTCATTCTGGTTACTGGGGAATTTACATTCAAATAATTTAATAAATTTGGAATGATAAACCTAGTATTAGGAATGATGACTATGGCACAACTGGATTATTGTAAATATTCATCCATTTTACTGGAGCATTTCAGGGCAAGAATGCCATCCTTATTTCTGACTCCAGACCTACTAATGAAATTAATTGCAAACACTAGAAAATCTGTAGATGCTTGAAATCCAAGTAACACACACAAAATGCTGGAGGAACTCAGCAGGCCAGGCAGCATGTATGGAAAGGACTTAAAGAGTTGATGTTTCAGGCTGCGACCCTTCATCTGAATAAGAATTAATTGAATGTAGTTAATTCTTATCTTCCCTCTAAAAACTGCATAGTTCAGTGGGTGCAAAATGAAACTGAAAATCAATGCTAGCCTTGCTACCAAAGTTTGCATCTGGTGAATAAATTTATTGAAAGTAAAATTACATGCACCACTGTTACTGCATGTGATACGCTCCTTCATTAGACTGCTCAGTAATTCCAGTCTTGTCCAAATACAGGCTTCACATTTCCAGCCATGGGCACTCTGGACAACCACAAGGTCCCATCCTCGGCACTACTGTGTGAATGTTTACGTTTGCTGTTACACTTTGCCAGCATTTGACTTTGAGCTTCCATTACTTTTCTTCGATTTTTGTAATCCTTCTCTGTTGTCAGGCTGCAAATATTGTTTCTTTTATTTGAACATCAGACAAGGTGAAGCTTCTCTTGAAAATTCTATAGACTCTTAATGTTATTATCATTCCTAACTGTTTATCCTGGCTGAATCTGACTGCAATCCATGTATCCTCCTGGATTCTCAGGTGAGCTGCTCGTGTGGTACCCACAACGCCCATCGCTTCATCTGGAATGCCAGCTCTTGCCACTGTCACTACTTGTGCAATCACCTAAATCTATCCACTCCAAAATAAATCTGCTAGTTCCCAGTCTAGTTCCTACATTCAACCAGCAATTTGACCAAAACTTCAGTCCTCTTCCTGTTTGTGTTGTCCTCACTTATCCCTGATGCCTGTGTAATCCCAAGTTTAAAGTCATTTCCCTCTTTATCCTTCTGGGTATTGTGCCACTGGAAGTCTTCAGCACTGGGCAACACTGCTGCGGAATAGTAATTCAGTGAGAGGAGAAAAGAGAATGTCCGGGTGGGTGCTGTTTCTAATTTTGCAGGCAGCCTTACTGAGGCAGTGAAGGTATAGACAGAGCCCATTGAGAGAGGCTGGTTCCTGTGATGTGCCGAACTGTGTCCAAAACTCTGCAATTTCTTACAGTCATGTGCAGCATATTTGTCACACTAAAGACTGATTTATACTTCTGCGTTAACTCGACACCGTAGGTACGGCGTAGCCGCAAACCCTACGCAGTGCCTATGCGGATCCCTATGCCGTAGCCTGACGCACACCTCTCCCAAAATGTAACTAGGCGTCGCGGCAACGCAGACCGCAACAGCTGTGATTGGTCCGCTTGGTAGCATCGCTTTTCCTCATATGCTGCAATAGCTTCCCATTGGGTGACTGAAGGGCAGGGAAGGAGCTCTAGCTGCAATGCTTTCCATAAAGCTTTACAGACCTCTGAAATTATGGAGGACACATTTCGCTTTTATGAAAAAAGACGCTCGCTTCTTGTTTACCCTGAGAGAGACTACCATGACCATGAAGCCTTGCACGGGCAGGTGTGTGCGCATACGTGACGTGTGCGAATTGCAGAGTGACGCAGACACACCAACGCGCAAGTATAAATGCTCACAACGTGCCTAGGTCACTTGCGTAGGTTACAGCATCGAGTTGACACAGAAGTATAAATCAGCCTTAAGCCATGAAGCTTGCAGACAACGCTTTCTATGGTGCATTGTTACAAATTGGTAAGAGTCGACTGGGACATGCCATATTTCTTTAGCCTCCTGAGGATCTAGAAGCATTGCTTAACTTTCTTAGCTGTGAAATCAACATGGTTGGACCAGGATAGGCAATGTTCACAGCTAAGAACGTGCCATCACTGAAACCACCACCTTCAGTAATCTGGGGGTGGGGAGGGGGATCATATTGACTCAAAACAATTAGACAAGTCACTTAAATTGAATAAGTATTCTTCAAAGCAGTCACTTCTATGATTCTGTTAGTTCTGGGAATAGCACCTGATCTTCTATATGTGGACTTTGTACCTCTGGATTCAGTACTGCATTCAACAATTTCACATATGAGGTTTTTCTTTTGGTGTGAGAATGGCTAATTCTGATATAAGGTGTACTTTAAGAATAGCTCTTAGAGGGGGAAAACGTTCCCTTGAACAATCGAGAGAGGACCCGGGGGCTATTAGTTATCAGCATCTACCCAACTAATAGCTCCTGTCCTGATTGCTCAAGGGAAGATTTTTCTTCCCTGAAGAGCTTTTCCTAAAATTTGTGTTCATGCTTCTTCCCTGTAGGAGATGTGCTTAAGTAGTGGTTGAATATTGAACATCATGGCAACTTAAAAATAGAAAATTCTGGAAATATGTGACTAATCAGCAACATCTGTGGTGTGAGAGAAACAATTGTTATATTTCAAGCTAATCTACTTTTGAATGATTAGCTGAAAGTACATCTCCCTGAAATATTATTTCTATTTCTTTCTATAGTGCCATCTAACCTACTAACCTACTAAGTAATTTTCTGTTTTTATTATAGACGTTCATTAATTTTCACCTTTTGATCAATGTATTTTACCTAAATGCAGCAGACAAGATGGGCTAGATTCTCTAAAACATTTTCCCTTCTCCTCATTTTGTGATAGAAGCTCCTCTCATTTGTATTCATATCTCCACACTTCGTGGGTTGTTGTTGATAGCACAGTCTAAATCATTGCCTTGTTCTTTCTCGTTACCTCTCCAACAACCACCTCCACCCCCCCCACCACCACCACCACCTCTAATTTCCTTAGGAACCTTCTTTCATCTGTGATCTCTAGTGTGTGATGCCTGTTTTTTTTTGTTGGAATTTTATCAGTCAGAGGATCTCCATTTAAAGGGTGAGGTAAAATTTCAAAAGGAAGGTTACATGGAACGAACTTATAAAGGTATAAAATTAACAATAAGTTTAATCTGCAGATTCTCAGTGTGCACTACTTTGTTGAGCTGCCATGGTGGTACCTTTCCCTCCCATTTCCCCATGTTAAATATCGTCCGTCCAAAGATAATTTTGAGTTCTGATGTTGAGTCTCCTCCTCAATTGATATTGTTTCTATTATCGCTATTACATCGAGTTTTTTAAAATTTTGTTTCAGATTTCCAATAACTGCAATATCTTATTCATTTTTGACTTTATTCAGACTAAAGAAAATAATTGAATGCATCAGAAGTCCATTGTTTATTCTTTGTATCCAAGATAGTTCTTATATTTTATAGATTTATTTGGCAATAAATAAAATAACTCAATCAGTGCACTTGAATCATGATAGCATCCAGTTATGAAATGGATGCACTTTTCTAGAGGTTGACGTGATCCAAACCAGGTTAGGTTGGGTTGTTGACAATCTTGACAATCCATTTGCAAACATTTCATCATGAAGCGACATCAGAAGTACGCTGTTTATTTGTGGTGTGTCCTCTGAATGCTTGGCCTTTATATAATTATCAGTCAGCTGATTGGTTGTTGTTACAGAAACTCAGTTGTGCCGTAGGGAGGGGGTCTCATCACTGATTGGTTGTGTGGCAAACTCTGTGTTGTGCTCTGGAATTTTGCCCATATTGGCTTATAAATAGAATTGAGCTCTACATGATCCAAACTAATTTGAGACCGTTTAGAAAACCTGGCTCTCTGCTTCCAGCACAAGCCCCATCATTGTCTGCAAATGTCATTAATTTAGCCCTGACTTTTGAAAGAATTGAATATGTTATGCCAAAGTTGAAGATTGATTTTTGTCCTTGGTGAAGTACGGCCCCACAATCTCTGGATTACCCCAGTAGCATGTGCTAGTCAGGGCAGGAATAGGATGATGGTACAGAAGAATGAGTGGCTGAAGAAGTGGTGTACGGGGCGGGGTTTCAGATTTCTGCATCATTGGGATCTCTTCTGAGGAGGGTTTGTTCTGTACAAAAAGGATTGATTACACCTGAACCCGAGAGGGACCAATATCCTTGTGGCAGATTTGTTAGCGCTATTAGGGAGGGTTTAAACTAATTTGGCAGGGGGATGAGAACCAGAGTAATAGGACTGAGGATGGGGCAGTTGGTATACAGTTGGCATACGTTGTGCAGTGAGACTGCAAGGAGCAACAGGCAGATGATGGGGAAAAATAGCCACCAGTGGGATGAATTGAAGTATAACATGGGGCAAAATGGAAAAAGATGACGAATACATTTAGGTGTTACATTTGAATGCACGCAGTATACAGAATATGGTAGATGATCTTGTAGCGTAGTTAGAGATTGGCATGTATGACGTGGGCGTCACTGAGCCGTGGCTGAAAGAAGATCATAGTTGGGAGCTTAATGTCCAAGGATATACATTGTATCAAAAGGACAGGCAGGAGACCAAATCATTGGGTGAATCTGTTGGTAAAAAATGAAAGTAATCCATAGAAAGAGGTGACATATGATTGGAAGATGTAAAATCGTTGTGGGTAGAGTTAAAAAACTGCAAGGATAAAAATACCCTGATGGGAGTTATATACAGGCCCCCTGAATATTAGCCAGGAAATGGAATATAAATTTCAATGAGAGGTAGAAAAGGCATGTAATAAGGGCAAAGTTATGATGGTCATGGAAGGTTTTAATATGCAGTTAAATTGGGAAAATCATGTTGGTGCTGGATCCCAAGAGAGGGAATTTATAGAATGCCTACAAGATGGCTTTTTAGTGCAGTTTGTGGTTGAGCCCACTGGGGGGAAAGGCAGTTCTGGATTGGGTGTTGTGTAATGAACCAGAAATGATTAGCAAGGATGATAGTAGAACAAGAACGTCTAGAATTTCTGGGGGCAGTTCAGAAGGGACAAGATAGATACATCCCAAAGATGAAGAAATATTCTTAAAGGAGGATGTTGTTATGTAAAGATTTTTAGTGCACTTTTGTTTTTAGGTTTTGGAATTCAGTATAATGTGTTACAGATTTCATTAAGCATAAAATGCCTCTTCATTTTATTTGCGAAAACCTACACTATTGCTAAGGAGAAGGTGCTTGGGAAGCTGAAGGTAGATAAGTTACTTGAGCCAGATGGAGTATACCCCAGGGTTCTTCCTTTCTTTTTAAATCTTTTTATTGAATTAGTACACAAAAGGTAAAACATATAGAAACTAATACACTGTTGCGATATAAATTTACAAGAGATATTAATACATAAAAAACAATACAAACAGTGCAGTTTAGTTATAAAATAACGAGGTAATATAGTAGTATACTAATTTTCCATATATATCAATAAAGAGAAGAAAAAACCCAAAAAAACCCCAAAAAAACCCCCACTGTGCAACTAACCTAAAAAGCAAAGCAAAGCAATGGGCTAACTAGGTACCAAGTAGACTTAAACAACTTAAACAATCACGTCCTCAAACCCGACCTCCATTAATAACAGTTAAAAACCAAGAAGGGAATGTAAATATGGTCAAAGACAAAAAAAGAAGTTACATTAAATGAAAATGTTGAATAAAAGATCTCCAAGTCTGTTCAAATTTAACTGAAGTATCATAAAGATTACTTCTGATTTACCCCAGGGTTCTGAAAGAAGTAGCAGAAGGGATTGTGGAGGCATTAGTATAGATCTTTTAAAAAAAATCACTTGATTCTCCAGTGTTTCCAGGGGAGTGGAAAATTGCAAGTGTCGCTTTGAAGCTTGTCTAATATGGGGATGTTTCCTATAGTGTCTAGAACCAGGGGGCATAGTGTCAGAATGGAAGGTGTCCCTTTAGAACAGAGATGAGGAATTTCTTTAGCCAGAGGGTGGTTAATCTGTGTAATTCATTGCCATGGATGGCTGTGGAGGCCAAATCAATGGGTATATTTAAAGCAAAGGTTGATAGGTTCTTGATTCGTCAGTGTGTCAAAGGTTATGGTGAGAAGGCAGGAGAATGGGGTTGAGAGGGATAATAAATCAGCCGAGATGGAATGGTGAAGCAGGCTTGATGGGCCAGGTGGCCTAATTCTGCTGCTATGTCTTATGGTCTTGTGGTCTTTAATAAATAGCTTGCAGATGTGGGAGAGATGGTAGAAGCACTTATCACAAAACTTTGAAACATCTTTAGCTATTCAAATTGTGCCAGAGAGCCGGAGAATGTCAAATTAGCACAGCTGCTTAAAATTAGATAAATGTTTCAACCTCCTCAACACAGCTGGTGAGTAAGCTTCTAAAACAACAGAGAATAAAGTTACTTTTTAAAAAGACAAGGATTAATTCCGAAAAAACTAGCAGGAATTCGAGAAGGCAAAGTGAACAATAAATTTAATAGTCTCCTTGGAGAATGTAAGAAGGAGCATTTTGTGTTCGTAAATGTGCGAACAGATTTTGATAATTACTGCTGTTTTCTAAATTTCTTCCTGCTACCATTTCTAAATCCATACCGGGGATCACTGAAGACCTGTGATTTATCACAAAAATTAGTTAGTTTGAGTTATTGATCCCTCAGGATTAATAAAATATGACTATTATAGATTTGAAATGGGGGAGCTCAAACAACCCACAGCTGTTGGGTATTTTGTACATTCTCTACATATTAAAAGGTGTTGCAGATGGCAGGCTTGTGGTCTCCCTTCAATGTAAATATTCTTGTATCCCTCATGGATCTACGGACATGCATGATTCTAACCCGGCTGAAAGCTGTTTTTATTAACAAAAGTTAGACATGAGACTGCAGATGCCAAATCTAGAGCAATGATGCTGGTGGAACTCAGCCTGTATCCATGAAGGGAAATGGACAGTAAAGGTTTTGGGTTGAGAGCGAGTCCAGATGAAGAGTCTCAACCTGAAATGTTAACTGCACATTTCCCTCCATATGTGCCTGACTCACTGTGTTCCTTGCACCTTTGGTGCTAATACAGACAGCAACTTTATTTACCAAAATTAACAGCTGGAAACATATTCAAATATAAGTTTTGTAAAGTGTGTTCATTTTGTTGCACATTCCTTTTAAATTTTGTCTGAATATAATTTGCATTTATGCAACTGTTCCATTGTAAGACCTTTACTCATTCATTCATGATCATTGGACTTGGTGTCCTCCTACCTGTTAACCCTCCATTCCATCTAGACTTGTGTATTATATACACTGCTGGCTTAGGCACCTTGAACTAAATACACTTGAGCTTCATCAAGCACAATCAGATAGTGTTCCTCTACTCATTGTTCAGAGAACAACCTGGAACTGCCAAAACCGGTTTCTTTTCTCCACTCCAGCTACCTCCACTCCAGTCCCCATCTGAGAAACCACTAGTTTCTTTATAACTGAGATTGAAATCATATGACCAAATGCTTTTTCTCTCTTCTGCACATGAAACTAAAACTCCTTTCAAGAATAGAAAATAAATAAATCTGCAAATGTTGGATATAATTTTTGTTTCGGTTGTCAGTTCTCCCTCACTTTTGCTTTGAAAACTGACACCCCTCCACTGTTTTCATCCAGTTCTGAGTTTTACCCTGACTTGAAACGTTAACCAGTTTTTCTTTCTGCGGATGCTGTTCAACTGGCTGTGTTGTCCAGCATTCTTTGCTTTTGTTTCTTTTTCCAATATGTATCATTTTAATGTGGTTTTGTTACCTGCAATTTTAATTATTCCAATACCATTTTAACTGTTCTCATAATGTCCTGCTTATTTGTATCTTGAGGAAAATCATAAGAACATAAGAAATAAGAGCAGGAGTAGGCTATCTGCCTGTAAACTCAGTTCCATCTGCCTGCCTTTTCCCCATAACCCTTAATTCCCTTACTATGTAAAATTCCATCTAACTGTATCTTAAATATATTTAGTGAGGAAGCTTCAACTGCTTCCCTGGGCAGAGAATTTCACAGATTCACCACTCTCTGGGAAAAACAGTTTCTCCTCCTCTCCATGCTAAATCTTCTCCCCTGAATCTTGAGGCAATGTCCCCTAGTTCTAGTCTCACCTACCAATGGAAACAACTTTCTTACTTCTATCTTACCTAACCCTTTTGTATGTTTCTATAAGATCCCCTCTCATTCTTCTGAACTCCAGAGAGTATAGTCCCAGGCGACTCAATCGCTCCTCATAGGTTAACCCCTTCATCCCTGGAATCAATCTGGTGAACCTCCTCTGCACTGCCTCCAAAGCCAGTATATCCTTCCTCAAGTATGGAGACCAGAACTGCACAGAGTGCTCCAGGTGCGGCCTCACCAGTACCCTGTATAGTTGCAGCATGACCTCCCTGCTCTTGAATTCAATCCCTCTAGCAATGAAGGCCAACTTTCTGTTTGCCTTCTTAATAACCTGTTGTACCTGCAAGCGAACTTTTTGCGATTCATGAACAAGCACACCCAATCCCTCTGCACAACAGCATGCTGCAATCTTTCGCCATTTAAATAATAATCTGCTCTTCTATTATTCCTTCCAAAGTGGATAATCTCACATTTACCAAATCATCAACAGATTTGGAATATTACTCAATTCTGATTCTTACTGGAAACCTATATTCACTGGCCACTTTGCAGGAAAAGAATAATCCTTCTGGATAACAATCACCTACCACTGCAACAAGTCTCCAGCAGACACAGTTTCACTGGCTGTCCAATGTACTTTGGAGCACCTAGACAACAGCAAAATATACGTTGAGCTGCTATTAATCAATTATAGCATGACATCCAATACTGTCAAGCCCTCACAAACTTCTAAACTTGGGCCTCTGTACCTGCCTCTGCACTGAATCCTCAGCTTCCTCATCAGGAAAACCACGATCAGTGCAGTTTGGTGATAACATCTCCTCCTCACTGACAACCAGCACAGATGCAGGTCGAGATGTATGCTTAGCCCACTGCTCTACTCTGTTTACACTCGTGATTGTATGGCTAAGCATAGCTCAAACACCATCTATAAATTCGAAGATGACGCCCACTGTTGGTGAAAATTCCAGAAGGTGATGATGAGGAATGAGGTGGATCTCCTCACACTCATTGTGAGCAAGTTCAAGGGCTTGATGATGAGCATCAGGAAGGACAAATTGGGAGATTACACTCCAGTCTTCATTGATGGGTCAGTGGTGGAAAGGGTGAGCAGCTCACGGTTCCTGGGTGTCAGTATCTTAGAGGATCTGTTCTGGGTCCTGCACATTGATGCAATCTTGAAGAATGCACATCAGCAGCACTGGTTTCATCAAGAGTTTGAGGATATTTGCTATGTCACTAAAAACTCTTGCTAAATTCTATAGAGCACGACTGGCATTGAGACTTGAGTGCACAGGATAACAGGGGACTGCGGAGGGTTGTAAACTCTCCCAGCTCCTGCACGATCACAACTCTGTCCACCATCAAGGACATCTTCAAGACGCAGAGCCTCATGAAAATAGCATCTTTCATTAAGGACTTGTAGCATTCGGAACATGCCCTCATCTCATTACTACCACCAGGGAAGAGGTGTAGGAGCCTGAAGGTGCTCAACAATTCAGGAACTGCTTCTTCCCCACCTTCGTCAGATTTCTGAATGGTCCATAAACCCACGAACACTGTCACATTATTATTTTAATTGTGTTTGTTCTTACTTTATAATTTTCGGTCTTCACACTGGTGCAAAACGACATTTCATGTCATATAAGAAAGTGATAATAGATCTGTTTATGACTCTTTTCAACATCCAGTGATTCCACCACAAAGCTAAATCCTATTTAATAGTGGAATTACCTCTGATGCTTAAGGAGATTACTACATCCTGTCACTTTCAATGAATAACATCTGTGGTTTGTAATCCTTTCATTGGCTAACCACACTCTGTCAATAAATTAAATCACTTTTCCTTCTGAAATATATGAACTATTTCTGTGGTTTAGGTGCACCAATCTTTTTTACTGTTGGCTACCTGTCAAGTAGTACTCAACGGCATGATGCACAGGATGCTTGTCAGCGGCGATGAGTGAAACGGTTACCTGACTCAATTTTTGGAACCATGACAAAGCATCCTTGGTCAGTGTGCAATACATTGTGAAGATTGATGCTTACTATCATCGCTCCTGAGAAAAGATGACTATTTATGACCTCCATGAACCAATGTTTGGGCATTTATCACCCTTAACCTAGAGTAGGTCACATGGTCGGCCCAACATTGTGGACCAAAGGGCCTGTAATGTGATGTAGGTTTCTATGTTCTTATCGGAGGAACCTTTCCTCGGCATGGCCTCATGCAGGGGATGTCATGCCTGGCAAATGTATTAGAGTTCTGTGGAAAAACGATCAGCTAGAGTGTATAGAAAGAACCAGAAGATCTATTCCATTTGGATTTTCAAAGGCATTTGATAAGGTGTCACGCCAAACATTACTTTTCAAAGTAGAAGTTATCACCTTGGAGAGGGAAGTGATTATCCAGCAGGAAGCAGTGAATAGGGATAAAGGGATTACTTTAGGCTTTGCAGCCTGTAATTGGTAAGATGTCACTGGGATTAATGTCGGACTGTAGCTGTTAACAGTTTTGGTTAATGAATTAAGAAAGGAAATGTACTGTAATGGGGGAAGGTAAACAGTGAAGAGAATACGGACAGTTTACAGAGTGATTCTAGTGGGTTAAGGGAAGTGGGCAAAAAGTTGATATGGACTATAACTTGGAAAAATGTAGTTTATTTCAGAAGGAATAATAAACAGCTTATTATTTACAAAGAAAACCTGCACACACAAACAGCTTTGGTGGCCCTGGTACATGAAACATAACCAGCTGACAGATACAGCAGGTAATTGGAAAGATTAATGGAATGTTGGTTTGTATGGGAGTATAAAAGTATTACTCCGACAGTACAAGGCATAAGTGAGATAAGCTATGTACAAAGTTAGCTCCGTGGGAGATGTTTCTGCTTGTGGAACGCTGTTGGACTGGGAGGCATCTATTTAATATTCAGATAGGGGCAAGTCTCTGGGATTCTTTGCCTCACAGAGCTATGGAGTCCAAGTCCTTGAAAATATGCAAAGCTAGTAAAATTTGATTTTAATCAGTTGGGGAGCTGAGGATTACAAGGATAGGGCACAAAATTTCGATTAGCTGTGATATTATTGAATGGAGGGCACCTGTTCTGATTTCTTATCAGCTAAAGGTTGTTTTAGATAGATAGATAGATATACTTTATTAATCCCGAGGGAAATTTGGTTTCGTTACAGCCGCACCAACCAAGAATAGAGCGTAAATATAGCAATACAAAAACCACCAACAATCAAACAACAAAATGCAAAACTATGCCAGATGGAAGATAAGTCCAGGACCAGTCTATTGGATCAGCGTGTCTGACCCTCCACAGGAGGAGCTGCACGTTCGATGGCCACAGGCAGGAACGACCTCCCGTGCCGCCAAGTGTTGTACCACGGTGGAATGTGGCCAAAATCCAACAGTAAAAAGTTCAATATCCAGTCTGCAAACACGTTCCTCGATCGTAATATGCCCTGGATTGAACCATCTGTTCTTAACCAGATCAGTAAGCACCCAATTCCTACACTTACCACTCTCAGTGCACTTCCGGTCAGCCGGAACGGTATTACCCACTGAGCTCCTCTTCTCCATAAGTCTCTGTTGTCTCGACCCGGTCCTCTTTCCTCAACTTTGTGATCCCCCTCTGCATCCTCTGTGTGTTTTCCTCCGGATTTCAGCAGGGGTGTCCGCCGCTCTGCTTGCTATAAACCAGCCGGCATTAGCTGGTTTCTGGAATATACAATGTGACCTTGCTTCTGTCCCGCGTGTCGGGATGTAACCATTCCCAGCGCTAAAGAAAACCCAAATAAAACTCTCTCTACCAGCATGTTAGAGAGGGTGCAGCTTCGACGTGTTACCATGAGAGAAAAAAAATACAAAAAATAACGTAAATTAAAAGGTAAGAAGAAGAAATTAAGAATAGATCAGAATGGCTGTACCAGGCTGCATGCACGACCTTTGACAAGCAGTTATCGAGCAAACATAGACCTTTTGAACTAGTCTTGCACAAATTTCAGCCCAGGTTATTAAAGTCATTTTCTAGAAAGCACTTTGAAACAGATTTTTACAGCAAATCAGTAGTTACTTGTTCATTATTATTGAAGTTTTTTATTTAATTAAACTGCCCAGCCGCTACATTTTTATTAGTTCATACTTACTTAAGCCCATCACTCCTACTGGGGCATAGGCCACCAACAGTATCTCACCAGAATCCTCTGTCCTGGGCCAGCTGTTCACATTGTCTCCAGGTGTAGCCCATCTTGGTGTGTCCTTCCTCTCTCAGGGATGAGGTCTTTGGAGCTTCTGTTGACATTATGTTTCTGTACTATTAGCCAAGTAACTAAACCATCATATTTCTGCTGGTATGATAAGGTGTAACATCTTTTGGTCTCCATGTAAACATCACAAACTCAATAAAACAAATATATTAAAAAATTGACCTGTATGTAATTCTAAATAGTTTGAAATAAAATTATGCATTTTCTATGAAATTGCCTTTTTCATTATGTATTTTGAGATGACTGGGAATGTCTGTTACAACAAGTGAAAGTAAACAAAAGTGCAGACATCAGTATTGTAATTAGTCCTGTTGGACACAAAATTCCTGTAATTAATAGTTTAATTTTCTTCTCTACTAGAGAGGCATGAGGTGTGGTTAGATGAAGGGCCCGGTGTGTCATGCACAATACTATAAAAATTGAAAAGTGTGTGTAAAGTAACAAGCTAAATCAAAGAGTGTCATTAAAATGATGCCAAACAGATTTTAAAATGCTAAAGATTGAAACAGAAAGGGCAAACAAGAGAGATGAGGAAATCAAAGTCGCTGGTGAACGCGGCAGGCCAGGCAGCATCTCTAGGAAGAGGTACAGTCGACGTTTCTCGGCCCGAAACGTCAACTGTACTTCTTCCTAGAGATGCTGCCTGGCCTGCTGTGTTCACCAGCAACTTTGATGTGTCTTGCTTGAATTTCCAGCATCTGCAGAATTCCTCGTGTTTGAGATGAGGAAATCTGCAGTTTGCTGTAGTTCTCATGAAGAATGTATTGAAGTAGCAATGGTACTTTGATTTTGGCACAGTGTGAGAGCAGGGTGGAGGAAGATCGTGCAAACTTGCAGATTGGATGTGAGTGATCAACATTGTAATATTAATAATGAAAGAAAGTTGAGGTGAAAAACATTCTGTCAGGTGGCGAGCTTTCTTATTTAACAAAGGAAGTGCTGATTACTATGCCTGGGTAGTTCCACTGAATTTTGGACTAAAGGTGGATCTCATTTCTGGATTACCCTCTTTCAGAAACAAAATTGTTGACATTAATTGGATTTCTGTGTAATTAGATCTATGCATGTTAGTGTAAACTGAAGGTTGGATGTTACTGGTCCAATCTATATTGTGTAGTTATGGGTATGAAAAATACAAAGCATGGCTCGTACTCTGATCACAAAATTCATGTAAAATTAAGAAACTGGATGGAATCCATATTCATGGGAAGGTACCTGTCAACTATTAACAACAGAGACTACCTTGAATGTTTACCCTGAAGTTTAGATACTTTGAGAAAGAGCGCCACAGTAGCATAGCAGTTACTGTGACACTATTACAGCTAGGGTGTTCCACAGTTTGGAGTTCAATTCTGGGGTCATCTGTAAGGAGTTTGTATGTTCTCCCTGTGAACCATGTGGGTTTCCTCCAGGTGCTCTGGTTTGCTCCCACAGTCCAACGACATACTGGTTAGTAGACTAGTGTTAAATCGGTGGGTTGCTGGGCAGTGTGGCTTCTTGGGCAAGAAGAGTCTGTTCTGTGTTGTTTCAATAAATAAAACACATAGTACAGTTGGCCCTCTATATCCGCGAGTTCCGCATGCGCAAATTCAACCAACCGCGAATCGAGGAAACCCGGAAGTGCTCTTCCAGCACTTGCTGTTTGAGTATGTACAGACTTTTTTTTCTTGTCAGTATTCCCTAAACAATACAGTATAACAACTATTTTACATAGCATTTACATTGTATTAGGTATTATAAGTAATCTCGAGATGATTTAAAGTATACGGGAGGATGTGCGTAGGTTATCATGGATCGGGATTGAAAAAAAACGAAGTTCTCTTAGTAAGTCGGAACAGGTACATCTGGTTTTATTTAGCGTCAATTAGTCAAACGTTTGTCTTAGTATATAGAATATATTTTACCTTTCTATGCATATAAAACACTTAAGAAACGTATGTTTCAGCGCCGGGTCGGGAACGGAAGTTCCCGAGTTCAATCCAGTGACAGACCGCTCCCGAGCGCGCTCTCCATCTGTGCCGGGTTGATGTGGAGGACCAAAAACCCAAAACCCCAAAACCCGATAATTAAACCACTGCGTTGCTTAGTAATAATTGTAGCTTTAATCAGGCAGGGCCTTTCTCATTTTATCCTATAAAAATGGTTCCAATTGTTGACCGACTGTAGCCTAATGCTTTTCCAATGACCGATGGCGTTTCACCTCTTTCTGATCATTTTATTATTTCCACTTTAAATCGTAATTCTGATTATTTTTGTGAACAGAAACACTGCGGATTCAGAGCTCCGCCACCGGGTCCTAATGCCCACTGCACTGAGACAGGTTAAATAAGGTCCAGGGTTCCGCTGGGTCTTAAGATCCACCGCATTGATACAGATTGAATAAGGAACTTGAGCATCTGCGTTTTTTGGTATCCGCGAGGGGTCCCGGAACCAATCCCTCACAGATAAGGAGGGCCAACTGTACATACAATGGGCACATGAAATCATGTCATTTTATACGGAAGACTTTATGGAACTACCTTTATTTCTTGCTCAGAAACTGAAGGGAGATAGAAAGGTACTGAAATTCTCTGTTACTAAATCTCTGGATGAATTAATTTTAAATTGTTTATGTGGTTGACATGGTGCAGTAGGCAGTGAATAGCGTTCTAATTTACAAATGTTGACATGAAGTTCAAAATAATGCAAGTATAGTCATAGGTGTACAAAGAGTGATCAACATATTGAATGGTCCTCTGAACAGACGGGAAGCAAAATCCCTGGAGTTTATTATGGGAGGATTCCATCTTATAATATTAGAAAGCATGGTAGAGGAGGCTATGAATGTATACAGGTATATTTGTTAAGTAATTGTCATATTTGACTTTGTTATAATCTTCTTGATTGTCACAAGACAGAGTACTTTCTGCAATGCAGTTCAGTGTACCCAAGAACTCAGTCATTTGCTTTTCAAAATACAGTTTCCCCTGTAAATAAATGAGATCACAGAGCAAAATTAGAACGTCACATGGAATAAATATGTTCTAGTCAGTGTGTTCATGTTATGAAGTTGTGAAATAATCCTGAGACATATCATCTCAGTTGATTCATGAACTCTTCCATATTCCATTTCACAGGTTGAAGGGATGATAATCCTGATGCAGAACCAATCGCATGACATATGGAGCAAGTTACATTGAATGTTCGTGAAGATATCGTGTTTGTCCATGTTACAAAACCACCTGCATCAAAGGACAGCCAATTCGAAGGTTTCATTACATCCTAAAGAAAATCTCAAGAGCTCAGTGGGCAAGAATTGCATTTTTCTTCACGGACAAAACCTGTGCGTTGGTTGCCCTGAGCACCTTCTTTACTAATTCATGAGCCAGAGGGATGCAGTTGCTCAGCTTTCAGAACGGCTTCTCATAGCTGCACACAAAGGCCAAACTGAGAATGTTGTGCAGCTCATCAACAAGGGGGCCAAAATAGCCGTCACCAAGGTAACAACATCAAGTGTTTGTGTGCTTGCCCATGTTTCTGTTTCTCCATTGTCTAACTTAGATTTTCAGATTAGTCACTCATTTCTTCGATACTAAGTGGCATTGTTAACCCCCAGATGCAGTGCTTGACTTTTAACAGATTATTCTCAGAAAAAGTATGAGCATTCCGGATTTGAAATTGCACTTCACTTGCAGAAATAAGAATTGAAAATTTCTTTATTTTTGATTCACTTTTGAGATACTTCATGGTTTTTATGAATGTTCAGCAAAATAGATGTACTTGATTATCGACAGAGATGCATTTCTTTCAATATATGAAAAAGTATAACTATAATTATGTGAATATTCAGAATTATAGTAACTTAGCGTGATTTCCACCAGAATATCACTGTTACATTCTTCTCGGCACATCTCACAAACAATGAATTGTTAGAGTCAACAAGCTTTAATATATCTGTAGCAGAAGGCACGTTCTTATTTATGGAATTAAATGTTTTGATTTTCTGTTTTTTGTATAATGGCAGAAGAAACTAGCATTAAATCAAAGTCCCTTTCCAATTATCAATTCAACTACTGGGTCGTTTCTATGGACTTTTTTACGTGAACAAATTGTTAGCCTCACGCTCATTCCCTTCAGGAAGACTAACTAGGTACAATGCTGTGGCCACCATTTTGCTGCCAGTAGATGAGAGTTTCTACCCAACTAGAATCAGAAAATGCTTGCAATAGCTTCACTGCCCAGTCCTATGCTGTTATCTCTGGTGTCCATTGATATCTGTCTCTGCCTGTTCTCACTCTAACCCATTTCGCCTCTACATTATGTTCCTTAGCAGCAGCATCTGAAAACACATCTAGACCCATCTCTCTGTATCTCTCCACATTGTTTAAATTGACAGACTACTAACCCAGCATCCATTTCTAGATCAAGAGATACTTACCCCAGTCAATGGGAGGTCCAATGGCATTGCCTTAAATTCGAGACAAAAACTCAATTCCTTCGCTACTAATTTCATCCCTCACCTGGTGACTAACTAAGGTTGATATACACCCTCGCCAGTTATGATCATAAATAACAGAGACTTGAGTTTCCAACCATTTTCATTGAACCCTTTGCAAGCTCTTCATGACCACTACCAATCTGTTCTTTCTTTAGCTCATTTGCTAGTAAAACTCTGATACTTTGCAATTGCAGTCTTCAGTCTTGATTATTTCAATGCATCTCTCCTCTCCATTTGCCCCCTCTCCATTCGTCCGTTTGCCCCTTCCAACCCCCCCACCAACCCTGGTCCAACCCCCCTCCAACCCTCCATCCCCCTTCCACCCCTCCTTCACTGATTGTCCAGACTCTGCTACATAGTGATTATTTTATTACCCCGTTTCATTCACTCAACCTTCCTGACTCGCAGTTAGCTAATCCATTCAACCCTCTCCACTCCCTATCACTGTAATCACATTCAGTCCTACAGTCCACTAAGATATCCTCCAATGTTGAAGCAGAAATTGTTTCCCACTGGGAGCCTAGTCTTTAGCTGCTAACTCCTCTAAGCTCTGGAATTCTCACTCAAAATCTCCAAGTCTCTCTATTTTTCTTTTCTCTTTTGTGACACTCCATAAAATCTTTCATCCCTGAAAGGATGTCAGGGTTAATGTGTGGCCTAGAGTTTAATTTTGCACAATAGCATTCCCTCAAGGCAACATATCATTGAACTGGATTAATGCTACTGTAATGCTGAAAATAATAATTTGTGATAACCGACAGTATCACAGCCCAGTTTGCCAAGAATAGAATTCTAGTCACTATTCACCAAAGTATGAAGAACGTGTAGCCATTTTAATAAAAAAAATCCAATCAAATAAAAAGAGACTAGATGCAACATTACATTAGCTGACAAGGCCATTGAATCATTAAAGGAGAAAAGTTTAGGCTGCAGTTGCTGCTTTTAATCTGTGAGCAGCATTTGCCCTTGTAGCTGCAATGAATGCCAGGGCTCAGTCTAAAACAGCAGAAGCCTTGAATGCTTTGTAAAAGATCTGAATTCATTCAAAACTTTTCTGTGTTGCCTGGACACCAGAAATTCTTTTAATCAAATACCTGAATCAGAGCTGTGGCTTGTGTCCAAGCACTTATGAAAGAGTTTCTGTTCACTGGCGTTGTCACAAATGTTTTCCATGTGCTTCAGAGCAGGGTCCTGATTTGGTGTTTCAACATACATTCATGTGGTTCCCCGGATAGCAATTCATTGTGTGTGCAAAACCACCAATCATTCTGGCTCATTATTTTTCTAAAATACTTGTGTGTTCTCAAAGATAATGTTTTTAGTACTTTCATTGATGGACTATAACTGCTAAACAGATCATGGCCAGTAAATTTTATATTAAATACTCTTGACAGTGGCATGCAGAAGTTTGGGCATCCCTGGTCAAAATTTCTGTTACTGTGAATAGCTAAGCGAGTAAAAGATGACCTGATTTCCAAAAGGCATAAAGTTAAAGAAGAACACATTTCTTTAATATTTTAAGCAAGATTACTTTTTTATTTCCATCTTTTACAGTTTCAAAATAACAAAAAAGGAAAAGGGCCCGAAGCAAAAGTTTGGGCACCCTGCGTGGTCAGTACTTAGTAACACCCTCTTTGGCAATTATCACAGATTGTAAACGCTTTCTGTAGCCAGCTAAAAGTCTTTCAATTCTTCTTTGGGGGATTTTCGCCCATTCTTCCTTGCAAAAGGCTTCTAGTTCTGTGAGATTTTTGGGCCATCTTGCATGCACTGCTCTTTTGAGGTCTATCCACTGATTTTCGATGATGTTTAGGTCAGGGGACTGTGAGGGCCATGGCAAAACCTTCAGCTTGCACCTCTTGAGGTAGTTCATTATGGATTTTGAGGTGTGTTTAGGATCATTATCCTGTTGTAGAAGCCATCCTCTTTTCATCTTCAGCTTTTTTACAGACGATGTGATGTTTGCTTCCAGAATTTGCTGGTATTTAATTGAATTCATTCTTCCCTCTACCAGTGAAATGTTCCCCATGCCACTGGCTGCAACACAAGCCCAAAGCATGATCGATCCACCCCTGTGCTTAACAGTTGGAGTGGTGTTCTTTTCATGAAATTCTGCACCCTTTTTTCTCCAAACATACCTTTGCTCATTGCGGCCAAAATTCAGCGTCAGATGTTTGCAAAGGAACATCTAAACAAGCCTGATTTATTTTGGAAACAAGTCCTGTCGACTGATGAAGTTAAAATAGAGCTTTTTGGCTGCATTGGACGAGCAACCAGCCACAAGTAGAGACAGGTGCAGTAGCAATGCCTGGAAGTGAGACAGCAGAATCTCAGCGGAACCCAGCACCGACAGGTGACCTCGTGCCGGGGAACCATGGTCGGGGCAGAAATCCTCCCCCAGTCAGTGGCATCAGTGACGGTCAACCGCGGAGTGATAGACGGATGGAAGACATGGCGGCAGATGTGGACTAACTACAGCATCGTAGCACAACTGCACAAACAGTTCCAGCAGACCAGATGGCATTATTTTTGCATACAATTGGACCGTCAGGATTTGAGGTCTACAATAGTTTCGTGTTCGCAGATGAAGCATTTGACAGATATGCTATCGATGAGAAAAATGAGACATATAAACGGTACTTGTTCAACAAGCGGCAACAAGAACAAGCTGAGACCTTTGAATCGTTTCTTGCCAGCCTTAGATGTCTTGCAAAAACATGTAATTTTTGCTTGCGCATGTCAGACAGTCTGCTGAGAGACAAGATCATACTGGGCATTAACGACTCCCAAACCAGAGAACGTCTGTTACAAGAGAGAAAGTTATTGCTCCGTGACTGCACTGACATCTGTAAAAGCACAGAAATGGCTGAATCACACCTACAAGCATTCAGTACAGCTGCAGACAGCAGGTCCACTACTGTCCATGGCATTAAACCTCGCACTAACAAGAAAGGTCCAAAGCATCCTGGGCAGAAGGCTAGTGCTAGTGGTGGAGCCAGAGCAAGAGTCACCTTGAACAGCCACAGAAGCAAAGTGAACCCTCGCGAGTACTGTGGCACGGAACGTGCAAGAGACAAGCAACAATACCCAGCATACGGACAGGTGTGCCAGGCGTGTGGCATTCAAAATCACTCTACAAAGGTATGCAAGCAGGAGCCCATGCATGGGTGGAAGCACAGAGCGGTGACCAAGCTGACAGTGATAGCAGCACCGAGTTTATTGACAATGTCACACTGGTGGTCAACAGTCTGAAGACAAAGGATGACGTATTCGCACAGATGCTCATCACTGGAAAGCCAGTAGACTTCCAAGTCGACAGCGGGGCGAGCATTAACATTTTTACTCCGCAAATACTTGGAGGGAGTAGACCACACACTAAAACAATGCACAAAAAAGCTGATGATGAGGAACAAGACCACCATGGATGCCGAAGGGATGTGCAGAGTGAAATTGCGTAACCCCATGAGGAACCACAAGTATTCTGTCAAATTTGTCGTGGTCACTGACGACATTGCACCATTGCTGGGAAGCAGGGCCAGCCAGCAAATGAAGCTGATTATGGTCAACGAGGACAACTTTTGCAGGGTGCATGCATCTACACTTAAAGAAAAACAATGCACACCAGAAGAACGCTATGCAGAGGTGTTCGATGATGCACTTGGAGAGCGTCTGGATGCAGCCTACCTGCAGATTGATGAGGAAGTTCAACCCACAGTGTTACCCCCATGACGTCTACCTCACACTATGAAGCGGAAAGTGAAAGCTGAGCTCGATCAACTGGTAGACCACAAGGTTATAGCTCCAGTCCATGAACCTACAAGGTGGGTTAGCTAGTTAGTGGTTGCAGAGAAGAAGAACGGCAATCTTCGTATATGCATTGACCCTCGACCATTGAACAAAGCGCTGAGGAGAGAACACTGCCCCCTCCCGGTGATAGAAGACATTTTGCCAGATCTTGACCAGGCTAAGGTTTTCAGTAAATTTGGTATGAGTTCTGCATTCTGGCAAGTGAAATTGGACAGTGAATCAAGCGTGCTCACCACTTTCAACACACCTTTCGGGTGGTATAGATGGCTCAGACTCCTGTTTGGAACCAGCGTTTCATCAGAGATCTTCCAGCACAGGCTGCATCAGGTGCTGGAAGGACTACTGGGAGTGATCTGCGTCGCAGACGACATTCTGGTGTATGGAAAAGGGGAAACGCAGGAAAAGGCAATGGCCAATCATGATGTGAAACTTGAGCAGCTATTAGAGCATTGTGCAGGGCAGCATATCAGGCTCAACAAAAACAAATCTGTCTTCAGAGCGACAGAGATACACTTTTTGGGGCATCTCATCATAAGTGAGGGACTTCAGCCTGATCCTAAAAAGGTCGCTGACGTTCTCAACATGCCAGTACCCACAGATGTGCAGGGAGTGCAGCGATTGATCGGATTTGTCAACTACCTGAGCCGTTTTCTGCCAAGTCTCTCAGATACCCTTGAGCCAATAAGACAGCTGTCAAAGCCAGATGTAGCATGGGAGTGGTCAGCTGAGCAGCAAAACGCTCTCTCCAAGATCAAGCGGATGGTATCCGAAGCACCGGTGTTAGCAAACTACAATCCTAAGGAAGAGCTAACCATCCAATGTGACGCCAGCAACAAAGGCCTAGGGGCAGCACTCCTCCAGAATGGACGTCCGATCGCATATGCAAGCAGAGTACTAACGGACACAAAAGTGCGTTTCGCAGTGATCGTAAAGGAAATGCTCGCAATCGTTTTCGCACTTGAGCGTTTTCATCAATACACTTTTGGCCGCTTCACAAGAGTACTCAGCAATCACAAGCCGCTCGAAATGATAGTTAAGAAGCTGTTGGTGAAGGCACCAAAGCGCCTACAGGGAATGCTTCTCCGCCCGCAGAGCTATGCCTTCAACATCACCTACTGTCAAGGAAAGCTCATGCACCTCGCGGACACGCTATCGCGAGCAGTTAGTGGTACTCCAGGCCAGGAGAGCAGCTTCAACGAAGTCAACATGTCATCGCACCTGCCAATCTGCGATGAGCGTCTAGAGCAGATTCGCATAGAAACAGCGAAAGATGACACACTACAGATGTTGAAACGTGTAATGATCAGTGGATGGTTGAGTGAACGTGACGTGCTACCAGAGCAACTCACACCTTACTATAGCTATAGGGATGAGCTTGCAGTCCAAGACGGCTTAATCTTCAGAGGTGAGCATGTCATCGTACCACCAAGTGAGCGAAAGCTAATGAAGGAAAGAATTCATTCGTCACATTTGGGCGTAGAAGGATGCCTCAGACGCGCACGCGAATATCTTTTTTGGCCAGGCATGAGCAGCGACATCAAGCAATATATTGCTACATGTGATATTTGTCGCACATATGAAATGAGTCAGCAGAAAGAATCGCTTATGAGTCATGAGGTATCTGCTCGGCCGTGGGAAAGGACAGGTACCGATCTGTTTACATTCAAAGGAAAAGAGTACTTCGTCACCGTTGATTACTACAGCAATTTCTTCGAGGTAGATCTTCTTGGCGATACGACCAGCGCAGCCGTTATTCGCAAATTGAAGGCTCATTTTGCGAGATATGGTAGCCCAACACAAGTGGTTAGTGATAATGGGCCACAATACATGTCAGCAGAGTTTCACAGATTTGCACGAGAATGGGATTTTGAGCACTTGTGTAGCAGCCCCGGAAACAGCAGAGCGAATGAAAAAGCTGAATCAGCAGTTAAGACAGCTAAGCGGATCCTCATGAGCAACAAATCGCGAGCAGATCCCTACCTCGCACTTCTAGACCATCGCAACACGCCCTCGCAGGGGCTCAGCATGAGTCCTGCCCAGCATTTGATGAATTGCCGCACACGCACGCTCCTGCCTGCAACAGCGAGTTTACTGGAACCCAGGGTTGTGCACGAACGCGATCGTATGAAACAATGCGTCCAGCAGCAGGCCAACAATTACAACAAATCAGGCAAAGATCTTGCCCCACTCGACAAAGGGGATACCGTGCGCATGCAACCCCTGGTGCAAGGTAAAAAGAATTGGGAGAAAGCAATTGTGTGTCGCACCTTGATGAGCATTCATATGTAGTTCAAACCCCTTCTGGGATCTACTGACATAATCACACACATCTACGAAAGAGGGCTGAGGAACTGCCTGAAAAGCTAATCACATATGAACAGGCAAAACCAGGTCAAACAACCGAGATCTGTGACCACAGTGTGCTACTGCATCAAATCAAATGCACACAGCCAAACACCAGCAGAGGCTAATGACAATGACTACAGTGTGCCTACCACATCAAATGCACACAGCCAAACACCAGCAGAGGCTAATGACACAACACAAACACTAACACAAACGTTGAAACATGCAAATAACGAACAACAGGACTCAGAAAAACAGTAAAAACTCGTTCTGGCCGCACAGTGAAAAGGCCACAATATCTAGAAGACTTTGTCCCATGTTGAATAACTGCATGAACAATCGAACAATAAGTCTGTGACACTATTTGGCATTTTAATGTCATGTTTATACTCAAAGAAGGACCATTTCCTGTTCGAGATTGTGTAGTTTGTAGTTTGAAACGAAAGTCGAATTTTAGTATGTTTTATATTTTGTATATATGCTCATACAAACGGAAATAATGAGTGGTATATATTTGTGACAGGCATGATTAATGAATGCTTTGAAAGTTAATTCCATGAAAATACACTGGAAAGCAGACTTAGAGAAATTGAGTTTAATTGTTAATACAATTGATCCTTTTCTTTGTTTTGATAAAAAGGGAGATGTTATGATATACTTGTACATGCACTCGTGAGCAGACGATTAAAGTTGGTGTGCATGCGCCATTGTTTTTATCTGAAATATCCATCTCGGAACAAGCTCGATAAGCTATGGAGATTTTTTAACAAGTTTCAGTACAGGATATGTACCATCCTGACAGTGCTGGTGTTAAATGCCCATCCCTAATTTCTCTTCAAAATATGGTGGTGTATCACTACCTTGGAGTACTGCAGACTTTGTACTGAAAGCAGGTCTATGGTGCTGTTAGATAGTTAAATCCTGGATCAAGATTCTACAAGGAAAGGGTGTTTGTGTACTTTCAATTCAGAAGTATTGTAGGGAAGGAGATGAGCTCTGGGCATGGATCAACACATTGAATTATGGTATTATAGCCATTAGTGAGACATGGTTGCAGGAGGGGCAAGACTGGCAGGTCAGTATTCTGAGGTTTCATTGCTTTAGTTGCGACAGAGCGGGAGGGATTAAAGGGGGAGGGGTGGCATTACTAGTCAGGGAAAATGTCACGGCAGTGCTTAGTCAGGACAAATTGGAGAACTCATCTAGTGAGGCTTTACAGGTGATACTGAGAAATAAGGAAGGTATGACCACATTAATGGGGCTATAGTACAGACCACCCAACAGTCCACGGGATTTAGAGGAATAAATTTCTGAAGAGATTGGCCCTCTGTTGCAACAAACATAAGGATGTTGTAGAAGGAGATTTTAACTTTCCACATATCGACTGGGACTGCCATACTGTAAAAGGACTAGATGAGAGAGAGTTTGTCTAATGCTTTCGGGAAAGTTTCCTCAATCAGTACGTTTAAGTTCCAACAAGAGAGTGTGTGTTACTTGATCTGCTCTGAAGGAATGAGACAAGGCAGGTGACAGAGGTTGGTGGAGGGAACACTTTACATCTAGTAATCATAATGTCATTAGTTTCAAAATAAATATGGCAAAAGATAAATCTGGTCCGCGGGCTGAGATTCTAAATTGGAGAAAGGCTAAATTTGATGGTATCAGAAAGGATCTGTCAAGTGTGGATTGGGGCAAGGCTGTTTTCTGGCAAAGGTGTACTTAGTAAGTGTGAGGCCTTCAAAAGTGAAAGCTTGTATGTGCCTGTCAGAATAAAATGCAAAGACAACAGGTTTAGAGAACCTTGGTCTTCAAGAAATTTTGAGGCCCTGGTTTAAAAAAAAGATGGGGTGCATAGCAGGTACAGGCAAGTAGGAACAAATGAGAGATTTTATGGAATACAAGTGACCACTTAAGAAAGAAATCAGGAGGGCTAAAAGAAGGCCCCAGCAGACAAGGTGAAGGAAAATTCTAAGGGATTCTACAGATACGTTAAGAGGAAAAGAATTGTAAAGGACAAAATTGGTCCTCGAGCAGATCAGAATAGTCATCTGTGCAGGGAGCCCAAAAAAGACGTGGGAGATCTTAAACAGATTTCTTGCATCTGTATTTACTCAGAAGATAAACACAGAGTCTATAGAAATGAGGCAAAGCAGAAGCGAGGTCTTGGACCCTATACAGATTACAGAGGAGACGGTGTATGCTGTCTTGAGGCAAATTAGGGTGTGCAGGAGTTTTATAATACATTGGTTCAACCTAATTTGGAGTATTGTATGCAGCTTTTGCCATGACCTACAGGAAAGATGTAATAAGGTTGAGACAGTACAGAGAAAATTTACAAGGATGTTGCTGAGACTGGAGGATCTGAGTGCCAGGGTCCGCGATATCTTGGATCGAGTTCTCTGTATTCTCAGGAGGGAGGGTGAGCAGCCAGATGTCGTGGTCCATGTGGGGACCAATGATGTGGATCGGAAGAAGGTGGAGGTTCTGCAAAGAGAGTTTAGGGAATTAGATGCAAAGTTGAAGGACAGGACTCCAGGGTTGCAATGTCAGGATTCCTACCCATGCCACGTGTTAGTGAGATAATGCAACTAAATACGTGGCTAAGAAGTTGGTGAAGGAGGGAGGGCTTCATGTTTCTGGACAATTAGGCCTTCTTCCAAGGAAGGTGGGACCTGTTCTGATGGGACGGGTTGCACCTGAACTGGAGGGGGAGTAACATCCTGGCGGGAAAGTTTGCTAGTGCTGCTCCGGGGGGTTTAAACTAGATTTGCAGGGGGAGGGGAACCAGAGTGTAAGAGCAGATACTGAGGTGGAGGAGGATAAAGGTCATGCGAGAACTGCAAATATAATGCATGGAGTAAAGCCAGATCTAACATATAAAGAGGCTTTGAGGAAAGAGAAGCAGAAAAAAGGGTGTAAAGCTGGTAAGGTAGAAGGGCTAAAGTGCGTGTACCTCAATGCAAGAAGCATCAGGAGCAAAGGTGATGAACTGAGAGCTTGGATACATACATAGGATTATGATGTAGTGGCTATTACAGAGACTTGGCTGGCACCAGGGCAGGAATGGATTCTCAACATTCCTGGATTTCAGTGCTTTAAAAGGGATGGGGGGGGGAGGAGAGGAGGGTTGGCATTACTGGTCAGGTTTACTATTACAGCTACAGAAAGGGCAGGTAATGTAGCAGGATCCTCTTTTGAGTCAGTATGGGTAGAAGTCAGGAACAGGAAGGGAGCAGTTACTCTATTGGGAGTATTCTATAGGCCCCCTGGTAGCAGCAGAGATACAGAGGAGCAGATTGGGAGGCAGATTCTGGAAAGGTGCAAAAATAACAGGGTTGTTATCATGGATGACTTTAACTTCCCTAATATTGATCGGCACCTGATTAGTTCCAATGGTTTAGATGGGGCAGAGTTTGTTAAGTGCATCCGGGATGGATTCCTGTCACAGTATGTTGACAGGCCAACTAGGGGGGAATACCATACTAGATCTAGTACTAGGTAACGAACCGGGTCAGGTCACAGATCTCTCAGTGGATGAGCATCTGGGGGACAGTGAGCACCGCTCCCTGGCCTTTAACGTTATCATGGAAAAGGATAGAATCAGAGAGGACAGGAAAATTTTTAATTGGGGAAGGGCAAATTATGAGGCTATAAGGCTAGAACTTGCGGGTATGAATTGGGATGATGTTTTTGCAGGGAAATGTACTGTGGACGTGTGGTCGATGTTTAGGGATCTGTTGCAGGATGTTAGGGATAAATTTGTCCCAGTGAGGAAGATAAAGAATGGTAGGGTGAAGGAACCATGGGTGACAAGTGAGGTGGAAAATCTAGTCAGGTGGAAGAAGGCATCATACATGAGGTTTAGGAAGCAGGGATCAGATGGGTCTATTGAGGAATATAGGGAAGCAAGAAAGGAGCTTAAGAAGGGGCTGAGGAGAGCAAGAAGGGGATATGAGAAGGCCTTGGCGAGTAGGGTAAAGGAAAACTCCAAGGCATTCTTCAATTATGTGAAGATCAAAAGGATGACAGGAGTGAAGGTAGGACCGATTAGAGACAAAGGTGGGAAGATGTGCCTGGAGGCTGTGGAAGTGAGCAAGGTCCTCAATGAACACACATCAAAGTTGTTGGTGAACGCAGCAGGCCAGGCAGCATCTCTAGGAAGAGGTACAGTTGACGTTTTGGGCCGAGACCCTTTGTCAGGACTAACTGAAGGAAAAGCTAGTAAGAGATTTGAGAGGGGGAGGGGGAGATCCAAAATGATAGGAGAAGACAGGAGGGGGAGGGATGGAGCCAAGAGCTGGACAGATGATTGGCAAAGGGGATATGAGAGGATCATGGGACCGGAGGCCCAGGGAGAAGGAAAGGGGGGAGGGGGGAAACCAGAGCATGGGCAAGGGGTATAGTCAGGAGTACCTGGGATCTTCAAAAGGTCCAAATTGAGAGGCTCGAAAACGAATCCTAAAGCCAACTGGAGTAAATTGGCGACAGAGGCACGTTCCAAGAAAGGATATATGGCTGTGATAGCGAGTCTGAGTCAAAATGTGGTCGAAAAGTTGAAGAGCCAAAGGTCCTCAATGACTACTTCTCTTTGGTATTCACCAATGAGAGGGAACTTGATGACGGTGAGGACAATATGAGTGAGGTTGATGTCCTGGAGCATGTTGATATTAAGGGAGAGGAGGTGTTGGGACGGATAAGTCCCCAGGGCAGCTTAGAGGGAACTACTCAAAGGAGTAGTCTTTTCAGGGAGCACTGCTTGTGGGTCTTTGAGCTTATGTTAAATCTTAACACAGGGGCCACTGTTTTCTTTTATATTTCAATGTTCAATTGAATTGAATTGGGGAATGACAAGTCAGGGTTTCTAAGCCCTATAGCCTTTGGAACTCCTACAGATGCATGATGTGGGTTGACAGTCACTAGTAACTTAACTCACTTTCCTGGCAGCTATACAGCCATCGCATGCTCTCATGTAATTTTCTACAGATTATCAAATGTTATTCGATAGGTTGGTATTTCAATTGGGAAATAAAATATTTGAAGAAAGAAACTGCAATATGATGTATAATTTACACAGTAAAATTCCAAACAAATTTTAGAATTAATGCATTGAATGTTCAGACATACATCTTGTGAAATTGGATGCAAGTAAATATACCGTACAAATGAACTTCTGAAAGCATTGAATCGAACAGCAAGGAAATGTGCTGATTATTTACGTAGCACCAAATGTGCACACGATGCCAGAAAAACCAGGAGAGCTGCAGAAGGAAGATTGTAAAGATTTGCTAAAATTCTAACAGGAATAATCCAGGGGTCCCCAACCTTTTTTTGCACCGTGGACCGGTTTAATATTGACAATATTCTTGAGGACCAGCTGACGGGGGGTTGGGCGGGGAGGGGGGGAGGTGGTGTTAATCACAACCGGAATATAGGTGCTAAGTCAACTGTAAGTCACTTATCAGTGGCTAATACACTCAATTTTGTTTCTAAAAGGGTTCATCTAACGAATTTAATATTAAACACACCGCATATGTTCCTCACTTGAATATAGTGATGTCAACCATAAGGGGGGCTCCTTCTGTCCAGTCCATTCCACAATTTAGTTTTCATTGCATTCATTGCAGAAAACTCCGCTTCGCAGAGATATGATGTTGGAAATGGAAGCAACATTTTCAGTGCTTTCGTGGCTGTCTCAGGATATTCAGCCGTGACTTTGATCCAGAATGCCGGCAGAGATGTTATGTCAAACATACTTTTCAGCCCACTGTCATTTGCAAGCTCGAGGAGTTGTTCTTCTTCTCGCGCTGACATGGATGATTCACCGGGGACATTCACAAATGGGTCACGGACCCATTCCTTTGCACGTCTTGGGTCATTTACAGTTAGGATGTAACGCTCGAATTCTGTCGACAGCGAAGTTAGGTGATCGCGCACCAGCTGTGAGAAAGACAGTGCAGCCTCGGTCTCTCCCAAAATGTTGGGAACACATCAAATATGCCCCTGTCCACTCGCCGTCCCCACAGTTCCAGTTTGGCTTTGAAAGCAGACATCTTATCTGTCAACTTGAAGACAGTTGTCATTCTCCCCTGAAGTGACAAATTGAGTTCATTGAGCAGGTTGAAGATGTCACACAGATAAGCGAGATTTGCTATCCACTCCTCGTCACTGAAGTGTGCTGCCAGTGGTGATTTTTTTTCCTGAAAGAAATCTCTGTAGCTGCTCTCTAAACTCAAAAACCCTGGCCAGGGCTCTCCCCGTTGATAGCCACCTGACTTCAGTGTGTAAGAGAAGGCGTTTGTGCTCTGCATCCATTTCCTCGCAAAGCTGCTCAAACAGACGTGAGTTAAGGGCTTTTGCTGTGATGTGATTGATAACTTCAACAATGTCACTCGGTATGCTCTTAAAATCAGGTGACATTTTTTGGCTAGCCTGCATTTCCCTGTGTGTGACACAGTATGTAGACCGGCATTCGGAGCATCCTCTTTCACTCGGGTAGTGAAACCAGACTCATTAAGCCGTTCCAACAGCTGTGCTTCTATGTCCTCCGCTATGTCATCGATTCTCCTTGAAACTGTGGTAGCTGAAAGAGAAACCTGTGCCATCTTGTTAGCTGCAGCTTTTCCCAACAGTTCACAGCACAAGTCCTTGGCAGCAGGCAGAATCAATTCTTCACCAACAGTGAAAGGCTTCTTAGCCATAGCAATACGGCTAGCCACTAAGTACGACACTCTCAGAACAGCAGCATTTGTGGCAGTGGTGGCTCTCAGCACTTGCTTCTGTCCCACTTGCTCACGTTTTTTCCTGTTCAAAAAACTCAGTGGGTTTGTCTTTAAGTGCAGGGTGCTTGGACTCCTGATGCTGAAGCAGTTTTGAGGGCTTCATTGCCTCGCTAAACAGCTCGCCTCCACATATCACACACAGGAGGCTTGGAGCATGCAAGTCACCGGTCACAATAAAGCCATATTTTATGTATGACTCGTCGTATTTTCTGTTGAAGGAAGCTTTCTGTTTTTTTGCAGTCTCGGCCTCGGCTGTCTCTGCGTTATCATCATCATTAGGCCTCTTATGTCCCCTACCTTCTCTTCCAAAGAAACTCTCAAGCGACGTTTTTTACTCATCGAGTAGTTGCAGGTTAATGACTGACTGATGACCTCACGTGAGAAATGACCTCGTGTGCATTCAAGTGCAACAGTGGGCGTGACAGGGAATGAGGGAAGGTGCAGCTGACTCATATTGTTTCATATCGCCAAATCATATCGTTTCCTCGCGGCACGGTGGTTGGGGACCACTGGTCTAATCCAACAGGATAATTTACACACATTATGATGATAAACTAATTTATTGTGAACCTACTCTAATCCACCTGAATTCTACTATTTTTCTTAAATTGATTATTTTTCCTACATTTATATCAAATAATTGTTAGTACTGCCCTTCACTACGTTAATTAGTTGCATGAAAAGAGTTCAAAATTGTTATTGAATGTCTTTATTATCCCTTCACAATTATACTTTTTCCACTTAATCCCTTAATATCATTTCCTCAGTTTAACTTTTACTTTTCGTATCAGACCATACAATTGAATTTCATATTCTTAACTAAATCATCCCATATTCCCTTTCTGTTGCTGTTATAAGAAGATATTCCATAGTGGAATGATGGAAGTGGGTGCCGAGCCGGAGAAGGCGATATTAGGAAAAATGATCAATGCTTGGGAATTGGGCTTGTATTGTACGAACAACACACACAAAATGCTGGAGGAACTCAGCGGGCCAGGCAGCATCTATGGGGGGAAAAGGTAACCAGTCGGCGTTTCAGGCCGAGACCCTTCATCAGGACTGGTCAATGTGTTGGATGCGGAGGCTCCTGGTGTGGTAGCTAAGGACAAGAGGAACTGTATCACTGTTAAGGTGGCAGAACAATGGAGTGAGTGCAGATGTTTGGGAAATGGAGAAGATGCGGGTGAGGGTAGCATCAGTGGTGGAGGAAGGGAGCCTTCATTCTTTGTAGAAGGAGGACACCTCTGGTGTCCTGGAAGGGAATGCTGCATCCAGGGAACAAATGTGGCAGAACCGAAGGAAATAAGAAAAGGGAATAGCACTTCTTCAGGAGACACGGTGGGAAGAAGTACAGTCAAGATAACTATGGGAATCAGTAGGTTTATTAACAGCTTGTCTCCGGAAGTGGAGACAGGGAGATCGAGAAAGCGAGGGAGGTGTCAGAAATGGACCAAGTGAGTTTAAGGGCAGGGTGGAAGTTAGAGGCAAAGTTGATAAAATTGACGAGCTCAGCATGGGTGCATGAAGCAGCACATGTGCAGCAGAGGAAGATTTGGGGAGCATTTCCGTGAGAGGCTTGGAACATGGACTGTTCTACACAGCCAGTGAAGAGGCGGGAGGAGCTGAAGGAAAAATTCTGCCCCCAGAATGTGTTTTTAAAATAATTTTCATGAAACACTTGTGGGTAAAATCAGGGTACCTTCTAGTTCTGGATAGCTGTTCATGCCATGCCACATGGGTGCTATGACATTATGAATTTCATGGAGCTCTGACCACAACACAGAGCACAATGGTTTATCCAGGCAAATTTCTGTGGAACAGAAAGAGACACAGCAGGTTGGTCAGCCTGTGCAAAGAGAAGAAAGGTGTAGTTTAACATTTTGTCATGTGGGACACAAACATTTCAGTAGATTTGGGAGAAAGGATCAGCAAAGAAAAAAGGGAAAATAGTAGACTGTAATGAGAGTAACACACAAAATGCCGGAGGAACTCAGCAAGTCAGGTAGCACCTATGCATGAAATACACAGTCCATGTTTGGGCTGATACCCTTCCTAGAAAGGAGAAGGGAAGAGTTTCTTCCTTTCCAGTCCTGATGAAGATTCTCAGTCTGAAATGTCGACTGTTTATTCCTCTCCTGCTGAGTTTCTCCAGCATTTTGTGAGTGTTGTTCTAGATTTACAGCATCCACAGAATCTCTTGTGTTTATGATTTACTGCTACACTGCAATCAGAAGGAGGCACCAAATGCAGGAAGTTGTGAGGGATCAGGATTACTTTAGAGGTGATCGCAAAATGAGGGTGAGTGCTTCTTTTTGTCAGTTTTCAGTGACAGCACTGTGTTACATAAATGCCACTGATCACACCCATATGGTATTGGCTAAAGTTTATTATCTCACTCCCATGTTCCAGTTTCCACAAAGTAATGAATCTATGAATATCTGTAATGTGTGGCAAATACAGAATAAATAGATGTCAAATATTTTTCAGTAAAGACTATTTTACATGATGCATCACATTTGGTGAGCTGAAAGTAAGGATTATATAAGAATATAAGAAATTGGAGCAGGAGTAACCTATGAGGAGAAGTTGAGTCGCCTGGGACTATACTCTCTGGAGTTCAGAAGAATGAGAGGGAATCTTATAGAAACATACAAAGTTTTGAAAGGGATAGATAAGGTAGAAGTAGGAAAGTTGTTTCCATTGGTAGGTGCGACTAGAACTAGGGGGCATCGCCTCAAGATTCAGGGGAGAAGATTTAGTAAGGAGATGAGGAGAAACTGTTTTTCCCAGTGTGAATCTGTGGAATTCTCTGCCCAGGGAAGCAGTTGAGGCTTCCTCACTAAATATATTTAAGATAGGTTTTTACATAGTAAGGGAATTAAAGGTTATGGGGAAAAGGCAAGTAGATGGAGCTGAGTTGACAGACAGATCAGCCATGATTTTATTGAATGGCGGGGCAGGCTGGAGTCTCAATCTCTTGTCATTGGTTAACCCAGCAGTGTTAAACATCACACTGGAAGCTAATTGCATGTATTATAAGCCCTGCCTTAAAGCTAGTGATGGGGCTTTTTCACAGCTTTATTGTTCCAGGAATAATTGGTCAGGCATTCACTGTGGGTGGGAAATTCCTCATCTGCCAAAAACTATTGACTGATCATGATTCCTGCCTGGAGCCTTGGGCACTGATTCTATTCCCAAACCAAAGCAACAGCAATAGCTAGGTGCAGGGACACATATAATCTCTTGAAGAAGTAGATAAGATTTTATAAAGCACTGGTGAGGCCTCACTTGGTGTATTGTGAGCAGTTTTAGGCCCCTTATCTTAGAAAGGATGTGCTGAAACTGGAGAGGGTTCAAAGGAGGTTCACAAAAATGATTCGAGGATTAAATGGCTTGTCAAATGCAGAGCGTTTGATGGCTTTGGGCCTGTATTCACTGGAATTTAGAAGAATGAGGGTTGACCTAATTGAAACCTATCGAATGGTGAAAAGTCTTGACAGAGTGGATGTGGAGAGGATATTTCCTGTGGTGGGAGTGTCTAAGACCAGAGAACAGAGCCTCAGAATAGAGGGGTGTCCTTTTTGATTGGCGGTGAGGAGAAATTTGTTTAGTCAGAGAGTGGTGAATCTGTGGAATTATTTGCCACAGGCAGCAGTGGAGGCCAAGTCTTTGTATATATTTAAGGCAGAGATTGATAGATTCTTGATTGGTCAGGGCATGAAGGGATACAGGAGATTGGGGCTGAGAGGAAAAATGGATCAGCCATGATGAAATGGCAGAGCAGACTCAATGGGCCAAATGGCCTAATCCTGCTCCAATATCTTATGGTCTAAGACTGTAACCGATCTAGCATTCTCAGAGGAAATACAGTACTGTGCAAAAGTCTTGGGCACCCGCACCTTAGATTTTTTTTATATAAAAGCTTTGTAGTTTCAGATGTATGGCTCCACAGAGCCCTGATCTCAACATCGTCGAAGCTGACTGGGATTACCTGGAGAGACAGAAGCAAGCGAGACAGCCAAAGTCTATAGAACTGTGGCAAATTCTCTAAGATGCTTGGAACAACATACCAGTCAATTTTCTTATAAAATTGCACAACAGTGTACCCAAGAGAATTGATGCAGTTGTGAAGGAAAAGTGCCGTCACACCAAATATTGATTTAGTGTAGTTTTTTTTACCTTTTACTGCTCTTTATAGTTTTTTTTTGTATTTAAAAGCATTTCATTATTTTTGAAAGCATTTTGCTTTAGAATTTTTTTTACATGTGCCTAAGACAGTACTGTAGATGAACATTTTTGCACTTGCCCAATGTGTTTTCCTTATGATATTCTACAGTAGTGCTGGAGGAAAGACAGCTACTTTAAAATAACCACTTATCTGTAGAAAGCACTTAATAATGAAATATCCCATTTCATTGATGCAAAAATTAACCATATAGACATTCTTCCATTTAAAAAAAACAATCGCATTCCTGGAAAATATTTCATTAAAGTGAAATTTACAAGTTGAAAAGGCATTTTCTCATGAGTTTTAATATGAAGCCTTGGTTGCTTTCTACTGTTCAGTATTCTCTGTTAAAGAATATCCAAATACTTAAAATTCACTGTGAATATCTACAATGATAAACTTCTTTAAAACATAAAATATCATAAAGCATACTGGCATTTTTCCCAAAAAAATCCAAAATCAAACAATTTTACTTTAAAGAAGTGCCTGAATTACCGAACTATGAAGAGAGAAGAGCTAAAGGTGGTGATTGTCAACTGTGCCTGCAATCTTGGTTTTGATAATGTATTTGAAGAAGGGTCACAGTTTGGAGTGATCCAGGTGAAGCGTACCAATGTTTTTGGACTGAAATGGAGAAAGTCCCTGACACTGAGGACAGAAGCAGAGAGAAGGGAGTTGTAGGGGAGGCCTGAGCTGGAAGAGTAGAGGGCTAATGTATGATGTAAATGTAGAAGAGAAAGGGGCATAGAGAGATTTGTAAATAAAATTAAGAAATAATATTATAAGTAGTGTCATGAACTGTTGGCGCGTGGCCAAGTGGTTAAGGCATTCATCTAGTGATTTGAAGGTCGCTAGTTTGCGCCTCGGCTGAGGCAGCGTGTGTGTCCTTGAGCAAGGCACTTATCCACACATTGCTCTGCAACGATACTGGTGCCAAGCTGCATGGGTCCTAATGGGTCCCTTGGACAACATCGATGGCATGGAGAGGGGAGACTTGCAGCATGGGCAACTGCTGGTCTTCCGTATAACCTTGCCCAGGCCTGCGCCCTGGAAACTTTCCAAGGCGCAAATCCATGGTCTCATGAGACTAACGGATACCTATAAATCATGAAACGAAAGCTAAGCAATTACATCTATCAAGAAAAGTCAGACTTTTTCTGTACAAAAGGGAAAGTTGTGAAATGTACAGATAATGTTTTGTAGGATTAAAAAAGTATTTGATAGGGTGGAACCTATCACGGAACCATGGAGCACCCACATGCAAAGTAAGGGCCCATATTCTTACATTGGTCTGTGATTAAAACTAAAGGACTATGCAAGAGAAATGTGTTTACTCTGCTGGTGGTTAGAATGTGGAATCTTGAGGCCAGTATCACAGAGATATTTAAAAGAAGGCTAAATAATGTTGCTTTGTTGTTTAAGAAAGGCTATAAGAATAAGCCAGGAAATTATAAGCTTATGAGTGTGTAAGTTATTGGAAGGTACTCTATGGTTCAGGATGTGTAAGTATTTGGATAGACAGGACAGGTTAGGGATAGTCAACATGGCTTCTGTGAATGGTAGATCATGTCTAATAGATCTTATATAGTTTTTTTTTGAAGAGGATGCCAAGAAGATTGATGAAGAAAAGGCAGTGGATGTTGACTATGTGGACTTTAGAAAGGTCTTTGACAAAGTCCCACATGGGAGGTTAGTTTAGAAGATCAAGCACAAGAGATTCTGCAGGTGCTTGAAATCCAGAGTAACACACACAAAATACAGGAGGAACTCAGCGGGTTAGGCAGCATCTCTGGAGAGGAGTAACAAGTCGATGTTTCAGGCCAAGACCCTTCATACATCCCTCCAACATTCTGTGTGTATTATTCCAGAAGAATAAGATGCTTGGCATTCAGAATGAAGTAGCCAAGTGGATCCAACATTGGCTTAGTGGGAGAAGCCAGAGAGTGGTAATAGATGCTTGTCTGTCTGACTGGAGGCCTGTGATTAGTGGTGTGCCACAGGGAATGAGGCTGGGTTCTTTGTTGTTTGGCATCTATAATTAATGATTTAGATGATAATGCAGTAAACTAGATCAGCAAATTTGTGGATGACACCAAGATTGTGGGCATGGTGAACAGTGAGGAAGGCATTAAAGCTTTCAACGTGATCTTCTCCAGGTGGGAAAATGTGCTGGAAAAAATGGCAGATAGGGTTTAATGCAGACAAGTTTGAGGTGCTTCCCTTGAGGAAGACAGACCAGGGTAAGACTTTCATATTGAATGGTAGAGCACTGAGCTGTGTCGTAGAACAGAGGGAGCTGGGAATACAGATCCAAATTCTTTGAAAGAGCCACTGCAGGTAGACAGGGTCAGAAAAAGAGCTTTTGGCACATCCGCCTTAATAAATCAAGGAACTGAGTACAGGATTTGGGATGTTATGTTGAAGTTGGTGAAGTGGAATTTAGGGTATTGTGTGCAGATCTGGTCACCTACCGACGGGAAAAATATCAGCAAGCTTGAAAGAGTGCAGGAAAAAATTACACAGATGTTGCCAGGGCTTGAGGACTTGAATTACAGGGAAAAGTTGAATAGCTTAGGACTTTATCTCCTGGAGTGCCGAGGAATGAGAGGAGTACAAAATTATGACGGGTATCAGTAGGGTGAACACATACAGAATTTATTCCCTCAGGTTGGGTGAACTAGAACTAGTGGCCATTGGTTTCGAGTGAAAGGTGAAGTATTAGGCAGAATAGATACAAATGTTTGTAGCTTGGCATGGACTGGACGGGCCAGAGGGCCTGCTTCTGTGCTGTAGTGTTCTATTACCCCATCGGGGAACCTGAGAGCAAACTTCTTCAGAGAGTTGTGCAAGTGTGGAACGAGCTGCCAACAGAAGTGGTAGATATGGGTTCTGTAGTAACATTTAAGAAAAGTTTGGATAGGTACGTGATGAGAAGAGTTTGGAGGGCTGTGGTGCAGGTGCAGGTAGATGAGAATAGGCAGAAGATGAGTGGGATAGACTAGATGGACTGAAGAGCCTGTTTCTTTGCTGTAGTGTTCCTTGATTTAATGTGTCTATAAACACCAGAATGAGAGGGGTGGTGGATGGATCGACTGATGGATTTATATGCTGAAGGTTAAAGGAGAATAATGTAGACCATAACTGGCAAAGATCTACTGTGTCATGGGTCTGATTTTGTGTGTTATTTACTGCGTAATAATCAGGATTCTTCAGTAATGCTTTGTGAAGATAAGATCACAGTAAAGGCTTGTGAAAAGGGAGATTTTGTTAAAATTTTGCACTAGTCACAATCTGTAAATGCCAAATATTGAGACCTGTGGAATGCACTCTTGGTAAGAGAAGAAGTCACAAATAAAATAATTGCTGTCTTCATTGCCGCAGAATAGAGTAGATTCAAACCAGGACACTGTTGAAGTTATCTGAAGTGATCTAGAATGTCATTGACAAGAGGTTTCAGGAAAACAGGAAGGATTGATAGAACACCTTAATCACATCCTTGATGCTGTGATTTGGGTAAAAGAGATTCAAAGTAGGAAAGACATGAGAAATTAAAAAAACTTAGGGAAGGAAGTGGACAGTGTATACAGAAATAGACAGTGGAATTGAAAGGGTATTTCTGATGTTAATGAAAGTAGACGAAGTGTGCTAAGATAGCCTGAGGATGGGGTATTTCAGGAGGGCTGATAATTATTCAATATAAACTAGCATTGGGAAGAGGTTGTGGGGGCTCTTAAAGGAAGCATGTAGCTGAGGAACTATGAGACAAAATGATTTGAGGAAAGTGGTTTAGGAGGAAGATGCCAGGAGTTCTGTTGTATTGTTAAAAGCATGAAGTACAGGACTACGGCAGTGCCAACACACACAAATCGTTGCTCAGCTCACTTCTGAGACCCTTTTGAGAGGAAGTGAAAAGGAGAGTAAGTGCCGTTAATTATGGATAGGGACTATAATAATTAATTTGCAGGTAGAATGGAAAAGATTGAGAGTAATCAATGGGATTCAAGATTGTTTAATGTCGTTTCCAGTACACAAGTGTAAAGGGGAACAAAAGAATTGGATCTGATGCAGCACAAAGAAACACATTAAGACAAAGAACACAATAATAAAAAACAGAATAAATATAAATACATATGATAGCTTATAGATTGACTGTATGTCCATAAAGTGACGCTAGGTACAGGAATTTCTTTATATCAGGTGACTCTGACAGGAAATGATAAAGTAAAGGTGGTTGGGGAGGTGTTGATCAGCCTCACTGCTTGGGGAAGGTAACTGTCCTTGAACCTGGTGGTTCTGGCATGGCTGCTGCGTGGCCTCCTCCCTGATGGGATTGGGACAAATAGTCCGTGAACACTGTGGATGGAATCCTTCATGATGTTACTGCCCCTTTTACGGCAGCTTCCTGCATATATCTCCTTAATGGCAGGTAGGCTTCTGCCTGCGATGTGTGGGCAGTTTTGGCTGCCCTTTGTAGAGCATCCTGCCTGCCACACACGGTTTCCATACCAAACAATGAAGCAGTTTGTCAGGATGCTCTCTACTGATATTCAGTTTGCCAGAGCAGGTATTTAAGATCATCCGCATGGAATTCGCTACCAGAAACAGAATCTGGAAAGCCTTACAGTGGATATTTGCAAATAAACAGTTGAAATGAGACTTTGCCACATCAACACACACAAAATGCTGGAGGGAACTCAGCAGGCCAGGCAGCATCTAGGAAAAGAGTACGGTCAACTTTTTGGGAGGAACTGGGGTCCTGCCGAAGGGTTTCAGGCTGAAATGTTGACTGTACTCTTTTTGATAGATGCTGCCTGGCCTGCTGAGTTCCTCCAGCATTTTGTGTGTGTTGCTCAGATTTCCAGCATCTGCAGGTTTGCCCTCCTTTGCCACGGCAGTTCTTTGAGGAATAGGGCAGAGTGAAGAGCTCTGTCAGAAATCTGGAGAAGACACAGAATGTGCTGCATCCCTCCATTCAGCCATCTAATGTATGGTAATCCTTAGAATTAGGTTTTTAAAGTTTGTAATGAAACAAAAGAACATCAGGCAGATGAACAAAAGAACATCAAGTAGATAAACAAAGAAGTAGACCTGTAATGAGTGTACAAGGAGGTTTTGAATGGAGAAGGAGGGACTTCAGATCATCTGATCAAAGGAAGTTTCATGTTATTAAGATTTCTCATTGCTACCTGCATGGCTTTTTTCCAGCATGGGCGTACTGCTTTGCACTTGGCTGCTTACAAGGGGCACATTGATGTTGTACGAATTCTCCTGAAAGCAAGTTGTGATCTGGACATTCAGGATGATGTAAGTGACTACACTCTCCGCATTAGACTTCCTCATTTCTCACCTTCAATTTCGCACACTCTTCATGGTCAAGGTTGTTTGGTCAGCAATTGATGGAATCTCACAAAATAATTAAGTGTTCTTAAATTGTCAAAGCCAGGATATTTTATATTGTAAGCTTCTGTTGTGAATGATTTTTAATGCACCTGCTTTTCCTGTGGGTTTTAATAATTGATTAGAAGTTATCTTCAGTCATGTAGCAGCTATATGCGGTGGGGTAAATGCCTTTCTCAAAAGGCAGTAGTGAACAAGTTGGGACTGCACAAGAATATGTCACACTTCATTTACAGTAAACCTATGTTAATCTAGTGTACATCAGACTTTGCAACACACTTTAAATTCACTTCAAAAACATGTTACACATTGGAATAATATTTTTAATGAACCCACTGAGTTTAAAGGGAAGCTCAGAAAACAAGGCCCCGATAAATTTAAAGGGAACATGATAAACAGAGTCGGGTCAGTTTCAAGGGAACAAACTGAGCCAAGTTTAAAGGGAGCATGTGAACCACAATTTTGGTGAGTGGAATGGGGAGTGTGGGAGATCCAGCAATTGCATAGGAACGGAAACCTGCACAAGTGGATGGGGAGGATGACGATCACCACTTCATGAGCCAGATGCCAAACCGCTGGATTTCTGAATAGTCAGATAGCGAATTACAGCAGTTTTACTATATTGGATTTAATTTCAATATTTGCTGTTGTTTAATTCCTGAGGCTGAGCCCCTGGATATTGTACCTCGCCTTAGCTCTTTGAAAAAGTGTATTTGAAATAATAAGTAGCTTGTAATTTGCAGATTGCAGGTTTTCATTGTATCTGAGTTGCAGCGTCCAGAGGCATTCACGGTGTTCAGATTTGACATTACACTACAGCTATCAAATTGAATAAAAGTCCTCCTCGATCGTATTCATGGATAATAGTTATTCAATTTTGAAATAAAATCCACTTTTTCTGGATGCCTCTACCAGACAGGTTATTATTTATACCTTTTCCAAAGTTGCAGTAGGCTTTAAAAGTGTGTATGTTAAAAAAAATCTCAAAATGTGTTTTAATAAGTAATTTGTGTTTAATTTCAAGCTATTCGTTATATAGCCATGAAGATTAATAATTAAAAACTTACAGATTATGATGGATATATGTTTATCTTTTTGATAAAAATGTATTTTTAAAACCACTGCTGCCTGTGCCCCACGCCAGTGCGGGTAAGAACAGGATAATTTGGCAGATGAATGTGTGGCTGAGGAACTGGTGCAGGGGGCAAGGGTTCAGGTTTATGGATTATTGCAATCTGTTCTGGGGAAGGTATGACCTGTACAAAAGGGACGTGTTACACCTGAACCCGAGAGGGACCAATATCCGTGCAGGCAGATTTGCTGGAGCTGTTCATGAGGTTTAAACTAATTTGGCAGGGGGATGGGAACTGGAATGATAGTGCTGAGGCTGAGGTAGTTGGTTTACGGAGGCAGTGTGCAGTGAGACTGCTAGCAATGAGAAACTGATGATAGGGCAAAATTGCAGTCAACAAGATGAGTTGCAACGTAAAAGGCATGCAGAATCAAAAAGGGTGAGTACGGGACGGAAAGTATTATGTTGGAATGCACACAGTATATGGAATAAGCTAGGTGACCTTGTAGCACAGTTACAGGTTGGCATGTACAACGTTGTGGGCATCACTAAATTGTGGCTGTAAGAAGATTATAACTGGGAGCTTAACGTCCAAGGATACACGTTGTATCAAAAGGACAGGCAGGTAGGCAGAGGGGGTTAGCATGGCTCTGTTGGTAAAAATTGAAATCAAAACATGAGAAAGAGGTGACATAGGATCAGAAGGTGTTGAATTATTGTGGATAGAGCTAAGGAACTGCAAGGGTAAAAAGACCCTGATGAGAGTTGTATACAGACCCCCAAACAGTAGTAAAGATGTGGTCTGCAAATTGCAATGGGAGATAGAAAATGCATGTCAAAAGAACAATGTTACAAAAGTCATGGGGGATTTCAGTATGGAGGTAGATTGGGGGAAAATTAGTTTGGTGCTGGATACAAAGAGGAGGAATTTCTAAAATGGCTCCAAGATGGCTTTTTAGAGCAGCTCATGGTTGAGCCCAATAGTAGCTAATCTGATTAGGTATTGTGCAATGAGCCAGAATTGATTAGGGAGCTTAATGTAAAGGACCCCTTAGAGGTAAGAGATCATAATGTGATAGTATTCACCCTGCAATTTAAGAAGGAGAAGCTAAAGTCAGATATGTAAGTATAATAATAGAGTAAAGGGAATTACAGAGGCATGAGAGAGAAACTGGCCAAAACTGATTGGAAAGGAACACTAGCAGAGATGATGGCAGAGCAGCAATGGCTGGAATTTCAGAGAGCAATTCAGAAGGCACAGGATATGTACATCCCAAAAAGGAAGAAGTATTCCAAAGGCAGGATGACACAACCTTGGCTGACAAGAGAAGTTAAAGCCAACATAAAAGTGAAAGAGAGGGCATACAATAGGCCAAAAATTAGTGGGATTTGGGGAGCTTTTAAAAACCAACAGAAGACAAATAAAAAAAAGGAAAAGATGGAATATGAAAGTAAGCTAACCAATAATATATTTTAAAAAAAGATACTATAAGTTTCTTCATTTACATGAAAGTATAGAGAGGCAAGAATGGATATTGGTCCATTGGAAAAAGATGCTGGAGAGGTAGTAATGGGGGAAAAGGAAATGGAAAACACACTGAACTAATTATTTTGCATCAGTCTTCACTATGGAAGACACTAGCAGTACTGTGGAAGTTCCAGGTGTCAGGGGTCATGAAGTGTGTGAAGTTATCATAACTAGGGAGAAGGTTCTTGGGAAACTGAAAGGTCTGAAAGTAGATACATCACCTGGATCCAATAGTATACACCCCAGAGCTCTGTGGAAGCATTAGTAATAATCTTTCAAGAATCAATTGATTCTGGCATAGTTCCAGAGGACTGGAAAATTGCAAATGTTACTTCACTCTTCAAGAAGGGAGAGAGGTAGAAGAAAGGAAATTATAGGCCACTTAGTCTAACCTCAGTGGTTGGTAAGATGTTGGAGTAAATTGTTGAGGTTGTGGTTTCAGGGTTCTTGGAAGGCACATGATGAAATAGGTCATAATCAGCATGGTTTCCTTAAGAGAAAACCTTTCCTGACAAATTACTTGAATTCTTTGAAGAAATAACAAGCAGGATAGACAGAGGAGAATTAATTGATGTTGTGTACTTGGATTTTCACAAGGCCTTTGAGAAGATGCCACACATGGGACTGGTTAACAAGTTAAGAGCCATAGTATTACAGGAAAGATACTAACATGGATAGAGCTGAAATGGCAGGAGGCAAAAAGTGGAAATAAAGGGAGCCTTTTCTGGTTGGTTGTCAGTGACTAGTGGTGTTTCACAGGGGTCTATGTTGGGACCGCTTCTTTTTACGTTACATGTCCATGATCTGGATGATGGAATTAGTGGCTTTGTGGCCAAGTTTGTGGACAATACGAAGATAGATGGAGGGGCTTCATCTTTACAGTAGAGGAGGCCGCGGATAGACACACTCAGGTTGGAGGAACAACACTTTATATTTCATCTGAGTAGCTTCCAACCTGATGGCATGAACATTGACTTCTCAAACTTCCGCTAATGCCCCACCTCCCCCTTGTACCCCATCCGTTATTTATTTATATACTCTCATTCTTTTTCTCTCTCTCCTTTTTCTCCCTCTCACTATACCCCTTGCCCATCCTCTGGGTTCCCCCCCCCCCTTTTCTTTCTCCCCGGACCTCCTGTCCTATGATCCTCTCGTATCCCTTTTGCCAATCACCTGTCCAGCTCTTGGCTCCATCCCTCCCCCTCCTGTTTTCTCCTATCATTTCGGATCTCCCCCTCCCCCTCCCACTTTCAAATCCCTTACTCACTCTTCCTTCAGTTAGTCCTGACGAAGGGTCTCGGCCTGAAACGTCGACTGTACCTCTTCCTAGAGATGCTGCCTGGCCTGCTGCATTCATCAGCAACTTTGATGTGTGTTGCTTGAAATTCTGGCATCTGCAGATTTCCTCGTGTTTGCGTGAAGTAATATTGAGGCTTTATAAGGCCAAATGGCCTAATTCTGCTCCTATATTTAATGGTCTTATGGTCTTTAAGCAATGGTTGCTATATAGCACGGTTGGAAACTGCACACAGCAAATTCCATGGTGGTAACCCATGATGATGTAGTCTTGGGATAACTACCTTGTCCTTAGAAGTAATAATGTATGTGCCCACTGTATGTTTAACGACATGAAGCTTCTTTTTGCATGGTTGGTTAGTTACATTATATGCTTCGACGTGTACAGTTAACTTTGCATTTCCTTAAGGCATTTCATTCCACTTAGTTTTCACCTCTGCCCCACTCGTTCACCTTGCCTGCTTAACTATGTCTATTTAAATTCTAATCTCTCAGCATGCTTCACAAATCAGTGTCTTCAGAATTATAGAATATTGCATTCACCATTCTGACCCAGTAGCATTCTACAACTATCAGGTGAATCTGTATTTTTAATATGAATGGGATTGGGATTGTGGCTTGGTCATGGAAATAAATACCGTCTGAATAGTCATCTGGGTATTGGTTCACCATTAATGCAACAACATTGATGTTTCAGCACTGAGTGGAGCTGCAATTTTGACTTGGATAGAAATTTTAAAAATGGGGAAACGAAGACAAAAAAATTGAATGAAATAAAAGAGTAATAAATCTGGAGCATTCTGTGTTTATAAATCAGAATCAACTTTATTATCACTGTCTTAATGATGTGAAATTTGTTGTTTTGTAACAGCAGTACAGTATAGTAATATAAGGATTTTATATAACTGTGATTGCAAAATTAATAACTAGTGCAAATATAAGGCAGTGTTCATGGATTCATGAACCATCAGAAACCTGACGGTGAGGGGGAAGAAGCTGTTTCTAAATCATATGGTGAGGATCCTTGCTATAGGCCTATTGAGCCACATTTCATTTCCTTTTTATCAGGGGCTAAAGATGCTTGCAAAGGAATGGTTTGGATTTAACGTCTTTGCATTGTCTGTTGAAGTGTTACCAGGCAACTAATGTTCCAGCAATGTTAAAATTCATTAACTGAATTCCTGCAGTTTTAAAGTGTTTTACTTTTGGTCTAATTTGGAGAAAACAAAGTTTAGCCCAATTCAGACCTCTAGTGGCCTAAAGTGGAATTGCCTTAAATTTTAAACCAATTAGATTTTTCTCTGGATAAAACAATCACCTAGATAATTGTTCTCCTCTGTTGACCAATCATCTAAAGCCTTATTTAAACCCCAATCGTTTTTGTAATTGGCCAGTAATGATGCGCACAGTATGGTAGTTATATATTGTTGAGAATATTTTCTTCTCTTCTCATAATTGAGGATGACTTGGTTGCTTGACAGTTTTGAGGTGGCTGATGAAGCCATGTGCCTCACATGAGCAGAAGCTGCTTGATAGGTTGAATTAGTGGTATGGTAAATAGTGTGCTCCTGCTGTTTCAGTGTCTCTGGACAAAGAAACTCAATTCCATAATTTCACAATCCTCTGGCTAAAGAAATGTCTCCGCATCTCTGTTTTAAATGGACACCCCTCTATCCTGAGGCTGTGCCCTCCTTTCCTAGACTCCTCCACCATGGGAAACATCCTTTCCACGTCTACTCTGTCTAGGCCTTTCAACTTTCGAAGGGTTTCAATGAGATACCCCCTCATTGGGGAGGGGAGGAGAAGATAGCGACGCGACGTGACGCAGCGCGTGCGGCGGCTCTGAAATGATACCGTATTTGTTAAATAGGTACCATGCACAAGCCTGATTTGATGGAGACAGACGTGAGAAGCATGGAGGAACATCTGGAGAAACTTCTGAAATGCCTGCTTCGCTGCCGCTGCTACTGTGCAATCGAGAATCTCCGGAGGGGAAGGCCCCAAATCCTCAGCTTTGCCTATTGCTTGTTGCCAGGTCCGGGGTCGAAGTGCTTGGCAGAGATGGTGCTCGGTGCTCGGTGTTGGAGGGCTGATTGGAGGCTCGAAAGTTTTGGACGGGTTTGGGCCAAGAGCTGACTGTGGCTGGGTGCTTCCAGGGTGCTGCATCGGCAAGTTTGCAGCACTGGAGGTTCATGGCAGGGAGAGTTTCTTCCTTCTACCGTCTGCGTGAGATGATGGGACTTTCAAGAGACTTTGAGACTTTTTTTTACCATGCCCATGGTCTGTTCTTTATCAAATTACGGTATTGCTTTGCACTGTTGTAACTGTATGTTATAATTATGTGTTTTTTGTCAGTTTTTTTAGTCTTTGTTTGTCTTGTGTTTCTGTGATATCATACTGGAGGAGCATTGTATCATTTCTTAATGCATGCATTACTAAATGACAATAAAAGAGGACTGCGTGTCCTCATAACCTAATCCTTCTAAATTACAATGAGTGCAGATCCAGAGCTGTCAAACATTCCTCGTATGATAACACTTTAATTCCCGGAATCATCCTTGTGAACCTTTTCTGAACCTTCTCCAACTTCAGCACATCTTTTCTTCAATGAGGGGCCCAAAGCTATTCACAATACTCAAGTTGAGGCCTCACCAGTACCTTTATAAACCCTCAGCATCGCATCCCTGCTCTTGTATTCTAGACCTTTTGAAATGAATGCTAACGTGGCATTTGCCTTCCTCACCTCCGGCTCAACCTGCACGTTAACCTTTAGGTTGTTCTGCACAGGGACTACCAAATCCCTTTGCATCTCAGATTTTTAGATTTTCTCCCCATTTGGAAAATAGTCTGCATATTTTATCTCTTTTACCAAAGTGCATGACCATGCACTTGCCACTTTCTTGCCTGTCCTGCTAATCTGTCTAAGTCCTTCTGCAGCCTGCCTGTTTCCTCAATACTACCTGCCCCTCCACCAATCTTTGTATCATGTGCAAACTTGGCAAGAAAGCCATCTATTCCATCATCTAGGTCATTAATGTTGTTGTTCATCCATCGTCAACATTGATGAGGACCTTGACACCGTCATAATGATGTCGAGACTAGTGCTTGATTTGGATTTAAGTGAGGGAGAGTTGCGCAGCGTCAGCCTCACTCTCTCTTCCCAATTCCCATCTGGATCCAGTGGCAATACAGAGTCGTTAAGTCATTAATTTACAGCATAAAAAGAAGTGGTCCCAACACCGACCCCCGCGGAACCCACTAATCACTGGCAGCCAACCAGAAAAGGATCCTTTTATTCACACTCACTGCTTCCTACCAATCAGCCAATGCTCTAACCATGCCAATAACTTCCCTTTAATATCATGGGCTCTTAACTTGGTAAGCAGCCTCATATGTGGCACCTTGACAAAAGCCCAAATACACAATGTCCACTGCATCCCCTTTATCTGTCCTACTTATAATCTCCTCAAAGAATTCCAACAGGTTCTTCAGGCAAGAATTCCCCTTAAGAAAAACATGTTGACCTTGTCCTGTCTTGTCCTGTGTCACCAAAGTACTCCATAACGTCATCCTTAACAATTGACTCCAACATCTTCCCAACCACTGAGGCCAGGTTAACTGGTCTATAATTTCCTTTCTACTGCCTTCCTCCTTTCTTAATTTTTGCTTTGTTATATGCCCTCTCTTTTGCTTTTACATTAGCTTTGACTTCCCTTGTCAGCCACGGTTGTACTATTTTGCTATTTGAATATTTCTTTGTTTTTGGAATACATCTGTCCTGCACCTTCTCAATTTTTTTTTCGGAAACTCACACCATTGCTGCTCTGCTGTCATCCCTGCCAGCATTTCTTACCAACTTACTTTGGCAGTCTCCTCTGTCATACCACTGTAATTTCCTTTACACCACTGAAATACAGCTATGTCATACCTGACTCTCTTTCTATCAAATTTCAAGTTGAACTCAATCATATTGTGATCACTGTCTCCTATGGGTTCTTTTACTTTAAGCTCTCTAATCACCTCTGGTTCATTACTTTAACACCCAATCCAGTGTAGCTGATCCCCTAGTAAGCTCAAGGACAAATTGCTGTAAAAAGCCATCTTGTAGGCATTCAATGAACTTGCTCTCGAGATCCATTATCAATCTGATTTTCCCCAATCAGAATCTCCCAGGACTATCATAACATTGCCCTTTTCACATGCCTTTTCTACTTCCCCTTCTAACCTATCATCCACATCCCAGCTACTGTTGGGAGGCCTGTAAGTAACTGCCATTGGGTCATTTTACCCCTGCAGTTTCTTAACTCAACTCACAAGGACTTAACATCTTCCGATCCTATGTCACATATTTCTACTGATGTGATGCCATTCTTTACCAGCAGAGCCACACCACCCTCTCTGCCTACCTTCCTATCCCTCTGATACAATGTGTGATGTTGGACATTCAGCTCCCAACTACAACCATCCTTCAGCCATGATTCCGTGATGGCCACAACACCATACCTGACAATCTGTAATAGTGCTACTAGACCATCCACCCTATTTCTTATACTCTGTGCATTGAGATAAAACACTTTTACTGTGTTTGCTGCCTTTTTGATTCTGCATTCCTAATGCACTGATACTCACCCTGCTGGCTGCAATTTTGTTCTACCGTCTGCCTGCCCTTCCAGAGAGCCTGACTGCAAGCTATCTTTACTTTTTTACCATCTGTCCTATCCTGAGTCCAATCACTCTGGTTCCCACCCCACTGCCAAATTAGTTTAAACCCACCTCAACAGCTCTAACAAACCTGCCCGCGAGAATATTGGTCCCCCTCGGGTTCAGGCGTAACCCGTCACTTTTGAACAGGTCAAACCCCCACAAAAGAGATACCAATGATCTAAGAACCTGAAGCCCTGCCCCTGCACCAGCTTCTCAGTCAAGCATGAATCTGCCAAATTAACCTGTTTCTACCCTCACTTGTGCATCTCACAGGCAGCAATCCAGAAATTACTACCCTGGAGGACCTGCTTCTCAGCTTTCTACCTAGCTCTCAATTCTCTTTTCAGGACCTCTTTGCTTTTCCTTCCTATGTCTTTGGTACCAAGATGTACCAAGACATCTGGCTGCTCTCCCTCCCTTTCTTAAATGCTGTGGACACAATCCGAGACATCCCTGGCCCTGGCTCCATGGGGGCAACATACCATCCAGGTGTCCTGTTCACATCCAGAGAATGTTCTATTTTCCAAGTTTTGTCAATGAGAATGAGGTTATACAAGACAACAAGCCTTATAGTCAACACATGCACCACTACACTACCAATCTGTCCTGGTTGCACAAAGTTATTGACGAAACTTGGAAAATAGAACATTCTGTGGCTGTGAACAGGACAAGGAGGCTGTCCTCAATCTCCTCCCAGTAGCCAGAATTCCAGTGTGAGTTCTATCCATGAAGAAGCACAGTGCTCCTCACTGATTGACATGCCACAACTAAGGCAAGTAGCAACACTGGCCTTAAAATTCTTCTCAGATTTGGCTGATCTCAGCAGATAGTCTCCATTGTACACTTGTTTACGTTTTCTAACCAATGGGTGCACTCAGATCAAATCCTAGTGTAAAATGGAATTAAGAGAGCTTGTTACAATCTCTCTGACTGTAATGCTACAGCTATTCTCCAACGAGCTTCCTGCTGGAGTTGAGTTAATCTAAGGAACAGAAACAAGAAAGATATTGCTAGTACCATGTTACCATTTGTGTGATTTTCCTTTGACTTTAGTATACAAATTCTACAGAAAATAACTCCCAAACTCCCAAGTTCACTTTTAAGATCCACCCGAAATGTTGCACAAGGCATGAGTTATGAGATGTCAGAAGCAGAAAATTGTGGGAGGGTAATTTTGGCGTCTGGAGAATGTTTTAAGGATTCGAAGAAAATGGGGAATTTGACTTTAACAAATTACTAGACAAGGAAAATTTAAGGCACTCAAGGATAGCAAGTTCTGAATGTTGGTCAGATTTTCAACAGTCAGCTGAATTTGAATGCTTGAGTAAATGAGATGAATACTTTTGTTATTGAGTCATTCCTGCAATTTTAAATGATAGACTTGGCCACCCGATACTAAGTGCACAGTTTATTTCAAATATTGTTGATTTTAATTTCAGCATGAAGCCCAAAGGAGCACCCAAAGGTTTGTGTCAAACATCCCAATCAGAGCTGAATACCAAATAAAATACAAATTGAGATGAGGAGGGTTGGCAGAGAATAGGGACTGATGAACTGGTTTATTTCAGACAAGTGGAGTTCTCTTCTTTACGTCTAGCAGTTCGACATATGCCGAATTTACATGAAGCATATGTTATGACATAGTGTTGTAAAAAGGGAAAGTATGGAGCAGGGGCCAGATTTGCTGTTACTTACTCTTAATTAGTACAGACAAGGGGATGATGCCAACACCAAGGTTACTGTCTGAGATTTGCTGCCATACCATTAGGTTAGCAAAAGCCAAAACTCAAAGTCTGGCTTATTTAACTCATAGAATTCAATAGTGTATTTAGCAACAGAGATAAAAGCTACATTTGTCAACTTAAATCATCACGTTTTAAGGAAAATGCTGAATTAACCTATTGTGTTGAAGATACATTGTCTCAAGCCTGCATTCTCATTATCTGAAGTATTAATTTAAAATATCTCCACTTTTCTTTGTCTATTCTGTCTTTACCTCACAGCTTTAACCAGAGCTTTAATTTCCAGCAATTTGTTACGCAAAATATTTTAAAGTCAGCACATGCGATAGTTAACAATAGTTACCTGCTGACTGCCCTTATGTGGCATAATCTGGGCAATTATTTCTTAAATTCAACATAATTTGCACCATTTCATGTACTTGATAGCTGCTTTTACTTCAAAGTTCAAAGCTCAAAGTAAATTTATTATCAAAGTAATATGTCACTATGTATAACCCTAAGATTCATTTTCTTGCAGGCAATCCCAGTAAATACAGGAAACACAATAGAATCATTGAAAGACCACATTCACCAAGACAGATAACAACCAAAGTGCAAAAATCAACAAACTGTGTAAATACAAAAAGAAAGAAAAAAATAAGTATGTGATAAATATTGAGAACATGAGATGAAGAGTCCTTGAAAGTGATTTCAGTTCAGTGATGGTGCGAATGAAGTTGAATCAAGTTATCCTGGGTTCCTGTACCTCCTTCCTGACTGCAGCAGTGACACGAGAGCATGGCCTGGATGATTGGGGTGTTGATGATAGATACTACTTTCCTGTGATAGCACTGTGTAGATGTGCTCAGTGGTGGGGCAGACTTTACCTATGATGGACTGGGCCATACCCACTACTTTTTGTAGGATTTTCTGTTCAAGGGCATTGATGTTTCCGTTCCAGGGCATGATGCAGCCAGTCAATATACTCTCCACACATCTGTAGAACTTTCTCAGAGTTTTAGGTAACATGCTGAATCTTCGCAAACTTCTAAGGAAGTAGAACTTCTAGACTAGTTCCTGAGGATTGGAGAGTGGTTAATGTAACCCCGCTTTTTTAAAAAGGGAGAGAGAAACCGGGGAATTATAGACTGGTTAGCCTAACATCGGTGGTGGGGAAAATGCTAGAGTCAGTTATCAAAGATCTGATAACAGCACATTTGGAAAGCAGTGAAATCATTGGACAAAGTCAGCATGGATTTGTGAAAGGAAAATCATGTCTGACGAATCTCATAGAATTTTTTGAGGATGTAACTAGTAGAGTGGATAGGGGAGAACCAGTGGATGTGGTATATTTGGATTTTCAAAAGGCTTTTGACAAGGTCCCACACAGGAGATTAGTGTGCAAACTTAAAGCACACGGTATTGGGGGTAAGGTATTGATGTGGATAGAGAATTGGTTGGCAGACGGGAAGCAAAGAGTGGGAATAAACGGAACCTTTTCAGAATGGCAGGCAGTGACTAGTGGGGTACCGCAAGGCTCAGTGCTGGGACCCCAGTTGTTTACAATATATATTAATGACTTAGACGAGGGAATTAAATGCAGCATCTCCAAGTTTGCGGATGACACGAAGCTGGGCGGCAGTGTAAGCTGTGAGGAGGATGCTAAGAGGATGCAGAGTGACTTGGATAGGTTGGGTGAGTGGGCAAATTCATGGCAGATGCAATTTAATATGGATAAATGTGAGGTTATCCACTTTGGTTGCAAAAACAGGAAAACATTATTATCTGAATGGTGGCCGATTAGGAAAAGGGGAGGTGCAACGAGACCTGGGTGTCATTATACACCAGTCATTGAAAGTGGGCATGCAGGTACAGCAGGCGGTGAAAAAGGGAATGGTATGCTGGCATTTATAGCAAGAGGATTCGAGTACAGGAGCAGGGAGGTACTACTGCAGTTGTACAAGGCCTTGGTGAGACCACACCAGGAGTATTGTGTGCAGTTTTGGTCCCCTAATCTGAGGAAAGACATTCTTGCCATAGAGGGAGTACAAAGAAAGTTCACCAGATTGATTCCTGGGATGGCAGGACTTTCATATGATGAAAGATTGGATCAACTAGGCTTATACTCGTTAGAATTTAGAAGATTGAGGGGGGATCTTATTGAGACATATAAAATCCTAAAGGGATTGGACAGGCTAGATGCAGGAAGATTGTTCCCGATGTTGGGGAAGTCCAGAACGAGGGGTCACAGTTTGAGGATAAAGGGGAATCCTTTTAGGACCGAGATGAGGAAAAGCTTCTTCACACAGAGAGTGGTGAATCTGTGGAATTCTCTGCCACAGGAAACAGTTGAGGCCAGTTCATTGGCTATATTTAAGAGGGAGTTAGATATGGCCCTTGTTGCTAAAGGGATCAGGGGGTATGGAGAGAAGGCAGGTACAGGGTTCTGAGTTGGATGATCAGCCATGATCATACTGAATGGCGGTGCAGGCTCGAAGGGCCGAATGGCCTACTCCACCTATTTTCTATGTTTCTATGTTTAAGTAGAGGCACTGCCATGTTTTCTTCATAATGGACATTACTTGCTGGACCCAGGACAGATCCTCTGAAGTGATAACACCAAGGAATTTAAAGTTGTTGACCCTCTCCAACTCTGATCCCCTGATGTGGACTGGCTCATGAATTTCTGGGTTTCTCCTACTGAGGTCATTAATCATCTCCTTGGTCTTGCTGACATTGAGCAAGAGGTTGTTGTGTCAACACTTATCCAGATTTTCAAACTCTCTGTCATATGCTGATTCTGTGGAATGGTTCTCCATAATTCCACTTCTATCAATTTTTTCTTCTCCTGACTACTTAATGCAAATTATACCTTAGCTCTTGTGATTAGTAAGGAAATCTAATTTGACAAGTTCTAATTCAAGCCAATTTTTGTACAGCAGTAAACTTTAGCATTTTATCATTGTTTGAAGTATTTTAAGTACTACAGCAGTAAACATTATTTTACCACATTGCGGTAATAAATAGGCAAAGCATTATATATAAGTCGACCAACTGAAACACTCTCATGGGTATTAATCCACTTTTATTTGAACTACAGGGTTTGCAACAGAGATGAGGCAAGGGTCCCTGAACATACATAAGTCTTGGGATCTGATGATGTAATTCTGATTACAGATTATACAGGTGCATGGTGCTGCAGGGGCAGCTTGTGCCAGGCAACTGCAGAATCGGCTCAGAATAATGTTTTTTACAAGTCTGGAGGAGTAAGAAAGTTGATAGTAATTTGTGTAAGATTAACAGCATGTAAAGGAGTCCCGATACCCTATTAAATTATTGAGTTGTCTGTTAAGCAGTCTAGGCAATATATTCATGTGTCAAAATGACGCACAAACTCTAATCTCTCTAAATTGTGATAATTGATTCCTTATTTTTCATCTTTGATTCTCTGAAACAGAGTGATCAAACAGCTCTACATCGGGCAGCTGTTGTGGGCAACACAGAGGTTATCTCGGCACTAATTCTTGAGGGGTGTTCTCTGGACCGGCAGGATAAGGTGAGGAATACTTCATAAATTATTTGGTGTTTTACCATTCTTAGGAATTGTGTCCAAAATGAACAATTCACCGGCGGTTGACAATAAATGGAGTCTCACTCAGTGAGGGCATTGGCTGTTTTGGAAAATGGCTAAATCATGTGGCATACAAGTGCAGACTCTGGAAAAGTTTCATTTTACATCAAAATGTAGAATATTTGATGTTGATGCCCCAAGTGTTCCATTTTTCCACAGATATCCCTTTAAAATATAGTATTCTAGATTCATAACTAATAGTCAAAGTTTACCTCCAAGAAGAGATATCAGAATCAAAATCAGGTTTATTATTACTGACATACAGAATGTACGTTGTGAAATTTGTTGGTACGTGGCAGCAGTACAGTGCAATACATAAATATACAATCAATTCTTATATATCATAAGTAGTGCAAAAAGAGAGCAAAAATAGTTGTGGTAATTGGTTTACTGTGCATTCAGAAATCTGATGGAGGAGAAGAAACAGGTCCTGAAATATTGTGTGTGTATCTTTAGGTTCCTGTACCATCTCTCTGGTAGTAATGAGAAGAGGGCATGTCCTGGGTGGTTGGGGTCTTTAATGATGGATGTTGCTTTTATGAGACATAGCCTTTGGAAGATGTCCTCGGTGGTGGAAAGGCCATGATGGAGTGGACTGAATTTACAAACTTCTGCAGCTTTTTCTGATCATATGCAGTGGCCCCTGCATACCTGACAAGAGATGCAACCAGTTAGATGAGAACTGATGTGGTCATTCAGTGGAATTAACATCATCTGCTATCCGATTATCAAGGTCATATGAATCCACGTGGACCAGAATTTGAGTTGAAGCTGTCACATAATTGCCATGCTTACTTCACCACCAGTTCAAAATGAAGAGTCTCTTCTGACATTGTGAGAGCATCTTCACCACACAGCCTGAATTTCAGTTTAAAATATTCACCACTTTGCTGTCAGGGTAATACAAAATGGGCAATTTTAGCGATGCCCACAGCCAGAAGTAAAAATCAAATTAAAAAGAAAAGTATCAAATATTTTTCATGTTTTCTTCTTTAAGATAAATATGAGGGTAACCTTAACTGTACAAGTATTTGCCCCCAGTCTGTGGCATGTTGTTCTGTATCGCTGACCCTTTTCTGTCGATGTTCTGTCTCAGGATGGTAACACTGCTCTGCACGAAGCCAGCTGGCATGGATTCAGTCACTCTGTCAAGCTCTTGGTCAAAGCAGGAGGAAATGTTCATGCAAAGAATCAGGTTAGGAGGAAGTATTGCATTTTGGAAGACTTTATATTTTTTTAAATTAATTATTCCAATAGACTGTGTAATGGATTGATTGTGACACTCACTACACGCTGGAGGAACTCAGCAGGTCGGGCGACATCCGTGGAAAAGATCGGTGGACGTTTCGGGCCGGAACCCTTCATCAGGACTGTAGGGGGAAGGGGCAGAGGCCCTATAAAGAAGGTGAGGGGAGGGTGGGAAGGAGAAGGCTGGTAGGTTCCAGGTGAAAAACCAGTAAGGGGAAAGATAAAGGGGTGGGAGAAGGGAAGCAGGGAGGTGACAGGCAGGAAAGGTGAAGAAGGAATAGGGGAAAACACAATGGGTAGTAGAAGGAGGCGGAACCATGAGGGAGGTGATAGGCAGCTGGGGGAGGGGGCAGAGTGACATAGGGATAGAGGAAGGGAGGGGGAGGGAATTACCGGAAGTTGGAGAATTCTATGTTCATACCAAGGGGCTGGAGACTACCTAGACGGTATATGAGGTGTTGCTCCTCCAACCTGAGTTTAGCCTCATCATGGCAGTAGAGGAGGCCATGTATGAACATATCAGAATGTCCTCCATTTCCCGCACTTCAGCCCTCACCCCACCCTCCCGCCACTACAACAGGGACGGAGTTCCCCTTGTCCTCACCTACCACCCCACCAGCCTCCGGATCCAGCACATTATCCTCCGCAACTTCTGCCACCTTCAACAGGATCCCACCACTAAGCACATCTTTCCCTCTCCATCCCTCTCCACTTTCCGCAGGGATCGGTCCCTCCGCGACTCCCTGGTCCACACGTCCCCCCCCACTGATCTCCCACCCGGCACTTATCCCTGTAAGCGCAAGTGCTACACCTGTCCCTACACCTCCTCTTCAGGACCCCAAACAGTCCTTCCTTATCTATTGCATCCGGTGCTCCCGGTGTGGCCTCTTCTACATTGGTGAAACCCGACACAGATTGGGGGACCGCTTCGTGGAGCACCTCCACTCTGTCCGCCACAACAGACAGGATCTCCCTGTAGCCACCCACTTCAACTTTGCTTCCCACTCCCATTCAGATATGTCCATACGTGGCCTCCTCTACTGCCATGATGAGGCTAAACTCAGATTGGAGGAGCAACACCTCATGTACTGTCTAGGTAGTCTCCAGCCCTTTGGTATGAACATAGAATTCTCCAACTTCCGGTAATTCCCTCCCCCTCCCTTCCTCTATCCCTATGTCACTCTGCCCCCTCCCCCAGCTGCCTATCACCTCCCTCATGGTTCTGCCTCCTTCTACTACCCATTGTGTTTTCCCCTATTCTTTCTTCACCTTTCCTACCTATCATCTCCCTGCTTCCCCTCCCCCACCCCTTTATCTTTCCCCTTACTGGTTTTTCACCTGGAACCTACCAGCCTTCTCCTTCCCACCCTCCCCCCCACCTTCTTTATAGGGCCTCTGCCCCTTCCCCCTACAGTCCTGACGAAGGGTTCCGGCCCGAAACGTCGACCGATCTTTTCCACTGATGCTGCCCAACCTGCTGAGTCTTTCCAGCGTGTTGTGAGTGTTGCTTTGACCCCAGCATCCGCAGATTATTTTGTGTAACAGATTGATTGTGACCGCTGGTGCAATACACATATTAATATGGGTAAAATCAGGAGAGATGTGGAATGGGCAGCTAACAAATGTTTACTCTATTTCACAAAGCCCAACTCTACCTATGATGTCTTACAGGGAGTGATTTATTTAAAATATCATCCTTCAACAGTTAACTTGTAGTGTCTTCTAATTCTTGCAGGAAAAAATTCCAGGTAAAAGGACTTAGAAGTTTTCACACTAACACAGATAATTGTTTCTTCAAATTGAGTTTTGTATAGTTCTGCATATTTGCACAAAAATGAAGTTCAAAGGAAAATTTAAGCCTTACAGGTTCATGTTCCAGAAAATGACCTATCCTTTAAAATTGTAATATCTTATAGATACCAATCAATGAACTTATTTATGAGAAAGAAAATCATTTCTAAACAAACAGTCTTGTTAGCCCAGAAACATTGCTTTTTCCCATCATGTACCAAGTAACTATATAATTGTTGTATTTGCTTCCTCCATAATTTAACTAGTACATTCCCAGTAATAACAACTTGCTGCATTAAATTTCTCTATAACCACTCTATATATTCTAATGGTAGTTACCTCAAGCCTGTACCATTTGGTTAATGAGTCTTGCAGATCCAAAGTCAAACTTTTCTAATTTCACAACTTTGAACAATTCAGTCAAAGCATCTGATAATTTTTTGTCACTATGCATAATTGTACCTGTTGCTGTTTTAGTAAATCTGCTTTATGCATTTTCTAAAATGTTAGTAACACTTCAGCTGGAGCTTAATTGGTGTTCCATAAAGGTTCGTATAACTTGCTGGCTTTTGCTATGTTACATTGTAATAACGTTAGGGTACTGAGATCCTGTGTATAGCCTGTGTTATAATCCTTCATTGCAATTCTCTGCTGAATATTTGAAAAGTAAAAGTGGCTGCTTCTCATGACTAGCTTGTGGTTTATTTCACTTTGACAACTCCAGTGTTTCCATCATTACTATTCAATTCTCGGACCTACTTAAAAAAACTGATATGATGGCCTCTCTTTTAATACAAGGATCCCCCATACTAAATTAACCACCTTTTCTACTTATTCTCCCAAATTTAGGTATTTGAAAATTTAAACAACAACATCATTCAAAGTTAAAGTAAAACTTATTATAAAAATTTATTATTATTATTACAATTTATTATGTTACCAAATGCTATCTTGGAGATTTATTTTCTTGCAAGTATTTACAGGAAAATAAAGTACAATAGAATTTATGAAAAATTAAGGATAAGACTGATGCAACGAAAGTGTAAAAGAACACAAACTTGTGCAAATTAACAATAAATAAATAAAGAAACAAACAATTAAATTCTTAAAAGATACTAAAAACATGAGTTGTAAAGTCCTTGAAGGTGAGTCTGTAGGTGTGGGATCGGTTCAGAGTGGTGGTGAATGAAGTTATCCATGCCCGTTCAGGAGTCTGATGGTTGCAGGGTAATATCTGTTCCTGAATCCAGTCATCTGGGTGCTAAGGCTGCTGTACCTCCTTCCCAATAGCAGCGGCAAAACTCCCACCACCGTTGAGCTCATCTACATGGAGCCCTGCCACAACAAAACAGCATCCATCATCAAGGATCCCTTCCATCCAGGCCAGGCACTTACTGTGGCAGGGCTCCACGTAGATGTGCTCAATGGTGGTGGGGCTTTTGCCTGTGATGAGCTGGGCTGCATCCACCACTTTCTGTAGGCTTTTCTGCTTTCTCTATTTCTAATAAGCGTGCAATAGTCTGTTACACTGCTGGACCAGAGAACTGGATTAACTTTCAGACAAGCAAACATTGAGTGGCACTTAATTGAGATGGAGCTTGCTCTAGCCCACTTCCCAACAACCATCAGGCAGGCAATCGATGTTAATGGCTTATAAAAGTCACAAGGAATGAAAAAAATGCACACGTCTTCTTCTGTCTTTTTTTTCTAAATTCTCTTTACAGTCATGCATATTTTCTTTTCAGTTTTGTTTATTTTTAAAAGAATGCAACCTAAACGTCTGAGGCAAGAAGCAAACTGCTATAGACACTTGGTGGTTGAGCAGTATCTGTAGAAGCAAAGGAACTGTTGACATTCTGGTCTAGTACCTGCATCATGAGTGAAAATGTAGAGGGGAGAGATCCAATCTAAAGAGAGGCGATAGATGGGACAATGTGAGGAAGGGGTTGATGTCCAGACTGGAGGGATAGAGCTAGGGGGGAGATGGGTGATAGATAGTGACAGATGAGGAGAAAGAAGGTGGAGTCAGGTGGGACATAAGGAGGGTGGAGGTGAAACAGGCTGGAAGGTTGAGCAGAAACTAAAGGATGTAGGGATCTGATAAGTAAGGAAGGTAGTCAGAGGGTTGAAGGGTAAATAGAATGAAGCTGGGTGACCTCTCACAGTTGGGGTTGTACTAATAGTAGTAGACGCCAGGGGGAGAAAGAAAGGAGCACACTGTGGGTTAACTGAACGTGGACAATTCAGTGTTCATACAGGCGGGTAGTAGACCATGTAGGTGAAATACGAGTTGATATTTTACTTATGTAGCATTTAAAATTTTTGATGTATTTGAGATTAATTGCTATGAAAAAGAGTTTATTTTTTTCATACACAAGCCTTAGCAGGTTTAACCTCTGTTAAGAATTGCATGCAACTGCTTGGCTACAATTAATAAATCAATATATGGGAAAGCAGAACTACATACTTTTAAAATGCGCTTAACAAAAAATCGCTCTCTTTAGTGACTTTTCAATCTTATATCTCACTTAAGGCGGGCAACATAGCTCTCCACTTGGGTTGTCAGAATGGCCATTCCCAGACCTGTCGTGTATTGTTACTGGGAGGATCTAGACCTGACATTAAGAACAGTGTAAGTGAGGATCTTTTAATATTTATATTTATTCATATTTAGAGATTTTTAAAAAAGAGAAGGCATCTTGCTATCATTCAAGACATAATATTGGCTTATGTTCAGCCTGGCTTGAAATCTTTCTGTTTTGCAGATGGGAGACACATGTTTACATGTTGCAACACGCTATAATCATGTGGCTATTATTAGAATCCTCCTGAGTGCTTTCTGTTCTGTCAGTGAGAAGAATCAGGTCAGTGTGCAAGACTATGATCCCTGTACTCTATGTTGTCAATTATTGTAAGTCTAAAATATTAATAGGCTATTGACTGCCAGTAATAAAGTGAATAATTTGGTAAATAAGAATAGTAGCCTTTTACACGTGTGCTGCATAAACAGTACACATACAATAATATGTTCCATTGCAATTAATTTCTGTTTAAAGTTTAACATAAAGTATGACAAACAGATTACTGTATTTCATATGTGTTACATTCAGAATTTTCATAGATATAAATATCAGATCAGTCAGTAAATACACTTATTTGAAAAGACAATTAAGTTTTAATTTATGTGCAGATACTTGCCAAAATGCAAAATAATAAGTTCAAATTTAACAGGTGCATTGCATGTCTGCATTCCGCCCTCAGTTGTTCCAACAATGTAATCTTTTGATTTGCCAATCCAATTTCTTTTGATTTACGGAAACAAAAAAACTTAAACAGGTCAATATTGGCACCGAAATGATGTGAACCAGCTCGCGTATTCCAAATGGCAACAAGATGGGAAATAGGTCACACATTTGAAAAACTGTTAATATTTCACCTCAAGGCTACAAGTTCTTCCACTTGCACCATTGTGCTGCCCTACATTAAACATGTCAGGGGCTTTGTTGTAGTTCAACTTTTCAGGCTGTTTAATGGAGGAATTACAGGCATATCCATTCCAGTCACCAGATTTAATCCAATCACTGATTTTGAAGATGCACATATTTGAAAGCACCCTACCCCACATCTGAGAGTATTGGATAAGGAAGCCTTTCTTGAACACATCTCTGGGTAGTGCATTAGATGAGCTAAATTTCTGATGCTACTGTTTTGACACTTCCTCTATCTCAATCATTTAAAAAGAAATCATGTATACTCCTTACTAATGTTCTTGCCCTCTCACTTTACTCCTCAACAACAGGCTCTACGCTATTATTAGATTTTTATTCCATTTTTGGTCCTAATCTGACAAATAAATTGCAGAATTCTACTCTTGTGATTTCTTTGTTATAATTGGTATCTGTGATTGAACTCCATGAGTTTGTCTGAATGGATCTCTGATCATAGGCTGGAGACACACCCCTCCACCTTGCTGCTGCCCTCAACCACAAGAAAATAGCCAGACTCTTGCTGGAAGCAGGAGCAGATAGAAGCATTGTCAACAATGTGAGTATTGTTAACGCTATAACTCATGAAGTATTTGCATTGTTGTATTTAGGTTGACATTAAAGAAACGGAGTGTTGGCTTTTTTTTTTACAGAAATTAGCCATTGTTTACAGCGTTTTAAATCCAGCTCTGAAGCACTGTTCTTTTTGAAATAGCAAAGTGGATCCATAAGTGTTAAGTATCTCAGGTAATGATGAGTTTGAGTACAGAGAGGAAATTAAGAACCTGGTGGCATGGTGCGAAGACAATAATCTATCCCTCAACGTCAGCAAGACGAAGGAATTGGTTGTTGACTTCAGAAGGAGTAGCGGACCGCACGACCTAATTTACGTCGGTGGTACGCAAGTGGAACAGGTCAAAAGCTTTAAGTTTCTTGGGGTCAATATCACAAATAACCTCCTCTACTGCCATAATGAGGCTAAACTCAGGTTGGAGGAGCAACAACTCATATACCGTCTAGGTAGTCTCCAGCCCCTTGGTATGAACATAGAATTCTCCAACTTCCGGTAATTCCCTCCCCCTCCCTTCCTCTATCCCTATTTCACTCTGCCCCCTCCCCCAGCTGCCTATCACCTCCCTCATGGTTCTGTCTCCTTCTACTACCCATTGTGTTTTCCCCTATTCCTTCTTCACCTTTCCTGCCTATCACCTCCCTGCTTCACCTCCCCCACCCCTTTATCTTTCCCCTTACTGGTTTTTCACCTGGAACCTACCAGCCTTCTCCTTCCCACCCTCCCCCCACCTTCTTTATAGGGCCTCTGCCCCTTCCCCCTACAGTCCTGATGAAGGGTTCCGGCCCGAAACGTCCACCGATCTTTTCCACGGATGTTGCCCGACCTGCTGAGTTCTTCCAGCATGTAGTGAGTGTCACAATCAATCCATTACACAGTCTATTGGAATTGTTAATTAAAATAAAATAAAGTCTTCCAAAATGCAATACTTCCTCCTAACCTGATTCTTTGCATGAACATTTCCTCCTGCTTTGACCAAGAGCTTGACAGAGTGACTGAATCCATGCCAGCTGGCTTCATGCAGAGCAGTGTTACCATCCTGAGACAGAACATCGACAGAAAAGGGTCCATTAATTGCAGTTCTCTTTCATTCCTCTAATTTCTGCTTTTGACCCTTTTCTGAAACCCACCTCATCACTTGTTTGTATTAATGTAACTGTTCCCTATTCAAGTGAGAGTACAGAGATTTACCAGGACATTGTCTGGATTTGAGGGCCTGTTTCTTTGACTCTGTGACGTGCTTCTCTGAAACTTTCTCCTCTTTTCTAAGCTACCGTTTTACATTCATCTTTACTCTCCTTCGTGATCTCAGATAAATGTCCCTAAGCTCCATTTAATATTTTGCTGTGGTATCCTCTTTCTCATCTTCTGCATGGGAAGGCCCCTGATTTTCACTACTTTCAGTCTTGGTGCTTTTTCCTGCCTTCATCTTCCAAGCCCAGCACGTGTTTCACTGTCACCTGTGGCACCTGATTCACAAACAAGGCCCATCTCTGCTTATGATTTTTTATAACTCCAATTACAGAGATTCATCTACCCTGCAGAAGAACATTTTCTGCCCCAAAATGTATACAAAAGCGCCTTTTCCACTAATATCTTCTTGAGCCTCCTTCCCCTGTCCTGCTGTGAAGTGTGAAGAGGTCAAGAGTCCTTTGTCAATGAGATGGAAACGACTGAATCAGCGGCCTTTGCTTCTTCCCCCTCTTCTTGCTCACTGGTCTGAACTAATTCCTCCATCTCCTTCCAAATCTGAACTTTATTCAGTTTCATGCCCCTTCTGAGCTCAGCTTTTCCTCAGAGGCATTGACTCCTCCATTAAACTTCAGGCTACTCATATTCCCTAACAGGCCTGTGGCAGCTGATTGCTTGGACAAAGGCTCTTTGATCTGACGTGCTCACTCTATTTCCAGAATTGCTTTCTGACATGATGAAAGTTTCCATTATTTTCCATTTTTAGTTCAGACTTGCAGAATCTGCATTTTTTAAATTTTCATTTGCAGATTTTGCTCATGTTTCTTTCTCTGCTTCAAAATCTGTTCTGCATTTTAGTTGTCTACCTGCACTGTCCTTTCTCTGTAACACTGCATTTTGTATTTGTTTTTCCTTTTGTACCACCTCAATGTGCATACAGTATGCGTGGAATGATCTGTCTAGATGGCGTGCAAACAAAACTGTTTACTGTCTCGCATGTGACAATAAGAAACAATTGCCATTTGTTATATGAGAACCAACTCTAAACAGTACCATCCTTGCCATTTACTATTGTATCTTCAATGTCATCAGGCTAATCTTCTTGCACCCTCCCTGAGCCCATCTGCCGCATGAACATGCACCCTGACCTGGCTGGCATGAGTATTCTAATGTCCTTGATCCACTGTAAACTTAAGTTTTTCCAAACTCTGCTAATTGACTGACTATTCTCCTTGTTCACCTTTGCTGTATATGTATAAATTCAAACAATTACAATGTAACATTGCACAAGTAGGATACGGCAGTATTCAATCTTCAATATTATTTGTATACAATTATAGGATAATTGTTCTAATTATGCAGAAGGCACCTATTTGAATGAAACATGCAAAAATATAAGCAAGAAAATACAATTTACAATTTAAGAGCTAAACCTCAAAATAATGAGTCTATGTTGCAGTGACTATATTACACGTGAAGTATTATGCATGATGTAAGGAGGGATTGAGCAGCTCATTGGAGCATCAGCACTGTTGTCGTTTTCAATATTTGCATTTTGTGACATTAAACTTCAATTGATGGCAGTTCAAATGTTTTTCATAAAATATAACTGATGGCTCATTGCAATCCAGTTATTCTTCCTTGTTGTTTTACTAAAAATTGCATTGGAAAATCCAACGCCAGTCAATGTGAGAACTCCAATGTCAGTCTCTTGAATTGTTTCTGCAGGCTGGTCTAACGGCACTGGAAGCAGCCAGAGAGAGCAACAGTCCTGAAGTGGCCCTTCTCCTCACCAAGGCACCACAGGTAAGGGCTCTCTAGTTCATGGAGTCATAGGATAGTAGAGCCATGGAAACGGGTGTTGTGGATCCATGTGTCCATGCCAACCAGTATTCTGATCTAAGCTGATCACATTTTTCTTCATTTGGCCCATATCCCTCTAATCTTCTCCTGTCCATGTCCTGCCAAGTGTGGTCACATTTGCCATGGGTAAATAGGGGAAGTGGAAAATGTCACCACTTTGTGATGTTATTTTTTGTAGCTAGGAGGTAGTTATGTGGAACATTGAAATGAAATAGTTTAAGGGGCTGGAGCCTATTTCAACTTAATTTATCAGAAGCAAGTATTAGGATTGTGAAAGGTCTTGGCATGTTCTTTGTACTAGTATTTTTAGTTGGTACATATATTTGAGTGTTGCTCTGTTACATGGGTAGACGTTGACTTTTGACATTGGTTTGATAACATTAGTTGTGGTATTCTACATTCTGGAGTGGAAAAGGCAGCTATCCTCCAATATGGACAACAGATGATGTTTTTCACTCTAGATGTTGCTCCAGCCATTAGCAAGAAAATGGTGTGTTACTAGATTGGTACAATACAAGTTCAACTTTGTTGTTGAACTTTTTTCTTGGGATTGGAAAACCCTGTTGGACATCAGTAACATAAAATACTGCAAGTCCCATTTCATTGGTTCATTGGCAGGACCGACACTGGGGTAGCTGCATGACCTCAGTTGTTGCCTGGACCAGGCCCACATGCCGTAGCATTGCCTGTTAGGAGAGGAGGCACTGGAGGGAGAGACAACAGCAGCACAGCGAGCGAGCTGGAAATGTCAGTCATGGTGCGGGGAGCTGGCCCCTCCCATCCCAGCTGCTCTCCAGTTTTCACTCAGTGGAAGATGAGCTGGATTACCTGTGGCTGACACAGTGATGCGGAGCTGCTGCATACTTGTTCTTGCAGAAACATGGCTCGAGACAACATCCATCAAAATTCAGGCCATGCCACTCAGGGACTTGAGCTAATATTTTTTTGACTGTATGTGCTGTGGTAACTGTATGGTGAGTGTGATTGTATGTATGGAGTTTTGCACCTCAGCCTCGGAGAAACGCTGTTTCACTTGGCTGTATACCTGTGTATGGTTGAATGATAATTAGGCTGGAGCTTGAACTTGTTTTGCTTTTATTTTTCTAGGTTCTCAGTTTCTGTCGTGGGAGAAGCATGAGGAAGAAGAGGGAGAAACTAAAGGAAGAACGTAGAGCCCAGTCTGTGCCTCGTGATGAGTTGATCCAGAGTAAGGTACGTCAATAATTACTTGTTTAGTATATCTCTAACAAGTTGTTAACTAAAGAATTTTGATGGAAGTATATTTTTGTATCCTGATCTGTGCTGAGTAAGCCGAGCTCACATATGTAGAGAACAAGATGCTGGAGGAACTCAGCATCTGTGGAGGGCAAGGGCAGTCAGCATCTTGGGTGGAGGTCCTTGGCCTGGACTGAGAGATGGAAGGGAGGGGAGATAGCCAGTATAATAAGGTGAAGGAAAGGAGTGGAGTAAGAGCTAGCAAGCTCTAAAGGTGGATCCAGTGAGAAGAGGCATCAGGGAGGAGGGAAGAGTGGAAATGGTGACACAGGCTGGGAGGTGACAGAGGGATGTGGGTGATAGAATCGAATAGGAAAGGAAGTGGAGCATGGAGTCAGGTAAGGAAGGTGGGGTGGGGTGGGCTGGTGGGAGTGGGTGAGGGAGAGGAGTGGGTGTGTGGGTGAAGGGGAGATGGAGTGGAAAGTGAAAAGATGATGAGGGTGTAGGAGGCACTAGGTAGATCAAGAGGTCAGTAGTCCAGGTGTGGAAAGTGAGAGAAGCTCTTCAAAAACATTTCACTGAGAAGGCACAGGTAAGATTTTGTTCTGTTGTTCATCCTCAGTCCTTGACTCAGTAGAGGTACAATGGTGTTTGGGGCAGGGGAGAGCTCCTCCTGCAAGATATGGGAACATAGAACATTGAAATCTATAGCACATTACAGGCCCCTCAGTCCACAATGTTGTGACGACCATGTAACCTACTCCAGAAACTGCCTAGAATTTCCCTAGCGCATAGCCATCTATTTTCCTAAGCTCCATGTACCTATCTCAAAGGCTCTTAAAGACCCTATTGTACCAGCTTCCACTGCCACCGGCGGCAGTGTATTCCACGCACCCACCACTCTGTGTGGAAAAACTTTCCCCTGACATCCCCTCGGCACCTATTTCTAAGCACCTTAAAACTATGCCCCTTCAGCCCTGGGAAAAAGCCTCTGGCTATCCACATGATCAATGCTGCTCATCATCTTATACACCTCTATCAGGTCACCTCTCATCCTCCATCGCTCCTAGGAGAAAAGGCCAAGTTCACTCAACCTATTTTCATAAGTTACGCCCTCCAATCTGAGAAACTTCACGGTCTCCCTGACGACTACATCTGTGGAAAGTGTACCCAGGTGCAATTCCTGACAGACAGGGTCAAGGAACTGGAGTTGGATTGCAGGATCATCTGAGGGTTTCATAGATGAGGCTTTTCCTGAGGTAGTCACACCCTAGGTACAGGCTTCAGATAGATAAATGATCACAAGGAGAAGTAAGGGAGCAGACAGTCAGTGCAGGGTTGTCCTGGGCCATTATCGTCACTAATAGGTATAGTCCCTTGGATACCATTGGGGAACATGTTCTAGCAGCAGCAGTCAAGACTCTGGCACGGTGAATGTCTTGGAGGCTCGGAGGTAAAGGGTGCAGTCAATCAGAGCAACAGTGATAAGAGACTCAGTACTGATGGGGACAGACAGGAGATTCTGTGGCCACAGAAGCCAGGATGGCGAGTTGCTTCCCAAGTTGAGGATGAATCTGAGCGGCTGAGAAAATTCCCGAGGGAAAGGGCAAACACCCAAAGGTCATTGTACACATTGGCGTAAGTGACACAGGCAGAATAAAAGATGAGGTCTTTCAGAATGAACAGGGAGAGTTAAGCAAGAAATTAAATTGCAGGACCTGGAGGGTAGTGATCTCTCGATTGCTCCCAGTTTCACATGCTAGTGAGTCCAGGATAGAAAGCTAGGCCAGATGAATATATGGCTGTGGAGCTGGTGCAGGGGGCAACCATTCAGGTTCATGGAACACCGGGATCTCTTGTGGGTTAGAGGCGACCAGTAAAAGAGGGACAGGCTGCACTTAAATTGAAGGAGGAGCAGTAATTCCTTTTGCTTTTTGCCTTTGTCACCAGGGTGGAGGGTGGGATTTGAGAGAATGAAGTCAGTGACAAATCAGGATACCCATGTTTCCAGTAAAAAGACTGATAGGACCACTGCTTTAAATTACATCTATTTCAATGCGCGTAGGTTGACAGATAAGGCAGGTGAACTGACGGTATGGATTGCCACAAGGGACAAGGATATTGTGGCCATAATAGATGTGTGGCGGAGGATAGGGAGGGATATATGTTTCATAAAGGAAACAACTCAATGTTCTGGGATACCAATGCTTTAGCCATGACAGAAGAACAGGTAAGAATGGAGGGGGCGTTGCATTTTTCAAAAGTGGGGACTTAACAGTAATGCTTGGAGAAAGTATTCTTGAGTGATCTTTTAACAAAGCCTTTAGGTAGAGCTTAGAAACAAGACAAGGGTGATCACCTTGCCATGTTATGGCTCAAATGTTTAATGTCTATTTCTCCTCGGTGTTTACTAAGGAGAAATGAATGCCAAAAAATGGGAGTAATAGGTAGTGAGGTCTTGGATCATGTGCATGTTATGAGGAAGGAAGTATCTGTAGCCTTGACGCGCATTAGGTGGGCAGATCCCTAGAGTTGGACCAAATGCACCCTTGGACCTCTGTGGAGTCCAGGGAAGAAATCACGGAGACCTTTGGAGAGATATTTGTTTCTTTGTCAGCAACTTAAGTTCCAGAAGACTGGAGGGTCCAATAATAAAATCTAAAGTTAGGTAATGCTAAACCTCCATCTCTCTTAGCTTTCTGTAAATGTATTTTACCCAATCTCGGGTTTTTATTTTGCCAAATAAATGAAGAAATTTTGGAGTCAACTTTATCAAAAAAAGATTTTGGAACAAAAATTGGTAATGCCTGAAATATATATAAAAATTTTGGCAAAAAAACATCTTAACTGCATTAATACGACCAATCAAAGTTAAATATAAAGGAAACCATTTAGATGAAAGTTGAATAATATGGTCAATTAAGGAATAAAGCAATCTTTATGATTCCTCATTTAAATTTGAACAGACCTGGAGATCTTTTATTCAATATTTTCATTTAATGTAATATATACCCTTCTTGTTTTTTTTACTGTTTTTAATGGAGGTCGGGATTGAGGACGTGATTTTAAGTTTTTTTAACTCTGTTTGGTTTCAAGTTAGCCCATTGCTTTGCTTTGCTTTTAGTTAGTTGCACGGTGGTTTTTTTTGGGGTTTTTTTTTTCATTTTCTCTATTGATATATATATATATATATATATATATATATATATAAAAATTAGTATACTATTATGTTACCTTGGTACGTTAAGTTTAAATTACATTGTTTGTATCATTTTTTTTGTATTAATATCTCCTGTATTCTAACAGTGTATTAGTGCCTATATGGCTTACCTTTTTGTATACTTATTCAATAAAAAGATTTAAAAAGAAAAGACAGAAGACTGGAGGGTAGCTAATATTCTGTTGTTCAAGAAGGACAACAAGGATGGGCCAGAGAACTTCTGGCTGGTGAGCCTGACTTCAGTCATATGTAAGTTCCTGGAGGGAATTCTGAGGTAACAAAATACACCATCACTTGGATGGTCAAGACTTGATCAACAGCTAGCAGATACTATGCATGGGCGGGGGGGGGGGAAGGCGCGGGGTGGTCATGTCTGATGAATCTTTTTGAGTTTTTCAAAGAGGTTATTAAGGGGATAGATGAAGGTTGGGATGCTGTCTGTATACACTTTAGTAAGGTCTTTTACAAGGTCCCACATGGCGGGCTGATCTGGAAAATTAGGTCACTTGGAATTTAGAAGGAGCTGGGGAGGTGGACTTAGAATTGGCTTGATGTTTGGAATTAGAGGGTGATGGTTGAAGGTTGATTTTGTGACTGGAGGCCTGTAACTAGTAGAGTGCCCCAAGAGTCAGTGCTGGTACCTCAGTTATTCATTATTAATGTAAACTATTTGGATAGGAAAGTATATAGCACTATTAGCAGATTTGCAGATGATAGTAAATTAGGGGCTGTTATTGATATTGAAGCAGGTTCCAATGAATTGCAAAGAGATCTTGAACAGTTAGGGAGATGGGCTGAGGACTGGCAAATGAATGGCAGGACACTGACGAGTGATGTAGACCAGAGAGAACAAGTACACGGTTCACTGAAAGTGGCTGTGCAAGTCGACAGGGTGGTGAAGAAGGCATTTAACATACTGACCTTAATTAGTCACGGCATTATGTTTAGGAGTAACATAATATTGCAGTTGTATAAGTTGTTTGTGGGACTGTACTTGGCGTATTGTATACAGTTTGGGGCACCCTGTTATAGGAAAAACATTGTTAATCTGGAGAGGGTGCAGGAAGCATTCATCAGAATCAGAATTAGGTTTAATATCACCAGTATATGTCGTGAAATTAATGAGGATGATGCCTGGACTAGAGAGTCTTGGGTATAAGGAGAGGAGGCCAGACTGAATCTTTATTCTCTGGAATACAGGAGAATGAACCTCACAGAGGTTTATAAAAATCATGAGGGGAATGGATATGGTGGATGATCATGGTCTCTTCCCCACGGTTAGGGAGGGCACAGATTCAAGATAATGGGAGATAATTTCTATACACAGAGGGTAATGAGTACTTGGAATGAGCTGTGAGAAAATTTGGCCAAGGAAGCTACAATTGCCACATTTAAGAGGCGTGTGGTTAGGTACATGGAGGGGAGTGGTCTGGAGGGATATGGGGAGGGGGGACTCAGGCAACTGAGACTAGAAGGGTGGATGCTGCAGTAGGTGTGGACCAGATGAGCAGAAGGCCTTGTTTCCATAGTGTATTACTCTGTGACAGAGCGGGGTTAGAGTTCCTTTCATCCTACCTTCTCTTCCCAAAGAAAATTGCTATTTCTTCTATCCATGATTTTTCCATTGCATCTGTCCCTAAAATGTAAAGTTAGATACGGTACTGATTCGACTGGCCACTCTTTTCTGGAATGTCACAGGGAAGTGTTTCAGTCGATGACGTCCATAGCAGTGAGCAAGGACATCAGAAGGAAAGAAATGAAGATGATTTAATCAGAATGACTACACCAGAACAGAAGAGAAAGCGGGACAGAAAGAAAAAGCAGAAGGAAAAGGTAATTGTGGACTAATTTTGAAAAAGGAACATTTATAAACCAGGAGTTCCCAACCTGGGGACCACGGACCCCTTGCTTACTGTATCGGTCCATGCCATAAAAAAGGTTGGGAACCGCTGTTCTAAACCGCAGCTATCCTGCAAACTGATTTAAAAGAATTCAGCAAAGGGTGATTAAGATATTGAGAGAGGAAGGGGAAATAGAAGCACACTAATACCTCCCTTGGCACAGGGTTGCATTCCCAGGAATCACTGTTAAATAGAGTGATAATATTATATATAGAGAGAAGTGGGTCTTTGTTCCTGTACCAGAACCTGCTACAAACCCCTGTCCTCATTGCTGGGGCTCTCTATTCAGGTTGTTACTATAGTGAGATCTCTGGCCTGAGCGGAGCAGTGACATGAGGATACAGCAGTTGGCCAGGATGCAGCCCTGAGCCCCACATCTCGGTGGTGACTGTCCGCGGCACTCAACCCAACCTGCCCAGAGTGAGGTGTCGCAGACTGCTCTCCACATTGAGCCATGGGGGGATTCACATCTGGGTTCCTGCCACAGAAGTGTGCAGCGGTGGGTGGGCAGGCAGTGGTTCATGCCAGATTGATGGCACAACAGCTCAGTTGGTTATGAGTCTCCGTGTAGGACGCTAGAATAATTCAGCATTTATGCATCCCACGTGCTGAAGCAATCCATTGGTGGGAATTCTGAAGATTCCAGTGTGCAGCTTCAGATAGTGGATGGGTGGCCACCAGGAGAAGTAAGGGGAGTAATCAGTCAGTGCAGAGTCCCCCGTGGCCATTTGCCTCAGCAACAAGTATACACCTTACTGGATACTGCTGTGGGGGTTGACCTATCAGGGCATATCAGCAGCAAGCAGGCCAGTGGCACGGTTGCCAGCCCTGTGGCTCAGCTGGAAAGAGTAAAGTCAAGCAGAGCAGTAGTGATAGGAGATTCGATAGATAGGTGGATCAACAGGGAGATCCTGTAGCTGCGAAAAATAAGCCAGGAAGGTGTGTTACCTCCCAGGCACGAGGGTCCAGGATGTTTCAGAGCGCCTATAAAAGGAGGGTGAGCAGCCAGAGGTTGTGGTGCACATCAGAAAGGGGGAAATGGTCTGCACAGTGAGTATAGGGAGATGGGGAAAAGGCTGAAGAATTGGACTTTCAAGGTAGTAATCTCTGGATTACTTCCAATGCCACATGCTAGTCAGTGCAGGAATAGGATGATGGGAAAGATTAATGAGTGTCTGAGAAAGTGGTACAGGAGGCAGAGTTTCATATTTCTAGATCATTGGGATCTCCTCTGGAGAAGGTATGACCTGTACAAAAAAGGACAGGTTACGCTTGACCCAAAGGGGACCAATATGCTTGTGGGCAGATTTGCTAGAGCTGCTAGGGAGGGTTTAAACTAAGTTGGTGGGGGATGGGAACTGGGGTGATAGAACTAAGGATAAGGCAGTTACTTTACAAATCAATGCAGTGTGCAGTCAGACTGTGAAGATGAACAGGCAGATGATAGGGCAAAATTGCAACCAGCAGGATGAACTGAAGTGTAACATGGGGCAACATCAAAAATGGTAATGAATACAGAACTGAAGGTGTGAAATTTGAATGCATGTAGATTATGCAATAAGGGAGATGATCTTGTAGCACAGTTAGAAATTGGCAGGTATGACATTGTGGGCATCACATGGATGAAATATCATAGTTGGGAGCTTAACATCCAAGGATACACATTAGTTGAAAAGACAGGCAAGGGGTGAGTGCCCTTGGTAAAAAATGAAATCAAATCCTTAGGAAGAGGTGACATAGGATTGGAAGATGAAGAATCCTTGTGGCCAGAGTTAAAAAACTGCAAGGTTAAAAGAACCCTGATGGGATTTATATGCAGGCCCCCAAACAGTAGCTAGGATGTGGGATATAAATTTCAACAGGAAATAGAAAAGGCATGTAATAAGGATAATGTTACAATAGTCATGGCGGATTTTAGTATGCAGGTAGATTGGGAAAATCAAGCTGGTGCTGGATTCCAAGAGAGGGACTTCGTAGAATGTCTACAAGATGGCTTTTTAGAGCAGCTTGTGATTGAATCCGTAAAGGGAAAAGCAATTCTGCATTGGGTGTTGTGCAGTGGACCAAATTTTGATTAGGAAGCTTAAGGCAAAGGAACCCTTGGGAAACAGTGATCATAATATGATTCACGCCACAATTTGAGAGGGGAAAGATAAAGTCAGATGTATCAGTATTACAGTGGAGTAAAGAGAATTATAGAGATGTAACAGAGGAGCTGGCTAAGGTTGTTGGAAGGGATGATGGCAGAACATCAATGGCTGGAGTTTCTGGGGCAATTCAGAAAGCATAGGATAGATGCATTCCAAAGATGAAGTAATCTAAAGGGAGGATGATGCAAGCGTGGTGACAAGGAATATACGCATGTTCATTTAAATTGGAAACAATTAAGTTAGGGCACAGTAGCCCAGAGGACAGGCGTTGAGGATCTATGCCTGAAGTTTTGCTTCCTGACATCACTGCTTAGTTTATCTTTGGTTCTTTAGGAATTTATGTGCAGTGAAACTTAACATTGTAATGTATATTCCAGGATGACTGTGTATGGGAAGAAGGCAGGGGAGTGGGGATGACTGGAAGAATTGGATCAGCCCATGATTAAATAGTGAGGCAGACTCGATGGGCCGAATAGCCTACTTCTGCTCCTATATCTTATGGTCTTATGTATACAAGTTAAAGATGTTATCTGGATTCTAGGCTTTGAATGAGATGCTCTTCTCTATTAAACTTATTACTGGTGAATTTACTGAATTTATTACTGGTGTGCAGGGTTCTGCTCTTTCTGATCCTCCTCCAGTGCTAGACCAGCAACCTCAGCGAGATAACAGACACAACAGGAGAAGAAGAAATAAACATTGCTGCTGTTCCCCACCTCCACAGCAAGGCCCTCTCCCACATAATTTCCGTGCTTACCAGCTCTACACGTTATACAGAGACAAAGAAGGCAAAATCATGCAGGTAAATGTACAATTCAACACTTTTGATTGCCTTTGTTTCCTTTAGAATGGCATGAAAAAAACCTCACTTCATGGCCAGTCTGTGACTGTCTGCTGAGGTGTGAGGAGGGAGCTGCCCCTCTGACTGATCTTAAAGAGCAAGTTGTTATGGTGTGTTTTATGGTTTGTGATTCACGTGGGAGATCACTGTGAAGGTATTTGTTGCCAGTGTTGGGTGATCCAACTGTTCCTTCTGTCAGAATGATTGGTGCCAATGATTTAGTTGTTGGCTGCTGTTTCTCAGAATGCCTGCAGGATTATAAACATTTGTTGTCGTTTTTTTTCCAAACCAGTATAAAGGAGAAGGTTGTTTTCTTTGTGGTTTGCATAAAAATATTGTTTTTTCTTACAATAACAAAGTGATATTTCCTGTTTTCAGAGCAGTCCCATCAATCCCACTTATTTCCTTGTAACTAATGTTTTCTGAAAGGCTTATTAACCCCCAAATGATTGTCCTGCCACCCACCTACACTAGAAAGAATTAAACCATCATTAGCATTATTCAGCAGAGAAACATGTCGTTTGGCCTGCTGTGTCAATATTAATTCTACGTCCCTCTGTACTCTGTCCAGATGCCTCTTAAATGCTTTAACTGCTCCTGCCTCCACAGCTCCTCACAGCTCACTCCAGATACCAATTACTCTTTGTGTGGAAAAATTTACCCTTCTGGTCCCCTTTAAACCTCCTCTTTCTCACTTTAAAGTTTTGCCCTTTCATTTCAGTCATCCCTGCCATGGGGAAACAGACATTGACCCACCTGCCTTACCTAAGTCTTTCATAATCTACCTCTATCATGTCACTTCTCAGCCATCTTCCCTTCAGGGAAAATAGACCCACTCTATTCAATCTCTCCTTATTCAAACAATACATTATTGGGTTGTGGGAGCAAACCAGAGCATTCACATAATGACATGGAAAATACAGTATTTAAACCCCACACAGACAACACCACCATGATCAACTATAGATCACTGTGTGGAGGCAGCAGTACCACTGCTGTGTCACAGCACCTCATAGTTATTCCAAGGAATGGTGACCACATTATAGTAATAATAATAATGTCACAAATTCAGAGCCTCATCTCGAATCATAAGAATTACACTGTGCACTTAAGATAATTTCCTGCTATCACTGATAGTTTTTTTTATATTAACTATAGTTTTTACCTCATGAAGACCTTGCATTATTTAATTTTTTTTGTCCAAAAGGCAAAACTATCTCTGGACTTCTAAGAGGAGCATTTCACTCTTTGATGTTCAGTTATTACAAATTTGGGCTGCACTCTAAATAACCCAGCAGATCACTGCTCCTTGAAGCACACGTGTAATGTAAGATTATAATAGTAACTATTAAATTAGCCTGAAGGCTTAGTTTGATTATTAAAAACATTTTGATGTATTCTGGACTCTTGCACATCCCTGAATTTAATATCTACCGTTTTTCCTCTTTGAAGATCCTTAACACCTTTTTTTTGGGATCAGGATGACTTATTTTCACTCCAATTCTGGGATGATTGATGAGGGTGATGTGAATCTGCAGGCTCTAGCATGGGTGGGGTACAATAGGGGAAGTGTGGAGGGTAGTTTCAGAGGTGACGTGTTCTTTAACTGTTTACACCAGGCTCCCCTGTGGTCCCAGCCAATGGATTTGAGATTTACAATGCCAACCAGAATGCTTCTCTGTCCTAAGCAGTTATAGACAGTGATTTTTCCACATTCAAGGAAGCTTTAAGAATATTCATAGAAACATAGAAAATAGGGGCAGGAGTAGGCCATTCGGCCCTTCGAGCCTGCACCGCCATTTATTATGATCATGGCTGATCATCCAACTCAGAACCCTGCACCAGCCTTCCCTCCATACCCCCTGATCCCCGTAGCCACAAGGGCCATATCTAACTCCCTCTTAAATATAGCCAATGAACTGGCCTCAACTGTTTCCTGTGGCAGAGAATTCCACAGATTCACCACTCTCTGTGTGAAAAAGTTTTTCCTAATCTCAGTCCTAAAAGGCTTCCCCCTTATCCTCAAACTGTGACCCCTCGTTCTGGACTTCCCCAACATCGGGAACAATCTTCCTGCATCTAGCCTGTCCAATCCCTTTAGGATTTTATACATTTCAATCAGATCCCCCCTCAATCTTCTAAATTCCAACGAGTACAAGCCTAGTTCATCCAGTCTTTCTTCATATGAAAGTCCTGCCATCCCAGGAATCAATCTGGTGAACCTTCTTTGTACTCCCTCTATGGCAAGGATGTCTTTCCTCAGATTAGGGGACCAAAACTGCACAGAATACTCCAGGTGTGGTCTCACCAAGGCCTTGTACAACTGCAGTAGTACCTCCCTGCTCCTGTACTCAAATCCTCTCGCTATAAATGCCAGCATACCATTCGCCTTTTTCACCGCCTGCTGTACCTGCATGCCCACTTTCAATGACTGGTGTATAATGACAGTCTCGTTGCACCTCCCCTTTTCCTAATCGGCCACCATTCAGATAATAATCTGTTTTCCTATTTTTGCCACCAAAGTGGATAACTTCACATTTATCCACATTAAATGAACTACTACTTATGTCCTGGTAATGTCTTATAATGACAGAACTGGAAGTAATGTGCCTTTTTCTGCACCCTAGTTTACATTTTGCAAATAATGTGGCCTAACTGCAGACAGCAGGGTGAGTATCAGTTCATCAGGGTAACAAATACAGCTCTCAAAGTGTTATCTCTCAATGCACAGAGTATAAGAAGTAAGGTGAATGATCTTGGTGCACTATTACAGATTGTCAGGTGTGATATTGTGGCCATCACTGAATTATGGCTGAAGGATGGTTGTAGTTGAGATCTGAATGTCCAAGGATACACAATATATCAGAGGGATAGGAAGGTAGGCAGAGGGGCTGGTGTAGCTCTGCTGGTAAAGAATGGCATCAAATCAGTAGAAAGATGTGACATAGGATCGGAAGATGTTGAATCCTTCTGGGTTGAGTTAAGATACTACAAGGGTAAAAGGACCCTGATGGCAGTTATATACAGGCCTCCCTGCAGTAGCTGGGATGTGAACCACAGATTACAATGGGAAATAGAAAAGGTGTGTCAAAAGGGCAATGTTATAATAGTAATGGAAGATTCCAACATGCAGATCGATTGGGAAAATCAGGGTGGTTATAGATCTCAAGTGAGTGAGTTTATCAAATGCCTATGAGATGGCTTTTTAGAGCAGTTTGTCGTTGAACCTCCTTGGGTATCAGCTATATTGGATTGGGTGTTAGTAATGAATCAGAGGTGATGAGAGAGATTAGGGTAAAAGAGCCCTTAGGAGGCAGTAAAATCACAATATGATTGTGTTCAGCTTGAAATTTGGTAGGGAGAAAGTAAAGTCTAATGTAGCAGTATTTCAGTGGCGTAAAGCAAATTACAGTGGTATGACAGAGCAGTTGGCCAAAGTAAATTGGGAGGAGTTGCTGGCAGGGATGACAGCAGAGCAGCAAAGACATGAGTTTCCGGGAAAATTGAGGAAGATGCAGGACAGGTATATTCCAAAAACGAAGAAATACTCAAATGGCAAAATAGTAAAACTGTGCCAACAAGGGAAGTCAAAGCTAATGCACAGTAAGAAGCCATGCAACAAAGCAAAAATTAACAGGAAGACAGTGCTTGGGAAGCTTTAAAAAACCTACAGAAAGCAACTAAAAGAATCATTAGGAGGGAAAAGATGAAATACGAAAGCAAGCTAGCAAACAATATCTAAGTGGATAGCAAAAGATTTTTTCAAGTATGTGAAAAATGAAAGAGATGAGAGTCGATAAAGGACCGCTAGAAAATGAGGCTGGAGAATTAATGGGGACAAAGAGACGGCAGATGAACTAAATGAGTATTTTGCATCAGTCTTTACTATGGAAGACACTAGCAGTGTGCCAGATATTGAAAGGTATGAGGGAAGAGAAATGAGTACAGTTAATATTACAAGGGAGAATTTTGCTCAAAAAGCTGAAACACCAAGGGGTACATAAGTCACCCTGACCAGATGAACTCCACCCTAGAGTTCTGAAAGAGGTAGCTGTGGAGGTCGTGGAAGCATTAGTAATGATCTTTCAAAAATCATTGGACTCCGGCATGGTGCCTGAGGACTGGAAAGTTGTAAATGACACTCCACTCTTTAAGAAAGGAGGAAGGCAGTCAAAAGGAAATTATAGACCAGTTAGTCTGATCTCAGTGGTTGGGAGGATGTTGAGTTAAAAGCTAAGGGTGAGGCGATGGAGTACTTGGTGACACAGGACAAGATAGGACAAAGTCAGCACGGATTCCTTAAGGGAACATCTTGCCTGACGAACCTGTTGGAATTCCTTGACATTACAAGTAGGATAGATAAGGCGGTTGCAACGGATGTTGTATACTTGGTAGAAGGCAGCGAGTGGGAATAAATGGATTCTTTTCTGGTTGGCTGCCAGTGACTAGTGGTGTTCCACAGGGATCGGTGTTGGGACTGCTTTTTATGCTGTACATCAATGATTTAGATGATGGAATAGATGGCTTTGTTGCCAAGTTGCATATGATATGAAGATTGCTGGGGGGCAGGTAGTGTTGAGGAAACTGGTAGGATGCAGAAGGACTTAGACAAATTAGGAGAGTGGGCAAGAAGGTAGGAGATGAAATACAATGTTAAAAAATCAATCATGCACTTTGTTAGAAGAAATAAATGCTTTGTCCTTGTGCAGAACACCCTGAAGGTTAACTTGCAGGCTGAGTCAGTGGTAAGGAAGGCAAATGTAATGTTAGCATTCATTTGAAGAGATCTGGAATATAAGAGCAGGGATGTGAGGCTGAGGCTTAATAAGGTGGTGAGGACTCACCTTGAGTACTGTGAACAATTTTGGGCTCCTTATCGAAGAAAAGTTGTGTTGACATTGGAGCTGGTTCAGAGGAGTTTCTCAAGGATGATTCCAGGAATGAACGAGTTATCATATGAGGAACATTTTTTGGTTCTGCATCTGTCCTCACTGGAATTTAGAAGGATGAGGGGAGATCTCATCGAAACCTTTTGTATGTTGAAAGTCCTAGACAGAGTAGATGTGGAAAGGATATTTTCCATGGTGGGGGAGTCCAGGACAAGAGGGCACAGCCTCAGGATAGAGGGGCGTCCATTTAAAACAGATGCGGTGAAATTTCTTTAGCCAGGGGGTGGTGAATTAGTGGAATTTGTTGATGCAGGTGGCTGTTGAGGCCAGGTCGTTGGGTGTATCTAAGGCAGAGATTGATCGGTTCATGATTGGACATGGCATCGAAGGTTACGAGGAGCCCAGGGAGTAGGGCTGAGGAGGGGAAAAAAGAATCAATGATGATTAAGTGGCACAGCAGACTCAAAGTCCAAATGGCCTTATTCTGCTGCTATGTCTTATGGTCTAAATGCTGTTGGCCTGAATGAGAACACTGATCTTCCCATGGATTGAAGGATTTTACATGGATATATTGTTGCTGGTATCTCTGCTGTGCTGTGAGGTGTCTGCTTAAAGTCTTATCTTTTCACCCAAACTTTTGGCCTTGTTCTGTTATCTGTGTATTTGCTGCTTTAAGTCCTTATTTGTTTGGTAATGCTTCCTGAACTACATTTTCATCTTTTTGCTACAATAAAGATACTACATAAACATGTTGTAATTATTGTTCAGGCCCCCATCAATGGCTGCCGTTGTGAACCTTTGATCAATAAATTAGAGAATCGCCTTGAAGCTACAAAGGAAGAAATAAAAGCAGAACTGGAGATTGTGCAAGGAAAGTTAAATACAAAACTTGGAGAACTGGAAAGAAGGAATAAACATGAGGTAAGCATTCTCTATACAGATTCAGATTTTTTTTAAACCTGTTGGCCTAAAGTATTAACATTACTTTTCTAATTTCATAATTTAAATACTAATGTCTGATCTTATCTGAAATAAAATCAGGCCCCTGGCAATCTGTGAGTCATCACCTGTGTAGTTTGGCTCCAGCTTCGGAATTAATGCCGACTGCTAGGATTTAGAGAATGCACTGTGGTGATTAGGTGTTTTATGTATGAAACTGGAAAGAGATTGATACTAATTAACTGAAACTGCACTGGCTTTCTACAACTTTAACACTGACTCAAATCATCTGGTAACGAGCAGCAGCTAAATCCAACTTCAATCCTGTTCTAATTAATAGTTACTCCCAATTAGCCGGAAATATTTACACATATTCTACCTCACCATTTATGTCTTTGTTTCCATGTTAACAATTGTTTAAGCAGTGAACCAAATCTCTCCTATCTGGCTTCCGCCTACCCTTGTCAATTCTACCAAGTGCAGTTCATTGGGTAAAATTCCTAGCCCGAGGTCTCACCCAATAACTGGCTCAAAATCCTCCCAGCCCCTCTGATTTATGAAACAACATTCATTCTTCCGCGCATATTAAAATTTCAAGGCTAATGTCCTTTGCAAGTAGGAATTGAAAATGAAATTTAATAAAAGACATCAACAGTCCTTGCTGCACACCAAAGGACTGAAGTCACCTGAGTTGAAAAATATACACGGGTACATTCTGTCGCAAGTCAGCCAGCATCTACAGAAAGGAATAAAGGGTTTACGTTTTGGGCCAAGACTCTTAATCAGAACTGGAAGTGAAATGGGTGGAGGGAAGGGAAAGGAGTGCAAACTGGGAGGTGATAGGTGGAACTAGGTGAGGGAAGGTAGGTGGTGGGGGAGGAGAACAAAGTGAGAAGCTGGGAGGCGATAGGTGGAAAAGATAAAGGGCTGAGGAAGAACTAATCTGATAGGAGAGGAGAGTGGAGCATGCGAGAAAGGGAAGGAGGAGGGACACCAAAGGGAGGTGATATGCAAGTGAGAAGCCAGGATGAGGAACAGAAAAAGAGAAAAGGGCAAGAAATTCACAGAAGTTGGAGAACCTTGATGTTCATGCCATCAGGTTGGTGGCTACTCAGCCACAATATAAAGTGTTGCTCCTCCAACTTGAGAGAGGCCTCATTGTGGCAGTAGAGGAGGCTATCGACTGACATGTTGAAATGGAAATGGGGATAGGAATTAAAATGGTTGCTCACTAGGAAATCTTGCTTGTTGCGGATGGAGCAAAGGCACTCAACAAAGCGGTCCCCCAATCTATGTCGGGTCTCACCAATGAAGAGAAAGTGAGACCTTTTCTTTACTAATCAGCTTCGGTCTTGGTAGTGGGTTATATTTTTTTTATATAATAAAATTACTATAGTTCAATGTTACAAATTGATTAACTTGTATGAATATAGGATAAGGAGTCTTTATGTGTGATTTAGTATAATGTATTGATTTTTTTTCCTGTACTCTGTATTCTTATATGTAAATTAATAAAAATATTGGAAAAGAAAGAAAGTGAGTCCATGGGTTGTGGGAACATTTCAATGCTGGGGCAAATGACGTTGAGTGTAGTTATCCCCTTTTGTTCAAGAGTCTGTTGGTTGAGGGGTAGTAACTATTCCTAAACTTGGTGGGGAGTCCTGAGTTTCCTGTACCAGCTTCCTCATGGAAGCAACGAGAAAAGTGGTATCCTGGGTGGTGGGGTCCCTGATGATAGATGCTGTTTTCCTGCGACGGTGTTCCATGTAGATGTGCTCAATGGTGAGGAGGGCTTTACCCTTGATGAACTGGGCCGTACCCACTACATTTTGTAGGATATTGGTGTGTCCCTACCAGACTGTGATGCAGCCAGTCAATATATTCTCCACCACACATCTACTGAAGTTTGTCAAAGTTCTAGAAGTCATGACGAATCTTTGCAACCTCCTAAGGAAGCCAAGGTGCTGCTATGCATTCTTCGTAATTGCACTTACGTGCGGGCCCAGGTAAAATATCCCTTGATCAGTTTACACATCTAAAAAGCAGCTCGTATGTGATCTACAGAGCAACTACAGCACGCATTCAGATAATCTATCTAACATAACAACATTTGGATACAATGGTCTCAATTAGAACAAAAGACTGGTGCAATATGCCAGTGTTCAAAGCCAGCACCTTATATGGCCAGTAGAATTCTACTCTTGTATGTTGTTTATTGCTTTTGCCTATACCTAGTACACTCTGTGTACATGCCTGTCATATGCATGGAGAAACAGGACTGAATGTCTAGAAAAGCACCAGCAGTTTACAAAGTATCTGATAGAATTTTATCAAAAACATAGTTAAATTGAGTCATGTAGCTTATGAAAATCTGTGTCGTGAGGTAGAATTTCTGTCTTATTTGGAACATGATGCGTTGATACTAAAGAACACCACTCTCTTATGTATCTGTTCAGACTATTTCCCCATACTGCAATGAGGAAAATACCTCTTTCATTCCTTTATTTCCCATGATGAAGGATCACAGCTTTAATGTTTCATAAATGTACCGGTATATGAATCTGATATTTCTCTCCAGCAGCAATCTGTGCATGATATCGATGACTTAACGAGTGTCTTGTATCTTCTAACTGCATCTTACTGGCAAATATTTATTTGTTATATTACAATAAACAAATACAATAAAGCTAATATTGATTTATCTGCTGATAATTCCAATTTTCCTGAAAAAAGATTTATCCAGTTTTCCTGCAATCAAAATAGAGTTAAGATTTAGCATTGTATAAATATGCACAGAAGCTTTATTCTATGTTTTGAATTTCAACCTCAGATCAGAGTCTTAGAAAAGTTAACATCTGAACGGATTTCAGTCGAGCGGACCGAATGCCTGCACCGTATTGACCAGCGTGCGGCACTGGAGCGACTTGAGGGAGACAGACGTCAGGTAGAACCACATCTCTTGATCATCAATAATATCACAACCTAAAATTGAGAACAAGGTTATTTGTTCAAAGCTGAGGACTTTCATTATTTTTTTCCCTCTCAGTTCAAGCTGGTAAAACCTTAGGTATGGGCATAGACAAGCACGCTCATTTTTCAATTGCTAGGAACTTTGAGACTATTCTAGTGGTTCTTAGTATTGTGGTCCTAATTGTTAATGCTATTGTATAGGATGCTACCAGATGTAGATATTACTTTTGAGGCAGTGTCTGCCCTATTCATGTTCCATAGTCTTCCGGTTTCCTCTTTTAACTCAGCATATTTCTGGTGTCTTTCACTTATTTCTGTATGCTATATGTGATTGGAATGGATATATCTATTAAGTAAGGGGCTCTTGCTTCTATATCCTCTAATATATCCAAATGGTTATTATGGATTGTCTTATCTGTAATAATAAATCAGGCATAATATTATTTGTAGGATACTGACTCTAAAACAGGATCAAGCTTGTATTTATAGTAAGGTATGGTGTGTTTTATGAGTTTGTATCTTAAAGCAAGGTTTTGGTGAATGATATTTGCCACTTGATTGTGACTGTGCAAGTAATCAGATTGAGTTAAACTGCAGCAGGATCCTATAATGTGTTGTATTGTTCCTGGTTTCTCTTGGTATTTTCTGTAGTTATTATCTTGAGTTTGTTGGTCTTTTATTATGCATTTTTTATATTTTTTGTGCTAATCACCTGGTCCTGTATTGACACAAGGAACCCCTCTGTTTCTGAAGAGATCTCCAAGTCTGATCCAGGCATAATTATTACCATTGAGATTTTTTATTTTATTTACACCACTGCATAGGAAGCAACATTTGCTCAGAAGCTGGAAAGTCTGTGTTCGTCTCTCTAGAGAAGAAGACTTGGATCAATCAGTGCATGTTATTTATGATTTCACACTTGACCTATGGGTGTTGGCCACATATGTGGAAAATACATTCCTTGTCTTCTGGAGGTTTTGTTAAAATCTCTTGGAGTCTTCAGATTTGATACCATGACCTCTGTGTTCCCACAGCCACTAGGCACAGATTCTGCCAGCATATGCATCATTGTTCAAATCTGCCTTCATAACATAGAAACATAGAAAATAGGTGCAGGAGTAGGCCATTCGGCCCTTCAAGCCTGCACCGCCATTTATTATGATCATGGCTGATCATCCAACTCAGAACCCTGCCCCAGCCTTCCCTCCATACCCCCTGATCCCCGTAGCCACAAGGGCCATATCTAACTCCCTCTTAAATATAGCCAATGAACTGGCCTCAACTGTTTCCTGTGGCAGAGAATTCCACAGATTCACCACTCTCTGTGTGAAGAAGTTTTTCCTAATCTCGGTCCTAAAAGGCTTCCCCTTTATCCTCAAACTGTGACCCCTCATTCTGGACTTCCCCAACATCGGGAACAATCTTCCTGCATCTAGCCTGTCCAATCCCTTTAGGATTTTATACATTTCAATCAGATCCCCCCTCAATCTTCTAAATTCCAATGAGTACAAGCCCAGTTCATCCAATCTTTCTTCATATGAAAGTCCTGCCATCCCAGGAATCAATCTGGTGAACCTTCTTTGTACTCCCTCTATGGCAAGGATGTCTTTCCTCAGATTAGGGGACCAAAGATACAACATTCCAAAGATAGCTCATGACCTGTTGCTCATTGGAGACAAGGAGAGGTGGAGAAAGGTTCCCCATGGACCTATTATGGCAGTTCAGCTTGCTTAAGAGGCCGCCTCATGTCCTAGAAACTCAGGAACCATTGTGTTTCCTGGTCTTTTGGCTGGAGCTACTGAGGCCAAGTCGATTTAAAGGGATCAGAAGGGCAAGTTTTTCCACACAGAATGGTGTGTATATAGAACAAGTTGCCAAAGGATGTGGTGGAGGCGGGCACAATATTTAGGAAACATTTGGATAGTTATATGGATAGGAAAGGGTTAGACAGATATGGGTCATAAGCTTAAATAGGCTTCTCCTTTCTTGAGGATGAGTTTGGTTGAAGGGCCTGTTTTCACACTATATGACTATTAGCAAAGCAGATTCTGACTGAGCAGGTACAATAGGAAATATGCAGCAAAGTTAACTAATGTTGCTGCGATTCAAATTATATCTTTTTACAATGTGGATGCCGGGAAAACAAAATGAGCCCACGTATTCTGTACTGAACTTGCCTCCTTCAATGGACCTCAGGCATCTCTGAGGGAACAGACTGGTTTGTAAACTCTGGAAGCATTTCCTGATTGGATATTGCTCTTTCATCTCGTCCTGGTGATGCAGATCTTTATCTATTCTTCAGTTATAGTTTGAGTAAGCTGCCCTAAATTGCTTTTCCACATTATTGGTAAATCTGTGTTTTCCAGATCATGCATCCCCCTTAAAACTGGACTGTTTACAATGTATTTATCATTATCTCTACACACCATTCTATTTACATTCTATTTAAAATCTAAATGCTTTTTAGAAACATACAGACTCCTCATATAAGTGCCACAGGGGTTTACAAGTTGTGTTCTGTCACAACAGTCCTCACACTGTACAACACAAAATTCACGAAGTTCTGGGAAAGATATTGAATATCAGGGAAACTTTTTTTTTAATGTTTTCTCTCATTTAAATGGAGTATAGCTTAAAATAGCTTATTGTGCAACATTTCTGTGAGGGGTTTGTACTGCTCTTTTTAAGAGATTGGATTAATGTCCTCTGCGCTTTGCAGGGACTTTCTGATGGAAGTTGGCAATGGGACATCCACACAATGAGTTTAACAGGTAGGTGAACAGTGAGCACAGGTGACTCTCTTCTGCCATGAAATTCCAGGCCAATCCAAATTATATTATGCAGTTTTCCTTCTCTAGTTGAACAAATGATACTTACATTTAACCATTAAATACCAACATTCTACCTGCTTAATTTTATCTCTCTGTAGGCATTAATGTTTGATGATGTGAAATCATGGTTTTCATCCAAGCTCCAATACCTTGAGCACAAGTTGTCAGGAGAACTGATGTCTAAATCTACAGCACTTGATGGTGAGGACCTGCCAGAGACTGGTAACATTGATACCATCCAAACCAACAGGGATCATAAGGATTTCCAGACCTATCCTGTCATACATCAGCTTGGAGAACAACATCAGCAGCCCTGCATTAGCTTGTCAGAAGAATCAGAAAGTGCTAAAGTCCAGTCCTCGGATGAGACATCAGGCAGACAGCACCTTGTCACTCAATGTGATTTTCCATCAGGTACAAATCTACAGCCCCAAATCCTACAGAAAAAGTATTTTCACTGTGGATGTCCAGTCCCTATACACCTCCATCCCCCACCAGAAAGGCCTCAAAGCTCTACATTTCTTTCTAGACACATGACCCAACCAGCTCCCCTCCACCACCACTCTCCTCCATCTGTCAGAACTTGTCCTCACTCTTAATAGTTTCTCCTTCGGCTCCTCCCACTTCCTTCAAACAAAAGGTGTGGCCAGGGGTTCCAGCTATGCTTGCCTTTCTGTCAGCTATATGCATTCCACACTGGTATTACCCCCCAACTTTTCCTAGCTACATCGACAACTGCTTCCTGCACCCACGTGGAGCTCGTCAACTTCATCAACACCAACTGCCACCCTGCCCTCAAATTTACCTGGTCCATTTCTGACACCTCTCCCTCCTTTCTCAATCTCTGGAGACAGCCTATCTACTTATATCTATTATAAACCTTCTGACTCTCACAACCACTTGGACTATACCTCTTCCTACCCTGTCACCTGTAAAAATGCCATCCCCTTCTCTCAATTCGTCCTTAATCTGCCGCATCTTCTCTCAGGATGAGGCTTTTCATTCCAGAACTAAGGAGATGACCTCCTTCAAAGAAAGGGACTTTCCCTCCTCCACTAACAACACTGCCCTCAAGCACATCTCTTCCACTTTGTGCACATCTGCCGCCACCCCTCCAGGGATAGAGTTCCTCTTGGCCTTACCTACCACCCCACCAGCCTCCACGGAAATTCTCTCTAACTTTCACCGTCTCCCTCCCCCCTACTTTCTGCTTTCCACAGGGATCACTCCCTTGTCCATTCATCCCTCCCCACTGATCTCCCTCCCAGCACTTATCCTTGCAAGTGGAACAAGTGCTACATCGGCCCCTACACCTCCTCCCTCACTACCATTCACGACCCTATACAGTCCTTCCAGGTGAGGCGACATTTCACCTTTGAGTCTGCTGGGGTCATCTACTGTATCCAGTGTTCCAAGTATGGGTTCCAGTATATCGCTGAGACATGACGTAGATTGGGAGACCGCTTCGCTGAGCACCTTTGCTCCATCCACCAGAAAAAGCGGGATCTCCCAGTGGCCACCCATTTTAATTCCACTTCCCATTCCTATTCCCACATGTCAGTTCATGGCCTCCTCTGTCACGATGAGGCCACACTCAGGTTGGAGGAACAACACCTTGTATTCCATCTGGGTAGATTTCAACCTGCTGGCATGAACATCAACTTCTTGAACTTCTGGTAATGCCCCCCCCCCACACACATACCCTCTCCTTCACCATTCCCATTTCCCCCTCTCTTCTTATCTCCTTACCTGCCCATCACCTCCCTCTGGTGCTCCTCCCCCTTTTCTTTCTTCCACGGCCTTCTGTTCTCTCCTTTATGGCTTCTATATCGGAAGGACCTGGACCCTCCTAATGGCTCTCAAGTGCAACAGGTTCTTAAGTATCCTTGATCACAAAAACCTGTCTGGCATAATTTCTGCAGGACTCCATAAACTGCCATGTTATTAATAGCAGGAATTAGGACTTCTAATGGAGCCAATCTCTGCCTCTGCTGTGATGAGGTTAGATTTCTGGCCTGTTCTATCTTTTAAGATTTCAGTGTAATTCACGCACTCGATATAAAAAATAATTTTCTGCATTGGATTCAAGGACGAACCTATTAGAGCAATATCACAGATCAATTAGTCTTGAGTTATGCTTCCCCATTTTAACAGAAATAAGGAACCTGATATAGAAAGGGATAGTCAAGTTCAAGGAACAGTAATTGAATTTTTACATAAAACAGTCCACAATTTGGGGATATCAGGGGACAGCAATTTGTTTAAAAAATATTTTTCCAACAAAATTAGAAGTATTTCACCATAACAATGAACTGTGTAAGCAGAGAGCACATTCTTCAGTATGTATATGAATTCAGTTCCACATTATGAAAAGTTTCTAACAGTAATAGTTCATAAATTATATTGAAACTGAAGAAGTATCTTTCCTTATTTGTAACTGAAAGCAATTGTTTTAATTAGTCCGTGTTTGTGACTTAATTTTTTTTCCTACAGGAACAACACAACATGCTATGACTGTTTACAGTTCTTCCTCAAATGTGCCTCAGGCAACTTCTCCAGTGGTTAGACCAAAGGAAAGAGCCTCTTCTCTTGCTGCTAAAATACATCACGAGTTTCCATCTTTGGAGCAGCCTGTGGTCAAATCTGGGCACGTAAAGTTTCAAACTGCTCATGAAGACTCAGGTTTAACTGACCAAGCAATAAGTGGCCAGCCTCTTGGAGGATGCAATCAAAACAAAAGCACTCAAACTAAAAAATCTCTGAGTGCAAGGCACAAGCAAAAACAGAGCAGCACAGACACCTCTGCTTCCCACCGCATGGGCCAGCCCACCACGCAAATCAAGGACAGCTCTCCAGTACTTGAAATCACTCAGTACTTTTTTGAGGCAGTTTCCACACAGATGGAAAAATGGTACGAAAGGAAGATTGAAGAGGCAAGATATCAAGCAGATCAGAAAGCAAATCAAGATAAAGTTGCTTTGCTTGAACAAATTAAAAGTTTGGAAGAAGAACTACAGAAACTGAGGACAAAAGTGCAGAAGGAGAGCTAGCAGTTGCCAGTAAAAGACAAATCTTCCTGTTGAATGAAGATCCCACTATCAACATTCCTCCTCTCTAATACTATTATGTGGACTTTCACCGAGTTTAAGCCTTGCATTAAAATAATGCATGTTTTCTCTAGATTTGTTATATTGTTGTATGAAAGATTAAATCTGACTTCGATTTAACATTTCACTATCCTGTAATATATTGAAATAGGTTAGGGCCTCACTGTGTTAAAATGATGCACAAAGTCAAGATATTGATGATAGATTTAAGACTTTGAATAGGGCACATTAGTAAATAGTTACTGATGGCAAGTGTAGAAGTTTGTATAATTGTAAACCTGTATTAGCACATTCCAGCAATGCAAATCATATTCCTCAGCATTTCTTAAATTATAATAATGTAGCACCCTTGGATAGTCCAGCTTTGGACAACTTGCTCTTTCTTTGAGAACTAGTTATTTTTTTCTTGCCTTCTTTTTATATTGTCAATTTATCTAACATTACACAGAAAAAAGCTCTTTAACCTTATTATTTCATGCTATCAGAGAAATGTCCATTATTATCTACCACCTTCTTTGCTCCAAGACTAACTTGTTTCTCTTTCTACAGATGCTTTCTGACTGCATGAGATTTCCAGTATTCTTTTTCTATTACAATTGTATTTCACTTTCTTTACATGCTTCACTGTAATATAATGTGTGTGTTTTTAAGGCAATGGGAAGTATGATTCCCAATTTTAGCTATACGCTAGAGGTGCAGTCCCCAAACGTTTCTGGATCACCACCTCCATTGGCTCCCAGATGACATACCCAGTGGACCCCCCCCCCCCCACTTCTGACCATTACGTAAAAACTAGAAAGGAAAGAAAGCAGTGAAAAATAATTGCAAAACTTACTCAAATCTATTTAAAGCTACAAATATGATTATTTAATTACAGTAAAAACAATTTTCATCAACAGTATTAGAACAAGTAGTTTTTAACTATTCACTACATTGCCTTTTCACCTCTCAATGAGATGGATGAGCTTGGTGTAGTGATACCAGCTTCTCAACATCAGGCTGAATGTTACTCAGAAAGAATCTCAATCCACACATCCAGTAATTTGCAGTCCGTTTTGTTTGAAAAAAAATTGGGAAACTGCATTCTGTTAAATATTATGTTGGAAAGGCAGTAAAGAACATCTTGACCTTTTCCCATATTGCAGGATAGCTTTTTGCAATCAAAAGTTTTGACATGGTGTTTTGAACCTGGGCGTCAGCTCCAAGCTATTTTGTAGCATTATCAGTTCTTCCTCTATCCTTCCTGTCAATTCCTCATTACAAGTGTAGAGGAATGGATTTGTTCCACAATCTGGAATTTGGGTCGAGAGAAGATCCCAAAATCTCTCTACAGCTCACCCAGGTGGGCACAGTATATTTGAAGATCATCATCTGCTATTCTTTCTTTCTCTTCCAACTCAGAGGCTCAGAAATTAGAAAAGGATGTGACTGTCAATATTGACCTTAAATAGGGTTAACTTGGACAAAAATGTGGAGGCGACTGATTTGACTTTAAGATTCACATAATTTCCTTGCAAATGAAGACTGACTTCTTTAAACTTTGCAAATAATTCTGACAAATAGGCAATGTCAAACCTAATATTCTTGAGTTTATTATTGACTGAAGTATTTGAGTCTTCAAAGAATCTTATCAGTTTCAATAAGCAAGTAAGAGTCTCAGGCAGTTTCCTTTTGAGAGCCACCTGAATTTTGTGCACAACTGCAAGCATTCAAACTGTCCATCATTGTGAATACAAATCTTCTGAAGTAGTCAAGAATTGAGAGTGCAGACTTGATTTTATTTACCGCTGTTAACAGTATATAATCTGTACAGTTGATCACTTAAGTTTTTTGTGACAAGATGCTGTATGTGAATTACAGAATGAATGTTAAGTACAGTTTTTTTCAAGAAAGTAATAACTCCACGGTGGTGCCCTGTCTGTTGCACAAGTTAAAATGTTGGTGAGTGGAATATACTTCTCTTTGAAAAATTGCTCAACAACTTGAAATACTGCTTCTTGCCCCCTTGCAAATAACCTTCCTTGAACCATATCTTCCTCTTTTGTGAAGCAAACATAACCAAGAAGCAAAGGTTTGTTGTCTGGCAAAATTGACTCATCTAATTGCCAAGCAAATTCTGTTGCACAGTGTGTCTACCACATTCTCAGACATTTCATCTGAGTTGTTGCTGAGCAGATTCGCTTTATTTGGTCTGGTGACTTATGCAAAACTGTACTCAGAACCTCCCTTACTGCAGGCAGAATCGCTTCTTTTCCAATTGTATGCAGCTTTCCAGATTTAGCAATAAGCAATACAACAGTATGAAGCATTCAAACCATCACTGCTTTGTTGTGAAGTGGTGGCAAACATGTTTTGAAGTGTTCGCTGTTTCTGAAAGCTGTCATTGAAGTAACTGAAAACAGGTTCCTGTTTGCTTTATCAGATTGTATTATCTTCAACTGTTCAAGGAGCCTGGCTGGTTTCATTGCCTCATTTGGAAAAAAAAACTTTTTCCATACAACAGACACATTGGCTGTTGTTGTTTGCCTGGTGCCTGTATAAATCCGTATTTCAGATATTCCATATGATACTGTCTACACTTCTTTTCTCTTTGGTCTGCTTGTGCCATTTTCATTATGGATTAACAACCATAGTTAATAGCCAATTACTTAGGTCCAACTTCAAGCACTGCGATAGGGGAAAGATAGGGCAAACCCTGACTCTGCAGGAAGGTACTTAAAGTGGGGCTTGGTTAGACGGTGGGCTAAAGAAATGCAGTCAAGACCATTTGAAAGGCCAGATTCTGAACTTTACCCCAATGAATGCCATGTCCTATAGATTCACAGGAATTGCCTCAATGTGTGATTAGAGTATGGGTGATTACAAGAGTGAATGGCAATAATGCGTGGTCAGGCCCAGAAATAACATTATTTCTTCAGTCCAGATTTCCCATGATAGAAACATAGAAAATAGGTGCAGGAGTAGGCCATTCAGCCCTTCGAGCCTGCACCGCCATTCAGTATGATCATGGCTGATCATCCAACTCAGAACCCTGTACCTGCCTTCTCTCCATACCCCCGATCCCTTTAGCAACAAGGGCCATATCTAACTCCCTCTTAAATATAGCCAATGAACTGGCCTGAACTGTTTCTTGTGGCAGAGAATTCCACAGATTCACCACTCTCTGTGTGAAGAAGTTTTTCCTCATCTCGGTCCTAAAAGGCTTCCCCTTTATCCTCAAACTGTGACCCCTCGTTCTGGACTTCCCCAACATCGGGAACAATCTTCCTGCATCTAGCCTGTCTAATCCCTTTAGAATTTTATACGTTTCAATCAGATCCCCCCTCAATCTTCTAAATTCCAGAGCGTATAAGCCTTGTCAATCCAGTCTTTCATCATATGGAAGTCCTGCCATCCCAGGAATCAATCTGGTGAACCTTCTTTGTACTCCCTCTATGGCAAGAATGTCTTTCCTCAGATTAGGGGACCAAAACTGCACACAATACTCCAGGTGTGGTCTCACTAAGGCCTTGTACAACTGCGGTAGTACCTCCCTGCTCCTGTACTTGAATCCTCTTGCTATGAATGCCAGCATACCATTCGCCTTTTTCACCGCCTGCTGTACCTGCATGCCCACTTTCAATGACTGGTGTACAATGACACCCAGGTCTCGTTGCACCTCCCCTTTTCCTAATCGGCCACCATTCAGATAAGAATCTGTTTTCCTGTTTTTGCCACCAAAGTGGATAACCTCACATTTATCCACATTAAATTGCATCTGCCATGAATTTGCCCACTCACCTGACCCATCCAAGTCACCCTGCATCCTCTTAGCATCCTCCTCACAGCTAACACTGCCGCTCAGCTTCGTGTCACCTGCAAACTTGGAGATGCTGCATTTAATTCCCTCGTCTAAGTCATTAACATATATTGTAAACAACTGGGGTCCCAGCACTGAGCCTTGCGGTACCCCACTAGTCACTGCCTGCCATTCTGAAAAGATCCTGTTTATTCCCACTCTTTGCTTCCTGTCTGCCAGCCAATTCTCTATCCACATCAATACCATACCCCCAACACCGTGTGCTTTAAGTTTGCACATTAATCTCCTGTGTGGGATCTTGTCAAAAGCCTTTTGAAAATCCAAATATACCACATCCACTGGTTTCTCCCCTATCCACTCCACTAGTTACATCCTCAAAAAATTCTATGAGATTCATCAGACATGATTTTCCTTTCACAAATCCATGCTGACTTTGTCCGATGATTTCACCGCTTTCCAAATGTGCTGTTATAACATCTTTGATAACTGACTCTAGCATTTTCCCACCACCGATGTCAGGCTAACTGGTCTATAATTCCCTGGTTTCTCTCTCCCTCCTTTTTTAAAAAGCGGGGTTACATTAGCCACCCTCCAATCCTCAGGAACTAGTCCAGAATCTAAAGAGTTTTGAAAAATTATCATTAATGCATCCACTATTTCTTGGGCTACTTCCTTAAGCACTCTGGGATGCAGACCATCTGGCCCTGGGGATTTATCTGCCTTTAATCCCTTCAATTTACCTAACACCACTTCCCTACTAACATGTATTTCCCTCAGTTCCTCCATCTCACTGGACCCTCGGTCCCCTACTATTTCCAGAAGATTATATATGTCCTCCTTAGTGAAGACAGAACCAAAGGAGTTGTCCAATTGATCTGCCATGTCCTTGTTCCCCAAGATCAATTCACCTGTTTCTGACTGTAAGGGACCTACATTTGTCTTAACCAATCTTTTTCTTTTCACATATCTATAAAAGCTTTTACAGTCAGTTTTTATGTTCCCTGCCAGCTTTCTCTCATAATCTTTTTTCCCTTTCCTAATTAAGCCCTTTGTCCTCTGCTGGACTCTGAATTTCTCCCAGTCCTTAGGTGAGCCACTTTTTCTGGCTAATTTGCATGTTTCTTCTTTGGAATTGATACTATCCCTTATTTCCCTTATCAACGATGGGTGCACTACCTTCCCTGGTTTATTCTTTTGCCAAACTGGGATGAACAATTATTGTAGTTCATCCATGCGATCTTTAAATGCTTGTCATTGCATATCCACCGTCAACCCTTTAAGTATCATTTGCCAGTCTATCTTAGCTAATTCACATCTCATACCTTCAAAGTTACCCTTCTTTAAGTTCAGAACCTTTGTTTCTGAATTAACTATATCACTCTCCATCTTAATGAAGAATTCCACCATATTATGGTCACTCTTACCCAAGGGGCCTCGCACAAGATTTCTAACTAACCCTTCCTCATTGCTCAATACCCAGTCTAGAATAGCCTGCTCTCTAGTTGGTTCCTCGACATGTTGGTTCAGAAAACTATCCCGCATACATTCCAAGAAATCCTCTTCCTCAGCACCCTTACCAATTTGATTCACCCAATCTATATGTAGGTTGAAGTCACCCATTATAACTGCTGTTCCTTTATTGCACGCATTTCTAATTTCCTGTTTAATGCCATCCCCAACCTCACTACTGCTGTTAGGTGGCCTGTACATAACTCCCACCAGTGTTTTCTGCCCCTTAGTATGATACAGCTCTACCCATATCGATTCCACATCCTCCCGGCTAATGTCCTTCCTTTTTATTGTGTTAATCTCCTCTCTAACCAGCAATGCCACCCCACCTCCTTTTCTTTCATGTCTATCCCTCCTGAATATTGAGCTCCCATCCTCCGTCACTCTGGAGCCATGTCTCTGTGATCCCAACTATATCATATTCATTAATAACTATCTGTACATTCAATTCATCCACCTTGTTATGAATGCTCCTTGCATTGACACACAAAGCCTTCAGGCTTGCTTTTACAACACTCTTAGCCCTTATACAATTATGCTGAAAAGTGGCCCTTTTTGATTTTTGCCCTGGATTTGCCGGCCTGCCACTTTACCTTACTACTTTTTGCTTCTACTCTCATTTTACACCCCTCTGTCCCTCTGCACTTGTTCCCATCGCCCTGCCACATTAGTTTAAATCCTCCTGAACAACAGTAGCAAACGCTCCCCCTAGGACATTGGTTCCAGTCCAGCCCAGGTGCAGACCGTCCTGTTTGTACCGGTCCCACCTCCTCCAGAACTGGTTCCAATGTTCCAGAAATTTGAATCCCTCCCCCTTGCACCATTTTTCAAGCCACGTATTCATCTAAAATATCCTCCTATTTCTACTCTGACTAGCACGTGGCACTAGTAGTAATCCAGAGATTATTACCTTTGTGGTCCTACTTTTTAGTTTATCTCCTAACTCCCTAAATTCACCTTGTAGGACCTCATCCTGTTTTTTTCCTATATCATTGGTACCTATGTGCATCACGACCACTGGCTGTTCACCCTCCCACTCCAGAATGTCCTGCAGCCGCTCAGAGACATCCTTGACTCTTGCACCAGGGAGGCAACATACCCTCCTGGAGTCTCGTTTGTGGCCGCAGAAACGCCTATCTATTCCCCTTACAATCAAATCCCCTATCACTATAGCTGTCCCACTCCTTTTCCTTCCCTCCTGTGCCGCAGAGTCACCCATGGTGCCATAAACTCGGCTGCTGCTGCCTTCCCCTGATGAGACATCTCTCCCAACAGTATCCAAAACAGTATATCTGTTTAGGAGGGAGATGACCTCAGGGGACTCCTGCACTACCTGCCTACTGCTACGCTGTTTAGTGGCCACCCATTCCCTTTCTGCCTGTGTAGCCTTTACCTGCAGTGTGGCCAACTCGCTGAATTGATATGCCAAATACAGAAGTGCCACATTGCTTTTCAACAACTATAATGTGTTTTGAGCAAAGTCTTGAGAGAATGGTGCTGTTAGCAAGAGATGAGGTATTTACATGATCATTGTAATCAATTATGAGAAACTGAGAATCAAATGGTTACAAGTTTAATTTATTTCTTAAATTAAATGTAATCACTCAGCTTCCCCCCCGCTACCAAGTGCCCCCCATCACTCCCTTTATCACCCCCTTAGAAACTCACTCTGCCACCCACCCTCGAGGGGGGGATATTGCCCACTTTGGGAACTACTGCTCATGAGGAATGAGTTTGCCAAATGCCAAAACATCAGGATTTCCAAACTAAAGTGGATACTGGATTATTGGAGTGTTGTCTCAATGAACAAATAAAGGTCATGAAAACAAGTGTAATCTGAAATGAATTATAATGGAAGTAAAAGACATTTTTAGATATGCACAAATCCAATACACCTGAATTTTGTATAGTGAATTTTCATGTCCTGTGTTATAGGAATATAACTGACCCAAATGGCAATAGAGTTTTAATCAATAACATTTTGATAATTATAATAACCTGATTGGTAAATTCATACCAAGTTTATTTTAATTCTTGGGTGAGGAATAAGTCAAGGGAAGGGACAAGCTGAGTGATGTTTATATTGTATCTGTGAGCAAACAATGTGTATAATGTCCCAGATAGCTGCTAAATGCAGATGTGAGAATTTTAACAACAAGAGCAACATAATGTAACTTTTAAAAGTATGTTATGTAAGTAGATTTATAATAATTTACCTATTTTTAAAACAATAGTTCCCAAAAGCTTTCAAACCTATTATGTTTTACCTCTGGAGATGGAATTCTCAGCTTGTCTAGCTTTGGAAATGCCAAATGTACTGATGCAAGTTTGTGAGCATCAACAATGTTACCATGACAAGGGCTTAACTGGATTTTGCTTCATAGATACTGTTCTTGATGTAACAAACCTGGTATGGATGTTGAATCTAGGGTAAAGCTAGTTTACAAACCAAAGACGCAATGGGCATCAAAGTAAAGAAAAACGTGCACGAAGAAAAATGGTTGCAGTTGTTGAAGTTAATTAGCCTCAGCACATCACTGCAGGGGTTCCTAACAGCAGTGTTCAAGGCCCAACTGTCTTCATCTACTTCATCTGTCAAGCCATGACAACTGGATGTGTTTGACTGCACAGTATTCAACTTCATTCACAACTTCTCAGAAATGAAGTAGTCTATGCCTACGTGCGGCAATACTTTAACAAAATTCAGACACTATCTGATAATAGCAGGTAGCATTCATGCCAGGCAATGGCCATATCCAAGAGAGAGCCCAAACACCTACTCTGGATCTTTGGTAACATTACAATTACTGAGTTCCCATCATCAATATCCTGGGTGGGTGCAGATCACATTTGAGCAGGTTAACTGAACTAGGCACAAAAACAGGTCGGGTTGGGTATATTCTGACCAAAGATTCATTGCTTGACATTGAGCCCATTCCACTATTTACAAGGTAGAGCATGATGGAATAATCTCAATTTACCTAGACACATACAATTCCAACAATTTTCAAGAAGATACTGTTCATGAGGACCTGTTTGACAAGCAAATTGCCCACCACCTAAACATTCATTCCTTCCAAAATCAGCTGCAGTGGGCACTAAATGTTACTCACCCAGTCTACTCTGATCGCACTTCCCAAAGCTGTAATCTTCACCACCGTGAGGGGAGCAGATCCACAGAAAACCTTGACCTGCAGGTTCATCTCAAATGTCGTACACAATTTTCAACTATATCACGGGTTCTTCGTAGTTTTATGTCCAATTGCTGAAACTCCCTACCAACAACACAGCAGGAACATCTTCGCCAGGACTGTAGCAGTTCAAAAAGCAGCTCACCACCACCTTATCAAGGTTGGTTACCAACAGGTAATAAATGCTAGTTTTGCCAGCCAAGAGCAGATGCTGAAAATCAATAAAAAATAGAAAATATGCTGACAGATTGTTCTGCCAGTGGGTATGAAATTTAATAGCTTATGTAGCAATTAAGGTTGAAGCAGCTCTACAATTGGTAATATTTTCAACATGTTTTGCCTAACACAGCTCACTGTAATTACTTACTCGAAATGGTTTGCTTTCTTTCAGATCACTGGCTGTATTTACAAGTTATAGAACAATCTTGTCATTTTTTACTGGAGCTATGTAAAATACACCGTCTCAATTTTTTTTATATTAAAAGTCAAATATACCAGTTTATTAAAAATCTAGAATCTGAGAATTTTAATAAGTGAATTTCCAAAACCTGTTACCTCTGTAGATTTGGTTATTCACAACTTTCCACAGAAAGCAGAAAAGAAAGATTGTGTTATTTTGAAATGAAATAAGTTTGTAAGTCTGTGCCACAGCGTTGACATTTAAAGTTTTGTCTATTTTGTACATTTTTAAATATTAAAACTAGATACAATTATGATATGGTGTACATAATGTGCCTTTACCATGTCATGAATGTAGGACCTAATAAGTTCCAAGATGGTGCTGACAAGACATAGTGACATTTTGCAGACAGCTAACAAAACTACTAAATACAATATACTTTTTCTGCACTGTGAGCATTGCAAGCTGTAGCCTGCAGTATCCCTTTGAGAGGTGTGCTTTTGAACTATCTATATGATTTGGCGTTTCTGTGGTATTCTGATGAATACAAGATGGGTCTCAAGAATGCAGGTACAGCTGTGTCGGCCATTGCTGGAACAGACTTGGGGATGGATTGAAACTTCCGACCAGATTAAAGTGGCAGATCAGGCTCGAGAGCAAACAACGAACCGACGTTTAGCCAACTTAAGTGCCGAACCAGATTAAAAAGATTAAGGTGTTGAGGTCAAGGGTGAAGCAGGAATCTGTACTCAGCTCACTACCCTGTGAGACTACTTACCTCAGCAATGAACTGGCTCCTTAGCTGTGGTCTCACTTTCGGGGACTCTGCACTAAATGCTCTCTGTATTATTTGTTTAATTGTTTGCACGATTTGTTCTTCCTTTCTTTGCACAACGGACGTTTGACTGCCTTTGTGGTTTGGAGTTTTTCGTGAATTCTGTTGTGTTTCTTTGTTTTGTGGCTGCCTGCAAGAAGATGAATCTCAAGGTTGTACATGGTATACATAAATAATAAATGTATTTTTTAACTTTAATAAATAAATTGTTCATGGACTGCAAGGAGCAATTCATAAAATATTGCCGCCTTATTCTGCTGCTTTAGTGCAAGGATGGAAATGGCAAAACAAATACTCACCTCACTATTTGAAATATATATAAACTATAATATTTAAAGGTGCAGGAGATAAGTATATAACTGAAACTTTTACAGGAAGGAACCCGAATACATTCTCCATGTTCCAACTGAAGACAACAGCCTGCTCTCACAGGACAAGAGGATAATGCAAGTGGAGTTGTCTTCACTTACCTTCGGATGGGGAAAAAACAAATGATTAAGAATGTACCAGATTAAGTATGTGAGCATTGCAGACATCCCACCTCTCCCCAAAGTTCCAGGAGTCTCCCGCATATTGATAGTGGCTCCCTGATGCCCGGAAATTATATATAATATCAGGGAAATTGATTTTTTTGAGAGGGAGAGGGAGTGCGAGAGCAAGCATCCTGATTGGTCTCTCTTTGTGCTAAGTAAACCTGTCAGTCTTCTCTGTGGGCGGGCTTTACAGTCGATCGCAAAAATAATGACACTGTTGCTCGCTGCACTGTTTGCAACAGTGACTTTTCTATTGCCCATGGTGGGTTTAACAGGTGTCATTCATTCATTAGCTTAGCTAACATTATTTAAACTAGCTGGCTGGCTGCTAAGGAGCTACTGTATTGATGTCCTACGTGATGAGGCCAAACTCCCCGTAGACTTGCTTAAAGTTTTAACAGAATAAACATGATAATATAAGTACATATTTTAATGTCACACTTTCTGCGTATACCCAACTTGGTTTACAGATTAGACAAAATCACTAAACAAAGTATTACATAGACTGTGGGGGGGGGGGGGTGATATGGGGTTGCCGTGGTGCTACCTCCCTGAAATGAGTTTTTGCAGGGTGGGATGTCTGGCATTGCCACAACTCTCCCAATATTGCAGGCTTGACTGGAATTTTCCAACAAGAGAAAATCTGCAGATGCTGGAAATCTGAGCAACAGACACAAAATGCTGGAGGAACTCAGCAGGCCAGGCAGCATCTATGGACAAAAAGTAGTCAATGTTTTGGGTCAAAACCCTTCAGCAGTACTGGAGAAAAAAAGCTAAGGAGTAGATTTGAAAGGTGGAGGGAGGGGAGAGAGAAACACCAGGCAATAGGTGAAACTTGGAGGGGGAAGGATGAAGCAAAGAGCTAGGAAGTTGATTGGTGAAAGAGACAGAAGGCCATGGAAAGAGGAAGAAAGAAGAAAGCAGGGAAGAAGCACCAGAGGGAGGTGATGGGCGGGCAAGAAGATAACATGAGAAAGGGAAAGGGAAAGGGGACGCACAGGTGAAGTGTCACCTCACTTGGAAGGACTGTTTGGGGCCCTGAATGGTAGTGAGGGAGGAGGTGCACGGGCAGGTGTAACACTTGTTCTGCTTGCAAGGACAGGTGCTCACCAGGAGGGAGATCAGTGGGGAGGGACAAATGGACAAGGGAGTCAAGTAGGGAGCGATCTCTGCGGAAAGAAGTCGGGGGGGTAGATGTGTTTGGTAGTGGGATCCAGTTGGAGGTGACGAAAGTTTCGGAGAATTATGTGCTGGATGTGGAGGCTGGTGGGGTGGTAGGTGAGGACAAGGTAGCATGGCAGTTGGATGGGGTAAGAGCAGACACTGGTGAAATGAAGAGATGCAGTTGAGGATGGTGGAGGAAAGGAAGCCTCTTTCTTTGAAAAAGGAAGACATCTCCCTCGATGGAGCCAACTTGGGTACTGTTCTTGATGAAACCTAGTATTAATAGCAGATCTGAGGAAAAGATCGTCGGTCACAGAATCAGGAAGGAGGCCCCACAGGATAGGCCTCAACCTGAGTGTGTGAATGGAATTGGAATACTACGGGAGCAGGAACAAAGCAGAGTGGATAAGCTAAATGAGGCAACAGTGCAGCTCTTGTGGCGAGCTTCACTAAAATTCTGATCGTCTGTGATCTCACAATGTATCTAGGTAGCCTCTAGTCCATGGCTATTGAATCAGCATAAATCGGTGGTCCACTTTTCAACTTCCCTTTAATTATCTGAAAGCGATCTTTGTTAGTTAGAAAATAAAACTATAAGGAAGCTATTTCTAAAAGCCAGAACAACCCAAGCACCTCCGATGTAAACCTGCACCATCTCTTAAATAAGTTAAAACAGGAGCCACAAACTAGTGTGAGACAACAATATCCCTCCACATTGCAAGTGGTGAAGATCAAACCTTACTGGACCATCATGACATTTGCAAGGCCCTTAACATCTATGAACCAAACTTCAAAGATGAATTACCCTGAAATCTGAAGTAAGTCCTGAACTTCTTTGCACATACAAGGACCTGATACATTTGTGTAATGATTTCACAATATGAAAAACCATAGCTCCCCTTTAGCTGGAGACATAAGACAATTCAGATGCAGGACTATATAATTACACACATGCTACAGAATGCACAAAAGCCATGGCTGGAGAAATCAAATAATGTATCCACTTAAAATTAAAACACTCGGTACAATAATATTTTCAACTTTGCACTTTTTATGTTCAAGAGACAATAAAAACAGAAACCTAATGAAGGTTGCACAGAAATAATCCCTTTAGAATCCATGCATTTTGCACAGAAGGTATACCTCAAACACATCATTCTGTTTTGCTGCTTGTAAATACTACCTAGCACAACAGCCCAGATTTGTGCAGTCATTTACTAGTGTTAATTTTCCATTCAGTCCAAAGACCAATGTGTTAATACACAGCCCTCTGAATAATTTAGTAAAATTTCCTTCCTAATAAATATCTGTAGGTGGCTCTGATCAAAAGGTTGTTGAATAACATCCATTTTCAATGCAAACAGAGTGAAACCTCTAAAAATCAGTCTTGTATAGTTTCTTCATATATTTGTCTCAAAGTCTTGCAAAGTATATGTTCCAGAGAGTATAAAATTCCACATCCAGCGGAATGATCACAAGCCATTTGAAATGGTTGTTTTAACAGGCTTGAAGAGAATGACGAGTAATGTAAAATTTCATTTGTCATTTTAAAGTTCTTTCTTTCATTTTGCTAATCGAAGCATTTTCTCCAGCTCCTGCAGTTGTAGATTTCCATGGGTCAGCATCATCCGTATTGTATCCTTAATGATGAAAAACCAAACAACATTTAGTACACAAATTGACAAGAATTAAATAAATGTCATCCTTTACAGATATCATCAAAGCAGGTTTTAGGAAATGTCATCCATTCAGAAGAAATCTGCAGTATACAGTCATGCAAAATGTCTCACAGCCCCAGAGATCTGGGTTCAATCTTGATCTTTGGTGCTGACTGTGCAGAATTTGCAAATTCACTTACAGAGAAAATTAGTGGAAGAATGAGATTGACCCTGTTTGCCAGCAGAAACTTGATCAGCAAAATGGCCCTCTTAGACGTAAGAAAATACGAGGGGTGATTGATAAGTTCCTGGCCTAAGGTAGAAGGGGTCAATTTTAGAAAATTAGCACATTTATTTTTCAACATAGTCCCCTCCTACATTTACATACTTAGTCCAGCAGTCGTGGAGCATACAGATCCCTTCTTTGTAGCGCAGGGATGATTGATAAATTTGTGGCCTAAGGTAGAAGGAAATGAGTTATTAACTTCAAACTTTCTGCATTATCACTCAAAGAGTTGAACTGCACGTGCATGTAACGAGAGTGTCTTGGACCTCTAGGTGGTCCACAGCAGGGGTGACTGATAAGTTTGTGGCCTTTAGGGGTGACTGATAAGTTTGTGGCCTTTGGGTAGAAGGAGATGAGTTATACAGCTCTTGTTACATGCATGTGCAGTTCAACTCTTCGAGTGAAAATGCAGAAAGTTTGAAGTTAATAACTCGTTTCCTTCTACCTTAGGCCATGAACTTATCAATCACCCTGCTGTGGACCACTTTCTGGAGGTCCAAGACGCCGACTTCTACAAAGAAGGGATCCGTATGCTCCACAACTGCTGGACTAAGTGTGTAAATGTAGGAAAAATAAACGTGCTCGGTTTGCCAAAATTGACTCCTTCTACCTTAGGCCACGAACTTATCAATCACCCTCGTAGTTGAAGTTCAATTATCATTCACAACATTGGCACCGCAGCTTCCCTGCCATCTGTCTCATCCAGGAACCAGTGAACAGGACTAGCCAATGGCCAACAGGCTCTTGTGACAAAATCACACACACCACCACGCACCTACCTGACACAACATTACGCAGCAATAACACCATATAACCAGTGAATTTCGTTCCAAGTGCTATCACTGTTAGGCAGACAAATAAAACAGTTATAATTGTTTAAAAAGAAAGATACAGGTATATTTTGGTGTTAGAAAGGGATAAATATTCATCTGGGCATTTTTTAATATCTGCTTGAAGGAAACCACATCTTAATGTTCCTGCTAAAGGATGGCACCTCTGTCAATATAATATACCCACCGTACTGTACTTGAGCGTCAGTCTATCTTATTTGCCTAATTAACAACTGAACCCAAAACACTCAGAATTACAGACATGCTGCCAAGGTAATAAACTACCTGAACAAATGTTCCAGAAGAATCAAAAGGGTGATTTTAACTTTTAGCAATAAAGTTCAAATTATGGCCACATGGAAGTCTGAAGGGTCTAGATTTTGTTTGAAGTATGAGGGGTTGCAGATGTCTAAAGGGAGGATTATTTTAGGGAAATAAACAACTAAAAGCTTAAAAGGATAATAAAGATCAATCACAATATGTATTTAACTAAATATAAATCTCCATCAAACTATGGCAGAGGTCATTTAAAAGGAATAAGCTAGTTAATTTAATTACTTGGCCACAGTTCAGACATAGCATGAGGTCCATGAAAGTTTAATGGATTTTGCAGGATGATTGACCAGCATTACGTGCTAAGTTACCTCAAGAATGAAAAACAAAAAATTTTTATTTCTCTTTCGTAATCAAAAATTTCTTACTGTTACACATAAAATGAGACTTGCATATATTTATAACATTGCCATTTTATAAATAAACATAGAACTTTAAAAATCATGTCTTTTAAGTGCATTTTGAAAACTGATTGATAAAATATTTATCATTGGAATATTTTCTCTCCCTAAAACAGAGAAACACAAATAACTAAAACATTACATTCCAGTACTATAAACCCAGGCTTACAAGTCGTTTGTGGTTCAGTGCCCTTTGACTTCCAGATTGCAGCTACTGTAGTCTCTTGTGTTCTCATGTTTGATGTACAGTCCTATTTAATAAATGTCTGTGTTATTCTGACTTCAGCAATTGTACCTTAGATCCTAGACTCAAAAAATAAGGAAGCATGAGGCTTACTTGATTTGTAGCATTTTTGTTCTGTTTGAATTCTTCTCTAGCCCAGTTTTTAAGGTACTGCTTATCTCCTTCATCTGGAATTTGATTAATGGCTTTTAAAATCTTCCGGTATAAATCCAGGACGTTTCTACGGTGCATGAACTGGAAAACAAATAGTTTGCATAAGACATCAAGGTCTGCATATAGAACCAAAACAAAATGGCAAGCACATATTTCATCTTGTTTGCTAAGGCAGGATTACTGAAGAGCTGTTCCCTTCTTGATTCTTCGATTCACTCTTCCATCTCCAACAACATCTACTGTTCCCATGAAAGCTCTGGAACTGCAACACCTGTCCTTATACATCTTACCTTATAGGCAAAGCAGCAAGTCACTTCCACCCCTTCAACTTAACATGTGGCAATATGTACTGCATGGTGACCTCTACAAAGTCAAAATGAATTCAGGTGAGATGACAGCTTGACCGAATGCATTTTCCCTTCAATCACAAGGATACATTTCAGCTACTTGACTCGTGAATTCTCAATCCCACTTTGACCCCTCACACTATTCCAATGAACCCAAAATTAAGCTCAACAGAGTGGCACCTCACCTTCTGACGAGAGCCTTCAAAACATAACAAACTCAGAAAATTTCAGATAATCAGCTTTAGTTTTCAAAATTAGCTAGTTCTATTATAAAAGGTCTTCAACAAGCAAGAAACAGAAACAACGAAACTTCTCTACATTTGCTGCCTGACCTGCTGAGTAGTTTCATTTATCATTTGTTTTTACAATTTCAGCAATTTCTCCAGTTGTCAGCTCCATTCTAGCACTAAGTTTCTTCTTGCTTGTCTCCTATTTACCTTTCTTCGACACATTATTTGGGATCAACACGCTTCTACGACCCTCTCCTTGCCAACGACCATCTCATTGAAACTTATCAAATGTTGAAAGATGTATGTGAAGAGGATGTTTCATTTAATGGGAGAGTCTAGGAATGGAAGACACAGCCTCAGAATAGGGGGACATCTATTTTGAATGGAGATGAGGAGGAATGTCTTTAGCCAGAGGGTGGTAAGTCTGCGGATTCCATTGCCACAGGCAGCTGTGGAGGCCTGGTCATTCGGTGTATTTATGTTGGAGGTTGGTAGGTTCTTGATTAATCAGGGTCTGAAAGGTTACAGGGAGAAGGCAGGAGAATGGGCTTGAGAGGGCAAGTGGATCAGCTGTGATGAAATGGCAGAGTTTACTCGATCAATTTCCTTCTCAGATTCATTTCATGTTTTGCTGGAGTAAGGGAAGTTTTTATTTTGCATGTCATTTGCAATGTCTTCTTGGTGTGGACTGAAGAGGTGATTGGAGGTGGAAGAACAGAATGGCAGAAATACTCAACAGATCAGGCAGCGAACATGCTCAGAGAAATAGTTGACTTTTAGATAGATAGCCTTGCACTAGAATTGAGAAAAATTATAAATTTTATTTGCAGAGAACTAGGGGAGATGAAGACAACAAAGAGGACGTCAGTGATGGGGAAAAACAAAGACTGAGTAAGAGATAATGGCTAGCTACTCCTACTCCCAGCCGAACACCGGCTTCTCCTTCACACAGCCCAACGCCGGCCTCTCCTATTCCTGGCCGAACGCCGGCCTCTCCTACTCCCGGCTGCCCCCCGGCCTCTCCTACTCCCGGCCGCCCCCCGGCCTCTCCTACTCCCGGCCGCCCCCCGGCCTCTCCTACTCCCGGCCGAACACCAGCTTCCCCTTCACACAGCCGAACGCCAGCCTCTCCTACTCCCGGCTGCCCCCCAGCCTCTTGTACTCCCGGCCGCCCCCTGGCCTCTCCTACTCCCGGCCGAACACCGGCTTCCCCTTCACACAGCCGAACGCTGGCTCCTTTGACACCCCAGCTGGCGGCTCCGAACAACGAACAGATCATCGATGCGGTAGATCTGCTGTACCAGTTGATCTTGGAGCCTTACGATTATAAAGAACAGATTTTAAAAAGGTACGTGCATTTTTAGTTGATCCCCGAGAGGCTGCTGCATTCAAACACGCCACTATCTTTCTGGAATTTAAAACATAGAAAACCTGGGTAATATTCTCCCAGCACAATGGCAGGCCTTTCCCTCTGCAGCAACACAGCGATACCCCAGTGATCAAAATGCAGTCTTCGCTCTCCATAGTGAATACTGAAGCAAAGTATTCATTAAGTACCTTCGGTTCCATACACACTTTTCCACTGTCACACTTGATTGGTCCTATTCTCTCACATTTTATCCTCTTGCTCTTCACATTCTTGTAGAATGACTTGGGGTTTTCCTTAATCCTTTCCGCCAAGGCCTTCTCATGGCCCCTTCTGGCTCTCCTAATTTCATTCTTAAACTCCTTTCTGCTAGCCTGATAATCTTCTAGATCTCTATCATTACCTAGTTTTTTGAAACTTTTGTAAGCTTTTCTTTTTGACTAGATTTACAAGTCTTTGTACACCATGGTTCCTGTACCCTACCATCCTTTCCATCTCATTGGAACGTACCTATGCAGCACTCCACGTGGAATTGGACTCACTCTGCCCCAACACTCGCAAACTTCAGGCATACTGCTGGTGTTTTCCACAGTGAAGACGGGTGCAAAATACTGATTTAGTTTCTCCACCGTTTCCTTGTCCCCCATTACTACCACTCCAACATCATTTTCAGTAGTCCAGTATCTACCCTTGCCCGTCTTTTACTCTTTAAACGTACTGTGCATAAATCTTAAGCACATACATATAGCTAGGGTGCCAAAGACTTTTTCACAGTACTTGTTCTGTGAGCATTGAGCAGAGGGCGAATTTATAAATCTGACAGGAGTAAAGGATGTTGGAAACGACGGGGATGGACCGCCACGGATGGGATGTGGGATAGGTGGCAGGAAAGGAGTGTCAGGGGTAGGGAACAGTGCAGGTACAGACACATCCAGCCCTGAGATGCCAGGCAAGGTCATTTGATCCCAAACAACTGGTTTATTAATGATTACAGAATGTCTTTTTTGTGCTTCCTGCTCCCTCCCCCTCTTCCCAACCATAATTCCCTTCTATCTGCCTCCTTCCTACTCGCAGCCCACAATAGAGACCAGTATCAGAATCAGGTTTATCATCACTCGCATTTGTCCTGAAATTTGTTTTTTTTTGTGACAGCAGTAGTGTAATACATAACATTACTACGGTTTGTAGAGAAGTCTTAGGCACCCTATATATATAGCTTCACCCTCTCAAATTTCAGAGTGAAGTCTATCGCATGATCATTGTCTCCTAAGGGTTCCTTTACCTTAAGCTTTCTAATCAAATCCAATTCATTATACAACACCAATCCAGAATAGTCTTACCTCTAGTGGGCTCCAGGCCATCTGATAGGCATTCTACAAACTCTCTCTCTTGGAATCCAGCACCAACCTGATTTTTCTTATCTACCTGCATATTGAAATCTTCCATGACATGCATTTTCTAAGCCCCATTAAAATTTGTAGGCAATATCCTGGCTACTGTTTAGAGGCCTGTATATAACTCCCATCTGGGTCTTTTTACCCTTACAGTTTCTTAACTCTACCCACAAGGAATCCACACTTTCCAATCCTAGCACCCTTTCTAAGGATTTGATTTCACTTTTACCAACAAAGCCACTCTACCCCCTCTGCCTACTTGCCTGCGCTTTCAATACAAGGATGTTAAGCTCCCAACTATGATCTTCCTTCAGCCACAACTCAGTGCTGCCCAGAATGTCACACCTACCAATCTCCAACTGCGCTATTAGATCATTTACCTTATCCCTTTTACTGTGTACATTCGAATATAACACCTTCGGTCCTGTATTCTTAACCCTTTTCGATTTGACCCCATGTTACACTGCAACTCATCCCACTGACTGGATCAGTCACCAACAGTAGGCGAGCGATTAAAAAAACGGATGCCAGGGGTTAAGATACAAAGAAAAGGGAGACATTTCCCTGATTTAACTTTGTACCATGATACCCATCGTCTCAAATTAATGAGTACATATGAGGAAAAACTTGCAAACGGCCGATTCTCAACTCCAACAAGCTGCAGTCAGCGAGCAACCCGAGGACCCGCAACAGCCGCTGCGGTTGCAGGCAGCGTCAGCCCATAACGGAGCCAGGAAGCAGAGGTTCGCTTACCTCTTTAAAGCTGAGCACACCGGACGGTAAGCGACCCGCAGCCATCCTAGCGCACAAGGTCGCACGATGAAGCCGTCACATATAGCGCCAGCAGACTCCTCCCCAGTGACGGCGCTCGCCAAATGCAGTTTGCACGTCGACAGAGGGCGAGCGACGTCCGCAGCGGGTGTTGCAGCCTAGCTCTGCATGACGTTCAGCGATTCCAGATTAGAAAATTTAAGTAAAAATGCAGAACACTCAACAGGCCAGGCGGCATCTGTCAAGAGTTAACTCTGCTTCGAACACAGAGCAGAAAGCAGTTTGGCTTTACGATGCCAAGGCAACTAAGGAAGGAATAAAACATAAGGAATAGCTGTGACGGGCTTGCTCTGTAGAAAAATTACAGGGTATCATCCAGTCGAGTTTGACAGAGAGAGAAAGTTGTGCAGAAGATACGGAGAGTGTAGAGAGATATAGATAGGTTGTGAGAGTGGGCAAGAGTCTGGCAGATGGCGTACAATGTTGCAGATGGAGTACAATGTTGGTAAATGCGAGGTCATCCACTTTAGAAGGAAAAATGAAAGAGCAGATTATTATTTAAATAGTCAAAAATTACAGCGTGCTACTGTGCAGAGGGACTTGGGAGTGCTTGTGCATGAATCACAAAAGGTTGGTTTGCAGATACAGCAGGCTATCGAGAAGGAAAATGGAACGTTGGCTTTCATTGCTAGAGGGATTGAATTTAAGAGCAGGGAGTTTGTGCTGCAACTATACAGGGTACAGGTGAGGCCGCACCTGGAGAACTGCATGCAGTTCTGGTCTCCTGACTTGAGGAAGGATATACTTGGCTTTGGGAACGTTCACCAGGTTGATTCCAGAGTTGACGGTATTAGACTATGAAGAGAGATTTGAGTCACTTGGGTCTGTACTCAGTGGAATTCAGGAGAGGAAATCTTATAGAAACATAGAAAATTTGAACAGGATAGATAAGATAGAGGCAGGTTAAGTTGTTTCCATTGGTAGGCAAGACTAGAACTAGGGGGCATAGCCTCAGGATTTGGAGGAGTAGATTTAGGACAGAGATGAGGAGGAACTGCTTTTCCCAGAGTGGCGAATCTGTGGAATTCTCTGCCCAATGAAGCAGTGGAGGCTACCTCAGAAAATATATTTAAGACAAGATTTTTGCATAGTAGAGTAATTGAGGGTTATGGGGAAAATACAGGTAGGTGGAGATGAGTCCATGGTCAGATCAGCCATGATATTTTTGAATGGCAGAGCAGGCTTGACGGGCCAGATGGACTACTCCTGCTCCTATTTCTTATGTTCTTCTGAACTAAGTGCAGAGTGGGGACGCAAAGGAATGTTTTAAGTTGCAAATTGAAGAGCATAAACAGCAGGTCAGGTTCTGTTAATGGAGAGAGAATAACTAAGTCTACATTCATGGCCTGGTCAATTCAGGTAACTGCACATCATAAGTAGAAATAAAGCCCAAAGGCTGCAAATAATATTCTTTCTGCACATGGAGATGGAAATGCTCAGTATTTCAAGTATTTTCTTATGAGATTTACAGAGTGCTTTTCTGTCTATTCCTTATTCATCTTCCTTTGCTCCCTTCTCCCTACCTCTTACTGTGAATTTAAGCAAATTATCGGCTTTCTGAAAGTCCACACAATGGATGCCACATTCAGAGGACACTAAGCCAAAACCTTGTTGTCAAGAGACTAGACAGGGCTATAGTTGATGTTTACCCTAGCTGGGGAATATAGAAACAAGACAGTCTCAAAAGGGTTGACCAATCAGATCTCTTCTAAACTAACTGCTTCATTCCAATCTTTGGAACTGTCAATCTGAGTTGCTGAGTATTTCAAGATAAACTGGCAAATTTTCAGATATTAGCAGAATGCAAGCTTACTGCGATGACCTTCCTGAATTGCAGGAGACAAAAAAAAATGTCTCCATCTTTGTACTTTTAAGTGGAGAAGTGGGATGCCAGGATTGATATTAAGTCATGAAATATGAAGGTAGATGAGGGCCTTGTGGTGCTGCAAGTAGGGAGAGCAGGTGAGTGGAAAGTGGAAATGGAAATGTCAAGGGACAATAATACTCATTTTCAGTATGGGTAGCATTTTTCTTTTGTATAGTAATCAAAACAAAATCCACAGAAGACTTAATAAGGATGGTTGGAACTAGACTTTTACCAAATTGTAAACAAATTACCATATTAAATGGTCAGGCCATATTAAATGTACAGTGCCCTCATTTGTATATTCCTTTATCATATCAATCTATGCACAGGGCAGAGAGCAGAGTGACAACTATCCCACAATCACACCCAATAACTTCAGGTGACTGTATATATTTAATCTGAACTACCTTCACAATATTAAACGGGCGATGTGCTGTGCCATATAATTAACATTAAACATCAAAGTAGTTTTCAGATATTGCATAATTTTATTGACATATAAAAAAGATTCAGAGTACAATCTTAAGAAAGAAAGCCATCTCCAAATTACACAATGAAACTCATCTCCGTAGAGGTCACCTTTGCAACAAATATCCACGCTACACAAAAAAAGTGATATTCAAACCTTGGATAGGTTTTCACATTCAGTACAATAAACTGTGCCTTTGGCACAAACACCACCATGTGGTACAGATCTCAATGTGAATATTAAAAAAATTCACATTATAATATCAGGAATTCTCAATTATGGGACATATGGTAGGAGGATCTAAAGTAACTGTACAATTTTAGAGATTGTGCATAATTTGAAATCTCAGTAGATTATAACAGGTGACAACTTTCTGCAAAACACTGCATCAATAATCAGCTGCTGTCACCAGTTCAAACCATTGCCTGAGAGCATCACTGAGTGTCTCTGGGAGTGCATTCACATCTCGTAAAATTACATAGAATGGGAACGGAAATTCTTCCATATACGATCTAATTTCTGGCATTTCTCCTGGAGTCTTGAAGATAGGGACCTTGATGTCCAGGATGGAATCCTACAAGTAGATGCAAACAATTATAAATTTGTAGAAGATGTGCAAAGTTTAATTTTCTTTAGTGTTCCATTCTAAATAACAACCTCAGTGAGAGCCAAGACAGAAATTTACTTCAGTGCTCACTTTGGCTGCAGTATGCCGCAGCCACAAAATTTATTTATTTATTTGTCCAGATCACTTGAACACCTTCCAAACCACTGCTGTCTCCTCCAAGTCACACGAATCCCATGCTAGAAATATATTACCTGCCCTTCATCACTGTTGGCTTTACACCCTGGAATTCCTGAAAGCAGTACTGTGGGTGCACATTGATCACAAAGACTGCAGAGGTTCAAGACATCCTCTAAAAGATCGAGTAATACTGGCCACCAACTTCTAGATTCCCAAAAATTACTACAGTGGATGTCAGTTTATTAGAACACAAAGGAACCAGTATTCTGGCACATTTTGGCTAACAACATTAGCCGAAGTTTCATGAAAATAGTTAAAGTTATGAAAAAGAGAAACTACCATTTAACTAAGTAACAATTTATGTATTTAAATAAAATACAGAACAAATTGGAACACTACCAATACCTCTACAGTACTATAAAACTGTATTTGCTCCCAAGGAGGAATTCATCTGCAATGTCCTATTGGTTGACTGTAAATTAACAAAATCCGTGCATACACCAATTACACATAAAGAACTGCCTTCATACAATGCTTCAGAAAACTGCATCCTCCAAATCTTAATTTTCAAGATGATTAATTTGAAGTAGTAAAATAGTTTCATTTTTACCCCAGGCCAACTATCAGTGACAAAAATCATCACTTCTTTTGAACACAAACACACACAACTGGCATTATTTAAAAACTGAATGCTCTACGCACAATGTAGTGTCAGGCCATCAAGTGCACACAACTGACGATACTTAGAAACTGTTCGGCAACAGTCTCCTGCCCAATTAAGTGGCATAGTGTCCCAAATAAACGAAAGGAATCCCAGCTATTTTCTTGATTTAGTTTTTGTTCTTTAAGAGTTGTCCCAGATAACCAACTGCCCTGATTAATCAATGGCTTAATAAACCAGAATCCACTGTTTTTAGAAAAAATCTTTATCAAAGTAACAACAGATTAAGATTTTCATTTATTCAGCTTTTCAATCTATAACCTTGGATCTGATTAGATATACAGTGCTACAATAATGTAAACTCAGAACCTGAAGGCACAACACAAGACCATTCTGCTTCATGCCCGTCTGCTGGTGCATATTCTCTAATGAACAATGTCCACCCGTGCTATACTTTGATAATTATTTACCTTAGAATCAGGATTGTCTAGGACAACAAAGATAACAAAAATATTGTTATGTCGAGCAGCTCGAACAGCTGTTGTAACTCGTTCCTTCCCCTCTAAAAACAGCCCTCTTCCATCGGACACAATCAATAGTAGTTGTGCAATTTCTAAAAATAAAAAGAAAGCATGTGTTATTGAATTGCTACAGTTTCATCAGCTAGTTTATACAAGGCAAACAACTAATTTTCCTTTTAAATAAATTATACTAGGTAGGAAAAGAACCACTTGGCATTAAATGATATTTTCAACCATCACAGCAGGTATTTAGAGTTATAATAGTTTACAATCAAAGATACAATTTCAGGATACCACTGATATCCACCACACTAAAAGAAATCCTGCACATCCTCCTGGAATCTGCCTTAAATCATAAACTTACATTATGGGCAATCAGAGGGTGGTAATTGATAATATTATCGTCACATTTACAGAGATACAGTGAATTCTTTGTTTTATGTGCCATCTACATGAATCATTCCAAACATAGGTACACTGAAGTAGTACAAAGGAAAAAGCAATTACTGAATGTAGAAAATAGTGTTATATTTATAAAGAAAACACAGTGTAGGTAGATTGGATGATCAGCAATATGATAGAAGCTGCCCTCCTTCTAGGGTGGGTTAGCAAATCAAATTTTCACAGAACTTTTAGCCTTCACTAATTTTTAATAATATTTTAATGATATATTATATGTCAGGAGCCTGTGTTCCATCTGCTTTAAAAATTGGACCTCCCCCATTCTAATGATATTATCAATACAGAAGGACATGTTATGGATTATCTGAGTTATCTTTCAGGAAATATGGACTAAGATGAGGAGGTACAGTATCATGCAAAATTCTTATTCACACAAACATATATGGGGAGAGGGGAATCATAGTTGGGAAAAGGGGAAGAGAGCAGGAAGCACCAGAGACATTCTGTAATGATCATAAACTAATTGTTCGGAATCAAATGACCTTATCCAGTTTCTCAGAACTGAGTGTGTATGCACTGCGCCACCACCCATCCCTGGCACTCCTCTGCCAACTGTCCCACAAACCTTCCACGGCGCTCCATCCTCAGCATTCCCAACATCCTTTGCTCCCACCAGATTTACAAACTCACTTTCCGCTCCATGTTGACAAATACAGTACTGTGCAAAAGTTTCAGGCACCCTAGCTATATACATGTGCCTAAGATTTTTGCAGAGTACTGTAGTTAATTAAGAACCAGTCTTCAAAACAAATATAATAAAACAGTCATCACGTGTGGGACTGACATCTGATTAAGTACCATTTCAATTACACAGGGGATGATAATAAATGAATATTCATATTAATCAGTCTTAATTGAAATCCTCTTGATTAGATCAGGGAGCCATTAAGTGGCCATCACATGTATTAAAACATTACTAAAAACATAACTGCCACTTAATTACACAGTTCAGGCACATTTCTATGGTCACTCAAGACTCTGATTGTACATATGGGCAGCCATCCCTCACTATAACAAGTATATTTTGGGTATGTGCTTAGAAATCCTCAAACAAGCCACTGGTACTTGAATATTCTGAGATTCTGCCAGTTGAAATGTGCACACATTGTAAATAAATAATTCTGCAAAAATTACCTGTCTACCTTCAAAATGTTAAACTGGACAATTATAGCCATTGAAACCTTAGATAATAGTTCATCGTTACATGTTTAAAATATATAAAATATCATCTGTACTCTAAGGTGTCAGGAAAGGAGATAAATTCTCTAGAACATCTGCTTGTGTTGAGTAAAGATGCTTTCACAGTCATAGGTCACAAAAATTTCTCATGACTTGTTTCAGAAACATGTGACCAGAAGATCCTGTATATTTGTGAATTCAATTCCATTCGTTCAGTGCCATCCATATCACTAACCTATAAATCTGTTAATTTCAATGCCCAACAGTACAAAACACTGCAGTAAAGTGAACAGATGTGTGAAGCTGACCTGGATTTCCTTGTTGGGAATGGTGCGGTGCTGCAACAAACATGTTGGCTGCAGATTCCAGAAACTGCAAGTTGAAAATTAGCATTAATGATATCAGTTCATCAGTTACTAAAAGAAAGGTCCGAGATGTAATTGCTATCATATTTTAATCTAGAACTTTTTAAGTCAAGTTCTCACACAATTCATATTTGAATTTAGTAAAAAGCTGTCAAAACTTAAATTAAAATGCTTTCATTTGACATACACGATAGTCAATTTAAATTATCTAATTTACATTCCGTACAACATCAATCATGCTGAAATCAATCAACTGACACACCATAGATCTAATCAATTACACATCTCTGCTAAAAACATTACTTGAAAAAGGAATCAAATTATTCATAGCATTGATATGTAGGTTACAGTGATAACAATACACTAACATGAAATAAAATGTTAGACTGCAGCACATCCCCTGAATGAAGCCTTACACACATTCAATTGATAATGGTTCGGCTCCCACCAACCTGTGCTATCTTAGTTTTCTTCTGTTGGAATTGACAGCTTCTCAGTATTCGTGCTCCTGACTGATCACTGAATTGCTCATGGAACGGGTGCAGCAACTGAACACTCTCTCCAAAGCTGAAACAATGACAGAAGTCAGCTGGATGAGAAGTCTATTATGAAGGCTTCTGTACTCATATAACAAAATTAGAAAATCACAAACACAGTTCTGGTAAGTAACAAGCAGCGTGGACAAAGGAGAGGTACTGATTGTCATTTAGATTTTCAGAAGGTATTTGATTTGGTGCCTCTCAAGAGGCTGCTTAACAAGATAAAATCCTGTGGTGGTACAGGAAAGATACTGGCATGGATAGCGGAATGGCTGACAGGCAGGAGGTAGTGTGTGGGAATAAAGGGGCCCTTTTTTGGTTGGCAGCCAGTGACTAGTGGTGGTCCTCAGGAGTCAGTATTGGAACCTACCAAATGTTGAAAGGGCTAGATAAGGTGGGTGTGATGTTCCTTGGGGGAGGGAGGGGTTATCCAGAACCAGGGCACAGCCTCAAAATTGAGGGGTAAACTTTTGGAACAGAAATAAGGAGTAATTTTTTTTAGCCAAAGAGTGGTGAATCTGTGGAATAATCTGCTACAGACCGCAGTTGAGGCCAAGTCTGTGGATGTATTTAAAAGCGGAAGTTGATAGATTCTTGATTGCTCGAGGCATCAAGGGATTTGGTGAGAGGGCAAGTGTATGGGGTTGAATGAGATCCAGGATCAGCCATGATGAAATGGCAGAGCAGACTCGATGGGCTGAATGGCCTAATTCTGCTCCAATGTCTTGTGGTCTTATGAGTCGTGATCCACCAGTCCATCGTGGCTGACTTATTATCCCTCTCGACCCCATTCTCCTGCCTCCTCCTCGTAATTTTTGATCAAGCTTTTATTGACCATTAATGAAACTACCAATAAATATTCCCTACTCTCTCTACTCCCATGACTATGTGGCTCGGCACAGCTCAAGCACCATCTATAAAATTTGCTGATGACACAACTATTGTTGGCAGAATTTCAGATGGCGAAAAGGAGGCGCACAGGAGTGCTAGTTGGTGTTGCAACAACCTGGCACTCAAGGTCATTAAGACAAAGGAATTGATTGTGCAGTTCAGGAAAGGGAATTCAAGTGAACTCCAGTCCTCATCAAGAAATCAGCAGTGGAAAGGCTGTGCAATTTCAAGTACCTGGGAGTCAACATCTTAGAAGATCTATCCTGGGCCCAATAAACTGACGTAAGTACAAAGAAGACATAAGAGTGGCTATATTTTATTAGGAGTTTGAGGAGATCTGATATGCCACCAAAGACTCTCACAAATTTATATAGGTATACCGTGGAGAGCATTCTACCTGGTTATATCACTGCCTGGTACGGAAAGGCCACTGCACGGTAGTGGAAAAAAGCTGCAGAAAGTTGTAACCTCCGCCATCTCCATCATGGGCACTACTCTCCCCAGCATCAAGGACGCTTTCAAAAAGTGGCATCATCAAAGACCTTCATCACCCAGAACATGCCCTCTTCTCAGAGCTACCAACAAGGGGGTGGGTAGAAGAGCCTGAAGACACACACTCAGTATTTCAGGAGCAGCTTCTACCCATTTGCCATCAGATTTCTGAATGGATAATGAACCCATGAACACTAGCTCACTATTATTTTCCTCTCCTTTTCTGCACTACTTAATTCTTACATATACTTATTGTAATTTGTAGTGTTTATTATGCATTGCAATGTACTGCTGCTGCAAAACAACAGATTTCACAACATATGCCAGTGATATTAAACCAGATTCTGACTCTGCCATGCTAAGAAGCAAGGCAAGAAGGTTTACTATTCTGCCTGATTATGTCACTTGAGAGTAAATTTGATGATGGAAATAAGTTTGAGTAGAAGCTCAAATCAGAACCAAATTCAGAAAATTAACATGACTGTGCTGTGAATTCTGATTACATTATCAACTGTGAAGCCATTCTGATTGTACTACCATCTACACCCAAAGCAAATCCCAGTTCAATTCCCAATGCCTACTGCAGTTAACAATTTTTCTAGAATTTAAACAAAAATACTCGAGTAAAACATATAGTGGTTTCCCACCTGCACACAGCAACCTGTCCAACCTCTAGAAGCGAGAGAGCATTTCCAATTACAGCCAAAGCTTCAAAGGCAAGCTGCAAAACAAATAATTCACTTACATTAAGGTCTGCATTAAGATTTTATCAGATTAATTGAACACTTCATTGTTTAAAAAAAACAAACAATTCGGTAAATAGCAACACACACAAAATGCTGGAGGAACTCAGCAAGCCAGGCAACATCTACAGAAAAGAGTACAGTCAATGTTTCGTGCCGAGGCCCTTTAGCAGGATCTGAGCAGGGTCTCGGCCCGAAACGTCGACTGTACTTTTCCCTAGATGTTGCCTGGCCTGCCAAGTTCCTCCAACATTTTGTGTGTGTTGCTTGGATTTCCAGCACTGCAGATTTTCTCTTGTTTGTGATTGAATCCAGTAAATACACTATTTACATACTCACTCATCCAGAGGCACTGAATGCCTATAACTCAACAAGAAATTACTGTTGAGTGGATTTGTGTAGTGAAAGAACAAAGACCTAGGGTTGTAAGTTACACATTTCCCCCAAAAGCTGCAATACAGGCAAACAAGGTAGCATTTGGCATGCTGGGCTTCATCAGTCAGGGCACTGAGTACAGGATTTGGGCCACCATGTTGCAGCTGTGAAGTCAAGACCATGTTTGCCAAGACCATACTTGAAGCATCGTGCAAAATTCAGATCACCAAGTTATAGGATGTCATTAAGCTGGAAAGGGCACAGAAAGGGTTAACACATTTATTACTGAGACTGGACAGCTTGAGTCATAAGGAGAGGCTGCATCGGCTGGGACACTTTTGCCTGGAGCACAGAGGCTGAGTGGTTACTTTATAGAAGTGCTCAAAAATCATGAGTGTGGTAGATAAAGTAGATGATCCCTGTCTTTACCCTAGCGTCAGGGAAGTAATTCATTTACATTAGGGGACTCTATTGCAAGTGAATTATCCCAACTAGAGAACGTACGTTTGAGGTGAAATATTAAAAGGAATCTGAGGTACAGCCTTTTTCCACATAGGAGGGTGATGCATTGAACAAACTGCCAGAGGAAGCTATAAAGGACAGTACATTAGCAATTTACGACGTTTGGACAGACCCAGGACCATAACATGGATAGAGAAAGGCTCAGAGGGACTTTGGGCTAAAAACAGGCAACTGGTAGGAGCTCAAATAGGATCTTGGTCTGCATGGACAAGTTGGCTGAAGGGCTGTGTAACTATAAAAAACCAGCTGAATTAGATCTAAATAAATTATATCCATTCATTCACTTTGTAGTCACTGAATAATCATTTGATAAAACTGCTCTTGATTTTTCACCTATGTACGTGGGATGAAACAAACAGTATCACACGTGCCAGAGATGCAATGACCCAATATGGGGCTTACACTGCAGTATCAATATAGATTACAATCTGGTTATTAAGGGCAGCAGAGTGCTTTTGAATTAAATCTTGACAATAAACCAGAACTTTCTAACAGTAGCAGTCACAAACCAACTTCATATTCGCCTCTGCAGTTAATCTCAATCCCTCTTCTGAAGGCTCTGCAGTGATAAACTTGCCCCACAGAAAATAAGGAAATGTTGTAAACATACCTGTTTCGAATGGTTGTCAACCATACTAGAGGAGTCATCAATAGCCAAACAAATCTGGTACTGCCGCTTGCTCGGCTTTGTCCTGCGAAGCCAGATTTTATCTTTACGGAACTGACTGGCTATGTAAGGAATCACCTTGCGCATGTTTAATCGTTTTCCAGTTCGATAATCCCCTCTGAACAAAAACAGGTGGAAGAAAAGTCAGTCATCGGTTGCACAAGATTTACTTGAGAAACCTTAAATGGACAAATTCATGCTACCACAGCATATCAAAAAGGTCAAAGATTAATCCTCAACATGCCCAGCAGTTTAGGCTGCATGTGTGGTAAGAAAGAACAAGCATTCCAGGTTGATATCCTTACATCAGAACTGATTTACAGGATGTCCAGCTGAAATGTGGACATTATTTAGAACTTTGCTAGCGAGGTTAGCACTTATTACACTTTCTTAACTGTCCTTGATGACGTGACAGTAGTGAACTGTCTTAGACTGCTTAAGATGCTCTGGTGAAGGTACTCTCACAATATTAGTAGAGACTTCCAACATTTAAATCCATTCACGAGGACCAGCAATATACAAACCCCATTTCCAGAAAAGTTGGGATATTTTCCAAAATGCAATAAAAACAAGAATCTGTGATACGTTAATTCACATGAACCTTTAACTGACAAAAGTACAAAGAAAAGATTTTCAATAGTTTTACTGACCAACTTAATTGTATTTTGTAAATATACACAAACTTAGAATTTGATGGCTGCAACACACTCAACAAAAGTTGGGACAGAGTTAAAATAAGATTGAAAAGTGCACAGAATATTCAAGTAACACCAGTTTGGAAGACTCCACATTAAGCAAGCTAACTGGTAGCAGGTGAGGTATCATGACTGGGTATAAAAGTAGCGTCCACCAAAGGCTCAGTCCTTGCAAGCAAGGATGGGTCGTGGCTCACCCATTTGTGCCAAAATTCGTGAGAATTGTTAATCAGTTCAAAAGGAACATTTCTCAACGCAAGATTGCAGAGAATTTAGGTCTTTCAACATCTACAGTACATAATATTGTGAAAAGATTCAGAGAATTCAGAAACATCTCAGTGCATAAAGGGCAAGGTCGGAAACCACTGTTGAATGCGCACGATCTTCGAGCCCTCAGGCGGCACTGCCTAAGAAACCGTCATGCTACTGTGACAATTATAGCCATCTGGGCTCGGGAGTACTTCGGAAAACCATTGTCACTCAACACAGTCTGTCGCTGCATCCAGAAATGCAACTTGAAACTGTATTACGCAAGGAGGAAGCCATACATCAACTCAATGCAGAAACGCTGGCGAGTTCTCTGGGACCGAGCTCATCTCAGATGGACCGAAAGACTGTGGAACCCTGTGCTGTGGTCAGATGAGTCCACATTTCAGCTAGTTTTTTGGAAAAAACGGGTTTCAAGTTCTCCGTGCCAAAGATGAAAACGACCATCCAGATTGTTGTCAGTGAAAGGTGCAAAAGCCAGCATCTGTGATGGTATGGGGGTGCATCAGTGCCCACGGCATGGGTGAATTGCATGTATGTGAAGGTACCATTGACTCTGATGAGGTGTATATTAGGATTTGGAGAGACATATGTTGCCATCAAGGCGACGTCTCTTCCTGGGACATCCATGCTTATTTCAGCAGGACAAGCCAGACCACATTCTGCACGGGCTACAACAGCGTGGCTTTGTAGACACAGAGTGTGTGTGCTTGACTGGCCTGCTGCCTGTCCACATCTATCTCCTATTGAAAACGTATGGCGCATCATGAAGAGGAGAGTCAGACGACGGAGACCACGGACTGTTGAGCAGCTGAAGTCTTATATCAAGCAAGGATGGACAAAATTTCCAATTGCAAATCTACTACAATTAGTATCCTCAGTTCCAAAACGATTAAGAAGTGTTATTAAAAGGAAAGGTGATGTAACACAATGGTAAACATGCCTCTCCCAACTTTTGTTGAGTGTGTTGCAGCCATCAAATTCTAAATTTGTGTATGTTTACAAAATAAAATTAAGTTGGTCAGTAAAACTATTGAAAGTCTTTTCTTTGTACTTTTGTCAGTTAAATAAAGGTTCACGTGAATTAACATTTCACAGATTTATGTTTTTTTTGCACTTTGGGAAATATCCCAACTTTTCTGGAAATAGGGTTTCTACATTTCCACATCAAAATGGTGCAAGATCTGATAGGGATGATGTAGTTTGCAGTGTTTGTAAGCTTGCTGCTCCGGACATTGGTGGTTTCAGGGATTGTTGGTGTAGCAAGTGCTCAGAATGTTTATTATTACTGACACATATCATGAAACTTGTTATTTTGTGGCAGAAGTACAGCTCAAGCAATATTAAAATTAATCTAAGTTACAATAATAAATGACGCAAAAGAGAATCGGAGAGATAGTGTTCATGAGTTCATGGAGCATTCAGAAATCTGATGGCAGAGGTTAAGAAGCTGTTCCTAAAATATTGAATGTTCATCTTCAGGCTCCTGTCCCTGATGGTAGTAAGAGGGCACGTCCCAAATGGTGAGGGCCCTTAATGACTATGTCAATAACATCACTCAAAACATTGATGATGAGGACTCTGCAATGGAAATAATATTTAATATTACATGTGGTAATGTGTTTGACCCCCCCCCAATGAAAACTGTACTTGTCAGGCACTTACTCAGCTTGACTATTACTTTCCCCAATAGCCCTTTCTGAATGTTGGTTATGTCGTGCTGTCTGAAGAGGTGGACTGCTTCATTTGCCGAGAAGCCAACTAAAGTGAAGACTCTGCAGTGAATGATCATCCCAATTTTTGTTCTTATGATGAAAGTAATCTAATTGAAGCTCTAAAGATGGCTGAGCCAGAGATATTACTCCAAGAAGCCCTGCAGTAATAATTTGAGATTTGAACACTTGACCTAACAACCACAATCAGCCTCCTTTGTTCAAGATACAACTCCACCATTGTTGTTTTTCCCTTCAGTTTAATCTGATTACTATGGTGCCACACTCAGTAAAATGCTGCCATAACGTCTTGGTAAAGTAACCCTCACCAGTCCTCTAAAATCCACTTCTCCGGTCCACGTTTGGATCAGGATTAAGACTGATGTGGTCTGCAACAGAACGGTCCAAGTGAAATTTAAACTGGTCATTAGCACCAATATCCTTCTCAAGAGGCAGCAAGATTACCGATTCAATATTAATTAGTTGGAATGTTATGCGTGCTGTATTTGGTAGCCAGGACATGCTTTGCCAATTTTCAACACTGTTGAGAAGATAGTTTGGCTAAAGGTATAGATGATTCTGAAGCAGAGGTCAAGAGTCAGAATCACTATCTTATATTAAAAGAAATTTGTTGTTTGCACTATCTACTGCTGCTAAAAACATAAAATTCTTATATGCTACAAAATAAAGTAGCAACGCCAAAAAAAGGAACAATGAGATAGTGGTTGTGGACCGGTAAAAATCAGAAGGCGGAGGGGAAGAAACCATTTCTGAATTGTGGATTTCAGGTTCTTGAAACTCATCCCTGATGGTAGAAACGAGAAGAGGGCCTATCCCATGGTCCAGAGGGTGAATCCTTGATGATGGATGGCACTTTCATGAGGCATCACCACTTGAAGGTATCCTTGACGGTAGAACTAGAGCCTGGTCATTGGTGGGACTCGCTGTATACACTGCCATCAGCTGGAGCTAATCAAACTGACTGAAAACCAATTTCGTAACGGGAGACATCCCGGCAGAATTCTGCTGAGTACTTCCAGCATTTTCTGCCAGTTTCCAAATTGTGCAGTACTATCGAGTTGAAATCCTAAACGTCAATTTCACTTTATATTCCTGTTTCCTTTGTTTAAAAGTTAAGTGATGGCCTTGTGAAAAATTGCCACATACACATCCCACTGCAATACATATTGTTAATAGATTTCTAATGGTAAAGCATCTACTAACCAAAATTTCTCAGTATAAGGGTTAGTCGCAAAACAAAAATTGCAACATTTGTCAACAGAGGACCAAAGATTTAGAAACAGTTTATCAGCTCAGGTGATTCATTCAGTTAAGTGTGGAGGGTTGTAAACTGAATAATGCCCAGAATTATGTAAACGAAATGCTCACCAGTAGCAAATAAGCAGTGCAGGATTTTCCATTCTGTGTATACAAGGCTGTTTTTTTTAAATTACCCAGATCACTGTGCAATTCAGGAATGTGTGGGAGGTGGGGGTGGGGTGGTGGTGAAGAATGGATGTAATATATTTTCTTCTAACCAACAGAATGATCAAATTATTGCTGGGTGCTTGCTTCATCATTAAATATAAAAGTAAATTGTGTTACCCTGAAGGAACCAATGTTCTAAATATCTATAACTGACCGAAGTCTATAATTACAGGTTTCAAAGGTATACATCGCCATCAATGTCAGAGAAATGCATACAATATACATCCTGAAATTGTTTTTCTTCGCAATCATCCACAAAAACAGAGGATTGTCCCCAAAGAATGAATAACAGTTAAATGCTAGAACCCCGAAGTCCCTCCCCAGCTCTCCTCTCTCCCACGCGTAAGTGGCAGCAAACAACGATCCCCCTCCCCCAACTGGCAAAAAAAGCATCTGCACCCACCACTGAGCACTCAAGCGTACAGTATTTGCAGTACCCCAAAGACTATTCGTTCACCTGGTATTCGACATACCACAGGCTCTCTCGCTCTCTCTAATAAGGGAGAATGAGCTGTCTTTGTTTCACAGTGAGAGGGGAGACATAACAAACAGCTTGCTGGTTTACAATGTTAAAAGCCCATTTGATAGAGAATCAAATGGCAAGAACACTGACCTGAGTTTAGCTGCCTGGGTGGGCTCCAGTATAAGGCGAAGTTGTTCACATAGCTGCTGTGATAGAGGAGCTGTCAATGTCTGATATTGCTGCCACATCGCAGCTGCAGCTTTCTCCTAGTAAAGGCAAAACAAAGGAAAATAAGTTCACTCACAAGTAAAACGACTGGTTGCACAGGATTTGTCCTCTTAGATCCACAGTAAGGAAACTTTACCTATAATTAGATCTGGAACAAAACAAGGAAATCAGCTTTTGTTTCTTCTCCTAGTGTGTTGCATCATTGGATTCAGAATCTCCTCCAAAACTATCTCCAGACATACCTGTTAATCATTAGCTTTCACTATCGTTGTCCAACCACTATAACGACCCCTTTCATCATTCAATCTTTCCTACACTTAGTCTACACGCTTTCCCTTTCTTTGCAACTTAAAACTTACTTTAAATGAAAAGTCTAATGGAACAACCTGAAACATCAGTTACTAACTGCTACAAGACCTGCTATTACCAGCATTATGTTTTGCCATCTAAATCACAATTCTCACTGAACTAACTTACAGCACTACCTTGAGATGTACACTTTATTCCTGCTGCTTTAAGTAAAGCCAATTTTGGAAGGTTCATTCAACTATCTGATCCAAATGAACTCAGGTCCAGATGTTTTCTGACCATGATAATCACCATGAGACAAAATATATGTGCATTTTCTAGCAGTTTCACTGGAAAGTAACTAGATGAGAATCAGCCTAATTTTACAAAACTCAACCAGAAATAACACAGCAGAAAGTGATTCAGAATACAATGCTAATTATTTCCATGCAGTTTTACAAGTGAGTTTCAATGCCTCATTATTAGGTATCTGAGTACAATGGAAATACAAACAGCCCAGCAAAGTGAAGTAAAGTTGACTGTATTCAAGATTTGGGATGATATAATATTGTTGTTTTTGAACAGTCCTCTCTTGCATAATCTGATTGCACATCACAACTAAACTCTTCACAAAATCAAATGCAAGTCATTAAAACTGTGATTGCTCACCTGTTCTGGATCACCAGCCTCTTCATTTTGCCACGCATTCAGCTGCTCCTCTAGCCGTTTACGCAGCTCTTCCGGGTCAAGGACAGTGCTCTGCAAAGCAAACATTTCACTAAAATCCTAATTCATAAGGAGGTCGCAAAGATGGTTAATGAGGGGAGGGAAGTGGATAGTATCTACAAGAACTTAAGTAAAGCAGCTGACAAGGTCCCTCACTATAGACTAATCCAGAAGATTAAATCACATGGGACCCAGAGACTTGGTAGATTGGGTTGAGAAATCAGATGACACAAAAAAAAATTGGCAATATTTATATAGCAAAGGATACAGCAGGATATAGATTAGATAAAGATAGGGGGTGGAAAATGGCTGATTGAATTTCATCCAGACAAGTACGAGGTGTTGCACTTTGAGGTCAAATACATAAGGAACAGTAAATGTCAGGATCGTTAGGAATATTTATGTACAGAGGGATCTTGAGGTACAAGCCCATAAGTCCATGGCTCTCTGAAAATGGCAATACAAGATAGAGTGGCCATCCCTGATGGCATCCTGGGTTTCTATGACACATTATAGTTAAGGTCACAAATCAAATATTTCATGACCTTATAGAATAACAAATCAGGCTAACTGAAGGTCTAAGTGACATATTCAAGTTTCTTATTCATATGTTAACAAATTCAGCTCAAGCTAGGAACCAGTGGTTGAAAACACCACATCTTTAAAACTGAAAGATTCACCCGTCAGAACTACATTTTCCAAATTACTGTTTGCAAGTCATAACATTTAGGAATTAACTCTTTTCATGCCTCCTTGTTAAGCAATGCACAACAATATGTTAACAACCATCATTCATCCAGACTTGAAATTAGCCTTTAACCAATTGCATCGCCCTTGTTTCCTACTTGTTCCATGTCCTCAGTTAACAGTTCATGCACAGTGTGGATTGTGGACTCTCTGCTCCTCTCAGTTGACAGCTCTTTCTCAGAGTCTGATGAGTCATCTTTTGTATCATCCATATCTTCAGGTTTGGGAAGGTGCAGCTCTGCTTCCAGATCATCATATCCTACAATAATCAAAGGATCAATATAAAAATGATCTCAAACGAACCAAGAATTATCCTGGATATTAGAGCACTTTTCATCACAATGCAAAATCCTTTGCAATCAGGTAATATATTTCTAGAGTGCTGTCATTGCATATGGCAAAAAAAAATGCAGCAGCCAATTTGCAGATAGCAAGATTCCACAGAAACGAGATTTGCCTAAAACTTTCTTTAACCTGCTAACAGCTATAATAAAATGAAACTGAAGGGTTCACAGGCCAAAGTGCAATCACATACAACTTGGGTTAAAATAAAAGTGACAATAACAAACATTGGGTTGTCAAGTTATAAACTGCTGCTCCAAAATGACTAATTTTTTTTACTAGCGATGTCATATGGTAAATGTTAATTGCTAAGGTATTCAAGTGGAGAAACTGCATGGTAATTTTAGCAAATTGATGTTTAATATTTTATATTCAAGATTAATTGGAAAAGGCCGACGGTTAATTAGTTATTTTACATTTCACCATGTTGTACGGTGGTTATGTGTTTAACTACCTGAGGCTGTGGAAGTAGAAGACTTTTCTTTCTCTGGCTTCAGTTCCTGTACATCCACACACTCCAGTTCCTCTTCCTGAGTGGTTTCCATTTCAATAGATTCAGAATCTTCATCTTGCTCTTCTTGGCCTGCTCCACCTACTTTTTGCTGTTCTGTTGTAGCTGCATCTAAAATGAGTATTTTTATGTAATTAGAATAAAATTTTACTCTCCCACCAACCCTCTCCCACCTCCATCACCAAAGCAGAAGTTATCTTTTTCCCCAAAAGAAAGCAAACATCTTTCAAGCAATTCTTTGCTGAGTTTGAATATAAAAATTTTTGATCTTACCATAGGTTTGAGTATCATAGGAATCACATCCTTCTTTCACATGTTCATATATGTCTGCCTCTTTGACACCTTGTTCTGACTGAGTGGCGTCTTGCTGTTGTGCACTGTCAGCTTCCACTGTCTTAAGGCGCTTACTTACACGTTCATTGCGGTCACCCATTGTTCTCTCATTATCTGCATGACCAGGCTTTCTTTTGTAACTCTTCAGATTGAAAAAGATTTGCAAGTACTTTAAGTTAGCTTTTTGCACAGATATACTACTTGCTCTCTTGCTACTTAACATAATGGACAACAAAAGTTGTGTGGGAGTTTAGTTGAATGGAGACGTGAAAGACTGCAGATGCTGGAATTTGGAGCAACACTACATGCAGGAAGAACTCTCAACAGGTCAGGCAGCATCTATACAGCAACTCCAAATAGTCCTTCCAGTTGAAGCACAAATTCACAAGCAAATACTCTGGCCTTATTTATTGCATTGGGTGCTCCCGATGTGCCTCGTCTACATCAGTGAGACCAGGCATAAACTGTGTGACTGCTTTACTGAGCACCTGCACACCGTCCATGATGGCTGTCTGAAGCTCCTGGTCACCAGGCATTTTAACTCTCCTCCCTATTCCCACACCACCATGTTTGTACTCAGCCTCATCTATTATTAGGGTGAGGCTATATGAAGAACATACCTTGTATTCCATCCAGGTAGTCTACCGTCCAACAGCCTGAACACTGAATTTTCCAACTTCCAATAAGCTGCTCCCCTCTCTTCCTTTTCTCTCTCCTGATCTGTCCAGTCCTCCTTTCACTCATGCCAGCCCCATCTCCGTTTCTTTCTCTCCTCTACTTTATCTGCCCATCACCCACACAATCCTACAGGTTCCTCTCCCCCACTGTTCCCATCTGTCCTCCCCACTTCCCTTCAGATCTTTATTCTCTTACAAATCACCTCAGTCTCTGTCACTACTTTCACTCTCCCCTTCTCCACCTACTAATCACCCGAGGTGGATCCACCTATCAATTTTGAACTCTCACTCTACCCCTTCCCTTCACCTTCTCATACTAGATATCTCTCCGTCGAGATTCAGTCACAATGAAATGTCTTGAACTGAAACAATGACTGCCATTTCCCTCACAGATGTTGTTCGACCCACTGAGTTCCCTCAGCATCTCGCGTTGCTGCAGGAGGCCAATTTAAGATTTGCAATGCATTAGGTTTGAACGGCCTAATAAGTCAAGCAGCATGACCAACTTAAAGATCTTTTTCATTTCCAGACAGTGTAATATATCTTACTTTTAAAATTGTCAATGAGCCCTTTACAATCTATTTACAGCCTAGTATAATATTGAAATTGTGAAACTAAAATGGCTTTTTACAAAATAAGTGTGTTGTTTAAGAAATGCAACACATTTGGTGCATCTACTTACAAAAATAGGGCATTTTCCAGAAAACCCAGATTTTCTGAGCTCAAAAATTTCTGTTCACAAAACGCAAAATACAAGTTGATAACTGAAGAACCTGGGAGCTCAGCAAACCTCTCTAGACTAATATTACTTTGCTTTAATCCAGTTAAAGGACTGAGAAAGAAAACAGGAATGACAAAGACAAGGACAAATTCAATGACATGGAAAACAGAAATGGAAAAGATGAATTGGTCCCAACACAGACCCCTGCAGCCAGCAGCCTACTCACCAGCAGCCAACCAGAAAAAGCTCCCTTTATTCCCACTCTCTGCCTCCTGCCAATCAGCCACTGCATTATTCATTCTAGAATCTTTCCTGTAACACCATGGGCTCTTGTTAAGCAGCCTCATGTGTGGCATCTTATCAAAGTACACAACATCCATTGATTCTCCTTTGTCTATACTGTTTGTTACATCTTCAAAGAATCACACACAGATTTGTCAGGCAAGATTTTCCCTTAAAGAAACCATGCTGACTTTGGCCTATTTTATCATGTGCCATCAATTACTTCAAAACCACAACCTTAACAATCAATTCCAACATCTTTCCAACCACTGACATCAGGGTAACTGGCCTATAGTTTCCTTTCTGGAACATATGGACAGCAAAACAAGACCTAGGCCTTACTACCTCCTTGTGCAATAGGATCCTTGATTTCTTCACTTGCACATCTCAGTCAGTTTGGATTGGCAACATTATCTCCTCCACAATCTCTATCAGCACAAGTTCTTTGCCCCCTGCTCTACTCACTTTACACTTATCACTGTGAGGCTAAGCACAGCTCCAATGCCATATTTAAGTTTGCTGATGAATCTGCATACAGGAGGGAGACTGACATTCGGGTTAAGTGGTGCCTAACAACAACGGCTTACTTAATGTCAGCAAGACCAAGCAGTTAATTATTGACTTCAGGAGGAGGAAACCGGGGATACACGAGCCAGTCCTCATTGGGAGATCAGAGGTGGAGAGGGTCAGCTACCTTAAATTCCTCAGTGTTATTATTTCAGAGGATCCGTCCTGGGCCTAGCTAGTAAGTGCAACTGTGAAGAAAACACTGCAATGCCTCTTCTTCTTTAGATGTTTGTGAAGATTCGGCATGACATTTAAAACTTCGACAAACTTCTAGATGTGTGGTGGAGAGTAAACTGACTGGTTGCATCACGGCCTGGTATGGAAACACCAATGCCCTTGAACGGAAAATCCTACTAAAGTAGTGGATACGGCCCAGTCCATCAGGGTAAAGCCCTCCCCACTACTGAGCACATCTACACAGAGTGCTGTTGCAGGAAAGCACCGTCCATCATCAAGAACCCCCACCACCCAGACCATGCTCTCTTCTCACTGCTGCCATCAGGACGTTGATACAGAAGCCTCAAGACACACACCACCAGGTTAAGGAACAGTTATTACCCCTAAACCATCAGGCCCTTGAACCATAGGGGATAACTTCACTCACCCCAGCACTGAACTGTTCCCACAACCTATGGACTCACTTTCAACGACCCTTTATCTCATGGTCTCAATGTTTAGTATAGTTTTCTTTTCTCTTTTGTATTGACACAGTTGGTTGTCTTTTGCACATTAGTTGTTTGTCCATCTTGGTGGGAGCAGTCTTTCACTGACTGTATTGTGTTTCTTAGATTTACTGTGTATGCCCGCAAGAAAATGAATCTCAGGGTTGTAAATGGTGACATATGTACTTTGAGAATAAATTTACTTTGAACCAAATATAATTTTTGATTAGTTCAATAATTCCTAATCTACAAACAAAATTCCTTCTGTAGCTGAGTAAATGGACTTTTGTATCATTAAAAATGGAGAATAGTTTCAAGCTCTTACACAAATGTTAAAATATGAAAATTGTGTAATGATAAGCTTCAGTTAATTGCAAACACTGCAAAAGATAATACTGATGAATGGAGCAGATTTTTTACCTGTGTTTTGTCCCGAGATTGTCTTTGAGATGCAAACCTTGCTGTCAGTTTTGATTCATGGCCTTCTGACTGATTAGCATCAGCAGCTCCACATCCTTGTTCCTGTAACATTCAACAAAAAACGTCTGATATCATTGCAATATAAAGTACAGTGCAGGGTAAATGTTTTAAACTGCGGATGAAAATTAGTGATTTAAATTAAGTTTCTGCACATGGTAATTTTCTCTCCTTTCTTTAGTTTGTAATTTCTTGCTTGTTGAAACGTTTTTGAAATAAACACTTTAGTAAAGAGGGAGCAATATTCAGTAAAAAAAACAAAATAGTTTTTTTGAAGTGTTATTAAACTTCACTTCCCTTGAATATATTTGACTCTGGGCATTTAAAAATAGTTACTGGTATTTCACATTTAAAGGTGTCTTGTAGGGCATTATGTATCCCACTCCAATAGTCTTTGATAACAGGGCATTCCCCTACCTCAGATAAATATTATGTGGAGAGATTTGTGACAAATATGACTATGTGATATATATGTACAGTATCTGAAATACATCTTATGGAAAGTTTTGTTTGATGATGAACTTCAATAAAAAAATAAATTACGAAAGAAGTTACTGGATCAAACGGTTACCACTTTCAACATTACCCTATTAGACCATAAGACAGAGGAGCAGAATTAGGCTATTCAGCCCATCGAGTCTGCTCCGCCATTCCATCATGGCTGATCCTAGATTCCACTCAACTCCATACACCTGCCTTCTCGCCATATCCGTTAATGCCCTGATCAATCAGGAAACTATCAACTTCCGCCTTAAATATATCCACAGACTTGACCTCCACCACAATCTGTGGCCAAGCATTCCACAGATTCACTACTCTCTGGCTAAAAATATTCCTCCTTATCTGTGTTCTAAAAGGTCTCCCCTCAATTTTGAGGCTGTGCCCTCTAGTTCTGGATACTGCCACCAGAGGAAACATCCACTCCATATCCTTTCAACATTCAGTCAGTTTCAATGAGATCCCTCTGCATTCTTCTAAGTTCTAATGAGTACAGGCCCAAAGCTGCCAAACGCTCCTCATATGTTAACCCCTGTGTTCCTGGAATCATCCTTGTGAACCTTGTCTGGACTCTCTCCAATGAGAACACATCCTTTCTGATATATGGGGCCCAAATATTGACGGCAATCTAAGTTGTCTATAGGTCCCCTCGTTTCTCTTCCCTCCTTTATTAAATAGTGGACACATGAACTAACTTCCAATCTGTGGGAAGCATGCAGGAATCTGTAAAATCTTGTTTAGATTATCATCTTTAGACCATACTTATTTCACCGAAACAAAGACAGACGCAGTCTGACAACCAGAGTAATTTCCAAGTAATGTTCTCCATTCTCTGATGATTCAATTACTTCAAAGGTTAAAGACAAACAGCTATACAAGATTGTGCATGATTAATGTGCACTAGCACATAACTGTACAAATCTCCTTGTACCAATGTACCTCCTTAGCTTGATCTTTCTCAGTCGCAGATCCTGCCATCTCCACAGCTGTATCACTCTGAAGGTTCTCCTCTCCAGTTTTCCCTGCAGCTTCATGCTCTATTCGTTGTTTGGACTCAGGAACATCCTGGTCTTCCATATTGTCGTCTGTCTGAAAAAGAAATCATGGATTTTAAAATGAACCCAATCAATCACCATAATTTAAAGTGACATTTCCATCAAGTTCCATGATGTGAGAAGATCAAACAACTTTATATTTGAAAACTTGTCTGGGACAAGACATTACTCTGAGCCTGCACAAACATTAATGCAGTTTAAAACATGTTAACTCAACTGAAATTAGACTACCAGATAAATCAGACTTGCTTATCACAGTGCAAATGTACAAGAACAAATGTTCATCACTGCAACGTAGTCTTCTTGCATACCAACAGCTAAGCCTCCCCTCAACTCAGAGATCCATTCAAGACTGCCTGCCAGCCAGGCAAATGAGTTCCATGAATACTTGCTCTTAAACCAAGAATAAAAAGCCCAGCACACAACAAACCTGGCATAAGCATTTTATGCAAGCATCCCCACAAGAAGTAGCAAATCAATAAAGATACCTCAATTTGCATCGCAAGTTTCCTTTAAATAAAAGCACATTAAGGCGCTTCACAGCAGTGCGGCAAATGGAAGCAGCCTTGCACCTTCTGCAAGATCCCCAGGTAATATTAATTGTTGGATCCACAAGACACAGACAATTGCTCCAATTAGCGAATGCATGGAGTTTGGAGTTAATCAGTTACCTCTCAAAAGGGTCAAACGAAGGTAATTATGTTTTCAGACAGCAAGCGAACCCAAAAACATGAAATAACATGCCCTTCTGTGCAAGAATTGGCCAATGAAGTAGCATGTTAAATACCACGATTAACAGATTAGTTACTTGCAGAGATCTGGAGATATTGGTAAGTTTGAGCAATTACATCCCTATTTATATATATGCCTATTATCCAAATTAAGCATTAACGTACCAATTTAGAATTTAAAAATTTCCTCTGCAAGTTGCAAGAGGATGCAATGACTGAAAGGATTCAAACATCAGTAAATCAAAGATTGAGTAGTTTAGTGAGTTAATAAACTTTCAAATTAGACTACTTGCTTCCAATCTTCTTGATCTATGAGAACAGAGAGCAAATATGAACTTTGCTATTCCAAATAGTAAATCAGCAAATTATCAGTCTGGTACCATTGGAAGATCCAGATGCCAAGCATTTCCCCATAGTGAAAAAAGGGTAGGGTAGTGGTGGGTTTAGAACAGTTAATTTGGCAGCTTTGATCTACTTTCCATCATCTGGTTGTAGAGAACAGGCTGAGCCAAGGAAGATCACCTATTCCTTAATACAGTAAAAGATGCTGTATAAATACAAATTACTGCTCACTTTCTCCACAGAGAAAAAGTAAATACAAAACCAAAAAGCAAAAAAAATAAATAAATCACATACTTTTGGCTGTAGATCCTCATCAGGCACTCCCGCATCCTCCCTGCCAGATTCGTTTTGTTCATCCTGCTTTACCAGCTGTTCCTCTTCCAAGTTTTCAGATGTTTCTTCCTCCGGGAGTTTTTGATCTGGACATTCACTTTTCTCCTCCTCATCATCCTCCTTTTGATCTTTCTCCTCAATTTCATCACCAGTTTGAGATTGATCTTCAGCCTGCTCTTGTTCAGTACTCTCCTCCATTGTCTGGTCTTCCTCGTCCGCAGGGACCTCACTGAAATCCATTAATTTTTCCTCTATATCATATGGATTGTCTCCTTGATAAAACAAAAAGCATTCAAAACCCACTATAGTTGTTCTGTAGTAGAGATGCAAATTTTAAGACTTTAAAGTTGGAAAAGGGAGACAAAAGCATCAGAATAAATAATGGGACCAAATTAAATCATATAGCTTCATCTCAAGTTTTCATTTATAATTCCAACCGCAACATTACAGCTCTATTTTTGCCCACACCACCCAAACTACTTGGCAGCCAATATGGGGAAGCTGCCACTTATTTTCAATCCAATTTTAAAAGAAAACAGCCAACATTCTTGCCTTCAATCACTGGAAGAGTGATCACTTGACAACAAGAATTTGACTCATTCACAGAATAATGTCTCTCATGTCAGGTACTGGCAAGAGACACCAGCCATGCAGTCAAAGACCAAGCAAAGATCAACTCATCCCAATATATTAAAAAAGCACATCAAGAAATTCTGTTCTGTATGACTTGGCTTTTAGCCAGCCAGTGGTGTAGTGGCATCAGCACCGGGCTTTGAGACCAGTGGTCCCAGGTTTGAATCCAGCTGGCTCTTTGCTCGCTTTCCATCCATGTTGGGTTAAGTGTCAAGCTAGCAACTCTGCCTTGTAAAAAAAAAACAGACAAAAATGCCAATGCAATGACACAGTTGGCACTCAATGTGCCACAAGGCATGGAAAGGAACAACAAATAACTTGGCATTAAATCCAGTACTGCATTCATCCAGTTCTCAAAACTGAAATAATATTCGTTGAGCATCAATACTGTAAAAGCTAACTTCTAGGGTGTTTTGTATTTATTAAAGTCAGCCACATAACTAACTGGTATCATCGTTACCTTCTTCCTCATGCTCATCGTCACTTTTATCCCCCTCTTGGTTTTCAAGATTGAGATCATCGGGTAGATTCAAGGCTTCTACTTCTGGTTGTTTCTGTTTGCCCTGATAAGGGTCTATTTCATTTTCATCGTACTCTCGCTAATGTAACAAACACATGTAAACCAAGACAGATTTTCATTTAAAATGTGTAAATGCCACTAATAAACCATCTGCCTATGAACAAGTTCAGATGAACTCCACACAGCAAAGTCTAAACTACATTAACAGTCAAACCTACACATTGTATCTTCTTGGATAAATTTAATGGTTTTTTTTTTAACTCAAGAGATGAAAATTTTAAACTAAATTTATTCTTTGCAGGTGGTATTTCTACTTCAGGATTCCCATTACTTGGGAATTTGTCAACTCATTTCATAAATTTTAGACACAAGAAATTCAGCAGATGCTCGTAATCTTGAGCAATATACATGTGTGGGATGAACTCAGTACGTCAGGCAGCACCCATGGAGTGCAATAAACAGTCAACATTTTGGACTGAGTCCCTTCGTCAAGATTGTTAAGTTTCATAAATTTGTTCTGGTAGTCAGGACATCATAATGTTTTCAAAATGTTAATTAAGGGAGGAAGTAAATTTCTGTACTCTGAATTTTCATTGTTTTTTGTTAGCAAGAGTGACAGATGGGAACTGGAGTTGGCAAAGTGGCAAATGATGCATTAGCACAGATACGTCTGAAGTACATAATTCCTAATGTAACTGCAAATACAAGCGACTCTTGGAGGAAGTGTCACTCACCTCATCCAACTGTTCATGGATTTTGTCTTTGCTTTCCTCTCTTTCTTTTTTCTTCTCCTCCTCCTGTTTTTTAGTATTACTGTCATTTTGATTTCCTGCTTCCATATTGTCATCTTTCGCAACGAGTTCTGATTGCTCCTACAACAATTGAAAAATTAACAGTCAAAATTAGAAGCACAGTTAAAACAACATCCAGAAAAAGATTAAATTATCAGATTAAAGTGAAAGACTCCTTCATTTAGTGGCAGTGATGTTGACAAATTCAGAAAATCGCCAAGATATATAGTAAATCTTTCCATATTTATTTGAGTCTCTTTGAACCTCCTTTAAATATTAAAGAGGAAGCCTCGATTTTCTACATCAAGACCATAAGAAATAGGAGCAGAATTTAGCTATTCGGCTCATCAAGTCTGCTCTGCCTTTGATAATGGACTTATTTACTATCCCTCTCAACCCCATTCTTCTGCCTTCTCCACATAACCTTTGATTCCCTTACTAATCAACAACCTATCAGCCGCCACTTTAAATATTCCCTAACACTTGGCCTCCACAGCAGTTCGTGGCAATGAATTCCATAGATTCAGCACACTTTGGCTCAACAAATATATTCAAAAATAAATTTCAAGTTTTAAGAATTAAGAATTTGTCCGTCCATGTGCCCACCACACAACTTTTGATGGATGCAAGACAGTCTCTAGTTGTTTACTTCCTTCACCACTCGTCCTGCTTTCAGGCCCATTACCTGCTTGCCCATCTCTTCAAATTCAAATTAGAAAGGAATTTTCAACTGTTTTACTAATGAAAAGACTGTATTTTTTAAAAATAATATATCTAAAACAACCTATAAGAAATATAAGCCAGGAACACTAGATATTGGGGAAAAGGTCAGGGAATTCAGAAGTTAATGTTCATGTTTATCTATCCATGACACAGAAATGGTAAAAACTGTAATCCATACTATATTTTAGCAACACTAAGATGACTCTTATTACTTTGCACTCAAATGGACCTTGATTGTTTTTATTCTAATTCTGTTTTCTTCTCACCCTTTTAAAATTGAGTAAAAGGTATGCTTAATTTGAATTTCTTTTGAATACTGCTTAGATGATGCTGTGATACTGCTGCAAACAACTTTTCCATTGCCCTAAAGTATACAGGTTCTTGAGCATATGACAGTAAACTTTGCTTTGCTGTTTCTGTTCATTTATATGTTTGGAATGCAATGAATCTCACGGATACGAATTGGACCTATTCTTCATTTTCAATTTCACAGTTTTCAAAAAATAAATTTTAATGCAAAGAAATATTAACATTGAAGCTAATAATAGATCTACAAATATCCCACATCTTACCATATCCATCCCTGGTCCACTTTCCTCAGCCTTATCACTAGCATCATCATCATCGTCATCATCATCACCTCCCCAAAGTCTTTCATCTAATTTGTCAGCTTCAGCATCACCCAGGTCACCCATCTGTTTATCCAGCTCTTCTTCCTCATCACTGTCTGATTCTTCATCATTATCCTGCTCTCCTGTTGAAAAACACAATCAGCCACTTAAATACCAGTTGCACAGCTGGTCATTGCTTCTGGTTTCGGAACAGTACCAAACAATGCCATATCTGTATCAATTTGATGACAATTAAGTGGTACACTTGAAAACAAAGCACCTCAGCTGAGAAGAGTAATTACATTCACTATATTTCATGATGCAAAAAAAAACAAACTCAAAAACAAATTCACTCAGTTAGAAACACGAATTTCAAATTATAACTGAAAGAATCTCACTGCTGTCAAGTTGGAGTCATTCTACAATTAGCTGTGAAATGTTGCTAAGACCTAATGCTACAATTCTACAATCAATTTCAATAGAACCAAACAGAAAGCCCGATGTCAAAAAAATTTCAATGTAGCAACTTAATGGGTTAAGATATGATACGATAATTTAGAAATCTGTAAGTATTTAGAAAACAGCATAGCTACTGTGAACATGTCCTTGCTGCCATTTGATATTCACAAATAAACAAACTTTATCGAATGTTCAAAATATAACATGGATCTCCGCATTCATGTTTCTTGGCTCCATTTCAGGTAACTTTCTAAAAACTGCAAATTTAAGTTCAAAACAATATTTTGATGGTGTGATGCACAGAAGTTCTACATTTAATTTAGTATTTTTGATGAGTTCAAATTCTCCTCAAAGTGTGACTTAACAATCAACCTCGTTCTTTGGGCTCTCCATCATGCAGCTTTCCCTCAAAATCCTCAGACATTTCTATGGCATTTTCTTCATCTTTAACATCTGGCATATTCTCTGGGTCCTCTTTCTTTTCTTGGTCTTTGCAGAAGGTATCTTCAACCTTAAACAGAGGAAGGACACAAATGTTTCAAAGGTGATGACTACCCAGTTTCTTCTCAATTAGTTCAGCAATGAAGAAAAGTTCAGACTCAAATAGGTGCCGGAATGGGGGAGGAAAAAAAGGCAGCAGGGGGCCCAGAAAGGAAGTGAAGAAAAATGACAGAGTAGAAATATGCTATTCTGAAGCTACTTCAAATTTTTCTTTAAGCAGCAGCTTTTTTCCTTTTCACCTGCATTCAAAATAGAGTTACAATTCAAATAAAACAAATGTCTGTTTTAAGTTGAGTAAAAGAAACAGACTCCAAAGTTTTACTACCACCTAGTAATCTTAGGAATGTGGGTTAACAATACTATATCGGCCTTACAAGAGAACACCGGATGCAATTAGAAGTGTAAAATCCAGTCTATTTCTAACATGGTCAAGATAAAACTGAGAATAGAAGATTTGCTGTTAAGGTTGGATTATGCATGGAGCTATAGTACACCATCTTAGATCTCTCAATTACCTCTTCAAACAATACAAAATATGCAAATATTCAAATAAATAAAACAGGTGTTTTGCAAATTGATTGCACAGTATGTATTTAGATACTACATTTCTATCATCAACACACCAATACACTGCAGAAATTCTAAACTACATACAAGCAAAATTTTAAAAAAATAAAAACATTAAAAGTTAGCCAATTGTCAATGAACATCATAGCAACAGAAACATCTGATGCAAGGATCCCATGTGCAGATATTTAGAGAATCAATCGGAAGATCCAACTGAAATGTTACATGATATAACATGCAAAAAATTTTGAATACATACCTGGTCTTCTTTTTCTATCTTGTTGCTAACATCTTTCATGCCTTCACCTTCTCCAATACCACCACCCTCATTATCATGGAATTGGGTTGAACCTTCATCTCCTGCATCCTCCATCAACTCTTTTGGAAGGCAGAATCCCTGGCAATAAGAGATACCACTTATCATTATATTGTCACCTACACAGTTTGTTAAACCATCAAAAAGGTCAGCATTGAAGTCTGTTTGCCTTCCCTATCCATCCTGGAAAATCACTTGCTCCACTAAATTTATTACAGTAAAACTAAACTTTGTAAAATAAAAGGCATTCCAAGTATAAACAAATCACCCAGTACATTGCGGTTAATTTATGAGAAAATCAATGTTTTTTATTAAATAGCCTAGTTTCATTTTAAATATCCAAAATATGGAAATTTTCAATCAAACTCTATCTTCATTCAAGATGTTCATTTTCCACAGGCCTTTTTCCCCCCAGTGATCAATGCAAGGGAGGGTGGGGAGAAGAAAAACAACATAACTTTTATTGTACAGAGAAAGAGCACAATAGGTATTTGAGAGGCAGATGGCAGGATAGAGAATAATGTACAAAACATGATTATGTAACTTTAAAAAGTTAGAAAAATGATTTTAAACTCAACTTAGAAATATGGATCAATTTTAATGAATGAAAAGCACATAGAAACCACTGCTTCAACATACCTGCATAGCAAGGTCTGTAAATAAATGAGTCAAAATGGAAAGCAATTTTCCAGTGCTCCTATGAGTTGTGATGGAAACCATCAGGTAGTACAGGATTAGTTCGGAGTAGGAAGTCAACATGGGAAGCAGTCGCACAATACTGCGGCAGTTCTGATTGAACAACTAAGGAAGGAATATTAAAAATACACTTAGATTTTTGGCTCTTTACAATACCACTAAATTAATCAAATAAAGGTAAGAGGAAATGAAATGATTAGAAATCTAGTTAATTGAAAAACTTTAATGATTTGGTAAAGAACAGAATTTTGAGATACCAGCTCAACATGTTTGAGGCAAATTTGCAGGGGCTTGTTATGAGTCTTAATAATTTGTCACAGATACTGAGGGAAAGAACTTACAACAATCTTCAGCATAAGCTACTTTTACAGTGATGCCTATTTAAACTACAAACCCTACAGGGAACAATAATAAATTTTCCAATCAACTGCTTAATCCATGGGCTGCTCAAAATTCTATTTGGGATAAGAGTGAAAAATGTCCCTATCTAAAGAATACGAGACAAGTGATTTTGTTAAATTCTAATTACTAACATTTTAAAAGGTGCAGATTTAGGCTCCAGTTTTCATTTGATCACAGAGATCAAGAACCCCCATTATTAAAACTGCAATAATCTGAAAGGGAAGCAGATGGTAGACAGTGAAACATCTTTCCCTTTTAGAAAAAGTCTCCATAACCACAGGCTTAAATTAAGGCACAAGGTATCTGGAGGGATTTGAGGAAGATTTTATAACAATTCCCTGCACACCTGCCTTTATCCCATAACAAACTGTAACTGAAATTTACTTCAGAGGATGGGAGGAAGCAGTTACACTCAAGATAAGCACTTGAAACTCCATTAAGTCTATGGCCAAATACTCGTAAGCTTATTTGGTTTATTTAGTTAATTGATGCCCGGAATGGATTTAAGTAGACTGAAAGGAACCATTTCTCTTCTGTATGACCCCTTAACACTTCTCCTTTTAAGAATAATAAACTAAGTCAAATGTTGTTTCTGACGACACACAACTAAGGCATTTCTAATACAAATAATCTAAGAACTTGGTTACCTCAGCTTGCATTTGGTGTCAACAGCTTTCTAACCAAGATGTGAATTTTAACAAGTAACCAACCTGGTACTCTTCTATTGTGCACTCCTGCCGATGATCTATGAGTTTTTTCAGAAGGTCAGAAACTGCAGCAGTAACTTTCTTGAGGTTTAAGGAGCTGATGTCATTTGCCATTTGATGCTCCAAAAATTCACTTAAATATCCAGTCTGAACAGAGCACACTTTTGCCTCATCTTCATTTCCTATAGTCCATGAAAACATTGTTAATATGCAGTAACCGGTAACTGATCACAAACATAAGAGATTCTAGAGATGCTGGAAATCTAGAGTCATACACACACGAAACGCTGGAGGAACTCAGCAGGTGAGGCAGCATCTTTGGAGAGGAATAGAGTCAAAGTTTCAGGCCAAGACCCTTCATCAGGACTGAAGTGGAAGGGGGAAGAAGCCAGAATTAGTAGATGAGGGGAGGGGAAGGAGTACAAGCAGGAAGGTGATAGGTGAAGCCAGGTGAGGGGGTAGTTAGCTGGGTGGGGGAGGGAGTGATGTGAGAAGTAGGAGGTGATAGGTGAAAAAGATAAAGGGCTGAAGAAGGAATCTGATAGAAGAGGAGAATGGACCGTGGGAGAAAGGGAGGAAGTGGCCCACTGGAAGGTGAGGAGAAGGGATAAGAGGGGAGCCAGAATGGGTAATGGAAAAGGAAAGAAGTGGAATTACTGGAAGTTGGAGAAATCAATGTTCGTGCTGTCAGGTTAGATGCTACCCAAACAGAATAAGAGGTATGTATCCTCCAACCTGAGAGTGGCTTTGTCATAGCAGTATCGGAGGTCGTAGCCTGACATGTCAGTTTGGGAATGGGCAGTAGAATAAATTGACTGGCCACCGGGAAATCCTCTGTTGTGGATGGAGTGAAGGTGCTCGAAAAAGTGGTTTCCCCAATCTACGTTATTTGTCATCGATGTAGAGATGGCTGCACCGGGAACACTGGATACAGTAAATGACCCAGATAGACTTGTAGGTGAAATATTACCTCACCTGGAAGGACTCTTTGGGGCCCTGAATGATGGTGAGGGAGGACAGATCACAATGTATTTTCAGAGATTAACAAAGAGCATGGTTGCTACTACACAAATTCTATGGAATAAACTGGACTTTTGTGAAAATAGAGCCAACAAACTAAACCTGACTGCCCCACTGTTCAAAATTATTCCCAACTCTATTGGCTTTTACAAGCTACTTATCTGAAACGCCCATCTGAAAATGGCATACCTGTTGAGCATTCCATAACACAAAAGGCAACAGCTTTCTGACAGTGAGAAACTTGAGATTCAATAGGCTTTAAATGGTAATAGTTAAAGTAACAATTTAAACTACGCTACAACTGTCCAGCAGCATTCCACTCACTAATATAACCTTTGAGAATTTAAAAGTAGCAATGCTTAAAATTAAAATGCCAACCAATGGCTTGGCCTTGTTCCTGTTCAGTTTCTTCCTTTTGCCCTTTCACTACAGTCTGCACTGCACAAAGCACTGTGTTAATAACCGGCTCCACTAGTAGAGAGAAATCCATTTCTGAATCCACGCTGGAATCTAGAATTTAAAAACATGCAACATCAGTAAGTCATAATGTGCATCATGGCAAATTTAATACACTGAAACTATATTGTTTTACTTTTGTACACATATAATTCTTACCATCAAAAGTCAGATTCAGGAGTTCTTTCTCCCATGTTGTAAATTCAGTCACTGCACAACTAGCTTCCTTCTTAACGTATTCTAGACTGCTGAATAATACTGGACAGCAAGCGTTCTGGGAACCAGCTACAGCAAAAATGGCTTGTATATCTTGCAGCTGTATTATCGTTCTACTTAAGCAACCAATCCCTGATGAACAAGTCTCAAAACATGTCCTGCCAAAATAAAAATGGAAAAGGAATCACATTGTTTCCACTCAAAATCAAATAGGACAATCAAACCAGAACCCCAAGACATCTTCCTCCCTGGCATCCACATCACATGTGACCAACTTCCTCCATACTTCACCAATTTCACTCCAAGAGTGATAAAGGCCAAGTCTAATCACATTCTAGATTCAAACACTGCAGAGAGAAAAATAAAACACCTTGCTCCTAATCCTCTATTAACTCTGGATGATGCATGGATTTTAATAAGGGCACTTGGGATACTTTCTCTAGTAATAATCTTGATAGAATGAACTGCAGGAATCCCTTAAGGTTTTCCTGATTCACTCTCGTTAGTGGCTTTCAGTCCCTTACTGGTACCACTGTCGGATGGATTGGTTTTTTCTAGAAATTCTGTGTCCAGTGATAAAGAACATGGACCCACAGCTTCCTGATTGTCAAGTACCCAAACTATCCCCTTTCTCAATACCCTCATAAAATAACAAGGCTTACCAAGAATAAAGTAAGGTTTTCCTTGTTTGATGGTTCATTTCATCCAATTCTGCCTTTGCTACCTTGACAGCTTTCAACACATTTGCAATCTGACTGGTTATTTGTTTCCATGCTGCATCTCCTTGCTGCATATTACAAGCATCAGGAAAGTGATTGGCCAGAAAGGGAGTAGGGACTGTCAAGTGAAATTTGACAAAGGTCTCAGGCAAAGATGCTGCTGCCGCACTGGCACTTTCCAAGTCTCCTTTGCAGCAATCCAATTTTGGAGTTCCAATGGGCATGTACTGATGTGCTTCAGCTGTCTGGTGTTTTGGACAACATTGCATAAACCACAAAGTTTGTTCCAAAGTTATTATGAGTTTCATGAAGATAGTATGAAGTTGGTCCATCCAAAGCTTAACGCCATTCTGAGGTGGAAGAGCGACATCATGATCCTTGAATCCTGCCAACCTTGTCTGAATTTCCTGTACACTCTTAATTAGGTGCCTAGTATGGATGAATAACAGTTAGAAAAGAGGATTCAGAATTCTGTACAACATTTTGATGTTAAACTAGATAAAAGAAAATTTAACAATATACTTGCCCCAATGAAATAACAATATATTTAATACAGTAAGACCATAAGATATAGCAGCAGAATGCGGCCATTCAGTCCATCGAGTCTACTATACCATTCCATCACGGCTGATTAACCTTCTCAACATCATTCTCCTGCTTTCTCCCATGAACCCTTGACACACTTAGTAATCAAGAACATATCAACTTCTGCTTTAAATAATACCAATGACTTGCACTCCACAGCTGTCTTTGGCAATGAAATCCACAGACTCACCACGCTTTAGCTAAAGAAATTCCTCCCCGTCTCTGTTCTAAATGGACGTCCTTCCATTCTGAGGCTGCGCCCTCTGGTCCTAGACTCCCCCACTACAAGAAACGTCCTCACCACGGCCACTATCTAGGCCTTCCAATATTCAATAGATATGAATGAGATCCAGACACCCCCCCCACCCCCCACTTAATCTTCTAACCCTTTCGTTCCTGGAATAATTCTCAGGAGTGTCCTCTGGATATTCTCCAATGCCAGCACATCTTTTCTTAGATAAGGAACCATAAACTGGTCATAATACTCCAACTGCAGTCTGACCAATAACTTACCAAGTGTCAGCATTACCTCACTGCTCTTATATTTCAGTCCTCTTGAAATGAGTGCCATCATTGCATTTGCACCAACTTAACACCAACTCAACCTGCAAGTTAGCCTTCAGGGAACCCTGCACAAGAACTCCCATGCACCTCCGAATTTTGTATTTTCTCCCCATTTAGAAAATAATCTACACCTTTATTCCTTCTACCAATGTGCATGACCATACATTTCCTGACACTGTATCCCATCTGCCATTTCTTTTCTATTCTACAAGTCTGTCTCAGTCCTTCTGTAGCCTCCCTGCTTTCTCAATACTAACTGCCCTATCTTCATGTCATCTGCAAACATGGTCATAGTCATCAATTCCATCATCCAAATCACTGATATATAAAGTGAAAACAAGAGGTCACAACGCCAACCCTGCAGAACACCATTATTCACCGGCAGACAACCAGAAATGGCCCTCTTTTTATTCCCACTCTTCTCCATCTGCTAGTCAGCCAATCTTCTATCTATGCTAGTATCTTTCCTGTAATACCATGGGATCTCATCTTGCTAAGCAGCCTCATGTGTGGCACCTTGTCAACGGCCTTCTGAAAATACAAGTAACATCCACTGATTCTTCTCTGTCTAGCCTGCCTATTATTTCTTGAAAGAATTCTAACACATCTGTCAGGCAAGATTTCCCCTCGTGGAAACCATGTTGACTTTGGCCTGTTTCATCGTGTACTTAGAAGTACCTTGAACCCTCATTCTTAATAATGGACTCCAAACAACTTTCCAAACACTGAAGTCAGGCTAACTGGCCTGTAATATCCTTTCTTCTGCCTCCCTTCCTTCTTGAAGAGTGGAGTGATATCTGCAGTTTTCCAGTCCTTTGGAACCATTCCACGATCTAGTGATTCTTGAAGGATCATTACTAATGCCTCCACAACCTCTTTAGCTACCTCCTTCAAAACCCTGGGGTGCGGTCCATCTGGTCCAGGTGACTTATCTACTTTCAGCTTTCCAAGCACCTTCTCCTTAGTAAGAACAAACACATAGAGGAATTTTGTAGTCTATTTATATCAATAGAAACATCATTTTACATGAGGAAGTCACGCAACATACCTCAAGCCGACCCACTGCTCAGTTAGTCCAGTTAGTCGCCGCCTTTGTTTGATCAGAAGTTTCAATAGATGAGCAGTAAATCCTTGACAACGTTCAACTGTACTCAGGCTCAGTTCCTACAAAACCCAAACAGCCCAAAATATAAACCAAAAAGAGAAATGTAACAGCAAAATCCAACTGATTATAGTAAGGAGAAAGCCTAGGTCATTAAGCATATTCCTCTATTCAAGGTAACCTGCCCTAGCCCTCTCAATCTTTTTCTGATCTTGTTCTCAATGCAGCTTGTACTGTGAAGAACCAGTCTAGTCCTTAGTAAACAGACAAATTAATACTTATATCCACCTGTCAACAAGCCAAAGTTATTTACCCCAAAACTCAAAAGTATTAAAACTTTTGAGTGTTCTCTATTAATTCTTATTGGGATTCCATTCACTACTGTTGCCTTGCTAGTCCAATACCACTGACAGTAGACTGTTGTATTTGATAGATACATCAAAACTATCTTCGTTTACAGGTGCTACAGCATAACAATACTTGTGTTGTTTAATAAATCATGGCAATAACATCAACATTTTTATTTTTTTTTAATTTTATTTTTATTTGGATAAGGAATTCACAAATATCATGTACTTTTTTCATACATATAACCTTTTCCATTTTTTTATATGTATAAAACTACAATTATTTATACATTCTTAAGTACACATTGAGATGATATAAAAGGAAAATAAACATTTAAATAGATAATTATGTACTGTGGTAAATCTAACCTATTAGGCTAAGTAATGGAATTAGTTGTTAAGAAAAATGGTAAAAATAGTTTCCATATAACCCTTCTGGACCATTTCCACTGGTCCAAATTGTTGTATATAAGCCTATGTATCAACCATTGTAGGTGTTTATATCCTAATTTGTTCATGCTTGCTCCTGCCCGCAGACATAATTATCCAATCCCTATGTACTTACTTACTTAATTTTTTCATTTTTTTTAATCCCTTTCCCAAATCTTTCCCTTTACTTGTGTTAATTCTCTATTTTCCAAAAGAAAACAAAAAAAACATTTAGACTAGGGGTGCTTACGTTAGCAATATTACTGTGTTGATGAGAAGAGCAGTATAAATCTTTAGGAGAGTCATCTAAAGTCTGCTCGCATTGGGGTTATATATTCAATCCATTTATTCCAGATTTGATAAAATTTTTCTTTTTGAGTTCTCAGGGAGTAAGTCAACTTTTCCATTTTAAATATTTCCAAGATAATTTCGTACCAATCTTCTAATGTAGGTGGTATTGGATTTAGCCATTTTCTAGTGATTGATTTCTTACTTGCCGCTAAGAGGGCCTGCAGCAACTTTATATCTTCCTTCTGTTCAAGAAACAATACATGCCCCAAATAGAGCGTCTCAAAGTTCAGAGGTATCTGGGACCTAAGTACCTTAACTAATGTTCTATGAATACCTTCCCAAAATAGACTTAATTTAGGGCAATCCCAAAAAATATGAAAATGATTTGCCTCCTTGGAGCCGCACCTTCTCCAACACATCACATTTGTATCTTTATATTTTTCCTGATATGGGGTCTTGAAGTATCTTATAATGTTTTTCCAACAATGTTCTCTCCAAGTCAAAGAATTAGTCGAGGACCATTGAAAGCTGCAGATTTTCTCCCAAGCCTCCTCTGAAAGTACCAACCCCGCTTCTTTCTCCCAATTCTCTTTAATATACAGTGTATTTACATTTTTAGCATAGGAGAGTGCATTATATAATCGAGAAACTGATTTACTAGGTATTGAACTGCAAGCCGAATTCAGAATCTTGAAAAATTCTAATTCTACTGTTGATAGGTCTGTATATCTACAACTCTGGTTAACATAGTTTCATACTTCAAGGTACCTAAAAAAGTCATTATGCTCTAGGCCATGTTTGTCCTGCAGGATTTGGAAACTTTGTAATACTCTTTTATCTATAAATGAGAGGTACGTTGTAAGACCTTTCTTTATCCATAGCTCAAATCTTTTATCTCCTCTGTTGGGAAGGAATTCGGTATCATATGCACACCATCTAAAGAGCTTTAACATGTTATTAATTCCACATGAATTAACCACCTTCTGCCATACTTTTAATGTAAGATTTATCCAAGCGTTTTTAAATTTTTCCAACTGGGCCATCAATCCTTTGTCAGCTATTGAGGCCTGAGGAGGAAAACTGTCAACTAATCCAAATTCTATTTCCTTCCATCTAGCCTTATATTCCCTATTACACCAATATATTACAGAGGGGTTATCTGTGAGGCATAAAAATAATTTCTCAGGCAAGGAAGAACCATACCTCCTCCTTCCTTCCCTAACTGTAAGGTGTTATATCGAATTCTAGGTTTCTTTCCTTGCCAAATGAAGCAGGAAATCCATTTGTCCCATTCCCTGAATTGATTATCATCCACCTCCACCGGTAAAGTACGGAAAAGATACAATAACCAAGGAAGAATATTCATTTTTATAGTATTTATCCTTGAATTTAAACTTAAAAAGGGGATAAGATTCCATCTATGCATATCTGCTTTTATCTCTGAGATTAATGGCCCATAATTTACCTGTGACAGTGTTGAAAGATCCTTCGGCAGGGTTATTCCTAAATATTTTAATGATTTAGCTTCCCACTTAAGATCATATGTATCCTGCAATTTTTTGGATGGTGTATAATTTAGGGACATAACCTGTGTTTTCTTTACATTTATTTTATAACCTGATATTTTCCCAAAGTCATCCAACAGTGTAAACAATCCTATAAATGATTTTTCTGGTTCACTCAGATAGACCAAAACATCATCTGCGAATAATGCCACTTTCTGTTCAATCCCTGCCACCTTGATACCTTTTACGATCTCGCTCTGTCTTATTAGTTGGGCAAGCGGTTCAATATATAGCGCAAAAAGGAGAGGAGAAATTGGGCATCCCTGTCTAGTGCCTCTCTCTAAGATGAAGGAGTCAGAGAGGTCCCCATTTATCTTAATTCGGGCTGTAGGGCTGTCATATAGAGTCTGAATTACTTTAATAAACTTTTCTTGAAAGCCGAATCTTCTTAACACTCTGTATAGGAATGCCCAACTAACCGAATCAAAAGCTTTCTCAGCGTCCAATCCTACTACCATTGTCTCTGTCTCGTTCTTATCAACCTGTTCTAATATGTGCAGAGTTCTCCTTATGTTGTCCTGTGTTTGTCTTTGTTGAATAAATCCAGTCTGGTCTAAATGGATTAGGCCAGGTAAAAGCTTTTCCAATCTGCGCGCTAATATAGATGTAAATAGTTTGTAATCTAAATTAAGAACACTAATTGGCCGATAATTGCCACATTCTAGTTTATCTTTACCCTCTTTAGGAATAACTGAAATAATCGCTTCTCTCCAGGAAGGTGGAGTTTCTCCTCTCTGCAAGATCCAATTAAAGGTGTTAAGTAGTAATGGGGCTAACTGTGTCTTCAGGGACTTGTACCACTCTGAGGTAAACCCATCAGAACCCGGGGACTTTCCAGCCTTTAACCTAGAGATGGCCACGTTCAGTTCTTTGACAGTTACTGGTTCTAATAAACTTTCATTTTGTAAATCTGTAAGTTTAAGTAGATCTAAAAAATTCAATACACTGTCTATATAGGGCTCATTGGGGGCCCGGGGTTGGGAGTACAGCTCTCAATAATATGTTTCAAAACTCTCTTGAATTTTCCCTATTGTACTCTCCACAAGCTTCGTCTTTGGATTCTTTATTTTATGAATTGTATTGTCTGCTTGTTGTTTTCTTAATTTATATGCTAATAATCTAGCTGATTTACCTCCTACTTCATAATTCTTTTGTCTCAGGTAAAGAAAATTTCTTTGAGTTTCCAATGTATAAATATCGTCAATTTCACTTTGCAATTTCCTAATTTCCTGTTTTCGATTTGAATTACTTTTGTTGCTATCTACAACTTGAAGTTGTTTTAATTTTCCTTGAAAGTCTGCTAATTTTTGTGCATTGATTTTTTTCATGTGAGTGGTAATGGAAATAATTTTCCCTCTCAGTACAGCTTTCAATGTATCCCATAAGATCACTGGTGATGTTTCTCCCGTGTCATTAAGGTCTAGATATTCTTTGATTTCTCCCCTTAATCTCTCCATTACTTTCGGGTTATTGAGTATATGTGAGTTTAGCCTCCATAGTGTTTTCCTCATTTTCCTTTCCAGGATTAGAGGCATAGAGACTGGGCTATGATCCGACAGATCAATTGTTGCAATATTACAGTTTTTTATCCTGAGTCTATCTGTATTAAAGATAAAGAAATAGTCTATCCTTGAATAGGCTGAATGAGGGAAAGAGTAATATGTATAATCTTTACTAGTAGGGTGTAATTCCCTCCAGACATCTATAATTCCTAACTCCTCCATCAATGAATTCACTTTCCGAGTCAGAGGTTTATTCTGAGTAACTATTCTTGAAGAATCTAATATAGAATTTAATCTAATATTAAAATCCCCTCCACAAATTACTACCCCTTGAAAACTGACCATTAGGTCAAAAATGTGTCTATAAAATGACCATTCACAACCTGGAGGAGCATAAACATTCAGCAATGTTATTTCTGTACCTTCTATTCTTCCTGTGATTTTTACAAACCGTCCTTCTTTGTCTCTAGTCTCTGAAATATGTTCATAATTAAGAGTACTTGATATTAAAGTAGCTACCCCTCTTTTGTGACTCAATTTATATGATGAATAAAATACATGCTTAAAGCCCATTCTTTTTAATTTTCCATGTTCAGATTGGCTCATATGTGTTTCCTGGAGGAAAGCTATTTGTGCCCTCTCTTTTTTCAATTTAGACATAATCTTATTTCTTTTAATTGGATTCAAAACCCCATTAACATTATAGGAAATTATTTTTACCAATTCAGTTTGCATTTTTCTCTAGTAGAAAAAAAAACTCTCCTTTTCTAACCAAATAGTAAGCAATCCCTTCTCAACAGTAAACCAAGACATATAACCACACCCTAGACATTTTTGAACGTGTGCAACATTTGAAAATTTTTCCCGTCTTCCCACAGTGAGGCCTGAGCACCGACCCGCCTCAGTTCAGAGGATAACCTCTATCTTCACCCTGTGTTAGAGGGCCCTCAGCAGTTTGAATAATCATAGAGAATTTTCTCCTATTTATGTCTCGACCATATTGCTATCATTCAAATTATTCCATCTAGATTATTTTCAGTTACCAGTTTTCATTTTACCTTTAAGTCCGATTTACTCTTTTCAGTCATTTCTCTTAACTAATCTGTGTTCTCTGTACATTCGCGTCTGAATATTTGCAGCTTTTCCTTGTAGTTTGACACTCTGGTTCGAGTGGAGCGTCCTCGCCCCACTAACTGCCACGACTTCTGCCGAATCCTCTCCAGTAGCGACTCCGGTTGGGTGATAACTTTAATAGGTAGTCCCCGGTCCGCCAGGTCCAATGTTGCCTCCTCCACCGTAGCGTAAGTTTTTGTCCCTTCGTCGTAAAAGACTCTCAGCCGAGCCGGATACAAGGTCTGGAATCTGATGTTGTTTTCCTTCAGGACTCTCCGTGTTTCCGTATATTCCTTCCGTCTGGCAAGAATCCCCGGTGCGTAGTCGTGGTCTAAACTGATTTTACAGTTGTTCCACATGAAACCTTTCTTTTGCCATGCCCTTTTAAGCACCTCTTCCTTCGTTCTGTAACTGAGAAATCTGACCAGAATCGATCTGGGCTGGGCGCCTGCTGGAGGCTGTGGTGCCAACGCACGGTGAGCTCTTTCTACCTGTAGGTCTTTTGTGGCCGGTATATCAAGGTTCTCTCTAAGTAGCTTCTCCACGAAGGAAATCATCAATCTGGGTTTACCTTCAGTTCCTTTGGGAACTCCGTAAATCCTCACATTTTCCCTTCTCGAGCGGCCTTCTTGATCTATTAGTTTCCACTGGAGCTGGTCTTGCAGCTTCAGCATTTCTGCTATCACCTCCTCTGCATTTTGTAGCTTCTCTTCAATTCCAACAATCCTCGCTTCGGCTTCATCTATCCGCGAGTTAGTTTTTACTATTTCTCCTTTAATACCTTCCAGCTGTTTGCTGTTATCTTGTCGGAACTCGCGAATCTCTCCGAGAATCAAAGACAGAGTCACCGATTCCCCCTCATTATCTCCGTCCTGGCTTGCCGAGGGGGAGCTAGGCCCATCGCCTTCCTGCGTCTCTTTATGTTTATCAGCCTTCGGAGCAGATTTTTTAATCTTGTTCTTAGACATCATCCTTGCCCCTTTTATTAATATAGTTATGCAATATTAAGTATTTGTCTAAATTCGATTATGGGACAGTTTACCTTTTTTGTCGAGAGACCTTTTCCTTACGCCGCCATTCCCTTGATGACCCGGAAGTCCCCCAACATCAGCATTTTTAATAGGAGACAGTCGTATTAAATACGAAAATTAGAAGTTGGTATCATGACAATTACAAGGACCTTTGTTTTCATACATCATACCACATCCCAAAGTCCCTCTCAACCACAACCCACTGACAACGTTGTTGAAATTCTATAAATTCAGGCTCATATAATGAAGAATCATAATTACTTTCGTAGGAGTACGTAATGCTGTCTGGAGTGCAGTCCGTCGTGCAAGGGACTGATAGAAATATTTTTGACATCCATCCCATGTGGCAGCAATTTCCTGGAGCAGCCTGCAACATTAGCAAACATCAATTCAGAACATGTCAAACAGAAAACTATGAAAGAAACAAGACCTTTTTAATGAAAGTGATCCCATATGTAATGAAAAGTTGTGATTTTGGGCAAGGGAAGAGCGAGCATAACAACCCATCCCTCGTACTCATACTCCCACCCATTTGCAGGGTTTGATAAATATACACCCCAAAAGCACACAGCAGCAGAATGATCATTAACAGCTCATCATGCAGAGACAGCCCGTATCAAACCAATGTATGACAATGCATCTGGCATGCAGTTGCCCACCCTACAACTGAGCATTGTTATTCGGCACTTTTTAAAATCAACTTTTCCTGAATGCATTGGTAACATACATGTTATCTAACTCATCGCTGCTCTCAACCATTTTTATTGCTGTTTTCACATCTAGTGGGCGCAGACATAGCATGTCCTGAAGATCTTTTGTTCGAGACCAAGCCAATCCTTTTCGGTAAGACAGACCTGTTAAAGAGAGCACACAAGATTAAATATGCTGCAGCTTGCTGACAAAGTTTGAACCTCCACTTTACAATGTAAATTTCTGAAATAAGGAAGTTGATGGATAAGGAATGATGACAATGATATACAAACCCCATTTCCAGAAAAGTTGGAATATTTTCCAAAATGCAATAAAAACAAGAATCTGTGATACATTAATTCACATGAACGTTTAACTGACAAAAGTACAAAGAAAATATTTTCATTAGTTTTACTGACCAACAATTGTATTTTGTAAATATACACAAATTTAGAATTTGATGGCTGCAACACACTCAACAAAAGTTAGGACAGAGGCATGTTTACCATTGTGTTACATCACCTTTCCCTTTAATAACACTTTTTAATTGTTTTGGAACTGAGGATACTAATTGTAGTAGATTTGCAATTGGAAATTTTGTCCATTCTCGCTTGACATAAGACTTCAGCTGCTCAATAGCCCGTGGTCTCCGTTGTCTGATTCTCCTCTTCACAATGTGCCATACATTTTCAATAGGAGATAGATCTGGACTGGCAGCAGACCAGTCAAGCGCACGCACTCTGTGTCTACAAAGCCACACTGTTGTAGCTCATGCAGAATGTGGTCTGGCATTGTCCTGCTGAAATAAGCATGGATGTCCTGGGAAGAGACGTCACCTTGATGGCAACAGACGTCTCTCTAAAATCCTAATATATGCCTCAGAGTCAATGGTATCTTCACATACATGCAACTCACCCATGCCGTGGGCACTGATGCACCCCCATACCATCACAGATGCTGGCTTTTGCACCTTTCGCTGATAACAACCTGGATGGTCGTTTTCATTTTTGGCACGGAGAACTCGACGCCCGTTTTTTCCGAAAACTAGCTGAAATGTGGACTCATCTGACCACAGCACACGGTTCCACAGTCTTTCGGTCCATCTGAGATGAGCTCAGGCCCAGGGAACTCACCTGCGTTTCTGCACAGAGTTGATGTATGGCTTCCTCCTTGCGTAATACAGTTTCAAGTTGCATTTCTGGATGCAGCGACGGACTGTGTTGAGTGACAATGGTTTTCCGAAGTACTCCCGAGCCCAGGTGGCTATAATTGTCACAGTAGCATGACGGTTTCTTAGGCAGTGCCGCCTGAGGGCTCGAAGATCGTGCGCATTCAACAGTGGTTTCCGACCTTGCCCTTTACGCACTGAGGTGTCTCTGAATTCTCTGAATCTTTTCACAATATTATGTACTGTAGATGTTGAAAGACCTAAATTCTCTGCAATCCTGCGTTGAGAAATGTTCCTTTTGAACTAACAATTCTCTAATGAATTTTGGCACAAACCGGTGAGCCACGACCCATCCTTGCTTGCAAAGACTGAGCCTTTGGTGGACGCTATTTTTATACCCAGTCATGATACCTCACCTGCTACCAATTAGCCTGCTTAATGTGGAGTCTTCCAAACCGGTGTTACTTGAATATTCTGTGCACTTTTCAATCTTATTTTAACTCTGTCCCAACTTTTGTTGAGTGTGTTGCACCCATTAAATTCTAAATTTGTGTATATTTACAAAATACAATTAAGTTGGTCAGTAAAACTATTGAAAATCTTTTCTTTGTACTTTTGTCTGTTAAATAAAGGTTCACGTGAATGAACATATCACAGATTTTCGTTTTTATTGCATTTTGGAAAATATCTCATCTTTTCTGGAAATGGGGTTTGTAAATTATCTGTTCTCCACAGTTGGACAGATTCTAATAGTGAACATACTGCACGAAACAGGCAGTTAAGATTTTAATGTCAGTGAGAAAACAGGGATATTTTAAATAAGTGTTCTGAGATTAGCTAAATGTTTTGAACAAAACATGGCTCGTACATAACACTATTACAACTTGAAATGTCGGAGTTCAAAGTTCAATTCTGACATCATCCGTAAGGAGTCTATACCCCATCCCTGCGTGGGTTTTGTGCAGGTGCTCCGGTTTCCTCTCACAGTCCATAGACTTACCAGTAAGTAAATTGGTCACTGTAAATTACCCATGATTAGTCTAGGGTAAAATCAAGGATTTCTGGGCTGCATAGCTCAAATAAATGTATCAATGAATAATTAAACACAGTTACTTTTGAACATGAAATCATATTAATGACATTTAACAGCTAACTCTGTAAATGAACCTTGAAATATTCACCATATTTAATCCTCAGCAATGTGGGAAGCCGTGATAAGCTGCTTTACCATGCTTCATATAATATCCCAAACTTTCTTTGCAGAAAAGTTGCAAACCATCAGCATCTGTCTCTGACAGTGCAAAAGTTATGAATATGCATTTAATTATGTGCAAATGTGGGAAGTCAATGAATTTTCCATAAGGTCAGCAATTATCAACAAAGACTGTTTCAAAGTAAGGGTCCTTGGGAATCCAACAGTTCCTACAATTATCTGACAGACGTGGTTAGACCATGTATAATGTTCAGCAACTCCATTCATTTCAGTTGGGAGCAACGGCTTGAAGAGTCAGACAAGTAGAGACAGGTTCATGCTTGGAAACAGGTTGCTTGGCCAACTACATCCACTGCTACCAGGAGGCACTCATCCATGCTAACACCATCTTGCAGCACTTCGCCCATTGCTATCAATGCCCAGGCTATTCAAATGTTTGACCAGACATTTCTTAAATGCTGTCAGTATTCCCTTCCAGAACTCTTTCCAGCAGTGTATTCCAAGCACTAACCACTGTCTAGGTTAAACAGGTCCCCCTAATATCCCCTCCACGTCTCTCACCTCTTCGGCCCAAATCTGTCCTTTTCTATTAATGATCTCTGAAGAGGAAAAGATTCCTGCCGTCCAACTTATCGACAAGCCTCAATTTTATGTATTTCAATCACATCACCCCTCCATGAGAAACAAACCTACTCTCTGCAGTCTCTTCTCATAACGAAAACTCTCCGTGCCAAACATGGTGAATCTCCTCTGCATCTTCTTTCTATAGTATGATAAATAGAGCTGCATGTAGTACTCTGGCTGAGGTCTGACCAAAGTTTTACAATGGTGGAACATAACCTCTCTGCTTGTGTATTCCAATGTCCTCACTGTCAAGGCCAGCTTTCTGCATGCCTTTTTTTTTTTTTTTTTTTTTTTTTTTTACTACTTGCACTGCCACCTTCAAGGATATGACATTTCCTCAAGACTCCCTAGGACCTCACCATTCATGGTAAGACCATGACATGTAGGCTCGTAGACCCATTTAATCATTCAATGGGCTGATTTCCTGATTTAATATTGTAACCCCGTTCTCTAGCCTTTTCCGATGACCATTGATGCCCTTACTAATCAAGAAACTATTAATCAGGCCAGGCAGCATCTCTAGGAAGAGGTACAGTCGACGTTTTGGGCCGAGACCCTTCATCTGAAATGTCGACTGTACCTCTTCCTAGAGATGCTGCCTGGCCTGCTGCGTTCACCAGCAACTTTGATGTGTGTTGCTTGAATTTCCAGCATCTGCAGAATTCCTCGTGTTTACAAGAAACTATTAATCTCTGCTTTAAATGCAACCAATGATTTGGCCTCCACAGCTGCCTTTGGCAATGAATCCTACAGATTCACCATTCTCTGACTAAAGAAATTCCACCTCGTCTCTGCTCCAAAGGAAGATTTTCTATTCTGAGGCTGTGCCCTCTGGTCCTAGACTCTTCCACTATTGCAAACATTCTCTCCACATCCATTCTAGCTAGGCCTTCCAACATTTGGTAGTTTTTAAAATGAGATCCATACTCTTTCTTCTAAACTTCTTTGAGTACATGCCTAGAGCTATCAAATGATCCTCAAACATTAACCCTTTCATTCCCCAGATCTTTCTCGTAAATCTCCTCTGGATCCCCTCCAACGTCAGCATATGCTTTTTTTGGATAAGGGTCTTAAACTACTCACAATACTGCAAATGTGGCCAGACCAATGCCTTATAAGGCATCAGCATTATATCCCTGCTTTAATATTCCAATCCTTTTGAAATGAATACTAACATGCACTGGCTCTGCCAGGTCCCTTTGCACCTCTGATTTATGAATTCATTCCCTGTTTAAAAAACAGTCTGTGCCTTCATTCTTTCTACCAAAGTTCACGACCAGACACTTCCCTACAGTGCTGCTTCTTTGCCGATTCTCCTAATCGGTCCAAGTACTTCTGCAGGCTCCCCGCTTCCTCAACACTAGCTGCTCCTCCACTTACCTTTGTATGATCTGCAAACTTGGCCATAGTCATCAAAGCCAAGATGCATTTGCGTCATTAGTACTCCCAAAATGCATCCTATCACGTTAAACTCCGGTTGTCAGTCCATTACCACTTACACAATGATTTCACCCCATAGCCTAAAACTACATTCCACACCATCCACAACTCTCCGTCCACTCCACCCACGAACTTACTGATGATTCCTCTTACAACCACACCTAAATCATTTACATATAGTACTACGAACAGCAAAGGTTACAAATCTGATGCCTTAATGTTAATCTTATAAACAACCTACTACCATCACATGTCCTATTACCAAACCAATTTTGGATGCAATGTCCCAGTAATCTTTTGGGCTGATCCCTTAAATTGCTCTAAGACCTTACTAAAGTCCATGTAAACCACACAACCTACAACATCTAGAGGTTTTATTAGCTCCTCAAAAATTCAATCAGATTGTCCATCTAAGATCTGCCCTTGACCAAGCCGGGCTGACCATTTCTGATTAGTTTGTCTTTTCAAGTAATAATTAATCCTGTCCTTGGAACTTTTTACCTATAATTTTCCTGGTTGTCAACATCCTGAATGATATGTGCTGGGCCCAATATATTGATGCAACTCAATTTTGATTCTATTGATGTTAAGCTGACATATTTATAATTTCCAGGCTTTTCCCTACTGCCCTTTTTTGAAAAGAGGAGCCACGTTTGCCATCCTCCAGTCATCTAGTAGCTCACAATTTAAAAATCTTAGCCAGAGCACCCAAAAGTGGGGGCGAAAACTTGTCACTCAAAAGTAATCTACTTTTTGTTCAACCAAGTTACTCACAGTCCAATTTTTAATTGGCTTAAATATTTGTGAATATCTGTCAGGAGGTTTTCGCCAAAGTAACTGCTCAGGGCAACTTGGTGCTCCTGGAAGTTCAAGACTGCTTTTCTGCTGTTATTTTCTCTAAAATAGCTTGATGCTGCATCTGTATTTCAGTTATTCTATTCCTTTAACAGAGCAGTATTCATTAATGTGATTGATTCCATCAGATGTAATTTATTCAGCTGGCAGGGAATGTTAACTGTTGCTGCCGGCCATGCAGGAATTTAAAGTCTGCAAAACAACTAAATGGAAGAACTCAAAGACAGTGGAAGTAGACAAAACAAATGCCTTTGTTGACACCATGTTCTGGAAGGAATGGAAGTCACGATTTTGAGAGACTGTTTTTACCCCACCACTTTGTGAACTATTCTGTGAACTAGGGTTCTTGCGCAGGGGTAGCCAAATCAGAGTAAATGGAGGTGATCATAAAGACCCTACCAACAACCAACCTGCTGCAGACTTACGAAAGAGCAGTCTGTATCTCAAGTACTCCAAGCACACTATCTGACTTAAACTGGCTTAAAATGGTCTGAGAAAAGAAAAGGAATGGTATCAGAGGCAAGTCCATGTTTGGAAGAACAATGAGATAATGCTACTTTATAGCCTTGGGCCAGAGCCAAAAAAAAAGTCAACACTGTCTAGCCAAGTTAAGTTCAAACCAACAGAAGTAAAGCATAATAGTGCAGAAAAGAAAGAGAATAATAGTGAAGTAGTTTTTGCTGTGGAGCAGCAGGAACTCCAGAAACTATCCTGTGAAAGACCCCTTACCAAAGCAGGGAGAAGGATCAATTGTTTGGCCAACAGGAGATCCTTATACTAGTGTTTTGAGCTAGAAAGTGAGCACTGGTACAAAAGAAGCAATAGGATTCAGGAACCTAAGTCGTTGGTCAGAAACTATCATTTACATGAATATTTGTGCTCATACAATACAGAGAGAGATTCTGAATTAGTTAACATCTGTTTTATCAGTTACCCAAGTTGGCTGAAAGAAGTAAACATTTTCAAGTTAAAAGAAACCAAAGCAAAATCCAGGAGCCTTTGTTCCTTGACACAGTACGTTATACTCACCAATCTCAGCAAGATGCTTGAAGAGGTCTGCCAATGTCCTTTGCTTCTGCATCAAAATATGTTTGACTTCTGATTTCTGTACATCCTTATCAGCATTCTGATCAACCGCAAGAGCCTGGAGATGTTGTGCTCCAGTGATAACATCGCCTATATTGATTAGGAGAGATTAATCAATTTTTGGAAAGTCTCTAGATAGTCAACAAGAACATCTCTGATTGTTCCATTCTCACCATTGAAATATATTTACTGGCAAAGGAAAAGCATCTTTGAAAATGGTCCATGATCATGACAGCAATATTATGTGCCAAGTATCTTCTTTTGACCCACCAGTAAAGTAAAATACAATTATATACAAGTAACCCATAGAACTAAAAACAGGAAATACGAATCCCTCTGTAGCATCAGGGGAGAGAGTAAGAGCAGATAGCGACTCTGCTCCATGAATATTTTTCCAATCACCCATCAAAAATTAAAAGTGAACCTTAAATTTCTCTTCCAAGTTGACCAGTCTGTTGAATGAAGGCAACATTCGCACATCTAGTTTTACTTCAGTTATTCCGTACCTGCAGCATTTTGTTCCTCCACCCACACCACCCTCCCCCACTCAATATACTTGCAAGTTATATGGAATAAAAATGGCCTATTAGGCCCAAATACCAGCACTAATGCCTTTCTGGTATTCTCACATCTAAATTTATCAGCATAATACTTCTTCATATGGTTACCTAGCTGCCCCCTAATTCATCTATACACTTCACCTCCAGTTTATCACCTGCAGTGGCCAGTTCTGCATTTTCATGGATGAAAATTATTATTCATAGTGTATATGAACAAGAATTTATAAGCCAAAACCTTAAGTCCGTGAGAGATAAATTCATGAAATGTAACAATTCAAGTATTATCCACAAAATACCAGACAAGGGATTCTGTAGTTCAAAGTCCACTTCCAATTCTCTTTCAAATCTTTCCATCTCTTGCTGCTCAAGGAATGCTCAACGAGTCTCTGCAAATAATCTTTTTTCTAAGTCAGCTTTTCATCACCCAATTTATTTGTAACTTTGTGCTCCAACTCAGCCTTGGTACAACGATAACCAATACTCTTAGCAGAACCGAACTTTCAGCAATGACTTTTTAAGCTATTGGACATTTCATTTAGATCTATATTCAGATTACAGTTGACAGGTGCCTGCTAATACAAGGGCAAGGAACGTCAAGCTTCATCTTTTAATACCTGCAAATTGATCCAGACTTTCCACCAATCTTGGAAGGGAACTTTTTGTCACCAGCTTCAAACACAGTTTTCTCATCCTTTTACATAGTACTGGCAGATGAGTCTGAAGAGAATTCGCATCTTTATAAAGAATGCTTTTTCCCAAGTTAGGAAAAATTGCCTGAAATATCATTCAATAGCATTAGAAATCAAGAAAGTGTACAACAAAGTTAAAGTCAAAAGGCAAATGCCACTGCATCAGTTACAACATCTTGCTTTCAAAGTTCCCATAATGTTCAACTGTAACTGGGCTGACAACCAATTAAGTATTTAAAATAATGAAACAAGTTTATACCATCAAGACCATGTTTTTTTTTCCATTCTTACTCAAATAGTAATTATCAATTTTATTCCAAACTCTTTGAAACAAGATTTATTATTTTAACATACATTAAGTATGAATATATTTTGATAAAACAGCACAACTCTTTTGTACTAAGAAAAACCAATTAAACTACATTAATTCCATTTACATTTGACTAGAGCATTTCACACACTTGCTTGAAGGGAAATATATATAGCTTAACTGGAAATAACTTTGCACAATGAAAGATGGAGGGCACAGTAAACCTGGAATTGGAAGTTGTGCTACTGTTAAGAATATGAGAACAGATATAGAGGGCCACCCATAATTGCCATGCAGTTTACTCATTTACTTCCAACAGAAGAAAAAAAACATTATAACAAAAGGTATTGAACAAGCTGGTAAGCAAAGCTAACAAAGGTATGCATTAAAAACTCCTTTTAAATACACTAAAGTTTGGAAATAGTAGGTAAAATATAATCCGAATTTCAATAACCTAAAGTTAATACAGCATTTTGGCAACATTCCAGATCAAATAAAGCTATTAGTAGTTGAGAATTTCTGAAGTCTGGGCAAGGTTGAAATTTAGATTGAGCAATAACTTCAGAGGCAATGTACCCAGGATGTACAGTGATACTTCTAAAAGACAAACATAGAATTTTTTTTGCATTATTCACATCTCTTTCAGTATTGTAGAACCAATTTAGTACATATCAGGTATTGCTACTGAACGTAAGAGACATGATAGCTGATATTCACATAGCAAGCTCCCATAAATGGGATAGGGTAATAACCATTTCTTCATGATAATGGAGGCTCCTTTTGACACACTTCTGTATAGTCGTTCCATGCAACGTTTTAGCTACTTGATGCAACAAAAATGATTCAGATACTCAAAGTCTGATCTAAAAAAATCCTAGCACTCCCTCAGTATTACACTTGATCTTCTGGTGGAGTGAAATTCAAATTCAGAGTAAGTATTACCAGCTGAACTACAGCTGGTACTCAAAAGGAGCAAAGGAATAAATGAGACACCAAGTGAAAATCAATCAACTGGTTTGAAATTGCATTAAGCCAAAATGACATGATATGCCACATACAGATCCCAACTATAAAAGGTTGGCATTAAGATTTCAGAACAACACATGGTTAATTCTACGTTAGAAAGCTAAAAGAATTTATAAATAACGTTCATAGAATCTGTCAATCACAAACCAGTTTCAATAACTTAATTTGTTTCAATACTCATTGTTCTTTTTCACCATTATTATTGCTCAACAGGTAGTAAATTCATAGTCTGCTAATGCTATAAAGCTACTGCTTATATACCTGTGTTGAATCCCATTTTTCTGTGAAAACTTTCCTTAGTGTACAATTTAGCTTTTCTATCTTGGTCCATTTTTGTTGATCAAAACTACTCAACTTTCCAGTTCTTCCCATCTCTGTTAATGCAGGACGGCATGGCTGTTGGAGAGCAGTTTCAAACTTCTTCATCAACTTAAACAATGTCCTACAAGCACATACAAAGTCAATGAGACAGATAAATCTGGAGTACTGTATCAGTTCAGGAAAATGAACAACTAGCACAATGTAATGACAGAATGGATAAAGTTCAGGTTCACAATCTGTTTAAGGAGTCACATCATGAGGACTGAAAAGCATAAATTTGTTGTTCTGCTTTTTGTTTAGGCAGTTGAGTGAAATCAGGAGCGGCTTTCCTCCCTAGAATATCCTGGTAATCAAAAATTCATATCCCTAAAACTAATGATTCAGAGCTAACTGAAGGCATGAGTTGACTCGGAAACAATAGCATTAAGGATCATGAAACAAATTCAGGAAATCAGGGTGAGCAGCTAAATGGATAAACCCTGTCCCTATGACTGTTCATACGAACATAGCGTAATACACTTCTAACTACTGTTAACATCACAACTATTCTGGAGACCATCAAACATATCCATCCATTGCTGATTATTTACCTAAATAATATCTATCAAATCTTCTATCAGCAAAAAGCTGAGGCTGCTGGTTAACAATGAACGCAGACTTCAATCACATCCTGAGCATTTATGCTCTCTGAGAGGCCATGCTTCAACTGATGGCACAATGTGTTAAGGAACTCAAACACCACAGCAGAAATTATATAAATGAATATATCCCATTGCTGAGATAAGCTGAGCAATTTCTTGTTTACCTGCAAAAAAACAGTCAAAATCTATAATTTACTAGACAACGAACACCGAGCACAGAAATAAACTATTTGGATCAGTTGGCCTAGGTTGCCATTTGGGTTGAGATTCTCCGATCTGGGTAATCCATTTGCAAATGGCTTTCAACTCTGATTTCCCTTGCAATTTGCATCCCCCAAGATGCATCAACAGCACTCATCTCAATTACACCATGCAATAGCAAGCTATAAATTGTACCAAGTAAAAGAGAAACTTCTTGACCCATATTTCAGCTTAAGAAATAACAGCAAAATCTACGTTGGATGAAGGACTGCAGCAAAACCACACGTTTTATTATCAACAAAAATGGCATGCTTTTGCTTCCCAGAAACATTTAAGGGGTACATTTAGAAAATGTGTTTTTGAATAGTCAGCTCTTGATAGGTTTTCTACATTGTTTTGGGGAAGTCCCAATTAACATTTTCTTTTAAAACCCTCCAACAGCCATAATTACCTGTGCGCTTTCTCCACTGACTGCTTTACAGCCCAGTAACTGACATCATTCCATCTGCAAATCCTAATGTAGTCCTGGAGACAAAATGATTAAAGTTAGAAGGGAAATTCAGGGCAAAACAATACATCAGTACAATACTTCTAAACCCAAAAGGTAAAACATTTTGCAGCACTACCTACAAAGAGATGGACAGCACATCAGAAATGTATGATTGATACAGGACACTCTATTTCAAAGGAAAAAGAAATCTGCCCTAAAACTCGGGCAGATTGACACCTGTTCAATTGGTGTCCTGAATCAGACACTGGTTCAGGACACCAAATTTCCTGCAAAACCAGAGATCTTGTGGGGTGGGCTGTGAATTAACAGGATAACTACAACCCTGGAAAAAGGGACAACATCCTGGCTTAATTTGGCTAGAAACCCTGCATGACAACTGGGAACACAATACAAAGGACATCACCCCAGACAGGTCTCTTGCTGATACAAACTTAAATTTCAAAATATTTTTATTTTAATATAAAGAACTGGTACAGGCACAATTGACTGCAAGAGTCTTTGAATTACAGTCCATATCCAAAATGTACTATTAGTGAAGAACAGGGCTCCAAAACCTTTAAAAATAACCAATTTCACCTCCAAAATTTGAGTATGCCAAATAATGCCAGGCAATAACACACCCAAACCTATAAGCAAACAAGCATCAGCAATGCAACTGAAAACTACCTCCAAGTTGTACTCAACAGCCGGAGACAAAAAATTGTCAGCAATCTATTTTACGGACTTACTGTCACTTTAAAGAACACAGTCAGTAAATTTGCATTGATACCTTCAATTCTTTCTCTATTGGACTACGACATTCAGTTATTCTAGCAGCAATGGTCTCTGAAAATTGCTTGTAGTAGTTGTACAAATTCCACAGTAAACTGCATAAGGCATCTAAAATGAAGATTTTATTGTGAAATGTCATTACTCATTTAATGAAATATTTTAAAATACGTGCATACACATGCCCAAGGAAAGATGCACAAATTATCCAATCATCAATAGATAGGTTTTAAATTTTTACAGGAATAATTTAACAATTCTATAACTTAGTCAAAACAAAATACAAAATTCTAAAATCATTTATCTTAATTAAGTGCACCGACGCTTAACTGTCTCATTTCATCACACTTCACATCCATTACCAGTTGAATTGTACTTTTAACTCCTGCAATCTATTCCTTTTCAACTTGCTCCATTAGACCTGTTTTAAAATACAACTCTCCTCTTATTCCATCTCAGAATTTTATTTCAATCAGACTGCAACAGATTCCCATGATCTTAATCCTTCTAGTCTTTTCTACCTTAGATCTGCATGGGATTTCATCCAAATGATCTGCTGTGTACCCTGCCCATTTTCCGAGAGCATTAAAATGTGAACTCTTTTGAGTCTTGTCTGGTTCCCTAATCTTTCAAATATCTCCAAATAAAAACCTAACAGGCCTAGAGTATAACTACAGCCTTCATCAAAATTAGCTTGATATTTCTTCTGTATAGTGTACTCTTCAACAAGATGGTAGTTAAATTTTCATTTAATCCATTTTCTTCTCATTGGGAAAGTAATTATTTAAAAAGTACCATGCAGTTCTTAAAATGAAAAAAAGAATATCAAGACTAAGTTGACGTAACACTACAATAACTTCTGTAATTCAGATATTTACCTTTCCCCTCCTGCTCTGGCACTACCAGTACATGACAATGGAATGCTAGCAGCATTGATAACCGGAATTGGAATTCTGCCAAGGTGGCTCCTTCAATAAAAGCTTGCAGTATTTTGATCACCTCTGATAGTGTCATGCCATCAGCCACTTCTATTTAGAATGAAAAAAGCTTAAGTTAAAAGAGAAATAATTTATTAGGCAGAAGTACACAAACAATATCTTAAGTCAGTCAAGCGTACCCTAATTATGGAAATATCCTGCAGAATCAAAAAAAAAAGGGAGAGTCTTCAGGTAATTTCTAAAAACACCAACTGTATGTGGGAAAGTAGAAACAATAAGGGAGCCAATTCTACTACCAGGTTAATTAAAGAAATATGATATGTTGGTATCAGAAGTTCAAAATTTATGAATGCTATGATGATAGAAGAAATGTCAATGAATAAAATAACTTACTTCAACAACTTCCCACTTACAGCTTTAGCTGTATGTACTGTACACACACAAACAGCGGATTCCAGTTAATTGGGATACATCGGGACCCGTATGTTTTTGTCCAATTAAGCAGTTGCCCCAATGCCCAAATTAGCAGAAGTTTCATGGAAATAGTTAAAAATGTATAAAAAAACAAGTAACAAATTATATATTAAAATGAAATACAGAACAAATTAGAGAACTATCAATACTACCACAGTACTATAAAACTGTATTACTTCCTAAAAGTTATCAACAGAGGAATTCAGCACAGACACCAACAGCAGATAATGGACTGCCATTATACAATGCTTTCAACAACTGCATCCTTCAAATCTTCACTTTTATTGTAACATTCAAGGCAATTGTCGATACCTTCAAATGCTTTGTAGTTCTTAACTTGAAACCATTTTGCAATTTTAGCATTTTCACTCCCAGCCATTTGTGGTATCTCCAAGCCTGATTGTTTGAAACCACAGTGAGCAAAGCAGTTCTGAATTTCTTTCCTGCTTATTTCTCGCCAACTATCAGTGACAAAAATCACTTTTTTTTCAGAATCAGGTTTAATACCATTGTCATATGTGTGAATATAAATATAATCTCATTGTTAAGTGTTGCTAACTATACAATTTCAGACAGAAACTTTTGGAAGCTTCTAAAATTTTTAAATTTTTAAACGGAACTCGGATTGATTTTGTTAAATGTATACATAGTCATACTTTATTGATCCCGGGGGAAATTGGTTTTCGTTACAGTTGCACCACAAATAATTAAATAGTAATAAAACCATAAATAGTTAAATAATAATATGTAAATTATGCCAGGAAATAAGTCCAGGACCAGCCTATTGGCTCAGGGTGTCTGACCCTCCAAGGGAGGAGTTGTAAAGTTTGATGGCCACAGGCAGGAATGGCTTCCTATGACGCTCAGTGTTGCATCTCGGTGGAATGAGTCTCTGGTTGAATGTACTCCTGTGCCCAGCCAGTACATTATGTAGTGGATGGGAGACGTTGTCCAAGATGGCATGCAACTTAGGCAGCATCCTCTTTTCAGACACCACCGTGAGAGAGTCCAGTTCCATCCCCACAACATCACTGGCCTTACGAATGAGTTTGTTGATTCTGTTGGTGCCTGCTACCCTCAGCCTGCTGCCCTAGCACACAACAGCAAACATGATAGCACTGGCCACCACAGACTCGTAGAACATCCTCAGCATCGTCCAGCAGATGTTAAAGGACCTCAGTCTCCTCAGGAAATAGACCGCTCTGACCCTTCTTGTAGACAGCCTCAGTGTTCTTAGACCAGTCCAGTTTATTGTCAATTCATATCCCCAGGTATTTGTAATCCTCTACCATGTCCACACCGACCTCCTGGGTGGAAACAGGGGTCACCGGTACCTTAGCTCTCCTCCAGTCTACCACCAGCTCCTTAGTCTTTTTCACATTAAGCTGCAGATAATTCTGCTCACACCATGTGACAAAGTTTCCTACCATAGCCCTGTACTCAGCCTCATCTCCCTTGCTGATGCATCCAACTATGGCAGAGTCATCAGAAAACTTCTGAAGATGACAAGACTCTGTGCAGTAGTTGAAGTCCGAGGTGTAAATGGTGAAGAGAAAGGGAGACAAGACAGTCCCCTGCGGAGCCCCAGTGCTGCTGATCACTCTGTCGGACACACAGTGTTGCAAGCACACATACTGTGGTCTGCCAGTCAGGTAATCAAGAATCCATGACACCAGAAAAGCATCCACGTGCATCGCTGTCAGCTTCTCCCCCAGCAGAGCAGGGCGGATGGTGTTGAACGCACTGGAGAAGTCAAAAAACATGACCCTCACAGTGCTCGCTGGCTTGTCCAGGTGGGCGTAGACACGGTTCAGCAGGTTGACGATGGCATCCTCAACTCCTAGTCAGGGCTGGTAGGCGAACTGGAGGGGATCTAAGTGTGGCCTGACCATAGGCCGGAGCAGCTCCAGAGCAAGTCTCTCCAGGGTCTTCATGATGTGGGAGGTCAATGCCACCGGTCTGTAGTCATTGAGGCCGCTGGGGCACGGCGTCTTCGTCACAGGGACGAGGCAGGATGTCTTCCACAGCACAGGAACCCTCCGGAGCCTCAGGCTCATGTTGAAGACATGGCGAAGTAGGCTTTGAGCACCCTGGTACTGACACCATCCGGTCCTGCAGCTTTGCTTGGGTTGAGACGTTTCAGCTGTCTTTACTCCAAGTTTAAACACTCAAATAATCCAACATTACAGAGTGTGTGATAAAAGTTCCAAATTTAACAGTAAGATGCTCAGGTACTGTAAGGTGACTGCAAAGCAGCCATATACTTAATCAACTGGTTGCTGAATATCTTGACTTCACTACGAAAATTAAAGCAAATTATACTACCTTCCAAATCTTCTCCTGCTTGCTTCTGAAGGTATTTTTCAACCAACTGATATAATGAAAACCAATGATTAGATGATTTCTCCATCTGTCTTTTCCTCACAATGTCAAGACTATAATACCAGCAGCTGTGGGCAGAAATTTTAAAAATATAGTTAGAATATAACTAAAAATTAAGGTTGAATCACCTGCATGGCCTTGGAAGACAACATTTATGCAAATAGATCGTAACCTTTGCAAAACATTTGAGGTTTTGTTTAGGAAAATGATATTTTAGTTTTCACCTTAACTTCATATGATATTCCACTTCACTTATCTTAAATTTTTTCCCCCAACTGTGCATTCTTCAGTATCATTAGCTGTTCATCTACCATGTTTACATTGCTATTGCCAAATAGTTTCCTGAGATGAATGTTGATGTACAATTGTGCTGGAGTAGCAAAATGATCCCACTGGACATGCTTCTTTATACCATTGACTCTTTGCCATCCAAGTGAAGTTCAGCCTTTTTTTAAAAATAACTCTCAGACAGCATGACTGGAAAAGTCAGGATTGAAATCATTCCTAATTGCTCTAGAGAAGTTGAAATTAACGTTACATTCCTGAACTTCCACAGTTCACATGAAGTTATTTCTATGCTGCTGTTAGGTCAGCAGTTTAAGGAATGCAACTGGCAATAATGAACAGGGATGTATTTCCAGAGGTAAACATTATGTATATTGGTTGAAAACCTTGATGATGTTGCTTCCACTTCTATATAACCACCGTCAACTTATTGGGAAATACTGCTGAAGAAGCCTTGTTGTGAAATAATGGAGAGAAATGAAGATTTAAATGAGGTCATGGATTACCAAAGGCAATAATCTACCTTCCCTGGATGGTGTCGAACTTTCACTCATTAGATAAATGAGTACTCCAACATTCGTCTTACATACATTTCAGATGGTGAAAGTGTTTCAGGGAGAATCATTCACAGGTTATCCAATCTTAGATTTTCTCTTAAAGCCACGCCATCAGGAAGCTACCTCCAGGGTGTTAATTCAGCTCTGACAATTCCATTCAATGTCAAACAGAGGGGGTTAAAAAATTGTTGGAAGAGTCATTAGAAGGCAGTGAAATAGATAAAATTTCACAAGATCAATTCTCATTTTTTAAACCTGAGACAAACCACAGTCTGCTCAATCTCTGTTTATATAATAAACCATGATCCTAAGAATCAATCTGCTGCATACTCACTGCACTCATATGCAGCTTCATTAATGTAAGGAAATTTCTATGTCATCCCTTTATGCACAAGAACTATAATGTACATATTAATGACAAATGTTAGTAAATTGTTTTATTATTGTCACCTGTACCAAGATATAGTTAAAAGCTTGCCTTTGCATGCCTTCCACATATATCATTTCGTCACATCAGTGCACTGAGATAAAACAAAGGAAACCACTAACAGAATGCAGATCCTTGCCCCATCTGTACAAAGCCAGAATCATTAAATTCTCATAATTTTATTTCAGTTTATAAGCAAATGAAATTGATCATTTCAAGTACATCTGGACTGATGTATAGTAACTTCTGTATAAAGCTGTTTCACACTCCTTCAATTCATGACTATTTGTCACTACAGTAAACATTCATCAAATTACTCTGAAAGTCATCATCTGTTTGAAATACTTGACTCTTACTTTAGCTCCAATTTCCTCCACTGGATAATTAGGTGGGTGATAGCGTCAAGGTGCTCTCGCAAGGAGACAGAGCGACTAGCATTCTGTTCCCAGTCCTGCAAAACAGATCAAGTTGAAAACTGCCTACAGAATAAACATCAAACACATTTAGTTACATTGAAACAAAGGTTTGTTGGAAGTTTGGAGCAATGAGGAGGAAACAGCTCACCTGGGCTTTGCTCAAGAGGATCTCCATACCAGTTAAGAATTTTGCCAGAGGACTGGAGATGGGAAAGCCTTGAATTCTGTCCATTACAACCAACAACTATGAAAAAAAAAGAGTGCCTTGAGTTTCCTTACCAAAGTTACACAACTCACATAATCATGACATAATTTTAATATCTAGAACATGTCTGCTGCCATGTCAAATTGAAACTCAAAATATCCAAATTTATCTGTCATTAGGGACAGCAAACAAATCGCTAGACTTAAAATTGTAGAAGTAGCAGCAACTGTTAGAAATAGCACATCTAGGTTTGCTCAAGAAAGTTAAGTTTCCAGAAATTTCTTATGATTTTACCATTGTAACAAATGACTCATTTGTTATGCATCTCTTATACACAATAAATTTAAAAATCCATTTATTCTTTCCATTGTGTGGTAAAACAAATCAAAAACCAATGCACAAAGTGCAGGTCTCTTCAGGTAATACATTGCAAATTTACTCTTAATAAGACCAAACTAGAAAACTTCCTTAGCTTAATAATAGAGTGGCTTGAGGCACGTTTCCATTCCTGTAAATAAGTCGACATCCGGCAAAACTAAAGCTTCATTCTAGACCTAGCCCTTTACCAAATCATGACAACATACTTAAACAATTTTGCTCCCAATTTGCCCTTTGTCCATGGATCATAACTCATACAAAGGGAAGGAATAAAATGGTCACGTGCTTTTGTTTTCAGAGATTACACTACTTTAAATGGGAGCATTCCCATATAGGAGATGGACCAATTAAAAGGAAAATTTCAGGAAGTGATAGAAGTATGAAAACAAGTTGAACACAAACATTTTTAAAAGGTATCAGGCCCAGATGGTACTGACAACTGAAACTTTAGAAAGGAACGGGGGAGGGGAGCCTCCCCTCGCAACCTGCCAACATTAATAAAAATAGCACATTAAAGCCAAGGAAGCCCTTGTACAAATTAGAAAATAACAAAATGCATTCCTGTCATTTGTTCATTTTGTTATTTTTAAACAAATGAAACTTTTATTCCCTTCACACAACAACGTTAGGTCCAAGGTTCACTGGTTCAATGAACTGTGCAGATAATGCCATGTGTCAATAGATCTGAGGGGTGTTACATGCTCAAGGAGATATGTTTTCTGTGAGAATGCTGTAATGGTCTTTTGGAGGTCACCCGATGTGATTTTCCCGCCGATGTGAGGTCACGTGATGACACGTGCCCCGTGACTATATAAGGGTCGACTCAGGTGACGCAGTTAATTTTTGAGTTTGCAAATTTCCAGGTAGAACATGTTGTGCCTCCGTTTCTGTTGCGTGTTTGTTTTAGTGATGCAGTTTCATTTTTAAAACGGAAGGTGCGTTCTCTTACAGGATATTGTGTTATTGAACTGGAAATTTGTGGCTGGAAGTGCCAATTTACTCAATTCCGACAGTTTTGAAGGGAGAGTGAAGAATTCATCAAAGTGAAGGATCGAGAGCAGTCGGCATCGTTTGGCAGTTTAATAAAGAATCGACCTTATTGAGTCTTCGTTGGAGGAGTACCTGCATCGAGATAACTCTTGCCAGAAAGAGCAAAGAGTTCATGTAAAAAGGTGCTCTCTTTCTCTCTCTCTCTAAAGGAATTTAAGGTCAGTTGATTTAAACTGTTTATTTTTGGCATCAGGAATCCTGTGGACAGAACTAGCAGTAAAGGGGCATCGGTGAAGAAATCCTTCTCCAGAGAAGTCTCTCCCAATTGAATGTGTAAAACTGTTGGACTTTTGAAGTTATCGCTTTAAGAACTATATCTGACTGTATTGCTTTAAGAACTGTTTCAGCATTTAACGCTTTAAGAACCAGAGCCGAGTGGAGTTGATGAACGGCTGCGTACCTGTTAACCTCCGGTTAAAGTTTTCCTTTGTTTTTTTTTCTCCCTATCGTTTATACGTGTTTAATAAATGTTTGGTTGTTTTTATAAAACCTGTCTCGATTAATATTCATTGTTGCTGGTTACGTAACAGGGGTAACATGCACCAAGCTCACATTCAGCATAGCATAGCCTTAATATTTAAAACACACTAGGCAACACTAAATTCTCCTCACCTGCAACAGGGCTGGATGGTCAGGCCAATCTATCAGTAATTCTTTCACCCTTTGGGTCAAATTTCTCAGAATAGGCTGACATTTCTTGACCTCTAGAATATTTGGATGGTGATAGAAGTCATATGTTTCCTCCTGGGGCAGGATGAGCTCAGAGCTCCCTTCTTCAGAAACAGCATTTCGGATGAGGGAACTCATTAGCAACTGACTGCCATGAAGCTGACCACTCATGGAAGCATCTAACCCAAATAAGATATCATATATATAATTTATTACTTGTAAAAATATTGCAACTATTAAATTCAGAACATACACCCAATTTTCACATAGTAGCCTAAATTTAATATTTATAATTCCTTTGACAGAAATAAGCTGACATGGAATTTTTATTCCATAAATCTTACTCATTAGTCTATGCTTTTCTTTACAAGTAAGCTTTTTTAATATACAAAAAAAGGCTACAGTGATTAAGGAGCAACCAATGTTCACATTTTTATCACATGCATCTCCCTAAATGCTGTAAAAAGAAGAAACAGGGACAAACCAGGTATAGACTAGTAAACCTTACATCAGTGGTAGGAGAATTATCAGAGAAGATTCTTAACAACAGAACGTACTCACATTTGGAAGAGCATGAACTTATTAAAGATAGTTAGCAATAGCTTTATGCTGAAGGCCCGGACTCAATAATCTGATCGATTTTATTAGGAAATGCAATGAAGATGGTAGAGGGTAGGGCAGTTGATGTCATCAGCTTGAACTTTAGTCAAAATTGACAAAAATCTCTTATAGTAGGCTGGTCCAAAAGATGAAAATCACATGGAATCCACAGTGAGTTGGTAAGCTGGATCCAAAATTGTGGAGGTATCATGGAAGACAGAGGATAGTGGCAGAGGACTGTTTATCTGACTGAATGCTGCAACCAGTGGTGTTCCAGGAGGATTAGTTCTGGGACCTGTTGTACTCTCAAATAAAACACAGTTGGTTTGCTCAGTAAGTTTTTGTGACACAAAAATGAGTGGAGTTGTAGATAGTGAAAACAGCTGCCGAAGTATATAGCAAGATAAATATCAGTTGGAAAACTGGGAGGAGGAATGGCGGATAGAGCTTAATCCAGACAAGTATGAAGTGATGCATTTTGGGAAATCAAATACAAGCGAAAAGTAAATGGCAGGGCCCTTGGGAACACTGACCTGTACCTCCTGGGGTGTGAGGCAGCAGCTCCATGAAAGAGGCAACACAAGTGAAAAGAGAGTGCAAAAAGGGTGTACAGCAAATTTGCTTTTATGGTTTGGGGTACTAAGTCAAGTTGCAGCTTTGGTTATGCACCTTTACAGCATTATGTACAGGCCGGTTGTCACACTTTCAGAAGGATGTGGAGGCTTTGAAGGGGATGCAGAAGAGGTTCACCGGGATATTACCTAGAACTGAAAGTATTAACTAAAATGAGAGGGTGGACAAACTAGCATTGTTTTCTCTGGACCATCAACCTGATGGAAGTATATAACATTATGAGAGGCATAGAAAGGGTAGATAGTCACCATTCCCCCTACCCCCAGGAGGAAATGCCAAATACCAGAGGGCATAGCTTTAAGGTGAAAGGGAGGTTAAAGGAAGGTTTTTGAAAGGTAAGCATATGTGCCAAGAAGGTGGTAGAAGCAGATACAATAGCAATATTTATAAGGTACTTCGACAGATACAGGAATAGGCAGAGAATGCAGGGATATGGACCACGTGCAGCCAAATGGGATTAGTTAATTGGGCATCAAGGTTGGAGCAAACATGATGAACCAAAAGATATATCATTGTGTTGTATCATTCTATGCTCGAGTGGTCAGTGCAAATCTAGAAACAAGCTGTCATTTTCAATTCTGTTGTCAAGTGCAGGATGAATTGAAATCATGAAGTCAAGAGCCAAGAATATAATCACTGAAAACAAGTAGACGGCTTTTCAACTTTGAGTTGCATCATATACTCAACATTACAAAAAACTGGATCATACATTTTTTCCTCAACAAACTGATTTGAAAGCCTATATAATAAACAAAAGCAATAAATACATAATACAATCAAAATAATTGAGTGCACTCACCAATGAGAGAATAGAATTCTGTAATTAGCACTGCCGCTGTATGATAAGAGGACACAAAAGCACCAAGGTAGTCACTACTCTGATGTGCTGGTGCACCCTGGTGGTACCACATAGATTGGGCACATCCCAAATATATTTGCTGGTGAATTTTTATGAACATTTCAATGGAACCTGGCGATATGGGCACACTACGTTCTGCTTTAGCCTCTGGGACCTTAACTTCAGTGTCTATCTCTTGTTGTTCAAGACTGGGCTGGGATGTAATATCAGTGAAATCCTACAAAAGGAACAAATACTGCTTTAAATATCAAAGCATTTTAGTTTTGCATATGCTTATTGAAAGAATCCCCAAAGATTCTTAAAATGATTTGGAGATGACCAAAACCTTAAAACTTATCTGTATGGTACAGTTTAATTCTATTCAGTTTTAAATTTAGCAAATTAAGAAGCTGAAGTATATATAATAGATCATGAGTTTTGTATTACTAAGTGAGACCTGAAGTAACTTCATTAAAATATTTCATCCTACCTTGTTATATTGTGGGAAATTTTGCCTGAATTCCTTTTCTTCCTCCTCCAACACTGAGAGGCCATGCTGCTTACTCTTATACTTGTAGAGGCTCGCTTCCTGCTCCTCCTTCAATCGCTTACGTTCTTCTTGCTCATCCCAAGCATTTACCATTGCCTTGTATACAAAACAAATTATTGTGGTTACAAGTAGCTAATATGATTTTTTTCATACCCGTTAACCACAAAGAATACACCACTACAAATTTCTGTGTGCAAGCTGGAGCACATGTTATGTACTCCTACCACTGTGTTACAAACATACACTTAAGCAATACTTCTTATACCAGCAATAACATCAGTGTGTGCGCTTCTGTTCAAAAAGCAGTGATTTTTGTCACTGATAGTGGGCAAGAAGTAAGCAGCAAGTCAATTTAGAACTGTTATGAACTATGAAGAATCTGAAAGTATTGATAATTATCTTGAATGTTACAATGAAAATTAAGATTCAGAGGATGCAATAGTTGATAATATTGCAAGAAGGCAGAAAATTATCTGAGGGGTCTCCATGAAATTCCTCTATCAATAACAATTAGGAACTTAATACAATTTTAGAGTACTCTGTTAGTATTGATAGTGTTCCAATTTGTTCTGTATTTCATTTAAAAACATAATCTGTTACTCAGTTAAGTGATAGTCTGTCTTTTTTATACCTTAACTATTTTCACAAAACTTCAGTTTATTTAGACAGGCATTTGATTGGGCTAAAATGTACTGGCCCCAAGGTGTCCCAATTAACTGGAATCCACTGCATTCCATATACCACCTCTTAGTCCATTCTCTTAATCTGTCACCTGCCAGTCAGCAAAACTTCTATCCATACTAGTTATCTTTCCACCACAGGCTCTTACATTATTTAGCAGCCTTATATGTGCCAACTTTTCAAAGGGCTTCTGAAAATCCAAGCAAACAATATTCACTGATTCTCCTTTGTCGATCCTGCCAGTTATTTCCTCAAAAGAATTCCAACAGATTTGTCAGACAAGAATTCTCCTGAAGGAAACCATGCTGACTTCGACCTACCTTATCATGTGCCTCCAAGTACCTCAAAATCAAATCCTTAATACTGGATTCCAACAAGTTCCCAACTACTGAAGTTAGGCTAACTGGCTGATAATTTCCTTCCTTCTGCCTCCTTCCCTTTTTAAGCACATTTGCGATTTTCCAGTCCTGTGGAACCATTCCAGAATCTAGCAGTTCTTGAAAGATCACTACTAATACCTCCGCAGTCATTTCAGCTACCTCCTTCAGAAGTGTGGGCTGGAGTTCATCTGGTGCAGGTGACTTAACCACCTTCAGCTTCCCAAGCTGAGCGTACTCACAAACTGCATCTCCATCTGGTATGGAAGCAGTCAAGCATCAGGCCATAAATCGCTACAAAGGACTCTGAGAACAGCTGAGAGGATCATAGGGGTCGCCCTACCATCCATCGGGGACAGTCATCAGAAGCACTGCGTGTGCAGGGCCCTTAGTATTATTAAGGATCCCACCCATTCATCCGCCATCCTCTGACTTTCAACCAATAGGCAGGAGACTACGAAGCATAAAAACAGAACGGTCAGGATGAGAAACAGTTTCTTCCCCCAGGCCATTAGGGCTTCAAAACTCCCTGTCGCATCATACTCAAAGTGTCGCTGTGTTCTGTACTAATGCACTTTAGTTCAACATTTGTGTGTGATTCATCTGTAGATTTTATACTTACCTTTATAAGTTGTCATGTGCTATGTGTGTTGTGTGTACTATAATGCTTGACACCCTGGTTTGAGAAACATTGTCTCATTTCTTATATATATATATGGTTATATACATTATGTATATAGTTAAATGACAATAAACTTGACTTGAAGCACCTTCTTAATAATGGCAACTACACTCACCTCTGGCCCCTGACATTCAGGAATTTCTGGCATACTGCTGGTGTCTTCCACAATGAAGACTGATGCAAAATACTCTTTTATTCCTAATAAATCTGAAAAGCACTTTTGGTATACTCTTTTACATTATTGGCTAGCTTACCTTCGTATTTCATGGTTTCTCTCCTTATTGCTTTTTCAGTTGCCTTCTGTTGGGCTTTTAAAACCTTATCATCCTCAATTGTCTCATCCTCCCTTTAGAATATGTCTAAAGGGATCTATCTATCTATCCTGCAGCTTTCAAAATGTTGTTCTGACATCATCCCTGCTAGTATCCCCTTCTAGTCCAGTTTGGCCAACTCCTCTCTCATGACTCTGTCATTCCCAATACTCCACTGTAATACGGATGCATCTGACTTTTGTTTCTCCCTCTCAAACTGCAGGGTGAATTCTATTATATTATGATGACTGACTCCAAAGGTTCCTTTACCTTTAGCACCCTAATCAAATCTGGTTCATCACACAACACCCAATGCAGAATTGTCTTCTCCCTTTGTAGGCTCATGCAAAAGCTACTTTAAAAAAATATCACATCACAGACATTCACAAATCCTTTGTCCTGGGATAAAGAAACAACCTACCCAATCTACCTGCCTAATATAATCTCCCATGACTATCATAATATTGCCCTTTTTACATGCCTCTTCTATTTTTCATTGTAATTTGTACCCCACATCCAGGCTACTATTCAAGGCCATATATAACTCCCATCAGGATCTTTTTACCCTTGCAGTTTCTTACCTTACCCACAAGGATCCTACATCTTCTAAACCTATGGCACTTCTTTCTAAGAATTTCATGTTTTACTAACACAGCCATCTCGCTCCCTCTTCTTACCTGCCTGTCCTTTTGATACAATGTATATCCTTGGATATTAAGCTCCTAAATATGATCTTCTGTCAGCTACAACCCAGTGATGCCCAAAATGTCATATGTCTATCTTTAACTACGCTGCAAGATCATCTACATTTTTCCGTATACTGCGTACATTCAGATATAACACCTTCACGCCTGTTTTTACTACCTTTTCAATTCTGCCTCAATGTTAGCGGAATACAAATTCTTATCCCATCCTAACCTACACACTGCATCTATAACTACCCCATCACTCCGGTTCCCAGCCCCCTGCCAAATTAGTTTTAAAAAGTTAGAGAAAAACTGGCAAGACTTTGGCTTAATTGGCAAGACCACACAGTATATACAAGCTAACGTTCCTTAAACTATGTAGGCAACGTGAACTTCAATATTGATTTTCTCAAAAAAAAAATCAAATTGCATAAAAGCAAACATATCAATTACTTGAAAGAGATGCCTGAGAAGCTGCAATGAAGCCTGATCCAGTTCACCCACAGAGAGTATATGGCAACGCAGATATTGCAGTGCATTAAACAGAAGCTGTTCTTGTGTTGGCAGCATTCTCCGCTCTTTATGCAAAGTCCTCTCTTCAGATTTGGCTGACAAGTTTTTACTCAAGAGCTCATCAAGTCCTTGTATTGTTTCTACGGAGCTCTTTGAAGATAATGTTTCTGCAAGGCTGTAGTAGGTTGGGAATTCAAAGCTGATGGAAGGGAAGACCAAAAGGCAAGTGACCAGCCTTGTGAGATCAGCCTGGTTGACACACTTGTGATTTAAAGCAAGATGAACTTCAGATGTTAGAAGTCTCATGCCATGTTGCATTTGCAAGACTGCAGCATTAAGTGGCTCTACCACATCAGGATATTGCCAGTACTCTTCTGCAATTCGCCTCCTGAAATGGTGTTGGGACTGCTGCCAAGCCGCCTCTTCCCTTAACATGGTCTGGAAGCTCTGCCTTGTTTTTGGTCGCTTCACCAGCAGATGTTGCAGCAATCGAAAGAGAAGTGTTTTGATTCTGGAACCATGGCCAATACTCAACATGTAGTGATGGATATCCTGGTATAGAGATATGTATGAAGGTACATCTGGACGGTATGCTTGTTTTCTGGAAAGCACTGCAGCCCGCTCTTTCAGGTGTTTGATTCTCTGCTGCAAAAACCTATGGCATGTAAAATAATTTTAAAATCAATGAATCTGGAAAGCACTAAAGGATATGTACTTGAGAATCAACATAACTGTATGCAGTTTGTAACCTACCATTACCCCTAACCCAACAGCTGTGCCATGGTACAAACTCACTATTGAAACGTCAAACACATAGAGAGTAGGAACAAAGACCATAGGTAATGATATCACCAAGCCCTGGCAAACATTGGCATTAGCTCTGTTGTAAAAATGAATGATCCAGGACAATTTGTTCTCTCCAGAAGCAAAATATACTGGTCAACATTTTTTCTAGTTTTAAAACTATTCATACTTTTCTACCACACACACACACTCTCTGATAACAATCTCACAGCAGTGAGCTTATCAAAGGAAAATTTACAGCCCAAGAAACCACAGTAAGGAAGTAATGAATTAAAAGTAAATACTATGTGGGCTGGAAAAGAAACAAACAGTTAATGAGGCACCTAATTCGGGGATGGCAATGCTTATTCTCTCCTTCTCGTGAGTGTTCTCGGCCCGTAAATAAATGTTCTGACAGATTCCGACTCTTCCATTCACTTTCCAATTGTTGTAACTAACAGAGGGGATTTGGAAAAAAGAAACTATTAATATGAGAATCTGCATTCAGGTGATCTTTAAATGACCCCAGACAAATCAAAAACAACTACAAATATTATTTATCAAACTGTTCAACCACACTTTACAGTAATCAAAGTATTAAAGCACTTGATTGCTCATCACCATAAGCATCTCCTACGTAATGAATTATAAATCGGTATTAATGTGGTGTCTTCTGTCCACACAGAACTTAGCATCAACGAGATAATTAATCTATTAATCAACCTTTAACAAAATTGAGGGAAGAACTTTGTACCTCATATCATTCCACTGAATTTTTGACTATCACTCAAATTACTGGGACAGCCAAATCACAGATTAACTAATAATCTTAAGGATAGTAACACAGTCTCTTACTATGTGTAGGCTATCCTCAGAAACAGCACACCACAGTAGTGTAGCGGTTAGCGTGACACTATTACAGCTCAGGGTGTCAAAGTTCAATCCCAGCATCCTCTGAAAGGAGTCTCTGCACCCCTGTGGAATGCGTGGGTTTTCTCTGGGTGTTGTGGTTTCCTCCCACAGACCAAAGACATACTGTGATAAGTGATCATTGAAAATTAGATCCGGGTTGTCAGAGGTTGCTGGGCGGTGTGGCTCAAAGGACGTATTCCACACTGTATCTCCAAGTAAATTATTTTTTAAAAAGTTCAGAGTTTCCAATTTTCATAAAGTATAAAATAGCTCCAAGTTAAGATTAAATAGGAAGTTTCACTTAGAGTTTTCTTGCAAGCAGCTCAAAGTGCTTCGCTATCCAGTTAAGTTAAAATTGGATTATTTTTAATCAGCCAATACATCATCTATCAATCCTTAGTTTGACAACTGAAGGTCATATCATTTGAATGTGGATGTCCTAAGATGCTATACATATCCTTTTACATATTCCTCATATACCTCCTGGGGTTTGAGAGTCACTAAATGTCATCCACATTACAGATTGTGCCTCAGCTTCACAGTCAATTGTTCTGTGAAGCTGTCTTAGGAAGTGCTCAAACACTTGTTTTGAAGCTATAAATATGTCTGTTATTTCAAATCAAAGTGCAATATTAACTTACAGATTCAACAAGGCATAAGATGCTGCTACTATATGAGTGTAAAATAAATCACAATTTTAAGGAACATAGGTCACAGGATTAAATGACGTACCTGCAACATCTCAAACTCTATGACAGTCAATTATTCTCTTATTGGTCTAATTATTCTTGATAAAAAATTATGACAGTCTCTTGTTTCACTGAATAAATCAAGATAAAAATTATGAAGACTGACCTCCTCATTAATATAGTTCAGCTTGTACATCTTTTTAACAGCAGGATCAAACTTGGTCTGAGGCGTCCAAATCAGAATCTGCAGCAACCCCAGGTACACCCATAGATAGCCACTCTGGGCCTGATTGGAAAGGCTTGCAAAATCCTTTTCTTTACCCAAAAATTCTTGTATGCATGTCACAAAAAGTGAAACAATGTCTTCAGGAAGTACTCCATGCCCTGCCAGACCTTTGAGCGAACTCAGAACAGAGTCACAAGCTGTGTCGTCCTTGTCAAAGACAAGCTGGTCACACATCTTTAAATATTCCTCCTGAATTTCTCTTGGCAAAAGATGCTTCACTGCCTGGAGTTGTTTATGTAATACAATGCGCTGCAATCGGGAATCAGTAAATCTGCAAATAAAACACAAATTCAACAAGTCCTTCAAGAACGTGCACCTTTTAAACAAAATGACACTAATTGTTCAGTTATAGTGCATTAATTCAAATGTAGCATCGTATGTGCCCATCAGTAGCAGTAATGGTTAGCTTTCTGTTGAAAAATAACTTGAAGGTTGACATCAATATCACAGTAAAACTCCCAAATACCCAGTATACTCTAAACAATAAATGAGCTCCTTTCATTCAAATACCAGATTACAAAAATCTCTAGACTACAGGTGAAAAAACAGATTTTGTTAGATGTTACATGCATTGTGCAGAACTATTTAGGATAACTACATGAAATGGAAATCATTCCAATATTAAGTAATAAATTCACAAAAATATATGTATATAATTAGTAATTCTGAATAGTTAATAGAAATGAAAGCAGAGGGCTAATGAAAGGGATGTTTCCAAATACAATGGAACAGCAATTAACTAGATTATTTTACTTCATCCATTTTTTGATGAAAGTCTGTACAGGACCACATAAAATTGATAACTGTCAGTTACCAAGACCTTTCACCTTCAAGTAGTACTGGATTGCAAATTCAGATATTGACAATGAAAATGTTGAACCATTCTAGATTTCATACGACAATGCAGTGCAGGGAATAATTTTCTCCTTTTTTTTGTACATTTCATGACCCAAGCTGCAAGTTGGGAACACACATTGAGAATTTCAACTTCCACTCCATCATATGAAAACTTTTCTTTCCACTGTTTCTCCAAAAACAGTGCAATGTAGATTTGGAGTTAATCTAAAACAATCCTTTACAGGCAGTGTGATAGGGATTTCCTTCTACCTACAGCCAGTCCATTTGTCTAAAATCTCTTTGAAAATATCCCAACATATTAAGTAACTTTTCCCATGAAATAAAGTGTGTTAGATTATAACTATTCATACCTGAACTCTGCAAAGGAATTAACAGCCATGTTTGTCCATAATATGGTGCTGATTTCTTGTAACTGCTTTGTCCGTTCCTGCCACTGTCCCAGAGTGACGTGGGATGCTGCTGCCCCAACAATTCCTTCAATAGCCCCACGATTATATTGACCACCAATGAGAACCTCAAAGAAACATTTTGATTGGATTGCTTGACATAAAACAGCAGGCCCCTGACAAAAATAAATGAAGAGATTCTCTGAATAAAAGCACACTGAAGAGTTCAGGCTGCAAGGATGATCATGAACTTCTAAATAGCCTGAAACATCAATGCTCTACTCCACCCTCACTCAGACCTCCCAGAGTCTGACGCCTGCATTACTCTAAAGCTTCAAGCTTTAGAATTGGACACTTCTGTTGCAATGTCATCTATCTGTAACATCAATTAGTTTTTCTCTCTGCAAATTCTACTTGATCTGAGCAATTCCTATAAATGTTCATTTGCATTTCAGAGCCAGAATTTATTTTTTAAGCTTTCCCTAAATGACCTGTTTGCTTTCTACCAGATGTTCTGCCAAATGCAGGCAAATGAGACTAACTTAGGGTGGCCATTTGGTTGGCATAGACACGTTAAGCTGAAGGGCCTGTTTTCTGTAGCTCATTGTATCCATATCCCGCACTTAACCCAATGTTTCTCCCTCTGCAATCTACAATATGATTTTACCAATACTAACAAAGGGTTATTAACCCCAAACATCAACTCTGTAGCGCTCTCTACACACTTTGCTTTACATGCTGTGTACTTTCAACAGTTTTATTATGAAAAACATAGCACAATCAAAAGGATACTGAACTGTGGTTTCCAGGTGCTTTTTAAAGAGGGGTGGGGAGTGTTTAATGTGGAGAAGGTGTCACAGATGTTTTGAAATAAAGAATTCCAGAAAACATCCCAAATAAGAGGAAAAGATTCACAGCATCAGATGAACAAAGATTCAAGATAAAGGCTGAAGAAAGGACAGATTGTTAAATAACTGAAAGCAATGACAAAATGCCACAGTAGTTTAAAACAATGGAAGGTTAGACCAGCAAATCATTGCACAGATATTTGGGTAGTTCTAACATAATGGGATGTTAAGTAGGCTCAGTGGTCAGAAAAGGGTTAATAAACATGTTTGTAAACAGATTAAAATTTCAACTATAGAAAAGATAAAGTTTTTAATATAGCAGAGGTTAAAATCTGTCTTCCTGACAGATCACATGGAAGCAAAAGGATTAAATAAATGCCAATCATAAACGAGAAAATCTGCAGATGCTAAAAATCCAATCAACACACACAAAATGCTGGAGCAACTAAGTAGGCCAGGCAGCATCCATGCAAAAGAGTACAGTCAATGTTTCCAGCCGAGACCTTTCAACAGGACTGGAGAAAAAAATCTGACGTGTAGATTTATAAATGGGGGAGGGGAGAGAGAAACACAAGGTAACAGGTGAATCCTGGAGGGCGACGGATGAAGTAAAGAGCTGGGAAGTTGATTGGTGGAGGAGATGCCAGGCTGGAGAAGGAGGAGCCAGACAGAAGAGGACAGGAGGCCCTGGAAGAAAGAAAAGTGGGGAGCAGCACCAGAGGGAGGTAATGGGCAAGCAAGGAGATATAGTGAGAGGGGGAAAAGGGGATGGGAAATGCTGAAGGGGATGGGGGAATGCAGGACGTTACCAGAAGTTCAAGAAATCAATGTTCATGCCATCAGGTTGGAGGCTACACAGACAGAATACAAGGTGTTGTTCCTCCAACCTCAGTGTGGTCTCATCATGACAGTGAAGGAGGCCATGGATGGACGTATCGGAATGGGAAAGGGAATGGGAAGTGGAATTAAAACAGGTGGCCACTGGGAGATCCCACTTTTACAGGCAGACCAAGCATAGGTGCTCTGCAAGTGCTCAATCTATGTCAGGTCTCACCGACATACAGGAGGCCACACCGGGAGCACCAGACACAGTATATTACCCCAACAGACTCACAGGTGAAGTGTCGCAAGAGTGCAGTTTTTACTATGAATGTCCAATCCCTATTTACCTCCATCTCCCAATAGAAAGGCCTCAAAGTTCTCTTTTTTTTTTTTCTGGACACCAAACCCTACAGTTCCCCTCCACTAGCATTCTCCTCTGCCTAGTGGAACTTGGTCCTCGCTCTAAATAATTTCTCTTTTGGCTCCTCCAACTTCCTTCAAGCAAAAGGTGTAGCCATGGGCAGTCGCAGGGGTCTCAGCTATGCCTGCCTGTTTGTTGGCTGCATGGTGCAGTCTATGTTCCAAACCTACACTGGTGACTATCCCGCACTTTTCTTATGCTACATCAATGGCTGCATTGGTGCTGCTTCCTGCACTCATGCGAACTTGTTGACTTCATCCATTTTGCCTCCAACTTCCACCCTACCCTCAAATCTACCTGGTCTTCCCTTTCCCAACATCTCTGTCTCCATCTCTGGAAAGAGCTTATCTACTGATGTCTATTACAAACTCATAGACCCTCACAGATACCTGGACGAAATCTCCTCCCACCCTGTAACATGTAAAAACGCCACCCACTTCTCTCAATTCCTCTGTCTCCGCCACATCTGCTCTCAGGATGAGGTTTTCATTCCAGAATGAAGGAGATTTCCTCCTTCTTCAAAGAAAGGGGCTTCCCCTGCTCCACCATCAACACTGCCCTCAACTACATCTCTTCCATTTCACATGTCTGCTCTCACCCCATCCTCATACCACCTTACCAGTGATAGGGTTCCTCTTGTCCTCACCTACCGCCTCACCAGCCTCCACATCCAGCACAAAATTCTACGTAACTCCTGCCATCTCCAATGGGATCCGACCACCAAGCACATCCTCACACCTCCCCAACCCCACCCCCCAGCTTTCTCTGCTTTCTGTAGGGATCGCTCCCTACGCAACTCCTTGTCCTTGTGTCCCTCCTGGCACTTACCCTTGCAAGCGGAACAAGGGCTACACCTGTCCCTGACCTCCTGCCTCACTACCATTCAGTGCCACAAACAGTCCTTCCAGGTGAAGCGACACTTCACCTGTGAGTTTGCTGGGGTCATATACTGTGTCTTGTGCTCCCAGTGTGGTCTCCTGTGTAATTGGTGAGACCCAACATAGATTAGGAGACGGCTTCACCAAGCGCCTACAATCCATCCGCCAGAAAACGCAGGCTCTCCTAGTGGTCACCCATTTTAATTCCATTTCCCATTCCAATACGTTTATCCATGGCCTCCTCCACTGTCGTGATGAGGCCACACTCAGGTTGGAGAAACACCTTATATTCCATCTGGGTAGCCTCCAATCTGATGACATGAACATCAATTTTTCAAACTTCCGGTAATAGCCACAACCCTTCCCTCCCCCCATTTCCTTGCCCACTCATAGCCGCCCTCTGTTGCTGCCCCCCCCCTTTTTTTCCTTCTATGGCCTTCTGTCCTCTTCTATCAGACCACCCCGACCTTCTCCAGCCCTGTATCTCTTTCACCAATCAATTTCCCAGCTCTTTACTTCATCACTCCCCCTTCAGCTTTCACCTATCACCTTGTGTTTCTCTTCCCCTCCCCCCATCTTTTAATTCTACTCCTCAGCTTTTTTCTTCAGTCCTGCCGAAGAGTTTCGGCCTAAAACGTCAACTATGTTATTTTCATTAGGTGCTGCCTCGTCTGCTGAGTTCCTCCAGCATTTTGTGCATGCTGCTTAAATAAATGCCAGAGCTGTTTAATGTGTGGAGCCAAGAAAGGAATTAGAAATAGTTAGTGGAGAAATGGTAAAGACGAAAGCCATCACATCTGAACATCAAATCAAAAGACAATAGTTGGGGGTGTGTTACAATAACTGATACCATCCACAAATAGATATATTTTAGATGTGAAATGGCAAATATCCAGCTCTAGAGCTTGAGTTAAATAATACTGCTGTTCTCAGAAGCACTGGGTACTTTCAGAATGAATAAGCATTTTGTGCAAACCTTTTTTAAAAGACCAAATATCAGTGATTTTGGCATACAACTTGAAAGCCTGCAAAATAGCCAAGAGGTCGCCTCAGACAAGGTTATTTACAAAGAAAGAAAAAAACAACAAACCTTTAAGGATTTCTCTGTGAAAGTTTCAAGTGTCCCATCATTTTCTAGAGACGTGGAGGATTTCCATGTGAGCCAATAGTCAGGATCTGTTGACAGTGAACTAGTCCAACATGCTCCGTATACAGATGATATCAGTTCTGAGCACAGCAAATTTAATTCTTCATCAGGAAGCTGGAACACAAGTTAATATAAGAATAGCTGCGTAAATAATGACAAGGTGTTCACTTTCCCTCATAAAATATTTCTGTTTTCCCAAAAGAGATGTATACATCTTTTCAGAAGAATTTACCCTAGTGAGGACATTGCTGAGTGGACTGAATGATAAATATCATCCTTTTGGAGGCTTCAACAATTACAAGTGTTGGGAATTAATCTTCTGTGTGCATGCATATTAAAAATAATTTAGAAATGGAACTATTACATTTTTAACTAGTTTTGAATATTTCCAAATGTCTGTCACATTTGACTGAAAGCTGAAGGTGCAGGTTTTCATAATGTCAAAGTATATTTCAGCTGTGGGGAGTTTTAGATTATACACAGCCCTACTGCCTTACCGAGCTTGGCAGAAGGGGTCCTGTAGAGTTATCCAGCAAGTTCAGCTTCCAAATGCAGCTTGATGCAAATACCATTTTATATAGCAGCAAGACGGTTGAAGCATTTTTAGGTCAACAAAACACCATGATATCGCAGCATTTAGATGTAAATTGTGAACTTTCTACTCACTTCTGTCTGTATCAAGTACCAAAATCCTTGAAGAGCTCGGGCACTGCCTGGAGTTGCTCTTATGCAAAATGTTACTAACTGACGTAGCTCTGCATGAATTTTTGACCTATCTTGTTTAATTCTACTTCTGTGGTAGATGATTCAAATGGAAAAAAAACAAATAAATTATTAAATTACAATCTTTTACAAGTGTACCATGTTCTTCAAATCAAATGGCAGGTATGCAGTTTTATAAAATGTCTTAAGGTTTTCTTTAGTCTTCAATAACTGAACAATGAATATTATTTCATATGTATCACAACCTAATGAAAAATCTACATGGCTGAATCTATATTGGGGACGTATATCCACACATTTACTTTACTACTACAGAAAACCCAAAACATCCTCCATAATTCCAAGTTCAGTGAACTATGTTTTGCTCCTTTCAGAGTTTGAAAGCTTACCATCTAAGTATTTTCACCAGTTTAAAATTAAATTCAATTATATTCTTGCAAGCTTCCAGATTTACTTTAGGCAAAAAAGGGTTTAACACAAATATTCCACTATAACACAAATGCAACAAGAAAATTTATAATCACAGATTTTAAAGTACCATTTATCAAAAGAAAACTTGAACCATAACAATCAAACATGAACATCCAAGGGCGTAATCAAGGATAAGAGAGATTCCGTCAAAGCAACATTCCATTTACCCTGATCAAGGGCAAACGGAGAATTAAAGATCCACATCTTGGAAAAGTCAGAAATAAACAACTGTGGAAAGTCTATTAATACTAATATCTCAATTTTAAATTAAAATGTGTTTTGAAAATTTTCTGTGACACAGCTTAGAAATTATATGCAACTATAACCAACAAAATTTTATCCCAGAAAGAGTTTTTGTTTCTAATTGTTTCCACTCTACACAAGCTATATTTCACATCAGAGAATAAAAATCCTACTGGATATTTAAGAAAATTTACTGTATTTTTGATGGGTGCTCTGCCACTAAGAATTTAAAGCACCGGTCTGCAAGATTGGGAAAAATCCCAAAGCATGCAATTGGACTGGGTGGGGGGGAGGGGTGTTATCAATGCTTTATTGCAATAAAGCAAGCTATAGGAGCTGTATATGGAGCTTAGAGATGGTCACATCCTTAAAAATCAGAGATTGGCCTTTCATAAGTAAACGAAACACTTTCACAAACACTTGTGCAAACACCAAATTATACCAAGTCAACTATTGTTAAGAAGCTAGATAACAGATAATATGGGATCTGAGGCAATGTAGGAATAGATTTGATGGGTAAATGGCTATTCAAATGCTTACATTTATATTCACCATTTTCCTGCTATTAATTGCCCGTGTGCTTGTGACAGTTGTTTGGGAAGCTGATAATTTTTTTTTTATTTTGCAGACAATAACTTATTTTTGCCTTACCCAGATATTAATGATAGCTCCACGAGGTCTGCCAGAATTTTAAACTTGCAAAGCAATGCCAAATATTCCACTGCTGGCCACAGCTGAATATTACTCTGTAGCTGATTCAAACAATCCCCATCCAGTTGAGGTGGTGTTGGCTCAACACTTTTGGAATCAGGAAAGTTTAGAAGACCCTGAGATTTCATCATTGTAGTTATAGTGTTTACTGCACGCTGTATTTCATCTGTAACAGTAGAGATTTATACCGTAGAAGTTTAATATCAACTAATTCGAAATTAACAATTTGAAATAAACACTTGGATTGTTTCTGGCTAAAAAGATAAACTTGGCTGATGAAGGACAGTTTATGGTTTCCTAATGCTCTATATTACTAGGACTTGAAAAAGCATACATTTTTGACCCTCTTTTTCATTTGTCCATTTATAATTCTGCATTATGCTCACCATTATCTGAAGTGCTGTACCTATAAGAACTTATTTACAATTTATATAGTAAGTATTATGAAGGAGAAGCCAGTTTGATTCAAATTAGGTGACATGAGAGAAATCCAGAAGTTAATTGACAGCTTGAATTAGCGAAATGAAGAAAAAACTGAAAATGTTGAAAGAGAAGTTATCAAGTCAGATCAGAGATCCTTCATTATTTTCTGCTTTTATTTCAGATTACCAATACCAGAATTACTTTTACTTTTGTTTTTTTTAAGAAACAAAAGATGTTGACAATATTTCCAGATCAATCCTTGAAATTATCATATTGCAGCTTCAAGTGCTTAAATAAAAATTCAAATCATCAAAAAAGATGCAGTTTAAATAGCTTTGAATTTAATTCAAGCATTAAATAAAATAGAAAATTCACAAGTAACAAGTTGTGCAAGATAACTTTTGAAAGACAATGACAAGTAGAGAGCAGATATTTCCATGAGAATTCATAAGTTTTGGTGATAAGTAGTTTAAATGATGTACTTGCATTGAAACAGCAGAAATGAAGAATATACATTACATCGAAGGCTGAAGCTTGAAAAGGTGAGGCATAGAAAGTATGAATAAGGAATAAGAAGCTGGGAACTGAAATGGAAATGCAAACTGGACAGTTTTAAAGGACATCCAGCGAATATTGGAAAGCAGAGGAAAGGGGTATATAGGGGTATATAGCATATCCAGAGTCAGGATTAGATTAAATAAAGAAACAAAATGTAACAAAAAACAGCGATTGCAAACATGTTTGTTCCTTCAATTTTTGCCACAGAAGATGGGTTAAGAATGGAACGACTCTTATTCTCAATCATTCACTATCATGTTACTTCAGAAGACAACCAAGCTGTCAACACAAAAATGAATTAAAAACTTTGCCAATCTCAGGCAGTAGTTCTACAGGTATGGTCTCTACTGAACTCAAACTCAATGCAAGGAGACTACATTTAAAATTAGGTATAGCCTTCACTAAAAGTCTGCATGGCTGATATGAAGATGCACACTGTACATCCTTCTAAAAGAAAAATCTTCACTGGATTTAACCCAGTATGCTTTACCTTGCTTAATAGGAAAGGCTCAGTTTAAAAGACACAACTCATCAGTGAAGCTGTTTGAAAAAGCAGATATAGATTGTTCTCATATTACCCTAAACTGAATATACAAACATAAAGCCAGTAACACTCAACATTTAGAAAAGTGTTGTAATAATTCTAATGTTATTCATTTAAATTTCTCCATATATTTATTATCCCTTTACCAAATTCGACAAGGGCAAGTGTCTCAGAAAACATCAGATAATGGGGCTGGAATAGACCAAATAGCTGCCACCAGCTGCAGGCTTCAAACAGCTGTGCCCTAAGTGCCCTCCTTTACTCTCTGCATACCCATGACTATGTTGCCACCCACAGCTCCAATCTGCTAATTAAATTTGCTGTCGACGCTACGTTGATTGGCCTAATCTCAAATAATAACAAGGCAGCCTACAGTGAAGAAGTCATCACCCTGACACAGTGGTGTCAAGAAGACAACCTCTCCCTCAATGTCGCAAAAACAAAGGAGCTGGTTGTGGACTACAGGATGAATGGAGACAGGCTAACCCTTACTGACATCAATGGATCTGGGTTTGAGAGGGTGAACAGCTTTAAGTTCCTCAGCATCCACATCACTGAGGACCTCACGTGGTCTGCACAAACTGGATATGTGGTGAAAAAGGCACAATAGCACCTCTTTCACCTCAGACGGTTGAAGAATATTGGTATGGGCCCCCAAATCCTAAGGACTTTCTACAGGGGCACCCTGACAGGCTGCATCACTGCCTGATATGGGAACTGTACTTCCCTTAATCGTAGCACTCTGCAGAGAGTAGTGTGGACAGACCAGTGCATCTGTTGATGTGAACTTCCCATTATTCAGGACATTTACAAAGACAGGTGTATATAAAGGGCCCAAAGGATCATTGGGGACCCGAGTCAACCCAACCACAAACTGTTCCAGCTGCTACCATCCAGGAAACTGTACTGCAGCATAAAAGCCAGGACCAACAAGCTCCGGGACAGCTTCTTCCACCAGGCCATCAGACTGATTAACTCATGCTGATACAATTGTATTTCTATGTTATATTGACTGTTCTGTTGTACATACTATTATAAATTACTATAAATTGCACATTTAGACGGAGACATTATGTAAAGATTTTTACTCCTCATGCATATGAAGAATGTCAGTAATTAAGTCCATTCAATTCAGTACAACAAAGGGCAGAGGGAAGTTTCACATATACAAACCAAAAAGTCTTTAATTAACATTGGAATTCTATAACCTGATGAAATCAAATGGTACAACATTAAGATGGTCAATTAGATTATGTTTCTGAAAAAATAATGAAGCATACCAGTATCAAATCCTGCAAAGTAATTTGCCCGAAGTACAAGACCCCAAGACAACAGCAACTCCTCCTTGATATTCCAATCAGTGGCAACTGCTTTTATTCTACAAAGTTGGTCTTTCCAGGCTATGTCTGTCACTTTTGGTCTCAGACTGAGCACATCCAAGACAGAACTTATTGACTTGAGTTTAGATGTACATTCCACAACAGATTGAGCCTAAGGAGAAAATATCAAGTTCAAAAGCGTCAGATGAATGACAAAGTCCGGTACTATATACGACAGTTATTACTTTAAATAGGAAAGCGTCATAACCAACCATTGCGATTAAGCCAATCTTTTACATAATCAACATCCCTTCAAGCTAATTTTGATATATTTATCTTTCCACGTGAACTGCCTGCAGGTTGATCTGCCCAAATCAACCAAACTGCAAGCAGAGCATCAATTCTGCAAAGAGGTAGTGTTAAATCACTTAAAGAAAATTAAGGTGTTTCAGATTCCAGGAGTTGATGGATATTCTGCAAGTTACTAAGAGAGGCAACAAATGAGATTGCCATGGTGTTGATCAATATATTCATGTCCTCTCTAGCCACAAGTGAGTAGTTTATACTGCTCCATTGTTCAAGAAGGACAATAGGGTTAAGCCTGGAAACTGTGGACTGTCGAGTCTCACATCAGTGGTAGAAAGGTACTGAACAGGATTCTTATACGTAGGATCTATGAGCATATGTAAAATCATGTTTAATTATGCACAGCCAGCATGACTTTTTGAGGGACAAGTCATACCTTACCAACCTGATTTGAGATGTGTGTGTGTATGTGTATATACGTGTGTGTGTATACACACACACACACTTATTTATATATACATATATATAAATAAATAAATGACCTGGATCAAAAAGTAGAAGGGGTGGGACAGTAATTTTGCAGATGGTGTTGTGCTCATGCAGAAGATTGCCAAAGAATACAGCAGGACATTGTTCAGTTGCAAATATGGGCAAAGAAATGACAGATGGAGTTCAATCCAGTGAAATGCGCTGTCTTGCACTTTGGGAGATCAAATGTAAAAAGGCAGTACATAGATAACGGCAAGACTCTTAAGAGGGTTGGTTGTGCAAAGGGATCTTGGGGTCCAAGTCTAGAACTCCCTGAAACTGGCTGCACAGGTTGGTGCAATGGTAAAGGCGGCATATGACATGTTTGCCATTATTAATCAGGGCAATTGAGTTCAAGAGTCAGGAAGTTATGTTGAGCTTTACAAATTCTTGTTAGGATGCATCTTGAGTATTGCAAACAACATTTGGTTTTGGTTGAATCATGATAGGAAGGTTGTGGAGGCTTTGAAAGGAGTGCTGAATAGTGTAATAAAATATAGAATTAAATGAGGAGAAATGCTAGTACACTAAGAGGAAAGGATGCACTTGCATAGGAACCACAGCTAATATGCAGATATAAGCAAGCAAATAAGAATGCAAATTGTACTTCGTACTCCAACTATGGTGCAAGAAGGGCCAGGTGCAAAGCACAGAACCTCATCTTTGTATGCAGTTTCTATCTCAGTATCCATGCAAGGGCATGCTATAACCTAGCATAATGACAGATGTCTAGGTTGTAGAGATGATCTTGAAAAGAGAGACCGAGTGGGACCAGCCTACTTACAATATCATTTAGAAGAATTATTCTTGACGTTAAGAGATTTAGAGGCAAAGAAGATACTAAAAAACAGTTTTGCTTGGCAAGAAATACTAAAAAGGATAACGAATCAACTATCTGTGTTTAAGGGAAAACTCTATCCCAAAAGGTTGTGGACATTCAGTCTTAAATACTGACAGTCAATATTAAGCCCAAGGTCAATTGATTTGGACAAGAACATCAAGGTAAGGTGGGTAATATCAACTTGGTTTAAAGCAGAGATTCACAACCTGAGGCCCATGGACCCCTTAGGAATTCATATTGAATGATAAACAATGTTAGGGAGCTTTTGACCATCTCTTGCTTTTTAATTGTTCTATTGTTGATGTGTTCTTTGATATGTTCTTTCTACTTTGGAGAGAAAAATCTTAAGCTAAACTTCATAGGAGGAAAGAAAGGTGAAATGGAAAATAGTTTGGCTTATTGGCGATCCTAGGACTCGAGCGGTAGTAGAGAAGCATATTTACATCAGGGCTGAAAAAAATTGCCAAGTTTCTCACAGATCAATTTGTAACTTTACTTCTGATAGATACATTTTTTAGGAAATAAAGAAATAAATGGATTAGATAAAAATGCAGAAAGCAAGTTAACCCTTGTCGGCCATAATTTTATTTAATCATAACACTAGCACAAGGGCCTAAGTAACCTACTGTTTCAAACATAACATGCCCACCATGCTTGGCAGAACAACACAGAACACATTAAGTGGCAATGCAACAACAGCAAAACACATAAATGTCATTTCAGTATATGTTTCAATGTAAGGTGATATGTAAAACAATCTGAATCAAAGTGCGCATTTCCCCCACCATTCATAGTCTCTTATAATAATATTAATTGTCTATGTAACTAATCAATTGCATTAATACTATTTAAATTCAAGTTTATTCAATAGGCAGTAGCATTTAACTACTTTCAAGTTAATCTTACAAAGACCTTGAAGTGACTGGTCAAATAGGAGCAGTATATCTTAGTTATCCAGTCAATCATATCTTTCTTTTGCTATGATTAGAAAACAGTTTTGCTCATGCAGACTATGCCTGATTCTATTTTATCTTTCAATCCGGAATGAAACTTGAGCACAGCAGGAACACTATACCATTGAAGAATGCCATTTGGCCTATATGAATTGGAATCATGTATCTGAATTGTGCAAGAGCCATCCAGCTGGTTCAACCTTTATCAAAACCTATTTTTTTTATTAATGTTTCCTTTTCATAACTGCCTATTATTTCAGAAGCTCCTATCTTTCCCAGATTTCTTGGTAGAGGAGGAAAAGAATCTTATTTTAAAAATATAACCCAGCTGCTAATTGAACCACTGTGCTGTCAATCTCCATAGATACTCCAAGAACAAAAGTAACCTTGTATTAGATTTCACTGACCTTGAATGGAGGAGGGAACCCCAGTGATTTCTGCATCTTCTTTACACCGAATGTTATTCCACCCGGGCTAGCAAGATGACTTTGAAGATTAACTGAAACGGTGTGAATTTCTTGAGAAATTCTATTGTAAAGTAAACAGCACAATAAATATACCTTCTAAAACATTTAGTCACAAAAGAACATTAAAGAACTAAATTCTTGAACTTTTTTTGCTTTGGCAAAACATCAGAAGTAACTAAAAATAATAAATCCGCAGCTGCGAAGAGAAATCAGGAGATGATAATTCTGCTGAAGAAACACATTATTCCATGTGCATCTAACTGCATAAAAACTGTTCGCCGAAAGCATATTTGTCAGACCTTTGACAGCAGTCTGACTCAATGAGGTAAAAAAATAAAACCTAAGTAGTGTATTCCTAAATTACTCTGTGCAAAACAATCTCTGGATATATCAGAATCTAGTGAAGTACATTCCTTTGAACATTTGATTCCAAATTCTACAGACAGTATCACATTTCCCCTGGATCTAATTTTCTTCCTCAATTATACAGCTTTCATCACTAGATGACAGATAAAGCAAGTCTGACATCAATGCAAGGTAACCTTTTTTTTCATTATTCTTTACCTCACACTGGTCCACATAAATTCACTTTAATTTTTAGTGGCTGTAGTTACAAGGAAATATTAGTTAGCAGGTATGTAAAATAAAATATTTTTTGTTTGATCAATTAATGGTAAATTAATTAAATTAATTAAAGATCTTAAATTGAACCTTGAATGAGATGGCACTTAGATATGGAATTCTTTATAGATCTGTAATGCCCAAGGATCAAAATACTTATTCGTACTGAGAAACGCAAGACAACTGTTGGAGGTGATCCTTCACAAGGTGCTTCAAGACCCATTGCCAATGGAGTGAGAGCAGTGCCATGCCTTCAGAATCCGAAGTGACTCTATCTGAAACCACCCAGAACCGATCTCGCCACACAGTGTTGCATAGCACCTGAAGGACATCAGAAAGTTGTTAATGTCAGTAAAGAGTATACTATAATAGAGACTGTCATAGACAGATGCAGTTTCTTAATTTCATCTCTGAAAAAGTATCTTCAATGAAATTACATGTTCTGCAACACCACTCAAGCATTCCAAAAGTTTTACTTTAATATTTTAACAGCAATTACAAAAATATGATCGAAGTTTGTAGCACTAATAGTTCTCATTGTAAATATATGAATGTTTAGCATCTCCCAGATCCTAAATTCTCAGTATAGATATGAAGTGCACAAACTAACCAAACATACATATAACCTGAAAGACATGTTTTGCCATTTTTATATATGTAAAATATTAAAGGTAATGTATTACCTAAAGCTGTACAACTTCTGCTCATTGTAATACAACACTGCTCAAAGGCTACACATCACCCATAACAGACTGAACTACTTGTGCAGTAATAACCAAGCTTCATTATGGCAATTAACTGTATGCCAATCAGCTCTGCACACTCCTCCACAGAATCATCTTCTTTCACATGATATACTTCCAAAACAAATTAAATTACAAATAAATATGTACAAAATGCAGGTCAAAAATATAAATTAACACTTACTTCATTGAAGACATCATCTTCAAGGTGATAAAACTGAGATTTTATGCACTGTAGCACACAAGCATCCCAGACTTCAAAGAAAGCAGCAAGATGGGCCAGGGCTGGGTGAGGTAGATTTTCAAAACTTAGCATCCCTAAAATGAAAAATAAAGCATTAAAATTTTAGGCTTGGACACTTAATTCTCAGTAGTATCAGTAGCTATCTCTATACAATCTATATAGAAATATTATACATAGTCAACTGTATGAAATAGAATTATTGTAATTATCAGAACATTTTATTTCATTTCCACATTGTTGTTTCATAGAGTATAGGAAGTTTACTACACTGGTATCAGAATACCTGGATTACTGATATAGAAAGCTGTTAGAATCCCAAAAAGGCTTCAAAATTCAATTTAAGTAACAAAAATACTCAGTAATATGACCAAGACAGCCATAAAAAACTCTTTTTTACTCTTGCTTTCAGGGAAGGAAATCCACACTAATCAACACAGCTGATTCTTAATATCCCTCTTAAATGACCTGGCAAGTAATCAAACAAGTTCAGATGAATTTAGCAACTGGCAATAATAGGTCACTTTGCAATAACTGATAAAACAAAAAAAACACTACAATCCTAGACATTCTCCCAATTCTGATTTCCACCCATCAGATACAAGAATGACAGGAGAAATGTTCAGAAACTAAATATCTTTTCATGCACTCATGTTTATTGCAGATGGCAAAGATTCTAAAGCACAAAGTTCTATTTTCCTTCTTGCCATATTTAACACGTTACCTTTATGAAATGCTACAGATATCCTCAAAGCACTGCGTCTTCCTGATTTCTTTGTAACTTCAGACGCCAGGGTTGTCTTCTCTATGTATTCTCTTTCCTCTCTGTTCATTAGAAATGCCATCCTACAGAAGTAAACCAAGACTTAAGCATGAAAAATATCATACATATAGGAGAATCGTCAATTTACACAGCTTCACAGACATACACAAATCTCTACTCATCTATGTAGCAAAGTGGAAATTGCAATCAAGTGTTCTTTTTCCCTGGACAGACTTCAGCTGTTTGCAAATCAATGGAGCAGCATTCAACTACCGCAGAACATTCCACCACATCCCTGACTTGCAGCTTCTCATGGTGAATGATTTGGAAAGCCAAAATGTCATTTATTCCTTGCAGAATACCACTCTAACTTGCTCTTGCAGCATGTAGAAATATTGGATGTGCAAGGTAACTTGAACAACTGTGACTCCCAGATCAATTCAGTTGAAGTTGACTTCCCTTCATTGACACTGCCTAAGTTGCTCTAACATTTCAAAGTTCAAAATGCTCAAAGTAGATTTATTATCAAAGTACATTTATGCCACCATATACAACTCTGAGATTCATTTTCTTGTGGGCATTCACAGTAAATAAAAGAAACACAACCAAGTCAATGGAAAACTGCACCCAAAAGGATGGATAAACAACTAATGCGCAAAAGACAACAAACTATGAAAATACAAAAAGAAAAAAAGCAATAAATATCGAGAACATGAGATGAAGAGACCTTGAAAGTGAGTCGATGGGTTGTGGAAATGGTTCAGTGATGGGGCCACTGAAGTTGAGTGAAGTTATCCCCTCTGGTTCAAGAGCCTGATGGTTGCGGGGTAATAACTGTTCGTGATCATGTTGGTGTACATCCTGAGGCTCCTGTACCCTCTTCCTGATGGCAGCAGGACCCTATGTGTTGATCCAGATTTCCAGCATCTGCAGTTTCTCTGATTTCCAGGTGTTCGAGTAGGGCTTACAGTATTGTGTAAAACTTATCAATGTCTATAAAGGGGCTATTGTTATCTTCTCTAATTGAAGTTGGTCTGGAAGTTGCCTGGAATTTGTGTGACACAAACCAATCATACCAGCCTTCAACCCAGATGCACAGATGTTTTACTGATATACATCCAAATGCACGGGATGCACAGATATTTTACAGATGTGTGCAGTTGCTTCATTATTTCAGAAACAGCACATGAAGCAGAGCAAATGCAAATCAGCAACCATACTTCTCACCTTGCAATGCAAGAAACAAGTCAATAGACAGGCCTAGGATGCTAGTTTCAGGAACTCTGGAACTGACAGCATGGTGCACCTCCAGCAATTTATCTTGTGTTAGACATGGTCCCAGCCCGTACATACTTTTAGTGGTTAATCCCAACTTTAATAAAGGCTCCTCAATGCTCCATTCTGATAGGCTGTCATTTAGCAATAGCAGTCATTCTCATTTCAGCGGTGGAATTCATCACTTGCACCCATATATTTATACTAAAACTTCAAATTGTAACGAAGATCTGGCACAGAGTAGACAATGAGCGAGCCAATATCTTTTTCGCAGGGTTGAAATATCTGATACCAGAGAGTATGCACTTAAGGTGAGAAGAGTTTAGTTCAAAGGAAAGATGTGGGGCAAGATTTTATTTCACACACAGAGTGGTAGGTGCCTGCGATACACTGCCAGTGGTGAAGGTGAATAAGACAGGGGGGATTCAAAAAGCCCTTAGTACATGAATATGCTGGAAAGTGAAGAAATTGACTTTGTATATGAGAAAGGATTACTTTAGTTGGACATTTAAGAACTAATTAGTTCAGCACAACATCATGGGCCAAATGGCCTGATCCTGTTTGATGTTCTAACCTTGGAAGAAATCAAAATTGAAGGAAGGAAAATGACACACTGGCTTCAGTAAGATCAAAAGAGCTGAAGTAAAGAAATTCCCGTTACCTGTTAGCAACAGAGCTTAGCTGTGCTTGAAGCTCTTTCAAACGGCGCTCCCCATTTTCAAAATTCACAGAATGAAATAAAATGACTAATTGCTGCTGGTTCCATCGTGGATCCAAAGGAACTGAGGCAATCTCTGGTGGGGTAGCAATGGAAGAATGGAGGAAATGGGATCATAAATCAGATTGGTTCTACAGTAGGCCACATTATTTCAACTTTTCCAAAGCTTATGAAGAAACAGTTTCAGTAAACCAATAAGCATACAGTCTTGACATTTCTACCCGCATACTTCTACTGCCTGATTCCCAACAAAACAGCAAATTCTGAATTCCCACCCAATGCCCTCTCTGTCAAAAGGAATGCAGAACCCCGAAATCATAAAATTACTACTTTTAAGTACAAAATTAAAAGATGCAAATGCTTTAATGAAAGAAACTAATCTCATGTCGTTTATTCCCATTCTCTAACTTGATTACTCCCTAATTTCAAAAAAAATATTAAAGATATAATGAATAGATATTAAAAATGAAGGAATTCCCATTAATCTGGAATGTTACCATTTGCATTAAGCTGCAGCTGCTGAATAACTTCTTTCATTCCTGTAGGTAGTGCACTGGAATAAACTGCGTTGAGACCTTGAGACCCCGCTTCCAGTTGTGCAAACACCAAGTCTGTGTGTTTAATTATTTTTTAAAGAGTCACAAAATTAAGAATATTCTGCATGGAAACAACTCTCCACTTGTACAGCAGCAATTGTGTATTGTACTTGATTCCATGTAAATTCAAAATCAGAATTTAAATACAATGGATTTCAGTTAATTGGGCCATCAGTTAATCAGGGTAGCCACTTAATTGGGACAGCTCTCAAAGAACAAAAATTAAGTGAGAAAATAGCCGGGATACTCTTCATTTATTTGGAACACTATGCCACTTAATTGGGACAGGAGACTGTGTAGTATCTAACAGCCACACCGGTGCATGCGACTGACATTGGTTTGAAACTGTTCAGCAACAATGCTTAAAGGGAACAGTTTTTAAATAGTTGAACTATTACAAACCGTCAGCACCATAATGCAATTAAGCACATTACATGCAATAAAAATTAATTTGTTTCTTCAAATTATTATGTGATAACAAGTAGCCTGAAATTATATTTGTGTTAACAAAAAGAATTCTGAAGCAGCAAAACATCAAAGAAATTTGTGGTTCAGTGTTATCTCCACTAGATGTCTGTGCTGATTTTATTCATTTACAGTCAAACAAAAGAACACTGGATGGACTCCTTTGATAACTGTACTAATTCCTGCATCGATAGCTGAACAAATACAGTTTCACAGTACTGTAATAATATTGGTAGTGTTCCAATTTGTTCTGTATTTCATCAAATACATACCTTCTTTTTTACTCAGTTAAACTGTAGTTTTTTTTTAAATATATCTTTTTAACTATTTCCTTGAAACTTCAGCTAATTGGGGCAGCCGTTTAACTGGACCAAACTATAATGGTCCCAATGTGCCCCTATTAACTGGAATCCACTTTAATGCTTTTGTATTTGTATACTTAAGTGTAAATATTCCCAATTGTAGTAGTAAAACTTCTATCAATCTATTTACAATTTAGAATGTAAATACAAATTAAAACTAGTGTGCTACAAATTTAAATTCAGCTTTATTTAGGGTATCAAAAGATATTTATCTGTAAATGTGGTATGACAATTGCCAACTCCGAATATTCAAGAAAACTCACTGAATGATTTCACTAAGCAACAGGAATTAATAGTATGACCAAATTTATGCAATTAAACACAAATAAAAGATACCTGGCAACTGTTTGTGGGACTTTGCAACATGGCACAACCACCTAGCCCTTAACAGCCAATCTTGATTAGACGCTTTCTCCGTTACCATTTTGACAGCAGTAGGAATCATATCAACCTCACTGGCTACTTGAGCTGCTGTCCAGTTGCCGTGGAATGAAAGATGGTCCATATTACAGGACTGCGAAACTACCTCCAGGTCAGTCAGAGTCAATGGTCGAAACCTCATTTGCAGAAAGGACAAAGAGATACATTACAAAAACCACAATGCAGGTTGTGATCTAATTTTGCTGCATTTTCTACAAATCCGTATTGTTTCACAACTCTTAATAAATGGAATAAAACTATTCTTGGCAAGTCAAAGCTTTTGCTTACAGCGATGGTTTTTCTATGTAGGAACGTGATGGGGATGCACCCTGACTTAGATAAAACTCAAGCTGAAGAAATATGCAAGTAAATTTTCACCTTTCCCTAAATGACTGTTTACAAACAGTAGATTCTCACCTACCTGTTATTTTTGAGGCTCAGTTGGTTCAAACAATAAGTAAGGATCTGCCCATCTCGATAGACCATGGACAGCTTTGAATCCTCTGCTGTTAGCATTGCTGAGGGAATAGAATCTGGCCATAGCCCTAAAACAGTCAAGGGATGAGCCCGGAATTCAGGTGATGCCAATGTGAGTCCATGTTTCTTCACTAGCTCTTGTACTTGCTGCAACATGAACATATTTTTGCTCTAAATCCTTTTACCTTCAACTCATAAATTTAGTTATAACAAAAATAGCAGAATTAGATAGTTTTAAACAGAAAAGAATTGTATTTAACATTAAAAATGAAGATATGTGATTGGACATCAATATTAGGTATTACTTAGCCTTCAATGTTCTTTAATCTTAATTTACATTAATTCTGAACTACAAAGAAAAGCAAGCTGCTAGTGAGAACTTTGTTACCTTCTGGTGAACTTGAGAAGTCTGTGAAGAGGCAAATACTTCCAAGCAAGCTCGAACGAATGCCTCTGGTAAATCAAGACCACACTTCAACTGCTGAACAATAAGTACAGCTGCCCGATGGAGTGAACTGATGGAGGTGCCAGCTTTGTGTTTAAAAATAAGAGTAAGCAAAATGTAGTGACAAATTAAAAAGTTTTGAATTCATTAAATTTCCTATTTCACAGGATTTTAAAAATTTATAAGTCAAAACCAATAGTTATCACAGCAAATGGCCAAACACAAAAGCGCCAATTAAATGCAAAAAGCCTTTAAGTAACCTGTCAGGTAGAACCAGTTGACCAAAAGCATCTAATACAATCAATTTTGAAGTTAATATTCTTACCTACTGCAATTTTTTTTATTTCTGAATACAGTGCCATTAGCTCAGTACATGGATGGTTTCCCATAAGACCAAGCCCATGTAACAGCATTTTCATATCATGTTCATCCAAAGGTTCTGTATTTTGTTCGCCTGCAATATAAATTTCAATCCCACGATTTCTCATGGCTCGAGAGATTTCCCCATGCACTGGATCCATTGTCATAAATAGTCTACAACAAATTTTTAAAAACATCATTTTAAATTAAAGCAATAGTTTTCAGTACTGATTGCACCTTAAGGAGAAATTCATTTTATTACAATTCATCTCAAAGAAAGAAAAACCTTAAAAATACTGAGCCCAGGGAAAATGATGGACACGTGAGAAAGAATCATCCAAGGTCAAGGAAAATATTAAATCAAAAATTAAAGCGTACAAGGTGGTGGGAAATAACTTACACCAGAGTGCTGAGAATTTTACTGGAACTAGCAGCAAAAGAAAAATTTAGCAAGGAGGAAGAAAGTGATTGTAAGTGATTGTAAGACACTAACCCCAAATATCAAAACAGAGGTTTATTTAAATAAATAGAGAGCAGCTGGACCTTCAGTAGGCAACAATGGCAAATAACAGGAAAGAAGTTAAATATATACACTTCGTATTGGTCTTTGTCAGAAGACACTGCATCAGTGGATAATGGTTAATTGGACCATCAGTTAATCAGGACAGTTGTTTTGTTGGGACAACTCTCAAAGAACAAAAACAAATCGAGAAAATAGCCGGATTCCCTTTGTTTATTTGGGGCATTATGCCACTCACTGGGACAGGAGACTGTTGCCGAACAATTTCTAACTAGCATCAGTCACATGCATCTGTGTGGCCGTTAGACACTACATCATGCTTAGAGTGAAGAGTTTTTAAAATTGCATCAATTGTGTGTGTTTGTGTTCAAAAAAGTAATTTTTATTGCTAATAATTGGCAAGAAATAAGTAGCAAGACAATTCAGATCTGTTTTGCTTTCTGCAATTTCAAGCATTCAGGCTTGGAGGTGCCAGAAATGCCCAGGAGTGCAAAGTGAAATGATTTCATTACTTCAACAAGTGAGGAACTACAAAGAATTTGAAGGTATCGACAATCATCTTGAAGGTTACAACAAAAAGGAAGATTTGGAGAATGCATTCCTCAAAAGCATTGTATAAAGGCAGTCCATTATCTGCACGAGGTGTCTGCGCTGGTTTTAATTTACAGTAAATCAAAAGAACACTGGATGAACTTCCTCCATCGATAACTCAACTAGTTGCTTCATCAATTATGAAACTTATGCACAGTTTTATAGTATTGTAAACTATTTCCATGAAACTTCAGCTAATTGGACCAAGATGTACTGGTCCCAATGTCTCCCAATTAACCTGAATCCACTGTATTCAAAAGACATAAATGGGCTAGTTTCAGACAGCGTGAAAGAACTTAAAACAATTACCATCACATGAGAAAAGAGAACAAAAAAACAAAAAGGCCTACAGGCAGACAAGGTGCTAGGATCTGATGGCTGGCATAGAAACTTTCTAAGGAAGCAGCTATTGAGATAGTAAAACCATTGGTTGAAGAGTTTCCAAACTTCAGAGTTAGAATGTACCAGTGAATTGGGAAACAGTAAATACCACTTCCTTGTTCAAGAAAAGCAAAGGGCAAAAGCCAGAATATAACTACAGGTCTGTTAGTTTAACAATTGTTGTTAGTAAGCTGCTAGATCTATAATCAATAAAGAAATAGTTCTTTCATTATGTGCTGTGTCATATGACAAAGGCAATTATGGTATTTCCATGAGCACCACTGTTATTGGCAAATTTTTTCACAGAAGTGGCTTGTCATTGCCTTCTTCCAGGAGGTGTCGTTACAAGATGGGTGACCTGGTCATTATCAATACTCTTCGGAGACTGTCTGTCTGGCATCAGTGGTCACATAACCAGGCACTGTGATATGTACCAGTGGCTCATACAACCACTCACCTCCTGTTTGACCAATTTACTTGAGGACTTCAATTGGAGAGGAGAACCCGCAGACAGAGTATACTTAGATTTTCAGAATACACAAGAAATCACATTATATGGGAAGGTACGACAGCAGAGACTGATAATAAGTTATTGAACAGAAGCCAGTCAAAATAAATGGGTCTATTTCACACTGAACAAACGTGTAACAGGTGAAATAAAAACTACTAATTCTACATATAAACATTAAAACCCTATCAGAATAATTCTGATGGGGACAGATAAAGCACCATTATGCTTATGACCTCTGTCAATATATGCAGAAATCTAGCCGTATAAAGTTTAGCTCACTTTAACAACCAAGGATTAGCAACCAAAATCATACCTGAAATTTGGATGTGGGACAATGGTTGGGCAGGTGCCATCAATCACTCCTCTTTCACCAATAGTCAAGACTCCTCCAGGCTCCAAAAGAGCATTCAGACGATCAAGCACAGAAGGGCTGGTTTAAGAAGTATAGCACATAACCAGCAGCATTTGAATACATTTTAAATTAGTAGTCACTTGTATGCAACATCTGGTATTCCCACTACAGTTAAACTTACAGAATTTCCCACAACTCTCATATTGAGTAATTTTATACCACCACAAGGATACATAATTCTGCCAGCATTTTAACAAAGTACTGACTTTACATTAAGCTGCAGAATTCATTTGAATCCCAATTTTATTAAAATGTGAAACTCAAGAGTATAGAAAATTGCAGATCTTACCTGCAGAAATTAACATTGTCCAGCAGCAGCCAATCACCTGAATTCAAAGCCTGTACAAGCATCCCATCAACCCATTCAAAAGTGCCACGCTTTTCACCATCCAAAAACTGACTACGTAAGTGATTGAATTGCTGGAATTCTGCAATGAGTTCTTCAAATTCTAAAAAAGACAAGAAACAAAAAATATTTCTGAGAAAGGTACTGAAAAACATGGAAACAAAGCTATTAAAATATACTCAACCAGCAACCAATTTACCTAGTGCAAATTAAGTCTGATGATTACAACTAAAGCTCTCATCTGTCAGTATCCCATGAGTTACTAAAATATAACATATTGTGACACTCTGGGGGGGTGGGGGGAGGGCATGGTTGACAGCTCGCCCTTCCATTTCTAATGACTAGCGCTGTTTATTGTTCTTGTGTTAAAATGCTTTTGTGGAATTGTAGAGGGAAGCTCCAGTTCATTTATTCTTACATTTTAGCTCCAGTTATACACAGTTATTCGCTTGTGTATTTGTGGGTCACCCCAACTGTAACTGGGGTGTGTGATGGTCACCTCACCAGTCTGTATGAGACTGGTTGGGTTCACTCTGTGGGTCGTGATGCCTGGTCTGGTTTGTGTCTATCATAATAAAACAGTAGTTGTGTTAACGAGCTTCCTTGTCTGTCATTATGGACCAAATGCTCACCACATTGGTGTCAGGAGTGGATGTGAAATTGGTGATGAGATTGAAGAGTGCCTTAAAACCCAGGGAATAAGGACAAGGGACCAAGCAGTATGCCTCCCCTACACCTACAGGCAGGGCTCATGAAGACAAGACCCGGTGAGAGAACTTGGGAACCAAGCACCATGCCTTCCCAGGGAGCCCCAATGGTGCAAGCATACCCAGGCTCCCCAACCCAGGAGACATGGCGGAGTGCATCACTCATCTCTGTCACGACCTGCACCGGGGAGCCCAAGACACCGTAGCCATGGAAGGTTGGGCACCATAGTAGAGAGCACCAGAGCAGCAGGAAGACCAAAGGGCCTCAATGACTTGCACCTCAAGGTTCACTCTGAAGCTCCCCAGATACAATGGTACCAGCTGCCTGAAGCCTTACCTGGCACGTCAAACTTGCCACCTGGCACAACAGGTGGAACCCCACCAAGATGGTGGTGCACCTTGCCCTGGCACTGGAGGGAGATGCCTTGTGGGCCCCCCCTCGACCCAATGCTAGCTGAGCAGCGTGACTGCAGTGGCGCTGGGGTGGCGTTTAGAGCAAAGGCCGTGGCAGAAAGCAACGAGGGAAGAACTATGCAGCAGACAGTCATGTATGGGAGAAAACTTGGGGGGTGCTTGCAGCAGATCTCCGCCACTGTGCTCAACATGGCTACCCCCAAGTTTCCTCCTGCAGCCCAGGAAGAGCTTGCTCTCCACACCTTTGTACAGGTGCTGACGCTGGACTGCCTGCGGCAGCATACTTACCTGACATCACCATCATCGCTGGACTAGGTGCTGGCCGAGGCAGAGAGGGAGGAAGCAATTTCAGCACCCCCATGGTGTTCCAGCATCGGCCTGCATGCAGCAAGCCCGGGTTTACGTCACTGAGGCAAAGAAGGAAACTGATGAGAAACAGCCTGTGAACCAGGTCTGACTAGCGCCACGCTGAGCCCTCCGTAGGCCACAAAACAACCTCTGCTACCAGTGTGGTGAGGCAGGTCATTTGGCCTGGGACTGCCCCACACCATGCCACAGCTCAGGGCAGCAATTGGGAAACGTTGAGTGGGCAGTGTCGCCTGATACTTCCAGCAGAATCCCTCTGCTGTCACCCCTCCGGGTTGGCCACCTGGGTGAGGAGCAAGGCTTATACATGGACTGTGTGTTGGTGGGCGTCACCATCATTCGTCCTGGTGTTCTCGACACAAACCAGCCATCCCTGCCTGGGTGGACAACAACGGCGATCCAGCTGGCTACAGTCACTGCCGACTGTGCAGTGATGAGAGAGAAGAGGAGGCTGTGCATCGTAGTGGGGAAAACACAATGGAGCACGATGTGGGACTCACTGACATCCGAGAGTCCTGCATCCTTGGGCTAGAGCCGCTGTCCCACTGGGAGGCCCACGTGGATGCATCAGGGTCAACACCCTACCTCAGTGCTGAAGCCATGGCTCTCTGGCAGGGCAGCTCCAGGAAGCAGACCCAGCAACCACCACTGGTTTTGCAGCGGCCCAATGCAACAGAGCTGAGCCACAGGCAAGCAACGGTGACACTGCATCAGGTGACAGCCAGCTACAACCTCCCTACTATGGACCACGAGCAACTGCGCAGCACGCAGGTGAGTGATTCTATGTTGAACGTGGGACAACGACCGAAGTGGGCACAGGTCTCCGCCCTGGATCCAGAGGCCAAAGCCCTACACTCGCAGTGGGAAATGCACTGTGAGTGACAGGTTGCTGTTCCAGTTGTCCAATGGTGACAGACAACTCTTGCAGCTGGTGGTCCCCTGGGGGGCTCCATGCCACAGTGCTTTGGTCAGTGCACGGGCTGGTGGGGGGGGCAGTCATTTTAAAGATGCAAAGACGTTGGGCAGGCTGCACGAACATTTCTACTGGCTTGGGTGAAGGCAGGACGTGGAGCTGTTTGTGCACTGCTGCAACGCTTGCACATCCAAGAAGGGGCCAGGCCGACAGTCTAGGGTACCAATGCAGCAGTACATGGTGGGGGCCCCAGTATGGGTATGTTGCCCTTCCCGGAAAAAGGGACAATCCCACAGGCTTGGAAACCACTAGAAGAAGCTGGGAGAGGTGCTCGACCGCATCTCTGATGTGGTATATCGGGTGCAGTTGCCTGAGTGGCAGAAGGCAGTCGTGCTGCACCGGGACTGGCTGGCACTGTGTCAGCCCTTGGTCACCACTAACCCGGCGAGGCTGAAGGCTCCGGGTGCCCTGCCTCTTGCCTCACACAAAGAGGCAGCAGCAGTGATGCCCACTGGGACTTTTGGACTTTGTTATGGACTCTGGGGTTGCCAAGGACAGCTGACCCCTTTGACCCCTTGGGTGGGGGCAGTATAATGCTGGGGGGGGGGGGGTAGAGGGGAATGTGGTCAACAGCCCACCCCTGCATTTCTAATGACCGGCACTGTTTATTGTTCTTCTGTTAAAATGCTTTTGTGGAGTTATGGAGAAGTTCCAGTTCATTTTAGCTTGGGCTGTACAGTTATTCACTTGCGTATTTGTGGATCACCCTAACTGTAGCCAGGGTGTGTGATGGTCACCTCCCTGTATGTACGAGACTGGTTGGTTTCACTCTCCGGGTCATGGTGCCCGGTTTGTTTTCTGTCTATCACAATAAAACAGTAGTTGAGTTAACGAGCTTCCTCGTGTGTCATTATGGACTAAATGCTTGCCACAATATTTTAACAGGGCCATGTTTATGTAACCTCTAAAATACACAATATATCTTTTCAAGGATTGTGGTCGGAAAACATGAAATCATTCAGCCATCAAGAGTTCCACAGATCTAGAGGCGGAAGCAGGAAACCAATCTATAACATGCCTCAAACTGAGCTGCAATCACAGCAATTGAGCATTTAAAAAAAAAAATTTTCAGTTTTCCATATTTAATTTTACTTTGTCCTCTAAATCTGCTTGAATCCTTTTTCTAAAAAATAAATCGCTAACAATGAATTCTGCAGAATTTTAAATCACGCTGCTAAATTTAAAAACAATTATTCAGAAATATGTACCTGATGATGAGAATGTATTCAATTTGTTGTTGCACTGGTGAAGAACAGTGAGCAAATTCTCCAGTTTGTTCACTGCATCAGAGGAAACGCCAGATCTATGATCCTTGTCAAGAGACTGAGAATGGCTGTTCAGAAACGAATTCCAGAGTTTGAGAAGATTACTGCCATCATGGAAAGAGTCCAGAGAGAGAAGAACATTCTTGGTGACAGCAAGAACAACATCCTTCACCTTCCAAATTAAACTTTGCCAGGGACGTAATATATCAACCTGCAACCATTAAATGACAACATTAAAATTTCCCACTCCTTTATCATCACAAGTGAAACATCAGTTTTAATCACTGTGACATTTTGATTCACGATTTTGGTGCTCAATCTGAATATAAACATAAGTAATGGATTAAACAAGAGCAGTTGCCAAGATTTAAAATCACAGAAATTAGCAGGCTGTTTTCTGGCAAAGGTGCACTTGGTAAATGGGAGGCCTTCAAAAGTGAAATCCTGAGTGTACAAAGCGTGTATGTTCCAGTAAGAATAAAAGAGAAAGATAAAAAGTTGAGGGAACTTTGGTTTTCAAGAGATATTGAGGACCTGGTTAGGAAAAGTAAATGGTGCACAGCAGGTTTTGGCAGGAAGGAACAAATGAGGTACTTATTGAGATTAAGAAATGCTGGCGACCACCAAAGAAACCAAGTGGGCTAATTCAGCGGTGGGCAAATTGTTGGAGAAGAGCTGAGGCTGAAATGGGTAACACAAGGAGGCATAGTTTTAAGGTGCTTGCAAGTAAGTACAAGGAAGATGTCAGAACTAAGTTTTTCCACACAGAGTGTTGGATGCGTAGAATGTACTGCCAGCAACAGTAGCAGAGGTGGATACAATAGGGTCTTTTAAAAGTCTTTTAGATAGGTACATGGAACTTAGAAAAATAGAGGGCTATTCAGTGGGGAAATTCTAGGCAGCTTCTCGAGTAGGTTACATAATCGGCACAACATAGTGGGCTGAAGACCCTGGAATGTGCTGTAGATTTCTATATTCTATGTAAAAGAAGGCAAGTACTTGCCCGAGCAGACAAGGTGAAGGAGAATCCTAAAGGATTCTATGGGCATGTTAAAAGCAAAAGGATTGCAAGGGACAAAATTGGTGCTCTGGAAGATCAGAATTAGAATCTATGCATGGAGTCAAGAGATGGGGGAGATCTTAAGTGCATTTTTTGCATCTATATTTACTCAGGAGATGGACAGAGTATATAGAAATGAGGCAAAGCAGTAGCGAGTCACGGACCCTATACTGATTACAGATGAGGTGGTGCTTGCTGTCATGAGGCAAATTAGGATGGTGAAATCCCCGGGGTCTGATGAGATGTTCCCTCAGACCCTATAGGAGGCTAATACAGAATTGCTGGGGCCTTAGCAGAGATGTTTAAATCATCCTTAGCAAAGGTAAGGTGTTGGACACTTGGAGGACAGCCAATGTTGTTCCTCGGTTTATGAAAAGCTCTAAATAAATAAATAAACAAACCTGGAAATTATAGGCCAGTGAGCCTGACATCAATAGTGGGAAAGTTATTGGAAGGTATTCTAAAGGACCAGATATATGAGCATTTGGATAGACAGGAACTGAGCAGGAAGAGTCAGCATGACTTTGTGCATGGTAGGTCATGCCTAACCAAAATTGTAGTGTTTTTCAAGGAAGCTACCAGGAAAGTTGATGAAGCCAAGGCAGTGGATGCTGTCTACGTGGACCTTAGTAAGGCATTTGATAAGGTCCCGCATGGGAAGCTGGTCAAGGAGGCTGTCACTTGTCATTCAAGGTGAGATAGTAAATTGGATTAGACATTGGACTTGTGGGAGAAGCCAGATAGCTAGAGTGTGGCAGTAGATGGTTGCCTCTCTGACTGGACACCTGTGACTAGTGGAGTGTGCAGGGACCAGTGCTGGATCTGTTGTTGTTTGTCATCTATGTCAATGATCTGGATGATAATGTAGTTAACTGGATAGGAAATATGCAGATGACACCAAGACTGAGGCTGTGGTGGACAGTGAAGAAAGACTACCAGAGCTTGAAATGGGATCTGGACCAGCTGGAAAAATGGCAGATGGAATTTAATTAACTGGCAGATGGAATTCAACCCAGATAAGTGTGAGGTGGTTCATTCTGGTAAGTCAAACATGATGACAGAATATAGTATTAATGGTAAGACACTTGACAGTGTAGAGGATCAGAGGGATCTTGGGGTCCAAGTCCATAGGACACTCGAAGCCGCTGCGCAGGGTGACTGTGTCATTAAGGCAGCATATGGTGTATTGGCCTTCATCAACCGTGGGATTGAGTTTAAGAGCCGAGAGGTAATATTGCAGCTATATAGGACCCTGGTCAGACCCCACTTGGAATACTGTGCTCAGTTCTGGTCACCTCACTACAGGAAGGATGTGGAAACTATAGAAAGGGTATAGAGGAGATTTACAAGCATGCTGCCTGGATTGGGGAGCACACCTTATGAGAATAGGTTGAGTGAACTTGGCCTTTTCTCCTTGAAGCGACAGAGGCTGAGAGGTGACCTGATAGAGGTGTACAAGATGAAAGGCATTGATCGTGTGGATAGTCAGAAGCTTTTTCCCAGGGCTGAAATGGCTAGCACAAGAGGGCACAGTTTTAAGGTGCCTGGAAATAGGTACAGGGGAGATGTCAGGGTTAAGTTTTTTTTTTAAAAATGCAAAGAGTGGTGAGTGCATGGAATGGGCTGCCGGGAACTGTGGTGGAGGTGGATAAAATAAGGTCTTTTCAGAGCCTCCTGGATAAGTACATGGAGCTTAGAAAAATAGAGGGCTATGGGTAACCAGAGGTAATTTTTAAAGTAAGTACATGTTCGGCACAGTATTGTGGGCCAAAAGGCCTGTATTGTGCTGGAAGTTTTCTTTGTTTCTACAAATGTGAGGTGTTGCACTTTGGTAGGACCAATCAGGGTAGGTCTTACACAGTGAATGGTATGGCACTGAGGCGTGTGGTAGAAAAAAGGGATCTGGGAATACAGGCCCATAATTCATTGAAAGTGGCATCACAAGTAGACAGTGTCATAACAAAAGCTTTTGGCACATCAGTCTTCATAAATCAAAGTACTGGGTGCAGATGAGATGTTATGTTGAAGTTGCATAAGATGTTGGCGAGGCTTCATTTAGAATATTGTGTGCAACTTAAGTCAACAATTGTCCTGTAATTATTATCTACAGTGAGTGACGCTGTATCCAAGATCACATGACGATAACATCACTAGATGTCTCAAATCATTCTTGGTGAGAAATAACCTGACAGCATTTCAGCAGACAAAATGGAAGAACTGGGGAACTGCAACAAGTTAGTTTGCTACCAATATGAAGTTCAAAGTCAAACTGCAGGGGAACAATGCCAGCAACAACCTCAAAGTTTGGGACTTTGGCATTGGAAATGCTTTCCAGTGAGCTCCAAACTTCCCAAACTTCAAGGGAATACACTGGCAATTCCTGAAAAGCTGAACAAATTTGCCAAAATACTTAGCTCAATTTCATGGTATCTCACCTGCTCAAATCCACCAAGTAGTTCTGTGGTGTCCATAGCAGTGTTCATTGCCAGAACCTTTAAATTTTGGCCCATCAGAAGAGCCAGAAGCTGGATTAGGCTGGTTTTCCCACTGGCAGCTGGACCTACCAAAATTGTCATCCAGTTCATCTGAACACACTTCATAACAGACTCCAGTGGTTGAAGTGAATGGTGAAGAATCGACAGTTGTTTGCTCGACATAGGAACACTGACTGCACGACGTGAAAGGATAGAATAACCAACCTACAACAGGAGAATAGCAATGATTTTCAACAAGTTTTTATTTTTTACAAATGCATAAATATTTTTACTTCATCAAACTGAAATTCTACATTACACACCTGAAACTGCTGTGGGGTGATATGGAATTTTCTGGATCCAGTATAGGGATGATTGGCATCACCATTTGAGAATATTCTTTCAAATACAGCAAACATCTTGGAAGAAATAAAATGTATAATTAGTGAAGAATACAAGTTCTTTTATGTCACCAAATTACTGTTTATATCTCATGAAGGTGCCTTGTAACTTTAGCACTACTATTTGTGAATGAAACTACATTGCCTTTTGCCAGAACTTCATCTGAAAACTGAGGAAGAGACAGTTACCTGTCATTCCCTGTAATTAGACAAAATTCAAAAAGGTAAACTGTATGAACTTTTGATCAGACCATATATTTACCATGTGTGCTTCAGTATGAGTAAAATGACAGCCCCTGGCATAAAAAAGTTGGGAAGAACAATAAGGGAGGAATATCAGCCATGATTAGGGCTATTCAACTACAAGCTTCAAATTAAGAACTGCAACTTTGTGCACAAATGACAAAGGAACACATTAATTCGATCCATGCTGGGGTATAAGCACTGCATGGTCTAAGTACGTGTTAGTCCGAGTCTGCAACTCCACTCAGGATACATCAACCACCTTTTGGTGTAATATCCTTTTAGCTATCATCAAATACATGCCTTATCCAACTTGAATACGATGTGCAACTGCAATCACCATTATGAATCAAAAATGAAACTTTTGCACTGGATATTACAGATTAAATGCAGTAAAAATGCAACACTTTCTGCTCACTGAAATAATTAAATGTAATTCTCATCAAAAGGGCTAAATAGAAGGAAAAATAATTAGAAGCTGTGCTCTGATTCCCAAGTTTGAATCTGTAAAGTGATCAAACAATGGCAAAAGAAGTGAAAAGTCACAACCTTAGCTCCCAACTACAGAGTTCACACGATTCCCTAAGCAGAATTTACTGCAGAATTAACTGAAAATGAAAAAAAATTCAGATATTCTTACATTTCTCCTGTCTGCTTCAGTTCTCATTCGGTCTGTGTATACCAAAGCCACATGTTGGCCTGGATCATAGCACCCTGCTGTTTGGTCTACCAACATTAATTGACACCACCGGAAGAGGTCACGTAGATTAAACTCCCATGGTCCTCCTTTTTGACCCCATTTTCTTTCTACTATTATTTCTTGGTTCACCTTTAATAAAGAGCAATTCAATTAATAATGAATATTTATGTAAAGAATTTCTCATTCAAACATGATTTCTTCAAGTAGAAAGAATCCTTTACCTTATGGCTAAAATTAACCATTTTACTGATAATATTTTTACCAATAGCAGGAAAGATCGTGTCAGCAATATATTCCATGTCTGTGACTGAAAGTTGATCCACATAAACCTGCAATACAAAACCCAACATTAACCTCTAAGTACTTTGGACAGTGCACACAAAATAGTGCAACAGCAGAAACAAGTTCAGGTACATCTTCTGTTTTATAATCAGTTAAAACTGGATAAAATTTTGCAAATATTGAAAATCATATTACTGCTATTGGACAGAAACACTGCCCTAATCCTCAACTCCAAGCACCACATGTCATATCAGTATTTATTAAATACAACCAAACCAATACAGCATGAAGTGTAGATGTTACATGCAAATTAAATTGAGGAACTCTCGTTGTTCAGACATATTAAAGTTCAAGCAAGTTTCATATCTTGGCCAATCTTCACAGTTTTAAGGAAAGGTTTAAAAGAACTAACATATATGATCACTTATCGTTGCATATTCGCTGTAAAACTGCAAAATAAAACTAGTTCCTACATATCCCCTCATAACCAGAATAGCTACACTTTTAACATCCTAAACAAGAGATTCTGAAAAGGCTAGAAATTTTGAGCAACACATAAAATTCAGGAGGAACTTAGCAAGTCAGGCAGCATCTAGGGGGCAGGGCGGGGAGAGAATAAACAGTCTGATACAAAGAAACATAGAAAATAGGTGCAGGAGTAGGCCATTCAGCCCTTCGAGCCTGCACCGCCATTCAGTATGATCATGGCTGATCATCCAACTCAGAACCCTGCACCAGCCTTCCCTCCATACCCCCTGATCCCCGTAGCCACAAGGGCCATATCTAACTCCCTCTTAAATATAGCCAATGAACCGGCCTCAACTGTTTCCTGTGGCAGAGAATTCCACAGATTCACCACTCTCTGTGTGAAGAAGTTTTTCCTAATCTCAGTCCTAAAAGGCTTCCCCTTTATCCTCAAACTGTGACCCCTCGTTCTGGACTTCCCCAACATTGGGAACAATCTTCCTGCAGCTAGCCTGTCCAATCCCTTTAGGATTTTATACGTTTCAATCAGATCCTCCCTCAATCTTCTAAATTCCAATGAGTACAAGCCTAGTTCATCCAGTCTTTCTTCATATGAAAGTCCTGCCATCCCAGGAATCAATCTGGTGAACCTTCTTTGTATTCCCTCTATGGCAAGGATGTCTTTCCTCAGATTAGAGGACCAAAACTGCACACAATACTCCAGGTGTGGTCTCACCAAGGCCTTGTACAACTGCAGTAGTACCTCCCTGCTCCTGTACTCGAATCCTCTCGCTATAAATGCCAGCATACCATTCACCTTTTTCACCGCCTGCTGTACCTGCATGCCCACTTTCAATGACTGGTGTATAATGACACCCAGGTCTCGTTGCACCTCCCCTTTTCCTAATCGGCCACCATTCAGATAATAATCTGTTTTCCTATTTTTGCCACCAAAGTGGATAACTTCACATTTATCCCCATTAAATTGCATCTGCCATGAATTTGCCCACTCACCCAATCTATCCAAGTCACCCTGCATCCTCTTAGCATCCTCCTCACAGCTAACACTGCCGCCCAGCTTCGTGTCATCCGCAAACTTGGAGATGCTGCATTTAATTCCCTCATCCAAGTCATTAATATATATTGTAAACAACTGGGGTCCCAGCACTGAGCCTTGCGGTACCCCACTAGTCACTGCCTGCCATTCTGAAAAGGTCCCGTTTATTCCCACTCTTTACTTCCTGTCTGCCAACCAATTCTCTATCTACATCAATACCTTACCCCCAATACTGTGTGCTTTAAGCTTGCACACTAATCTCCTGTGTGGGACCTTGTCAAAAGCCTTTTGAAAATCCAAATATACCACATCCACTGGTTCTCCCCTATCCACTCTACTAGTTACATCCTCAAAAAATTCTATGAGATTCGTCAGACATGATTTTCCTTTCACAAATCCATGCTGACTTTGTCCGATGATTTCACCGCTTTCCAGATGTGCTGTTATCACATCTTTGATAACTGACTCCAGCAGTTTCCCCACCACCGAGGTTAGGCTAACCGGTCTATAATTCCCCGGTTTCTCTCTCCCTCCTTTTTTAAAAAGTGGGGTTACATTAGCCACCCTCCAATCCTCAGGAACTGGTCCAGAATCTAAAGAGTTTTGAAAAATTATCACTAATGCATCCACTATTTCTTGGGCTACTTCCTTAAGCACTCTGGGATGCAGACAATCTGGTCCTAGGGATTTATCTGCCTTTAATCCCTTCAATTTACCTAACACCACTTCCCTACTAACATGTATTTCGCTCAGTTCCTCCACCTCACTGGACCCTCTGTCCCCTACTATTTCTGGAAGATTATTTATGTCCTCCTTAGTGAAGACAGAACCAAAGTAATTATTCAATTGGTCTGCCATGTCCTTGCTCCCCATAATCAATTCACCTGTTTCTGTCTGTAGGGGACCTACATTTGTCTTTACCAGTCTTTTTCTTTTTACATACCTATAAAAGCTTTTACAGTCAGTTTTTATGTTCCCTGCCAGCTTTCTCTCATAATATTTTTTCCCCCTTCCTAATTAAGCCCTTTGTCCTCCTCTGCTGAACTCTGAATTTCTCCCAGTCCTCAGGTGAGCCACTTTTTCTGGCTAATTTGTATGCTTCTTCTTTGGAATTGATACTATCCCTAATTTCTCGTCAGCCACGGGTGCACTACCTTCCTTGATTTATTCTTTTGCCAAACTGGGATGAACAATTGTTGTAGTTCATCCATGCAATCTTTAAATGATGAAGGGTCTTAGCCCAAAATGTCAATTGTTTATTCTACTTCATAGATTCTATCTGGCTTGCAGAGTTTCTCCAGCATTTTGTGTGACTTTCAACATTCTTCCTGGACTTTGCAACTTTATGGGATACTCTTTGGCTATGAAAGTCAAATGTATAAATGCATAATGTTTCAAAATTTTTAGCTCAGTCATAATTCTGAAGACTAAGGCTTGCAGAAATCATTGAATTAACAAAAAATGTGGAAAGCAAGTTGCTCAAATCTTCCAAATTACATGTCAAATAACCAGATAATGGTTGTTTCAAATAGTCTTGATTCTTTTGAATTTTTGGAGAAATTTTTAAAATCAGATGCCCGGAAGTGTGGACAGAAAATAAGGATAATAGCTAAAATATTTCACAGAACAAATCACTTAATTGTTACGCAGACTGCAGATTGCCATCCAAATTTAATCAATGGCAAGCTTTCTCCTGTATTTGGTAAATGGCTGGGGAACACATGCTTCTTCCAAAACTATAAGCTGCACTCATTCTCTTGCCTCACCTGTGTAAACCTGTTGAGAAATGACTTGGGGAGCCCTTTCCTTCCACCTCCTTGTCGGTAAGGATTCTGACAGGCAAAGATCTTGGTCGTCTTATGTTGTACACTGAAGCTAAATCCCAGCTCAGGGATAAAAACCTCAGCACGATGGTCAAAACAAGCATTGAGTCCCTCCAGTACAGACTGAGAAGCCAAGTTTAACTGAGAGAAAAAATAATTCTAGTTACTTCATGCTTTTTGGCAGTTACAGGGAATGAGTAAGTTATTGAGTAACATTTTACCAAGCACATACCTTATTCAAGAAATATTTATAAACACTGCATTGTCATCATTCTTTCTGCTTGATGCATCATTGAATTTGTTGACAAATTTAACAGTAGGTCAAGTGGCATCAATGTTTTAATTCCAAATATTCAAGCCTGGACGTTACTTTACAGTTCCCAACCTTTCTGCATCCAGTGATGACAGAACCCTAAACTGTAACCTCATGCAACAAAGATTTTGCAATGACTACACCATGTTTCTGGTGTGCCTCAACACTAAACGATCAACCAGCTTCAGGCAGTCCATGATATTTCACTGAATCAATCTACCAGCAGAAGTCAATGTTTACATCTCTGAGAAGGGCATACAGTCAGCCCCATGTTACACAAATGCTTGGGGTGAACCCAAGATATCACTGTATTCCCTTCCAGCAAACATACACTCCATAGATTGACAACGGTCACATAAAAGGACTGCCTGTGATGATACTGAGACTACACATGCGAATAAAATCTGGTGCTTTTTTAAAAGTAAGGGCTTTGTAAAATCTGAAAAGTGACTCCAGTCTGGTAAACACCAGGCAAGATTCAGTCTCCTTTTTCTGCAAAGCCCGAAAGACATTCAGTATAAACCACTGCCTTGATGCACAGAAGCTAAACAACTGCTGAGCAATTGTTTTTTTTAAAAAAAGAGCCCATGATGCAGCATGATCAGGCCTATCCCTCAACACCAGGGGCAGACTGCATGTAGTCATATTTGATGTTTGTTACATAGGATCTACATGCAGCCAAACAATAGGTGGCCATCAGGATGAGGATTGGACTGAATAAACTTTCTTCTACTTTCCCTGCAATTTGAATATTGCAGCCCTCTGGAGAAGATCCTTTTTCAGACCTCCAGTTGTATTGGCTTGGGCTACTGTTGCAGATCAGAAGTTAGTTATGGGTCACACATTCACAAACATGGACCACTCTGCACCTGATGACCACAACTGAGGAAAAATGCCTTTCCCAGGTTCTCCTTCACCTTGACTATGTGCTTCTCCCTGGCTCATTTGAGCCATTTGTACAGCAGTTTCAGTAACCAGAGTTGACAGCAAGGGGAAAAAAAACTTAGTCAGACCAACTTCTATTACAATACACTTTGACACCAGCAACGGGCAAGAATGATATGGCTGAGGGGCAGAAAATATAGAAATATGAATTGTTCAATAGGTGACCCAATGCTTCTATTTCTGATATACGGGTTAACAGTCTTTTTAGTATCAAAATTTAGTAGGGATTAAATTCCACATCCAAAGGCAACATGCATCTTATACGGAAAGCAGAAATTAAAATGTCAGTATTGCTGTTAATTTTGATGTGCAAATATAGTAAGCCTACAAAGTCACAGAAAAGAGATTTTCAAAACAATTTATGAACAGTACCCACCTCATCTAAAACAATCCAATGCCCAGCCTTCAAAGCTCCAAGCAGAGGGCCATCTCGCCAAGCAAACTCTCCACCTTTACCACCCTCAACAGGCAGGTCTGTCCCAAACAAATCAGTCACATCCTACAGGAACAGAAGACATGTTCAATATTCAGAGCAACAGGTCAGTTACAGTTGAGCAACTAAATAATACAAGTGGTGCCTCTAAACAATGTTTCCCATTTGAAATTTTCCACACTTCAAGTCTCTTGCTCCAAATAGTAATCGACTGATTAACCGCATTAGCATTGGCTTGCAAATTGACTATCATGCCCCTACATCATAACTCCCAACAATATTTAAAAATCCATTATGAATCTTTTTGAATAATCCCAAGATTTTCCACCTTCTGTGGCATAAACCTTAGATTTCTACTGCTCAATGGAGCATACATATGGCCCCCGATGCATTTCAACTGTGCTTAAAATCTTCATTTAACAATAGACTTTAGGTAAGGTAAAAAATTACTAGCTGCAGATAGTTCAGTTGCTTTAACAGTAATACTCTGACAAGTAGTGGAGGACTACGCATGTGAAAGGGGAAGCTCCAATTATTAACAGCGGGAAAAATAGCTTGATTTAAAGATTAGCTTTATTTGTCAAATGCACATTGAAACATACAGTGAAATGCTTCACTTGCATCAACAACCAACACAATCTGGGATGTGCTGGAGGCGCATTCTTCCAGTGCTAATGTAACACAGCCACAACTTACTAACCTGTGTGTCTTTGGAATGTGGGAAGAAACCATAGCATATGGAGGAAACCCAAGCTATCAAGCTGAAGGGACTGATAGGCAATAGATCACGGATCTAATGACAGATTTCCAAGGGTTTTGAATGCACTTCAAGTCTTGGCTGCCACCTTCCAAAATGTCATGTTTCTAGAACTGCTCCCACAGATTGGAAGTTAGCAACTGTTACCCTGGCGTTGAACAAAGTGGAAAGCAGGGAACTATATACAAGACATCAATTATAGAGGAATTGCTTAAATATATTTTTATTATCACTATATGATAATGGGACAAAATTTGAAAATAATACTGGGACTGGACATAGTCAACATGGGTTACAGGGTAATATTTGACAGAACTACTGACAGCTTTCTCGGGCGGGGGGGTCAGCAGTGAAGAGTGCGAAAAGAGATCTAAATAGCAGAATAGATATGATGAATTTGGACTTTAAGAGACTCCACAAGTGTTACACAAGCTTAGTAAACCAGACTGCATAGTATTAAGGTTAATATGCCAGTTAGACTTAATACTGATTACTGATTAACAATACTGTAGCTAAGTGGGCTATTTTCAGGTCGAGAGCAGGGACAAGAGTTGGTATGCATACTCTATATCAAAATGGATGAGATAATCTGTTCAACATATCCAGGCTTGCTGATACGAGGCTAGGTGGCAACCACAGCTGAGAATGTACAGTAAAACTCCAATATTCTATTGCCACTGTTCCCCACAAACCTTTGAAAATTATGGATTCTGGGGAAGATTTGTATTATTATGTGTAACAGCTTAAAAACAGGGAATTACAAGCGTGTTGGAGCATCGTGTGCATTGAAAGATTAACATGCAGTAGTCCAGAAAATCTGCTAGTCCAGCACTAAAGACCAGAGCATGACTGATCAACTTAATTTTACTGTAGAAAGGCTTGAGGGAGGGAGAGGCAGGTTAATTGACTGGGCAAGTAGATGACAAACAAGGCAGAAAATAATTAAGAGTAAAGCATTTGCCCATTCATATTTTCAAATTCTCTTGCAATAAAGTCCTGCTTTACTTGCTTATTATTCAGTAAATCATATACAATATCATTAAGGTCCCTCTGTACACAGCATCTTTCAATCTTTCATTTAAAACTATAGTCAGTACTTTTCCCTATCAAAGGATACAGTCCTGTGCCATATAGCAGCCCAGAGCTAAAAGATCAACTATGATTTTGCTGAATAGTGGAGCAAGCACGAGGAACTGAAAACTTACACTTAATTCTACAGGTCCCAAGACTTAAACAGTTCTATACTAACTTACTGTTTGTTCAGAAAGGTTAATTCGGACAAGTGTGTTTCCAGAAGCCTTTGCCAAAGCTGCTACCAGGCTTGTCTTTCCAACTCCTGGTGATCCCTCCAGAAGAATTGGCCTGTTTAACTTCAGGGCTCTCAGCACTCTCTGAGCATTCATTGCAGTTGTGCCAGCATTCAATGCATAGTCTTCAAGTGCAACCTTTTCTCCACCTGTCCCTTCTAGAAACATTAATACACACCCATTGTTAATAAGTACTCAAACTATTATTTACTGATTTACTCATTAGTTAATGTTTTCAGCAAAAATAAAGGCTGGTTAGCTAAATGATATTTTAATAGAAACCTTTTCATTAATAAGTTCAGTAAGGTGGGACTAATCTATATTTTTTCAATATTAAGGGATTTTTATCTTACTACAGCTGTATTATGAAAGATATTAATAAAATTAGAATAGTATCAACTGCACAAGCTGAACACAAATGCCAAAAATCTTGGGAATGGGAAAAAGGCACTTTTACTTTTTAAAAATATCTTCCAATACGTCTTTGAATGCTTTGTACAACCGACTAATATTTAAAGCTACTTTTTATACTGCCAGTTGCCTAAAGTAATGATAAGGAAATGGTCAAACTATCATAGCAGTCAGTCAGTCTGGGGGAGAAAAAGGTCTAAGTAGAGGATAACACAGAATTTCTGGAGTACTGGCAACCATTATATTCCTAGAATCATGCAAAATTCCTACCACATTCATACCAGGGATTAAGCTGACTTGCAAATGGCAAATCATACAAGAACACAATCAATATTGGAACTAGTTTGATCTTTTTCCACTTGCGGTGTCTGAAAACACTGCCTCAGAATATTGGAAAAAAAAACTATCCATTGGCATCAATAGACAATAGGTGCAAGAGTAGGCCATTCGGCCCTTCGAGCCAGCACCACCATTCCAGTTCCTGCCTTATCCCCATAACCTTTGATTCCGCTATCTTTAAGAGCTCTGTCCATCTCTTTTTTGAAAGCATCCAGAGACTTGGCCACCACAGCCTTCTGGGGCAGAGCATTCCATATATCCACCACTCCCTGGGTGAAAAAGTTTTTCCTCAACTCCGTTCTAAATGGCCTACCCCTAATTCTTAAACTGTGGCCTCTGGTTCTGGACTCACCCATCAGCGGGAACATGCTTCCTGCCTCCAGCGTGTCCAATCCCTTAATAATCCTATATGTTTCAATAAGATCCCTTCTCAGCCTTCTAAATCCCAGAGTATACAAGCCCAGTCACTCCAATCTTTCAACATATGACAGTCCCGTCATCCCGGGAATTAACCTTGTGAACCTACGCTGCACTCCCTCAATAGCAAGAATGTCCTTCCTCAAATTTGGAGACCAAAACTGCACACAGTACTCCAGGCGTGGTCTCACCAGGGCCCTGTACAGCTGCAGAAGGACCTCTTTGCTCTTATACTCAATTCCCCTCATTATGAAGGCCAGCATGCCATTAGCTTTCTTCACTGCCTGCTGTACTTGCATGCTTGCTTTCAGTGACTGATGTACAAGAACACCTAGATCTCATTGTGCTTCCCCTTTTCCTAACTTGACTCCATTTAGATAATAATCTGCCTTCCTGTTCTTACCACCAAAGTGGATAACCTCACATTTATCCACATTAAACTGCATCTGCCATGCATCTGCCCACTCACCCAGCCTGTCCAAGTCACCCTGCATTCTCATAACATCCTCATCACATTTCACACTGCCACCCATCAAACAATACACATGCCATAATTATCAGGACATCGATTTTAATCATTTGTTCAACACAAATTAGAAAAGAATAATTCTAAAGAATACACAACAGATCTAGGGTACATGCACGTATTTTGCTGAAACTGGACATGGTTGAGATAATGGTTAAAAAGGCACAAGGAACCCCAGGGTTTTTATAAAGAGTAGGCATGGAGTGCAACGGCATTGAATTGTCTTTTACAAGACAATTCTGGACACAAGTAATCTATTTCAACGCACTCCTGGGCCCAAACTTTAACACCAGGGGCAAGGGACATGTGTTATATCATAGGAACTGGCAGAAGCAGCCAAGATTAAAACCAAAAAAAGATGCAAAATGACCTGATCAAGATATTTAAAATCAAGGACAGTAGATATAAATTCTCCTTCATTGAAACAGTCAAGAACTACAGAACACAGAATGAAGGTGATTAACAGAACAAAACTAACATGAAAGAGAGGGAGATTTATTTTTGAAGTAATTCTCAGAAAAATAGAGTAACCTATGTCTTTCCAATTTAATAACAACACTAATCACATGCTCACCTATGGGAATGTAAAAAGGATGAATTCCAAAGTAGTGTTCAGTCCATAAAATTTTCCTTTTCCTTTTCACATCATAACTGTTCAACATACTCCTCACATGTTTTTTCAAATGTGTGATCACAGACAGCTTTTTAAAAAGAAATTCCAAGCATGCTTTGCGAGCAGCCAGTGTAGCTTCAGAAGAACAAACTGTAGACCCTGGAAAGAAATTATGTCAAAAAGGATTAAACATCTGCACTTGAGAACAATCTGGTAATCCACCCTCAGGAGAACAAAGAAATGTAGGCTGAGTAAACATGCAACGGACTCAGTTCTGGAAAACTTTAATCCAAGAGATTTAGAACCAATACCACCCTCCCCCCATTCCTTGATCAAACACACACCTGATCCAATGCCATCAACACAAATGAGACAGGCAGCATGTATGAATGCAGTGACAGGATCGAGATTAAACGTAGTTCTATCATCCAAATCCACATCTGAAGTCACTCTTTCAGTTGTAACGTTCATGAAGTTGACCCAAGACAGAATATCACGAATACTCAATACACACTGACGCCCAAACTCTTGATTTTTTAGCCAGTCAATGAAATCCAAAATGAGTTCAGCAATATCTTTGCCTAGAATGCACAGAAAATTCAGTTAGTTCACTTTCCTTGCTTACTTATTCTATCCATATCAAACCTGGAATAGCTGGACTGCTAGTAGTCTATTTCAGCTACCGTGACATTATTGCCCTCAAACAAGGCGACAGTCATTTGAAAACAAATTTTGTTGGGAGTGAGTCATAACTTGAAGTGGTGAGTGAGATGTTGTAAGTTGGGGAGCCATTGAAAAGAACAAGACTCATCAGGAGCAAGTTGTATTTGAGGCAATTAAAGGAAGTGAGATGTAAGCTGGGTGGCTATTGTTGGAGTGGCCAATGTTAAGAGGGGGAGGCTATGGCTCAAAAAATCTGGGTGAAAATAGGCTTGGTAAAGCACAGGTGGAGGTTCTAATTAAGTTTTTATTAAGTTGTTTTTTTTCTTTGTCTATTAGCATACAGGTAGTGCGCTGAGAATGTTCTTTGTCTGAGATGTAGGAACTCTGGGAGACCTCCAGTCTCACTGATAACTACATCTGCAAGGAGTGCATGAAGCTACAGCAACTTAGAGACTGTTTTAAGGAACTGGAGTTGCAGCTCGATGACGTTCCGCTCACACAGGAGAATGAGGAGGTGACTGATAGGAGCTACAGAGATGTAGTCACCCCTACGTTGCAGGAGGCAGGTATGTGGGTTTACTGTTAGGAGAGGGAAAGGGAATAGGCAGCCGAAGCATTGTATCCCTGTGGTCATTGCTGTCAGTAATAAGACCATAAGATATAGGAGCAGAATCAGGCCATTTGGCCCATTGAGTCTGCTCCACTATTTCATCATGGCTAATCCAAATTTCCTCTTAGCCCCAATCTCTTACCTTATCCCTGTATCTCTTCATGCTCTGACCAATCAAGAATCCATCAACCTCTGCCTTAAATATACATAAAGATTTATAAAGTGGTACAATAAGTATACCACTTTAGATGCTGTTGAGGAGGAAGATCTAGCAGGGGAAGTCGTAACAACTGGGTCTCTGGCACTGAGTCTGGCTCTGTGGCTCAGACGGGAAGCGAGAGAAGAGGAGTGCAGTAGTGAAAGGAGATTCCATAGTTAGAGGAGCAGACAAGAGATTCTGTGCACATAAAAAAGACAGCAGATGGTATTTTGCTTTCCAAGTGCCAGGGTCAAGGATTTCTCAGATCGGGTCCATAAGCATTCTAAAGGGGAAAGAGTGAGCATCCAGAATTTGTGGTATCTATTGGTACCAATGACATAGGTAGGATATCAGAGAAGACCTTGAAGGAAGAATATATGGAGTTCAGTAGAGAGCTAAAAAGCAAGACCTCCAGGGAAGTACTTGCTGGACTGCTGCCTGTACCACACAACAGAGGGCAAGAATAGGATGATCTGGCAGAAGAATGCATTGCTGAGAAATTGGTGCTGGGATGGTGGGGTGAGTTGCAGTATAATGTGGGGGCAAAAATCAAAAAGGGTTGTGAAAAAAGGAGTGAAGGTGTTATTTTGGAATGTACAGTATATGAAATAAGTTAGATGATTTTGTAGCACAGAGACTGGCAGGTACGACACTGTGGGTACAACTGAATCATAAAAGATTATAGCTGAGAGTTTAACATTCAAGGATACACACTGTATTGAAAGGACAGGCAAGTAGGCAGAGGGGGTGGTGTGGCTCTGTTGAAAAAATGAGATCAATTCCTTAGAAAGGGGTGACACAAGATCAAAAGATGTAGAATCCTTGTGGGTGGAGTTAAGAAACTGCAAGGGTAAAAAGACCCCCATGGAAGTTATATAAAGGCCTGCGAACTGTTGGCAGGACATGGAATACAAGCTTCAACGTGAGACAGAAAAGACGTAAAAAAGGCAAAGTTATGATAGTCATGGGGAATTTCAATATGCAGGTAGATTGGGAAAAACAGGTTGATGCTGGATCTGAAGAGAGAGGATTTGTAGAATATCCAAGAGATGGCTTTTTAGAGTAGCTTGTGGTTGAGCCCATTAATGAAAAGGCAATTCTGGATTGTGTGTTGTGTAATGAAAGAGATTTGATTAGGGAGCTTAAGTTAAAAAATAACCTTAGGAGGCAGATCATAATGTGATAAGAGTTCACACTGCAGTTTGAGAGGGTGAAGAAAAAGTCAGATGTATCAGTATAACACTGGAGTAAAGGGAATTACAGAGGCGTAAGAGAGGAGCCAGCCAACGCTGATTAGAAAGAGCATCATCAGGGATGACAGCAGAACAGCAACGGCTGGAGTTTCTGGGAGTAACTCGGACACACAGGATAGTCACATCTTTAAGATGAACTAGTATTCTAAAGGGAGGATGGGGCAACCGTGGATGACAAGGGAAGTCAAAAACGGCATAAAAGCAAAGGACAGGGCATATAGTATAGCAAAATATAGTTGGAAGTTAGGAGATTGGGAAGCTTTTAAAAACTAAACAGAAGGCAACTAAAAAAGTCATAAGGTTAGAAAAAATTAAATATGAAGGAAAGCTAGTCAATAATATCAAAAAGTTTTTTTTCCAGATATATAAAGAGTAAAAGAGGCGAAAGTGGAGATTGCACTGGAGAGGAAGCAATGGAGGACAAAGAAACAGCAGATGTATTTAATAAGTATTCTGTGTCAGTCTTCACTGTGGAATACACTAGCAACATGCCGGAAATCTGAGTGCCGGCGGGGGGTGGGGGGGTGGGGGGGTGGGGGAGGCGGGGGGGTGAAGTTAGTGCAGTTACTTTTACTAAGTAGGAAGTGCTTGGGAATCTGAAAGATCTGTAGGTAGACAAGATACCTGGACCAGATGGACTAGGCCCCAAGGTTCTCCAAGCGGTAGTTGAAGAGATTGTGGAGGCATTCGTAATGATCATTCAATTATCACTAGATTCTGGCATGATTCCAGAGGACTGGAAAATTGCAAATGTCACTGCACTATTCAAGAAGGAAGGGAGACAGAAGACAGGAACTTATAGATCAGTAAGTCTAATCTCAGTAGCTGGGAAGATGCTGGAGTTGATGAGGTCTCAGGGTACTTGGAGGCCCATGATAAGATAGGCTGTAGTCAGCATGGTTTTATTAAGGGGAAATCTTGCTTGATAAATCTGTTTGAAGAAACAGCAGGCAAGATAGACAAAGGAGAGTCAGTTGATGTTGTTGACTGGATTTTTAGAAGGCCTCTGACAAGGTGTGCACATGAGGCTGCTTAACAAGGTAACAGTCCATGGTAATGCTGCGAAGATACCAGTAGGAATAGGAAGTTGGCTGATAGGCAGGAAGCAAAGAGTGGGAATATAGGGGGCCTTTTCTGATTGGCTACCGGTGACAAGTGCTATTCTGCAGGGTTTGGTGTTGAGACAGTTTCCTTTCACATTAAATGTCTATGATTTGGATGACTTCGTGACTAAGTCTACAAACAATACAAAGATAGGTGGATGGGCAGGTAGTGTTGAGGAAGTACGGAGTCTGCAGAAGGATTCTCGCTTGTGCAGGATTTCCTAAAGGTTAACCTGCACGCTGAGTTGGTGGTAAAGAAGGCAAATGCAATGTTAACATTTCAAGAGGACTAGAATATAAAAGCAAGGATGTAATGCTGAGGCTTTATAAGGAATTAATTGGTCAGGCTGCACTTAGAATATTTTCAGCAGCCTTGGACCCCTTTTCTAAGAAATGATATGCTGGCATTAGAGAGGATCCAGAGGAGGTTCATGACAATGATTCCGGGAATGAAAAAGTTAACAAATGAGGAGTTTTTCATGGCAGTGGGCTTGTACTCACTGCAGTTTGGAATACTGAAAGGTCTAGATGTAGTGGATGTGGGGTGAATATTTCCTCTAGTAGGTGTGTCTAGGACTAGAGGGCATAGCTGCAGAATAGGGGGACGTCCATTTAGAATAGAGTTAAGGAGGAATTTTTCAGCCAGAGGTTAGTGAATCTATAGAATTCATTGCCATAGCTGTGGAGGCCAAGTCATTGAGTATACTTAAAGCAATGGTTCCTCATTAGCCAAGGTATCAAAAGTTATGAGAAGGAAGGAGAATGGTTTATGGTGTTCTCAACAATATCTTGAACTCGTCATCAAGAAAGATTTCCACAGCTTCAAAAAAATTCTAACAAAATACAAAGCAGCAGACTATCCCTACCTTTATTATCTTCTCCATCTAAAGAAAGCCCGGGACACAGGTTATGTTGAATAATCTCCATCAAATCATCACGGCTATTGCATGGTGGGCACCAGATCTCAGTAAATCTGTTCCTCAAAGCTGGTGAAAGCTGATATTTAAAGTAAAAAAAAAAAAAAAAAAGCAGAGGAGGAAGAGTTAAGCCATGGTAAATTTCAGTTACCACTGGAGAAACAGAGCATATCATGAAAAGACAAGTTATAGAAACTGGACAAACAACTCATAACAACATCCAAGAAATGACAATTCACAAAAGTGACTGAACAATCCAAATATGTTCTTGACAGGGAAAAAAAGCACAAAAGTTCTTAACTAGACATTGTAAATTTGTAATCCCTCTACAAGTGAGACCAAGCACCATGAACCTAAGAGGAAGTTACCTTCTACAAGAAATGTTTTTTTTTATAAATTGCTCAAAAGCAAACCCAAAGTGTATTGAAGAATAACAAAATAGAAAATTTGCAATGACAGGCTGTGATGAAACTAAATGATTAAGGTGGCTTTGGCAATTATCATAACAGACAAGCTAGATTGGCCATTTTGTTTCTATGCAGTAGAGTGAGGCAAATATAAGTAAACAGGGAAGCAAATGGTTTGTTATCCAATTATTTGTGATGGTGATGATTGTGATTGCATCGAATCCCTCTCAACACTACCCTCCTGCTTTCTCTTGGTAACATTTGATGCCCTGACCAATCAATAACCTATCAACCTCCACTTGAAGTATATTCAATGACTTCATCTCCAGAGCCATCTGTAGCCATGAATTCCACAGATTCACCTCTTTCTGGCTAAAGAAATTCCTCCTCATCTCTGTTCTAAATGGATGTACCTCTATTCTGTATCTGTGCCCTCAGGACTTAAGACTACCCCAGTATAGGAAACATCTTCTCCACTTCCACTCTATCTAGGCCTTTGAATATACGATGGGTTTCAATGAGATCCCTCCCCTCATTCTGCTAAAATTCACAAGTACAGGCCTGGAACTTTTAAACTCTCCTCACATATTAACCCTTTCATTCCTGAAATCAACCACATCAACCTTTCCTGAATCCCTCTCCAATGCGAGAATATCTTTATGTTCAGGGGCCCCAAAATTGCTCACAATACTCATCGTTGGGTATAACGTAGTTTGAGACACCCAAAGCATCAAAATCAACTCAAGCTCTTTACATCAGTACAGGTATGGTTGCAATAATTAAGTTCACACGCATTGCGATTATTGTTCTTGAATTGTACACTCACCTCTTTCTTACCAAAATCACCACCAGGATTCATGGTTGCAAGAATCCTAAATTTGTTTCCACCAGTTACAAGCTCCACTTGATCATCTTCCCCACTTCCCTTTTCTGCAAGCAAAAGTGTCTGTTCAGCTTCCAGGACGCTGTACAACACATTTGCACACGTCAGTGAACAACAAAGTGCAACAATGACACACATATCCTCATTCCTATACTTTGCAACCAAATATTAATGCTCAAATTTGATTATCATCTCACCTATTCAGTCTTTCCAAAACAGAGTCATCTGCCAAAGAGATTTCATCCATCATAAACATGTCATCTTCCTTCATGGCAAGTACAAGAGGACCATCGTGCCACTCAAAAAGCCTGCTGGGGTTGTCGCCATCCTAACAGAGAAGAAATACATTTTTCTGAAATAAGGATTATTTATTTTATATTATTTAGAGTACAGCACAGAACAGACCCTTCTGGTCCTTCAAGTTGTGCTGCCAGCAACTCACCAGTTCAACCCCAGCCAAATCACAGGACAATTTACAATAACCAATTAACCCACTTAACAGTACATCTTTGGACTGTGAATGGCAACCAAAGCACCCAGAGGAAACCCATGCATTCCACGAGGAGGAAATTCAAACTCCTCTCAGAAGACGCCATGACTGAACTCCAAACTCTGACATCGTGAGCCGTAATAGTGTTGCACTAACCACTACACTATCGTGGCACTGATGATAGGTAAAGGGTTACTACCAACATTGCTGGTCAATTTATGTAGCCTATGGTAATGAGCTTTCATTAATTTATCAGGATGCAAAAACACATTGGTCATTAATCTAGCACTTAGCACAACATGAGAGTGGTATGGTACCAAGCAGTTTCTCGGTATCTAATCACTTTACTTTCCCCTATTCCTTCTTCTTTACAGCATTATGAAGGTAAAATCAGTTTTTCAGAAAGATCAATCATACTAGAAATGCATTGAAGTCCACTATTTTCATCACCATTGAATAGGCCTGTAAGTATGTATTGCCCAGCCCTAATTGCTCTTGAACTACAATAATTTCAAACAGCAGTTAAGATAACCACATTGTTGAGAAACACAAGTCAGAAACTCAAAGTAAAGATGTCAGATTTCTAATCTTTGAAGGCAAGTAAACTAGATGGATTTTTAATGGAAATCTAATCACCACTACAGATAAAAGGACAGTCTGAACTTTTAATTGCCAAACAAATTCCTGAGCAACTCAGCAAGATACAAATCAGATCACTGGTTTGGGTACACACAATACCAACCCACTAGCTACACTGCTGTATTTTTTTTGATTATTCAATAAAGTCTTAAAGTTGCTGCTATCAAAACAGTTTCAAAGTAGTAAGTTTTATTGCTTTAAACAGAATACAAAGGTTTTTCTCCCTCCCCTCAACCTACACATTTTGAGAGATTAATTTATATTTAATGTCAAAGATGGGTTGCTTAGCAGAGCACCTTGGGAAAAACCACAAGAACTGTTGAACACCAAATGAGAGAAAAAAATACACTCAGCCACTTTAGGTACATCTGCTCATTAATGCAAATATATAATCAGCCAATCACATGGCAGCAACTTAATACATAAAAGCATCCAGACATAGTCAAGAGGTTTAGTTGTTGTTCAGAGCAAGTATCACATAGCATTTCTTCCCGATTCTAAGTGACTTTGACCATGGAATGATTGTCGGTGCTGGACAGAGTAGTTTGAGTATTTCAGAAACTGATGACCTCCTGGGATTTTCAAATCAGGATAAAAACAAGAAACATCCACTGAGCGGCAGTTTTATGGGTGAAAAGGCCTCATCAATGAGAGAGGTTAGAGGAGACTGGCCAGAATGATTTCAAGCTGACAGGAAGGTGGCGGTAACTCAAATAACCACACATCACAACCGTGGTGTGCAGAAGAGCATCTCTGAACACTCAAGAGGTGAACCTTGAAGTGGATGGTCTATAGCAGCAGAAAACCACACCAGGTTCCACTAGTGTACCTCATAATGTGGTCACTGAGTGCATTTTGTCTTTGAAATTACAATGCATGAGCTTAAAAAAAAAAGGTATATGACAGGTTGCATTCAAGTAAACTCAGAAATTTGTGAAATTGAGGGATTTAATTGGCAAATTCAAACTGACAAAGAGATTTAAGAATTTGATAAACTATTTCTTCTGTGGGATGGAATGGCTCCAGCACAAAAGGATACAGCTTTAAGCTTGAGTTAAGAAATTAAAGACACATTAGAAAACACACTTATACACAAACAATCAAACTCCTTGCGTAATAAATGATGGAAGAGGGTGTGAGCCAGTTTGATTGTGCTCCATGTTCATTTAAAAGGGCTCATATCACAAGTACAAAGTACCATCTGTGCATGAGTAATTTGGTAGACGCTCACTCATTCCAATTTATTTCCAATTTGAAATTATGGCATCTTTTGATGATTTTTGTATTTGTTTTGATTGACTTTTATTCCCCTCCTTTTCATAATCTATTCTATTAATGACAGGAATAAAAGGAGAAAAACACTGACTCCATGCTGTAACGTTGAGCACTTAAGCAAAAACAATTGTAAAAGATAATTCGTTGTGCACTCCTTTGCAATCTAATGTGACTTTGCTTCCAACTCCTATTTCACAGGTCCCAGGATAGCCAATAAGGCCAAGGAACCACATTACCAGGTCTTTTCTTAGCTATAAGTGAATGCACGGCTGATGTAGGAAGCAGATGAATATGTCTAATGATGTGCTGGACAATCCTATACTGCTCTGCTGCTATCCTTTCCAGTTTGAAACAGAATCCAGGTTGCAAACATCTTTTATTGAAAAAGAAACTGTTGCTGCCTTTTAGTGAGTTCGTTGGTTATCCAAACCAGGAATCAAATCTCTCAGACAGTGGCACCTGCAAATTGTTATGTCATCAGGATTCACTGAGCAAACTTGCTCGAATTCTACGTGTGCTCCGTCTTGAAGTGTAGTGTTCAATGTAATAGGTAAAAACAAAAACTTTTCAAGTAACTAATTGTATACAGATTTATAAAGATAAGATTAATTTATAGCATGACCAATTATTGGTTGTACAAACCATTAATTATTGTGCATGCTGCTAAGCATGCACAATGATTTCAATTTCAAATGATTTCTCCCCCTTCACTGTGTTGCCATTTCAAGTCTAACAATCAGACATGTGAACACTTGAGCCCATTAATAACTCTGAATTCCGGATCAAACTATACTTACATTTTCACCAGAAGCATGTCTGACAGGCCTGAGGCCCCCAAGGAAGTCTGATGTCTCTAGGTGTAGATGACAGTTTACTGTATGCAACTTCTGATTGAACAAGGCAGCAAACATCTGACAGACTGTCGTCTTACCACACCTACACAAAAGCAAAAGAACATCCTACATTCCATGATACCATCAATTGAGAGAAAATCATTCAAAGCACAGTGTGATGAGACTACAAATTTAGTCAAGTAACGTTCCTGTAAACACAAGAGATTCTGCAGATGCTGGAAATCCAGAGTAACGCATACAAAGTGCTGAGGGAACTCAGCTGGTCAGGCGGTATCTATGGAGAGGAATAGTGTCGACATTCTGGATTGAGTCCCGATGAAGGGTCTCAGTTGAAACATTGACTATTCCTCTCCATAGATGCTGCCTGACCTGCTTAGTTCCTCCAGCATTTTGTGTGACATCCCTGTAAATCACCTTGACAGATTACTACACTAAATAAATAAAGCTTTTCTAAGCTGCGAGGATGAGCGAATTGATGTCAGATGTCACTACAAAGTGGAAAAATATGAAGGATTGTACTAGAGGGGTAAAATTGGGACAAAATGAGAAAGCTGCTGCAGCAAAGCAGCATCCATCATCGAGCCCCCACCACCCAGGCCATGCTCTCTACTCACTGCTGCATCAGAAAGGAGGTACAGGAGCCTCAGGACCCACACCACTCAATTCAGGAACAGTTACTACCCCTCAACCATCAGGCTCTTGAAACAGAGAGGATAAACACTCAATTTCATTTGCTCCATCACTGAACTGTTCCCACAAACAATGGACTCACTTTGAAGGACTCTTCATCTCATGTTCTCAATATTTATTGTTTATTTTTTATTTTTGTATTTGTAGTTCGTTGTCTTTTGCACATTGGTTGCTGGCCTGTCTTGAGAGATTTTTCATTGATTCTATTATGTTTCTTCGTATTTGCTCTGAATGCTCACAAGAAAATGAATCTTGGAGCAGTACATGGTAACATATATGTACTCTGCTAATAAATTTACTTTGGGTTAAAGTTCAAAATGTTCAATGTAAAAGAATTTACAAGCAAAAATGGCAGTACAAAAAAAGTGAACTCTACCGAGACAGACTCACCAAATCCTTGGATTTGTATTTCCGGTGCTTGGAAACAAAGGGAACTTCAGTACAGAATAGATGCTGCCCCTTGTCTCTACTGTTCTTTGCAAGAGCATCAGTTCATCTCAACTCTGCCATTCTCTCCACAGCCCTTAAAAATTCTTTCTTTTCATATTCTTACCTAGTTCCATTTTGAATCCACCTCTATCATCAACCCTGACAGCATATTTCAGGCCCTAACTACCCATTGTGCCAGCACAACATCCCCATGCCACTATTCTATAAACCACAAGTATTCCTTCCCCGCTTTAGACATCAATGCAGAGTTTCAACTTACACTTTATTTTAATGAAAGACTTATAAAGTCTTCCACAGATTCTTTGCAACCTCCTCTGTTCCAGTGAACAACCCCAGTTCCTTCCATTTAGGCACATTATTAAATTACATTCTTAGAGAACACTGTCTGAAGAAAAATAGTTTAGGTTCTATTAGAAATTATTATACTTCCAGATAAAAGTACTTTTGTAAAATGTCCACAGAGGGAATCAAGAAGTTAACTACCTAAACTTTCCAATTGTTCAAGCAGTCCATGTCAAGTAGGTTCTAACTCCATAAACAAGTTCGCAGACGACACCACAGTGGTTGGCGTGATCAGAAGGGATGACAAGGCGGTCTACAGGGACGAGGTCTAGCACCTGGCCACGGGGTGTGCCGACAACAACCTGGCCCTTAACACCCAGAAGACCAAGGAGATCATTGTGGACTTCAGGCATGCTAGAAGCCACCCTCACGTCCCCACCTACATCAACAGAGCTGTAGTGAAGCATATATCAAGCTTCAAATTCCTTGCTGTCCACATTTCCGAGGATCTCACCTGGTCCCTGAACTCCTCCATCCTGATCAAAAAGGTGCAACAGCGCCATTATTTCCTGTGGAGCATCAAGAAAGCTCACCTCTGTCCCAGGATATTGACAGACTTTTACTGCTGTATCACTGAGAGCATACTCACCAACTGCATCTCAGTGTGGTATGGCAATTGTCCCGTATCGGACCTCAAAACACTCCAGTGTGCGGTGAAAACTGCCCAACGGATTATCGGCACCCAATTGCCCACTATTGAGAACATCTACCATAAACGCTGCCTGGGCAGGGTAAAAAGCATTATCAAGGATGTATCTCACCCTAACCATGGACTTTTTACTCTCCTCCCATCCGGTAGGTGCTACAGGAGCCTCCACTCCTGAACCAGCAGGCACAGAAGAGCTTCTTCCCTGAGGCTGTGATCCTGCTGAACCTCACATCACAGCGCTAAGCAATACTGCACCCATATTGTACTGTCTCAGTACTTTTATATTTGTGGGCTGTAGCACTTACCTTTTATTCACAGTTATTTTGTAAATAACACTATTCTTTGCATTTCTGGTTAGATGCTAACCGCATTTCATTGGCTTTGTATCTGTACTTGGCACAATGACAAAGTTGAATCTAAATCTAATCTAATCAAGATCCCTCAGGGGTCTTGTAAAGCAACTCTGAACCACTTCCACCACATTAATTTCATTAGAACAATTCTGAACACTCAAAATATATTCTCATCAATACCCTTTGTAACTATATTTCTCCCAGTAATAAATACACTTTCAGCCTTCTTAATATTCACTATATATGCACACCTGCCTATTGTAAATCGTCTAATCATCCCTTTTATTAAGCTTTCTTATGCTACACACTTGACCCATCTCTAAACCTTTGAAAAACAGATAACAAGACTGTTTTTTGCCAACCTGTCTCCTCACCAAGTGTTCAGTGCTTTCAGTGCTTCCACCATACCTTCAGTGCTTTCATCCAAGTCAATTACCGAAATGGAGGCTCCAGCACAAAAACCGTGGCATACATCTTATTACACCTTACTAAGCAAACAAAAAGTACAATTTATGGCCACTGTTTCCTGCTTGTCTGCTATTCATTTAGTTGATTAATACAAGTCAGAATTATGAATATGCTAAGATTTTAAATATTTGATTACCCAGTTTCTCCAACAAGGAGCACAGCTTCTCCAAACTGCAAAGCCTGACCCACCAATATTGCGAGTTTCCTCATGCCATATGTCCATACAATGTGGTGAAAATTGTCAGGCATAACTGACCTCAGACTTGACCAGTGACCTGTGCAATGGAAAAAATGAAACAAGTTTAAAAAAAAAGTAGCATTTGAAATCTGTTGCTTTGCTCAAATCATGTCTAGCTGTAACTATGATAAACTACATGCTGTAATATCAAGTGACATACTTAAAGAGCCATTCAAGAACGTGCAAATATTTAGAAATGTTCAACCACATAGTAGTGAGATCAGAAACTCATTCAAACCTGTAGGATAGGTTGTAAAATACCCATACTTTTGACTATCATTAAGTTTGCAACAGCAAATTAAGTTACTGAACTGATAAAACTCAGTACATGTAACAGAATTTCAGAAAAGTACCTCCTCCACTAATACTCACTCAATTTTTTCTCAAGATTTTCTCTTGAAAATAGAATTTCAGGAACAAGCCTCTTCTTAAATTGTTTTTCAAGAATTTGTCGAATGACAGCAACTTCTTCTTCCTTTCTCACACGGCCAGCCAAAAGCATAAAAGCTGCATAGGTGGAACAAATGAATACCCAATGTGCTGCATTTCTATGACCACAACAGATTTAGAAAATACTATTTGTCAAAGGCAGTTTCCCATCTCTAGAAGACTTAGATGCCATCAATAGAAACATCATGAATTTGACTCATTCCTTCACCAATAACACCAAGGATGCTAACTTACATTGAAGTTTAACAGAATGACTGGAAACATACAACCAATGATTTTCCCCAAAAAAAAGTAAACACCTATCATAGCAGTATATGGAAAGGAAAGGATCCTGAGAGAAAGCCAAATTCAAATCCCCTTGTATTTGTACTGTAATCATATTCCATCTAAGTTCAATACACTGAATGACTTGAAAAGAAAAATAAAAAATCTTACCATCAGTAGCTATATGCCGAATCCAGTCATAATTTTGTGCTGTTACATCAGACAATCTGTAGCGCTCGGCCCACCTAAACAGCTCTCGCAAAGTAATGAAGCCATGTTTTCCAGCAAAAACATTTGAACCTCTGCGATATGACTGATTAGAGAAATATCCTTATTAAAATACCATAAGTTAGTCACCCCCAAGATGTCATTTACTTTTAAGTTAAAGTCTCCACCACCCCATATTATTTACTTCCTCCTTTGAAATATGGATAAAACTCATTTCATTAACAGATTTAAAGTAATTGCTGAAAGTATTTTAGATCATTATTCATTAATACTCAGTGCACCTGTGAAAAATAAATAAATTGGTTTAAAGAAGACTGCTTTTTGAAATACCTGCAAATCCAGCATAACTTTAACCAATTTTGCACAGTATGATGGCGGCAAAGAGCACCTCTTGTGAATTATCACTTCTAATTCAGCACTTGGAAGTTCATCAAAATGCAATTCCACAAAACGGTTTCTAAATGCTCTTGACAAAACCTGCAAGTGCAATTGAAATCAGAAAATATTTTTATTTGAAGGTTTTACTATTCTTAAAATTATAATCTGAGAGTCTAAAGCCAAGTAGAGACTCAAAATACAAGAAAAATTAAACACGTTGGAATTAACAGGTTGTCTCATTCCTGTAAGAATACACCAACTTAATGCCAAATTTGCTCTGATGAATATCTGCAAAGGATTATGTCATCTACCATATATTTTCTTACCCATGTACTTAGTTTACAGAGAAAAGACCCCAGAGCATTACTTTGGTTCATCACCCAATAACAAAGTTATTTACTAAAGCCTGTTTATTATACAAAACAGAATAATGAATTATTCTGAAGTAATTATATACAAATATATTTACTATATACAAATATATACCAATTACAAGCATTCAAGTCAACTATCCAGGATATTTTCAAAACATATCCTGTCCTGCATTTTGAACCAACAAATTAGAAAAACAAATCAAAAACAGACCTTTCGACCTCCATATTGTCCAGGAGGGTTCTGAGTTGCAAAAAGCATGAATTTTGGATGTGCTTTTACTACTTCTTGTGTCTCTGTTATAAAGAGCTCACGATTGTCATCAAGTAGTCGATTGAGTGCTTCCAAAACTTCAGTTGGGGCCAAATTCAGTTCATCAAGAATTATCCAATGGCCTTTTCGCATGGCATTAATAAGCACACCTAAACAGATAAAAATACAAGTGTGGAATTAACTAAGCACAGAATGTCAAAATACAGAGGATAAATATCAGTACCATATTCGTGGTTTGCATTCCAATGTTTCTCATCTAAAGTCTGTGAAATATAGATATGACGGGAGGAGAGACAGCAGCGCGCCACGCGTGCGCAGCCCTCCGGTGAAAATGATATCGTATCCGCTAAATAGGGGCCATGGACAATTCTGATTTGATGGAGAAAGACGTGAAAGCACAGAGGAACATCTGGGGAAATTCCTGAAATGCCCGTTCGCTGCTCTCGTTACTGCGCGATCATGAATCTTCCGGAGGGAAGGCCTCAAAATCTCCGGCTTTGCCTGTTGTTAGGGACTCAAATTGAGGTCGAATCACTTGGATAGAGATGGTGCTCGGTACTCGGTGTCGGAGGGCTGATCAGAGCTTGAAGTTCAAGGATCACTCAGAGTCGGACTGTGGTCGGGCATGGCAGGGAGAGTTTTTTTTCCTTCTCCCGTCTGCGTGAGATGTGGGACACTTGAGAGACTTTGAACTTTTTACTGTGCTCATGGACTGTTCTTCATCAAGTTATGGTATTGTTGCACTGTTGTAACTATATATTATAACTATGTGGTTTTGTTAGTTCTTTCAGTCTTGGTCTGTCCTGTGTTTTGTGATATCACACCGGAGGAAATATTGTATCATTTCTTAATGCATGCATTGCTAAATGACAACAAAAGAGGACTGCGTGTCTTCATAATCTAAATATCATTCAAGTTAAGCAATAGATATAGTTAAAATAGAACACAATTTACAATCTCCAAGAGTGTACAAACCTTCTTTAAATACTAATTTGCCCATGTCGTCAGAGGCATAGCAGCCAAGGTATTCCTGAATATCTGTGTGTTCATGATTATTGATCCGTACACAATGGTTTCCAGTAGCAGATGCCAACCAGTTAATCAGACTGGTTTTACCAACTGATGTTTCTCCTTGAATAAGCACGGGATGAATTCTTTGAATAAAACAATGTTAATGTTGCATTACAAACAAAACTTGAGTTTAGGGCAAATAAAACAAAATAATATTGTGGCAATTTAACTAAACATACAGCTGTTTGATCATAAAAGGGAACCCTGTAGGTTCATTTTCAAAGAGAAATCATAAAACAAAAAATTGAATTTGTGCTAGTATTTGAAGGTCTGAAGTGACAATAAAGGCTAAAAGCAAAACAGAAAACTAGTGATGACAGTATTAACTAGAAATTCTTTTTTTAAAAATAAACACATTAAAATCTTTAAGTTAATTGGTTGGAAGCGGCAGACTGTGCTCACGTCTCAGTCAAGGATCCAAATAATGTTTGATATGGCATATGGCTGTACTTACATACAGCAGCTAAAGCGAAAAAAAGAAATGGACACAAACTGTTTGGCCCAATGATTCAGGGTCCAATCAAGTTAATAATCCCAACAATACTAACTGCTGTTGTTTCATTTAATAGCCCAATAATTAAATATTCTTACCTTGCTGCAACCACTCTCACTAGATCTCTCAAGTTGAGTTTGACAGAATGTGTAAGAATATATAGCTTATCAATGGTAGGTTCTTTATCTCCTGTTGCAATCCAGTAGCCTTCAATCTGCACAGCTCCTCTTCCTTTTGGCTCAGGGATGGGCTGAAACATTAAGAAAATAGTTGAAAGTTTTCTGCTTTTGCAAATTAAACATTTCTGATCATTCAGAAATTTGGACTATGTTATCAACCCAAAGCAATCATGAACTGGAAACTTAAGTCAGATATGTAGGGGAAAATGCTTTACCTATCACATCTGAAAAGATGTTTGTAATCACTAGATATATCAAGGCTTCCACACAATTGCGTTTCTATGATTATGTTGTTGGACTATTTATCCAGAAGCCTAGATTAATTAACCAAATATCACGTGCTAGTCACACTTTGGGAAAATATGAAATATTTAATATTTCACTATTTAACAGTTCAGCATTCAAGTGATTATAAAAACTTAACTAGCGTGTATATTTCAAAGTGAGTATGATATTGTGCAAAGCCCATGTTTGTAGTTCATAGAACTGTCTCATGCAGTAGGCAAACAACACCTCTTGTTTAAAGATACTGATTTCAGGAAAGAAGAGGCCATAAGAGCCAACAATATATTCAACATTTATTAATAATATGAATTAGAAATGTTTTAAATGTAGTACAAATAACTCCTCAGGGTATTAATTTCATCAGTTCCAGATTATATTCTTTGTGAGTAATTTTTAGTAAGCATACATTTCCATTACAAGACTGTACATTGAAAGTCTCATTACAAACTATTCATCCCAGATTCCTTCAGAAAGCCAGTAACTAGTGCTCAAAAACAAACCAAAAATATACCTGCTGAAGAACAGATTTGGCATTAGTTCCAATGACATGATGACAAATTAATTTCTCAACGACTGGGTGAGATATCCGATCCAGCTGAGTCAGAAAACTCATACAGAAACCCTGTTTTTGTTAAAAAAAAAAAAAAAAACAGCTTTATACACACAGGAATTCCTGATAATGGCAGGTAAAAGAATAAATTCCTCAAGAAACTGTACCCAATAAAATTCATTCAAAACTTCCAAATTTAGAAATTGCATTCCATCATCTACTCAAACTTGTGATAAAGCACTTCTGCATCTACAGAGGTGGCAGGGAGGAGTGATACAGCAAAATAAATCATACATTTTAAAACACACATCACTGTAGATGCAACAAGTTAAACCTAACATAAATTCCATTCTCATTCTGAACTCTCTGCCCTGAGAATGTGTATTCTCTTTCAAACAAGCTCAATGCAAAACAAAGAAAAAAGTCATCTTCCAACTTGACACATAAACTTCATTTGTATAGAACAGCAAGTTTAAGCATTTCAGAAGCATGTTCCACCATTCCAATTTCCTCCAGACCAAATTATCCTTAGCCCTTTTACAATTCCCATCTTCTGATCCATCATATACTTTCCTTTGTTTTCTTCCACATAGCTGTGTATCAAAACCTTATTTCTTTCTCTACTTCAAAGACACAAAACACGGGTGGGAAAGTTACTAAAGGAGATTTTAGATCTACTGACATTTGTAAAGGCAAGGACTGACTAGATATAACAGCATAGGTCTGCGTGTGGGAAATTACATTTCACTAACTTGAATGACTTTTAATAAGAAGTTGACAATTGCATTGAACATTGCCTACATGGGCTTCAGCAATGCCTTTAATAAGATCCCACATAGTGGCCTGATTCAGAAGGTTAGATTACTTGGGATCCAGGGTGTGCTGGTCAACTGGACAGACAACTGGCTTGATGGTAGGAGTAATGACATTGTTGTATAGTTTTTTTATATAGGCTGGAGACCAGTGGTATGCCACAGGAATTTGTGCTGCCCTCTTGGTTGTCATCTATATTAATGCTTTGGATCAGAAAGTAGGTGGCATTGTTAATTAGCTTGAAAATGACACCAAAATTGTTGACATTGTGAACAGTGGCAGTGGTTATCCAAAATTACAACAGGATCCAGATCAACTGAAAAGTGGCCAAGGAATGGCAGACAGCACTTACTTGGACAAGTGCAACATGTTGCATTTTGGGAAGTTAAACCAGGGCATTACATGCACAATAAACATAGAAAATAGGTGCAGGAGTAGGCTATTCGGCCCTTCGAGCCTGCACCGCCATTCAGTACGATCATGGTTGATCATCCAACTCAGAACCCTGTACAAGCCTTCCCTCCATATCCCCGATCCCTTTAGCCACAAGGGCCATATCTAACTCCCTCTTAAATATAGCCAATGAACTGGCCTCAACTGTTTCTTGTGGCAGAGAATTCCACAGATTCACCACTCTCTGTGTGAAGAAGTTTTTCCTCATCTCGATCCTAAAAGGATTCTCCTTTATCCTCAAACTGTGACCCCTCGTTCTGGACTTCCTCAACATCGGGAACAATCTTCCTGCAGCTAGCCTGTCCAATCCCTCTAGGATTTTATACGTTTCAATAAGATCCCCCCTCAATCTTCTAAATTCCAATGAGTATAAGCCTAGCTGATCCAGTCTTTCAACATATGAAAGTCCTGCCATCCCAGGAATCAATCTGGTGAACCTTCTTTGTACTCCCTCTATGGCAAGAATGTCTTTCCTTGGATTAGAGGACCAAAACTGCACACAATACTCCAGGTGTGGTCTCACCAAGGCTTTGTACAACTGCAGTAGTATCTCCCTGCTCCTGTACTCGAATCCTCTTGCTATGAATGCCAGCATACCATTCACCTTTTTCACCGCCTGCTGTACCTGCATGCCCAATTTCAATGACTGGTGTAGAATGACACCCAGGTCTCGTTGCACCTCCCCTTTCCCTAATCGGCCACCATTCAGATAATCTGTTTTCCTGTTCTTGCCACCAAAGTGGATAATCTCACATTTATTCACATTAAATTGCATCTGCCATGAATTTGCCCACTCACCTAACCTATCCAAGTCACTCTGCATCCTCTTAGCATCCTCCTCACAGCTAACACTGCCGCCCAGCTTCGTGTCATCCGCAAGCTTGGAGATGCTGCATTTAATTCCCTCGTCTAAGTCATTAATATATATTGTAAACAACTGGGGTCCCAGCACTGAGCCTTGCGGTACCCCACTAGTCACTGCCTGCCATTCTGAAAAGGTCCCATTTATTCCCACTCTTTGCTTCCTGTCTGCCAACCAATTCTCTATCCACATCAATACCTTACCCCCAATACCATGTGCTTTAAGTTTGCACACTAATCTCCTGTCTGGGACCTTGTCAAAAGCCTTTTGAAAATCCAAATATACCACATCCACTGGTTCTCCCCAATCCACTCTACTAGTTACATCCTCAAAAAATTCTATGAGATTCGTCAGACATGATTTTCCTTTCACAAATCCATGCTGACTTTGTCCGATGATTTCACCGCTTTCCAAATGTGCTGTTATCACATCTTTGATAACTGACTCTAGCAGCTTCCCCACCACCGATGTCAGGCTAACCGGTCTATAATTCCCCAGTTTCTCTCTCCCTCCTTTTTTAAAAAGTGGGGTTACATTAGCCACCCTCCAATCCTCAGGAACTAGTCCAGAATCTAAAGAGTTTTGAAAAATTATCACTAATGCATCCACTATTTCTTGGGCTACTTCCTTAAGCACTCTGCATCAGGGCCCTGGAGAGTTTTACATAATAGAGAGAGCTGGGGTACAAGTACATAGTTCCTTGAAAATGGTGCCATAGACAGAGAGGGCGAAGAAGCCACATGACAAGCTTGCCTTCTTCATACAAGACACTGAGTATAAAAGTTGCGATGCTGGACTGGACTGAAGTGAGACTGCACTTGGAGTACTGTGTGGCAATCTGGTTGCATAGCTAAAGGAAGAACGCCACTTTGTTGGAAACGGTGCAGGAAATATTTACAACACTCTTATACACACACAGGCGCGCGCACACACACAGACACACACGCAGAAAAGGGCAGTGGATATATGGAACAAGCTGCTGGAAGAACTGAGACATTGGTGCAATTACAAAATTTAAAAGATATTTATACAGGTATGGATAGGAAACGTTTAGGCAGGGATATGGACCAAACATATGGGACTAGCTCAAGTAAGCACTTTCATTGGCATTGATGAGTTGGGTTGAAGGGTCTGTTTCCATGTTAAGTTACTCTGGTGACTAGATTTTCATCTGACAGACTAGGCCTAATATGCTGAATACTTACAGCTGAAATCACATTCAGTAACACTAGTTGTAACTCAGGTTTGCAATATTTAAATTAACCAGCTTGATATTTATCATTACCTCATATAATGAGCGTTGAATGTTGTTGTAAGAGTTCAGCGCAGAAAATTTGAGAGCACGGCAGAGAGTCCGAAGGCTGTAGTGGGGCCTATGTCCAGTCCCATCCACTAACTTAACATCTGCCTCCTCACGGACAATTAAGTAAAACCTATTAAAAGCAAGATGAAGATATAATGCAGACCATACTACAGTTGTCCTGCAGTATGAAATATGCTGTCAGCCTGATAATGTTAGAGAATTGATGAACCACATATTCATACAATATCGCATCTAAAAACAATCCATTTAAGAGATACCACCAAGGTAAACCATTGCTTTCTAGACATCATGTCCGCATTTTTACCATTCAGATTTCATACTATCAGAAATCATAGAAATGCATAATGAAGAGACAGAGTGGTTCCAGAGTAAAATGATAACAAATCAGAATGGAATATAAAAAGGTATAATTGACTGTATTGGGTGAAGTTGCATCCAAAATGTCTGACACTGTATCCTTTCTATCCTGCTCAGTTCAGTTTGTTCAACTGTATTGCATTGCCTTTTATTTTCAAATTTAAATCCCTTGCACTTTTCACAGACTTTCCTCTACATTTTAAAACAGATCCAGTTTTTCCTCTATTTCTGTTAAGGAGCTATCAGCCTGCAATAATACTATTTCGCTCTCCACAGTTGGACTTGCTTGATATTGCTGAATTTTCAATTCAGATTTCCAATCTTTTGCTTTCGCTTTAAAATACCTTTCACTGCATATTTCTTGCATACATTTCAAAATCTATAAACTAAAAACATTCAAGTTGTTCTTACTCAATGATCCCTTGAATAGTTTTCTTGCTGACATTTAATCCCTTTAGATAATCAGAAACAAGGATTCGGAGATCTCCTTCAGCTTCCAGTTCATCAACATATAGTTCTGTAAACCTGTAAATATAGAAACCAGCATACACACCAATTAGATATTTTTTTTAGAACATAAATCAGGAACAAAATAAATAAGGTTGGTGAGGGAGTAGAAAAGGACCTGCACAAAAGGTTCCAAACAGATTACTGCACGACATTGCAGAAAGTTCAAAATTCTCATGTGTCAATAACATACAATTAGGTTACAGAAAACAGCAAGTCAATTGTTCAAATAGCAGAGCACTCCACTTCCAAAGGAAGACAAATTGAGTTAATTCAATGCAGAATAACAAAGTGATTCCTCCAACCTAAAATCCAGAATATGTAGAAGGAAATATTTCAACATATGCAGGAAACCATTTGCTCTTTATTATCAGTTTTACAAACTGGGAGTAATATCCAGGTTGTAAAAAAAATACAATAATCCAAAAGACACAAGGAACTGTAATTAGACTCACCTATACAAGCAAAAATGATTTTAAACAAAATGATGCCACAGTTTCAGCAAGGTAACATACTGTATCTTGATCTGCCTCCATGAGAGAATTTAGTTCATTTAACTTATCTATATTAATTAAACCAATCCTTTGTTTTTTTTTCATGAAAATAGAATACATATTTTTTCCTTTTTAAAAGATAAATGCTCATGAACTTTTAAAAAAAATTAATGATGTGGGTTAACACTGGACAATAAGTTGTATGTGGTATTGATAAAATTAAAATCGCTGGAAAACAGAAGTGTACTGCATACACCTGTATAAGTGCCTTCAGTGTATTGCTATTTAAAGTACCAATGGGTAACAAGGAAGGTTTTCTACATATGGCAGCAAGTTCCAGCAATATATGATCAGCAATATTTTAAAATATCTATACCAATTAAACTCTCAATAATAGAAACATAGAAAATAGGTGGAACCATAATGCTGTAAAACGAAGTAATACGTATCAAAATAAAAGGCTGAAGAATGCATACACAATGGAGAAACACTCAAAACTTTAGTAAAATACAAAGAGCTCATCAGTGAAACAAATCCCTGCCTAAGGTACACTGGACTCTCAGAATTCACTTTTTTTTAAACACCAGAAAGTTCTACGGATGCTGGAAATCCAAAGTAACACAAAGTGCTGGAAGAACTCAGCAGATCAGGCAGCATGTATAGAAATGAATAAATAGTCGACATTTCAGGCCAAGACCCTTCTTCAGGACTGAGAAGGAAGGGGGAAGATGGCAGAATAAACAGGTGGGGGGGGGGGAATAATAGGCTAGCTAGAAGTTGATAGGGGAAGCCAGGTGGATAGGGGGAAAAAACAAAAATCAAGGGATCAGGGGCTGTTGAAGAAAGAATTTGATAGGAAAGGAGAGTGGACCATAGGAGAAAAGGGAAGGAGGAAGGACCCCAGGGCAAAGTAAAAGGTAGGTGAGAAGAAGTAAAAGATCAGAGTGGGAAATTGGGGGGGGAAAGAAAGAGGGATTTATTTACCAGAAGGAGAAATTACTATTCATGCCTTCAGGTTGGAAGGTACCCAGACAGAATACAAGGTGTTGCTCCTCCATCCTAAGGGTGGCCTCATCTTGGCACAAGAGGAGCCATAGACCAACACATCAGAACAGGAATGGGAATGGGAATATGGGAATTAAATTTTTTGGCCACTTGTGGTGTAAGGTGCAAAGGTGCACATTTTTCCATACTTTTTAAAAAATATATAAACAAATACTACCAATAACCAGTATACTGAGCAACAGTCTGTACGAGAAGAATTCATGCAGGTTCTGAGTACTCAGTTCAGTAGCTATTCACTAGCAAGATGTTGATGGTGCTAGCCGCCTCTGTCAAGTGCAGTGTCAGAAGAATCTCTACTGACAACAGAACTCCCTATCAGAAGCATAATGATTAACAGCTGTCAATGAAGGGGACACCAAACTGGATCTTCAACTATCATATAAACAAGCTTAGACAACATTGAAGAGCACAATGGAGCACCAATTTAAAAGTGGATTCAGAGCAAAATCATGCCGTTACACATTACAAAGAGTCTTAGTAACAGATGGAACCAGAAAGAATGAAGCAGGCTAACAACAGCAGTTGAAGTGGATAGTGTTTAACTGGTGGTTCCATTCAACTTTCAGGCTTCACGCAGTTTACTGGAGATTAACCAAGTTAGGTTTAACTCACAGCTAAATATTTGTATTAAAAAGAGAGTGCATATCAACATTATGATTGACTTTATACCACAATGAGCTTGAAAGAAATTGCTTAATCTTTAGAATAAAGTTACAAAAGTATAGAAACAAGATTGGGTGTTTTTCTGCTCCTATATATTCTGTGTAAAGAGTTCCTATTTTCATGCAAACTCCTTTTCACAGATCTTGTAAGCTAAAGGCTATCATTTCGGAATGCTTCAGGTATATTTTACTATGTCGAATACTTGAGACTCAATACATGCCCATCAAGTATATTCTGTTCAACCCATGATTTCTTGTCAAGCATAATCCAATTTTTAGGCACAAATTTCTCCATGATTTCTTGTGGAGGAAGGACAAAGAGGGGAAAAAAAAATGCTTTAATTACCGATTTCGTATGCCTGGTGGCAAGTTTCTCTTTCCTATATCTGTTGCTGGATTCATGCAGGCAAACAAGCGAAACTCTGGGTCACGGTGTATGGGTTCTACAATAGGATAGAGATAACAACTATAGCAAAAATACATGGGTAACAAAACTACTTTGTAATTAATTACTCCAAATAAAAATTGCCCCTTAAATGATCCAGCAACCACAAAGAAGGTTTTACCAAGCAAAAATAAACATGTTGCAAATGTTTGGAAAAGGAGAAGGTGGCTTTGACCCACAAAACTCCATCTAGTCTGGTTAGGTCTTAAATATATGCTTCTTTAAGAAAGTTCAGGCAACTCCTCGCCTAACTATTGCACACAGAATTCAGACCAAGAGGCCTGGAAGCAAATTGGCTCCCAACTTAGATATGTATGTTATTTCCCCATGCCATATTACAATAAAAGTCTGATAATCCACTATACCATTGTTCAGAAATTCCAATGATGCAGCATCTGGATTACCAGATGATAATTCCTGTGCCCTGTTTATCATACCAAGTTCATAAAGTAATTATATTACTGTGTAATATAGAAAACATTTACAAATGCTGAAGTATTAAAAGGATAGTGTCTTATCTTCCAGAAAACGTGTCATTCTGGCACCAAAATCTAAAACATGCCAGATTAAGAGTTTTACTGTATTCTGACAACATTTGGAAAACTGGCTTTTAGCTTTATGAGAAACAAGTTATCAAGTATAATAACATCCAATAATTATTTTACCAGTATCTCCTCGATCTAACAGCACAAGAGAACCCGTATTCCCTTCCAATAGCCCACTGAGACATTCCAGTGTCTCTGCAGAAGCCAAGTTGATTTCATCCAACAAAATCCATTCTCCTTTTTTCACAGCCTGGGCTAAGGTTCCCTAGAAAAAAGGGAAAAGAGCCAAGTGTCATAGAATGGTATGGGCAACATTACTAAATATCAGTCAAGTAATGTCATTAGTCCAGCAGTGTGATTAATTTTAGAGTCCTTTGATCAGCTGCAAGAATAACCAGATAAACAATCACAATTATACAATTCTCCTAATACCTCAAACACTTACACCTTACCTCTATAAAAGCAAACACCAATGAAGATTCACTCAGCTTCATCTGCTGCTGAGCCTGAGCCAGGCGCAAACCAAGTAATTCCCATTTCTCTTTCAAACAGGCACCTAACAAAACACAAAAGAGTTTTGGGTGAAATTTCCACTTAAAACCACAAAAGAAGGAAAGAATAGCTATAGTTTCACTCTAAGGTAGTTAAATAATAATCAATCTGCACTAATTCCTACTGAAAAATATTGTGATAATCAGCATTACCAATGTAGATAGTTAGCTTATTAAGCATAAATATTGGCCAGGTCTTTAAGATATGCATCTGTGTACGATTAAGGTCTTAGCTGTACACAGATGCATAGTATAGCCAACTCCAACTCCAAACTCATATCCTTCTAAAGAATGCACTGCCATGACAGATCAAGAGACACTGAGACAAGTTCACACTGCAGTTTTAAAACAAAAAAAAAAATTATTAGGGTTATAGCAGCAAATGTAAATCACAATGGAATATGATGTTTGGAAAACCCAGCTGTTTTGGAGAATCCCAGTGTCCATTACAACTCTGATTTAAAATGTCCTTTTCACAGCAGCAGCACCAGAAACTACTTGTGTCAAACTGGCTCCATCACATTGTAACATTATCCATGGGGGAAGGAAAATGCTATGTATTCATCCCTCACCATTTTCTTTGGATTTCAACTCCTTACTGACAGCTGTTTTGTAAACATGTAGCATCAGTTGTAGTAAATCTTGCCAGCGTTTCTGTTTGCAGCACATTTGAATATGACCCAAAAAAGTGGCATTCTGCTTCCTGGAGTATGTCTGAATGAAAAGCTCTTCAAATGCTTCACGCAAGGGTAACATAATTAGTTTACGGTCCATTGGCTTGTAGCTGAATAGGAACAAATCCCAGACAGATTGTTAATGGGAAAACATGACAGTATGTACTAAGATTAACTGATGGCAATTATACAGCTACAATGCCCCTCTTTTGCATATTAGATGTTCTTAGGGATAGTTAGGAACGAACAGCACCAAAGGAGAACCTGGAGTTTGACGAAGTTTTGAATGCCAAACACCAGATTCCTGGTGTCAGCTGGTTATGACAGCACAGTGTCAGAGAAATTGTATCTTCCAGCTGCTTTTGTAGCTTGGCCAGTACTCCGGAATATCAACTCAGTATTTTATAATCAATTCCAAAGTCTTATTTCTTTCTCCCTCTCATAACATGTTTTATATCACTTCCAGAAAAATAAAGAACCAGAGTAATACATCATGAAACCAGGCCATTAAGACCAACTTGCCCATGTTCAATTAGGTGCCTTCCTAAACTAGTCCCATTTGCCTGCATTTGACCAACAACCCTCTAAATATTTCCTATCCACATACCTGCCAAAATGCACCCACATCCAACACTTCCATATTAACCGTGTGTAAAACTTTAACAGATTCCCCTTAACTATTTTCCCTCTCAGCACCAATGCCCTCTAGTTTTAGACTCCTCTATTCTAGGAAAGTAACTGTGACAATCCACTCTATTTAGAGCCCCCTCATGAATTTAGACACCTCCTTTACTCAGAATTATTTCATCATATCTGTGAGGATTTCAGCAGCAAAACCACCAACTAAAAGTTAAAAACTCCAATACAAAAAAGCATTAGTCCTTTCCAAATTGAATTTGCCACCACAAAACAGGATAGCTAACAGCCAGTTAATAATCCAATTACGCTTACCCACAATCCTTACAGCATCCTCCAAACACAACACTTACCCTCCAAGCAAATCTGCCGTGTCACTCTGTTGGTTCATGTTTACAACCCTCAGTTTGTGGCCTGAAACAACAAACACAACATAGTATAAACACAAGAGATACTGCAGAAGCTGGAAATCTTGAACAACACACATAAAATGGTGCGGGAACTCAATGTCAGGCAGCATCTATGGAGGAGAATTAACAGTTAACATTTTGGGCTAAATCCCTGCCGGTTCTGATGAAAAGAACGGGGCAGAAGCCACAATAAGGTTGAAGGAAAGAAGAGTACAAGCTGGCAAATGATAGGTGAAACCAGGTGAGGGTACAGGTGAGTGGGTGGGGGTGGGGAATGGTCAGAAGCTGGGAGATGATAGGTGAAAGAAGTAAAGGGCTAAAGAAGCAATCTGATAAGAGAGGGCAGTGAACCACGGAAAAAAGAGAAAGAGAGGCACCAGAGGAAGATGACGGGTAGGTGAGAAGAGAAAGAGTGAGAAGGGAAACAAAAACAGACAGAATGATGAGGCCAAACTGAAGTTACAGGAGCAACACCCCGTATTATATTTCAAACGTGATAGAATAAACATTTCTTTAACTTCTTCTCTTTTTCCATTCCCCATTTTTGCTTTCCAGGATATTAGAAATCTCCCACTGTAACAAGCTTATTATTCTTACATCTATGAGCAATTTCTACCCACCTGCTTCCTCAAGTTCCCAATGACTATTGGGTTGGGGGGGGGGGAGGGGGGAGAGAAGTGAAAGTTCTATAGTACAGCCTCACCAGTGCCCCTTATCTTATTACTTTTTAGTTCCACCTAAATGTCCTCACTGCACAATCCCCCAAGAATATCACCTCCACGCACTGCTGTTACATTGTCCCTCATCAAAAAGGTAACATTTTCTCCTTACTTTCCTGTACCTCTGTAACACCTGAAACATCTGTTATCTTGGAGCATAAACTCTTACTACAGCGTAATTCTACAGTTTTACCTTCCACTCGATATTGGCTCAAACATCATAGTCAGAGACTATTCATAAAATGGAGCATCAGGACATCAACCAACTCACTTCCATCTGTGTCCAAGCAAGTACACTTTAGCAATATTTCACATTCCCAATTTCCTTCAATAGCCCAGAACAAAGCCAAATGTAGAATTCTGAATGACAATCTTGCTGATAAAACACAAACTGGAAGTCAAACAATCTATGACCTTTCCAGCAAGTAGCTATTACTACAGGGACTCTAATTCCCAAAATTTTAGAAGAGGGGAAAAAAACTTCACTCTTCATGACAAGAAGTGGATTTAACAGGCTGTTGAACCTACCTGTAATTTTGGCAAGGTACTGGACAGTAGATGTTTTACCAGTACCTGTTTCACCGACCAATAAAACAGGCTCCCCTTTGCCAAGACAAACAGCCAGCTGCTCCAGGAGGAGAGATGAGGGTCTTGTAGCTGAAAAGGTCTGTGTTTGCCTTAAAACACAGCACAAGTATCTCAGTCATGCAAAATACAGAACAAGGCAGCTGATTAAAAATATACTTCGTAATACATCAAGTAAGCCACATTGTTATGAATCTATCATTCAAGACAAGGCTTTTAATATTATACGTGGAAAATTTACACTGAATATTTGAGAATTTGTACTCAAATAAAAGGAGATAGCTATTTAACAAGAATGACTATTCAGATAGTCATCTAAAATAAAAATAGAAAGTGCTGGAAATATGTAGGTCAGATTAAGTCTGTAGCAAGTGATAGAGAGTTAATATTTCAGGTCAAAGACTTTTGATCAGATCGGTCATGACTGATAAGAATTAAAGCAGTTGTTCACAGGTTTACAGAACTGTTAATCCAAATAATGCAAAAAAAAACAAGGTAGTTGATTAGCATTTCAAAGACACTACACATAAACAAATCATTGCTACTCCACTGAAAACAAATCGAACATCTTAATAGTTTGCTACTTTATAACTGCTCCTTGGCCTTGGATTCCTCTGGTAGACTTTAAGATAATAATACTGCATGTTCTGGTGGAGGGAAAATACTCAAGTCAGTCAGCAATTTTGTGGAGGGGTAAAACATTAATGTTTCAGTTCAATAACTTATTAGAACCAATTAAATTCTCTTGGCTGATTTGCAGCACTTTTTTGAAATTTCAGATATCCAACACGTTTTGCGTTCAGAAATATCCAGAAATCAGGAGAAGCTTTTTTTTTTGGAAAGGATACAATAGGATCTTATAATGTTCATCTAATTAGCTCATTTTTAGAAAGTATTAAAAATTTATAATCGAATTAGCAAATTGTTTACTTGCAGCAGGACAGTTGGAATTGCCTTAAATGAAACTGACACAGCTTAACAACTTTAACCTAGTGCAATGTTCAAAGGTGCTTCACAAGAGTATCGTCAAATAGATGTGATAATAACTGGCAGGTTTTAGAGAAAGGTCATAAGGATGGACACCAGTTGTTCTAAGGAAGGGAAGGGCAAATCTCAACATCATGAAAGCCAAAAAGAAAACTTTTATCAATAGTAAACTAAAAAGAAAAAAGAATCAGGAATACACAAAATGGTTGAATTGGAGATGAAGGCTGGCTAAAGAAACTACAAAATGGGGAAAGGTTAAGGACTTTAAAACAAGGAGACATTTAGTTTAAACAAGCCAATGCTAGAACAAAAGCTAATTATGGTTAGTGAATAGAATGATATTGGTTATATGGGATATGGTACAAGTAGAGGACTAGACAAAGTGGTGAAAGGAAGTAATGTTTGACTAATTCATTTTAGTTTTAATAGAGGGAATTTGTGGAAATACTGCACACAGAAAGCATTTGATACAGTGCTACAAAGGTTACTGCAGAAATTACAGCTTGTTATAGGAGGCAACAGTGATATGCTAACTAAAATGAAACAACAGGCAAAAATTAGTCTCCCTTTGGTTGGCAAGATGTGATAAATAGTGCAACACATGGTGCTTGATCCTCAGCTTTTTATGACTACATAATAATCTGATTGAGGCATCAAGGTTATAGTTGCTGCATTTTGCTCATGGCAAAAGACATAAACCGAATCATCATGAGAAAAGTAAGAGGCTACAAACTGATGCTACTGGCAAATGGAAAATAAAGTCAGAAAATGTGAAACTGTCCTTTTGGCAGGGAGAAAAAGTATACTACCAAAATGGTGAAAGATTGTAGATGCATCTAGATGAGAAAGTTCATAATTCAGTGAAGACAAGTGTGCAGTTACTGCAAGAAGCAAGGGATACCAAGAATGCTGTTGTTTTCTGCTTTAGAAACTGAGGGTGTGGAGGGTAGGCTAAATCCTCTGGAATTTTGAAGACTGAGTGGAGACAGATGCTCCCCAAGGGTTATTAAGCTCTTTGGCAGAGGGTGGTGTGAGCAGAATGCTCAAATAGTCTAAAGGTAGATGCACAAGAATTCTTAATAACAGGGGTAAACAGTTACTGCAGTTAGATAGGAATGTTGAGATTAGGTCAGCTGTGATTTATTCAATGATGGATACAAGTGATCTACTGTTGCTCTGAATTCTTACATTTGGACTGAGTATATAGTAAGTTAATCAGGAGAGCACTGAAGCGTTCAATCTATAAAATGACCTGAACATGGGTTTTAGCTAATAAACTGAGTCGGGTTATGCATGAATGCTTTTAGGGGTAGAATTAAGTTTGTAATAAAGGAGAATGGTTAAAAACTTCCCTGTGTTCAATAGGGAGAGGTTAAAAATGCAAATGGCCAGGGAGAGGAACAAGCTTATAGCAGGTAATTTAAACCAAAATGGAGGTCTTCCCAATCTTCATTATAATTTTCTTCTGGGAAGTCCAACGAAGTATGATCTAAGAAAGTAAGGTTTTGCAGGTAAAATGTGCAGCCTACTCTCTGCTGCTAAGTAGTCATCCTTTGGTCCATTAATTTCTGCTCTTCTGCTGAAACCTTCCTTTCAGAAGATAAAATATAGAAAATACTGCTGTGCTTAAGAGCAGACCCTCAAGTCATAAAACAGTCAAACACACCCAGCCAGTACGTGGTGATCAAAGATTTCTTTTTACGATAGTAAATACTCCATTTTCTTCCCATGCATTAAAGTGCAAGTTAATTAAATTTTGTAAAATTACCCTCAGTATTTTTGAATGGCCTAAGAACCAAAGGAGATTTGATAGGCTGACAAAATAGAATAGGTTGCAGGGACATATTTGTAGAAGAGCGAGTAAAGGGACTTGTAATGGCTAATGGGACAAAATCGACTAAATGGTCTATCGCTGCCCTAACAATTAAACAAAATATAGAAACATGTAGTTCCCAGCATTTGTAAAAATCAACGTTAATCTGATTCCTAATTCTTAAAAATAATTAATTTACTGAAATAGATAAAATAAGTTAACAAGCAGCACACATAAAATTTAGTGATTACAGTTTAAACCGTGGTGAAATCTAGAAAGCAATTGCCAGAATATTTATTATTACATAACTCTATTAGGTTGCTGCAAAGCAACGATAAAAAGAGGAAATGCTGGGAAACAGGTCGAGTAGCATCCGTAGAAAGAGGAAAGAGTTAATATTTCAGTTTGAAGACCCTTTGCTAGAACTGGTTCAACCCAAAGACATTTATTCACTGAAGTTGCAATCAGTTTACAATCACTTCTGCTGCAATTGCCAAAAAGTGATGTTTAAATTTTTGCAACACTTACAACTGTAACTGGATGATATCACTGCTTTTTCGAGGAAGAACAGCCCGCCCTACAGTCACTGCAGCCTCATTCAACTCAACGGCAGGTTTATATAACTGACAGAAGTATTCTGCCTATAAACAAATAAAATTAAATTATTACGAAGACAAAGGGTTTAAGTGCTGCACTTCCACAATGACAAAGCACAAGGAGAGAGGAAACCCAACTATCTTACACTTCTTTATACAATAAAATTATAACTAATTTGGCAAAAACATGGTTTAGTTAAGATGCAGCTTTATATGCATTTGAGACATATTGAGTGGGCAATAATTTCTAGTTTATATTATATTGGAGGATTATAAACCATTTTTTTGTTATTCAAAAAATTGCAACTGAATTCAGTTCCATCTAGCCAATTATTTGCCTCATGAGATCTACAGAAAATAATCTGTGGGTATATCCAAAGTAATCAAATGCACAAATGGTGGCAACTGACATCAATCTCTATTCGTTAAAGAATATCCTTTCATCCTATAGCACTGACACAGCAGATAGTACCAGTTACATTAAAGAATCGTAAGATTCAAAGCAAACTAGTACAAAATAGAACCCATAAAACCTCACTGAGAATGTTGTTTCCAATACAAAATGACAAAGGATCCATATTCACCACCAAATGTAGTCCTATGCTCAGAAATATTCCTTAAGTCTCCATTTTGCAAGCATTACTAGAATCAAAATCAACCCCAATCTCAAAAAGAATTTTTAACCAAAAACTAATTACCACTTAATTATATAAATTATGTAATACAGAATTAACATTGCACTATAGACATTAATGTACTATGTGAAGCATTAGAAAGAAAGCTAAACAAGAAAACATTACCTTTTCTTTTGAAATATTTAGTTTGCTTCCAATGATCTCAGCCATTTTCTGCCTGCTCTTCTGCTTAGATATCATGGCTGTGAAACAATCAAGTGCCTGTAAAATAAAAAAACCACTCAAGGATATTTTTCTAAGATCACTAAACTCAACCCACGTTCCTTCATTATTGTAAGCTAATCAGCCTGATATTTCCATTATTTGCAATGGGATTACCATGCAATTCCCAATTTGATATTTGTCATTCCCAGATTTTTTTTGTTTTTGTTATGCAGTCCCAGTTTCAGTGTTTTCTTGAGAGATTAACTCCCATCTAACCACCAAATCCCCAGGTCAACTCAGGCTAGTAAGTCTCTGCCTGCACGTTCACTGGCTGTCAAAAATGATTTGAAGTAATTAGCAGCATTACAGAACCTTATCAAAATTAAAACTTGCAAACAAAATTGCTCCCCCAAAAATTCCCTCTCTATAACTTATGTTACGAAGATGAGATTAAAATAGAGAAAAAGGTAAATGCCGTGAAACCAACAAAGATAAAACACACAAAAAAAAATTCAACAAGCATGTTAACTGGCAAAGTGTTACAAGAAAGGCAAGGAGCCAAAGATAAGAAGAATCAGGAACCAAAGAAATGCTAAGCCTAGTCACCATTTAGAGAAAAGTGAACATTTGTACATTCCTTTCTAAAAGTTCACTTTTTGGTTCCTTTCACAAATTTTATCTTGCAAACTTGTCTCCCTCTTACCTCCTGGAAAATGCAGAGGGCAGTAGAAGATGATGTGCCATCAAAATTAGGAATTATTCTCTCACACCATTTCAGCAAATCTCTGTATAAAATTTTTAAAAATGCAATTTCACACAAATGCTAAAATTCATTGAAATAGTATCACAAGCATTAAATATTGTGATATCTTATGTTATACAAGTTAAGCATCCAGAGAAATAAAGTGACGCGAGGATGCAGATATCTTATGATATATTCAAAGTAATCAATAAGTTATAATGCATCATTCAGTCAGTCTTTTTGTACCCAACCTTCAGGGCTCCAAGTTCTACACAAAGCCAAACAATTTAGTATTATATCTAGTTAAATTATCTGCAGTTGGCATTACTAATTCAGGTTATCAAAGATTCAAGCAACAGCAAACTTCACACTGATCAAAACATTTTGCTCACTAGCCCATTCCAACAATATTAATATCTTAATGAAATTAAGACAAATCAAAAATATTAATTCAAAATGCATTCCCATAGGATTGGCAGATGTACTACCAATTAGGATTTGAATAACAGCTTCTACTGAAACATTTGTAGAACTATTAAGCAGAGAACCACGAGTAACTAGATAGCTCAAAAGATCTATCAGAGAAACAATGGACCAGGCAGCCTCCACTTCTGCCTTAGCATAATAGCACAAGTCACCACCCACAACTCTCTCTCCCATGCTCAACCTTCTCTCCTTACCTATGCCAAAAGAGAAAAAAGAAATCACCTCCAGTCACTCAAGAAACCAGGTGAAATGGTTAGTTGAGATTGACCTTCAGGTAATTTGAGGAAAATATTACAAAGGGTAAAGGCAGATATTTGCATGAACGAAAGACAAACTGAAGAAAAAGTGACAAAATCTTTGTAAAAAAAAATAATATAGAATAATTCAACTCTAGTCACTTCCTTAAAGAATAATTCTACAACACTGACTAACAGCATACAATTTAAGAAAACAAAAACTGTACTTTGTACAAGAGTAATCCCTTCTCAAAAATACTTCATAGCTCAAAATAAACTCCAGGGCAATTTAAATCCATGACTATAATAACATATGTAATAGTTACCCATGAGTTGGTTTTAAACACATTCTTGAATCACCTGCCCAACAATTACACAGAAATACACTGACATGTTTTGATTTTATATGTGAATTGACTCAAACTTTGTTTAGCATTAGACATCCCTTTGCAAGTTGGAATAGTAAATAGTTGCATCTCGAAAGGGGTTATGATTAGTCTCAAAACAATGACACATTCAGAATGAAAATGGCAATGAAAATATTGTCTTCTGAGAACAGAGCATCAAGGCTCTCCTATTGTTTTTAATAGTTGCAAACCTTAAAGATAATCCCCTTCCTTCAAGGCACAAGTGTTTTTCTTCAACTTCGGCTTCACAATCATCCAAGTCCATGTTTTCATTGTTCTCAGCCAGCTTGATTTGTAATTCTTGATGTTTCTTGCCAGTTAGTTGGCAGTATATGTCCAAAAGTCGGTCTATCACAATTTCTAGGCTTGAATATCGGTTTACTAACACCTACAAAATAAAAGAGTCAATATATTTGATGTTTCATTGCCTGATATCCAGCAGAACAATCTTGCATTAGGATGGTTAAGGGACTATTTCAGCCATATACATTCCACATCAGCTACAGCCAGTGCTCAAGCAACAGTTATGCATTCTGTAACATGCACAGTAGTCTTAAGAACAACACACTAAATTTTAAACAGGAAGAAAGACCACTCATCATGATGTCTCGGATTAAGGCGGCATTGCTCAAGCCATTTGCACAGGCAGTATGCTAAAAAACTGCTGAGGTTGGAGTTGTTAATTAATTTAAGACACCAACTTCAAAAATACGTGAACTGAAGGAGCACACATCTAATATATTTAATATAACACGAAGACTTAGGTGAAGGAAAACGAGTATGCATTAAATTGAAATATACAATGAGTGGAAACAAGATCTAGCTGGTCAAAATATTGTTTCCTGAAAATGAGAGTGCAAATAGTCTTTAAGCCAGATGATACAAATCAATATGCAGATGGAAAAGAAATAATTTTGCATGCTGTTTTAACAACAATTATATTATAATTGATATACAAATCAAAATCATGCAGCAAGTAACTGGCAAGAAGCATCAAGAATTACAAAACAAGTTGGCTGGAAAATCATGAAAATATGGATTTAGAAAAATTGTGAACTACTGCAAGGAAGAAGCAAAGTGCAGAGCAGAAACAGCCAATATGATACAAAGTGGGTGATTCAGAAAGACAGTTTTCCTCAGGTCAGGAATCAGTCAAGAGATCATCAATTCAAAAGTGCCAATAAAACAGGAGAAGATTTTTAAAAATTGGTTATGCACAAAGAACAAGCTACTTCAGCATGAGCAAGAATTTCAACTTAAAGATTAAAGAAAGCATAGCAGAGAACAAAAGGAGGTGGACACAGATTTATAGCATCTTTGCCTTTAGTAAACAACTAACAGACACACCAAGGTGATAGTTTCCTGTACAGTACATACAGATTACTGACATTCAGAAAGGCTCTTGGACAGGAACATTTTAGGGAAAAATTTAGAGGGATATGGGCCAAATTTATGCAAATGAGACTAGCTTAGACTGGCATTTTGGATTGCATGCACCAGTTGGACCGAAGGGCATGTTTCTGTGCTGAAAGACTAATAGGAGCATTAGACCACTCAGCCCTGCCCATCTGCTGTTTGGCCCATTTAACATCATGGCTGATATGACTAGGTCCTCAACTCCATATCCCCATCGACCTACAGAATCCTTTTAATCCCCTGCTCATCAGGTATTTACCCATAGTTGACAGAAGTATTCAAAGATTCTGATTCCAACATCCTTTCAAGAAGACACTCAGGACCCTCAGAACAAACCACACATCATTTTTAATGAATAACCTCTTATTTTTAAAGCACTGATTCCTAGTTCTAGATTCTCCTTATGAGGAAACATCTGCTCTTCATCCACCCTCCCAACAGCCCTCAAAAATCAAGGCATTTCAAACATTTTCAAACTCCAGCAGATACAATACTGGCCTGTACAATCTTTCCTGTTGACAATCTACCCATTCTAGGTATTAGTTTGAAAATTTTATGCAAACTATATCCAACACTAAAAATCGCAAACAACAGGAATTCTGTAGATGCTGGAAATTCAAGCAACACACATCAAAGTTGCTGGTGAACACAGCAGGCCAGGCAGCATCTCTAGGAAGAGGTACAGTCGACGTTTCAGGCCGAGACCCTTCGTCAGGACTAACTGAAGGAAGAGTGAGTAAGAGATTTGAAAGTTGGAGGGGGAGGGGGAGATCCAAAATGATAGGAGAAGACAGGAGGGGGAGGGATGGAGCCAAGAGCTGGACAGGCGATTGGCAAAAGGGATACGAGAGGATCATGGGACAGGAGGTCCGGGAAGAAAGACGGGGGGGGGGGGGGGGGGGGGGGGGAGAGGAAACCAGAGGATGGACAAGGGGTATATTCAGAGGGGCAGAGGGAGAAAAAGGGGAGTGAGAGAAAGAATGTGTGTATAAAAATAAGTAACAGATGGGGTACGAGGGGGAGGTGGGGCATTAGCGGAAGTTAGAGAAGTCGATGTTCATGCCATCAGGTTAGAGGCTACCCAGACGGAATATAAGGTGTTGTTCCTCCAACCTGAGTGTGGCTTCATCTTTACAGTAGAGGAGGCCTTGGATAGACATGTCAGAATGGGAATGGGATGTGGAATTAAAATGTGTGGCCACTGGGAGATCCTGCTTTCTCTGGCAGACAGAGCATAGGTGTTCAGCAAAGCGATCTCCCAGTCTGCGTCGGGTCTCGCCAATATATAAAAGGCCACATCGGGAGCACCGGACGCAGTATACCACTCCAGCCGACTCACAGGTGAAATGTCGCCTCACCTGGACGGACTGCTTGGGGCCCTGAATGGTGGTAAGGGAGGAAGTGTAAGGGCATGTGTAGCATCCAGACCTAATCAGTTCCCCTCTACCACCACTCTGCTCTGTCTAGCGGAATTAGTCCTTATTATTAATAATTTCTCCTTTGGCTCCTCCCACTTCCTCCAAACTAAAGGTGTAGCTATGGGCACCCGTATGGGTCCTAGCTATGCCTGCCTTTTTGTTGGCTTTGTGGAACAATCTATGTTCCGTGCCTATTCCGGTATCTGTCCCCCACTTTTCTTTCGCTACATCGACGACTGCATTGGCGCTGCTTCCTGCACGCATGCAGAACTCGTTGACTTTATTAACTTTGCCTCCAACTTTCACCCTGCCCTCAAGTTTACCTGGTCCATTTCTGACACCTCCCTCCCCTTTCTAGATCTTTCTGTCTCTGTCTCTGGAGACAGCTTATCCACTGATGTCTACTATAAACCTACTGACTCTCACAGCTATCTGGACTATTCCTCTTCTCACCGTCTCTTGCAAAAACGCCATCCCCTTCTCGCAATTCCTCCGTCTCCGCCGCATCTGCTCTCAGGATGAGGCTTTTCATTCTAGGATGAGGGAGATGTCTTCCTTATTTAAAGAAAGGGGCTTCCCTTCCTCCACTATCAACTCTGCTCTTAAACGCATCTCCCCCATTTCACGTACATCTGCTCTCACTCCATCCTCCTGCCACCCCACTAGGAATAGGGTTCCCTGGTCCACCTACCACCCCACCAGCCTCCAGGTCCAACATGTTATTCTCTGTAACTTCTGCCACCTCCAACGGGATCCCACCACTAAGCACATCTTTCCCTCCCCCCCCCCCTCCACTTTCCACAGGGATCGCTCCATACGCGACTCCCTTGTCCATTCGTCCCCCCCATCCCTCCCCACTGATCTCCCTCCTGACACTTATCTGTGTATGCGGAACAAGTGCTACACATGCCCTTACACTTCCTCCCTTACCACTATTCAGGGCCCCAAACAGTCCTTCCAGGTGAGGCGACACTTCACCTGTGAGTCGGCTGGGGTGGTATACTGCATCCGGTGCTCCCGATGTGGCCTTTTATATATTGGCGAGACCCGACGCAGACTGGGAGACCGCTTTGCTGAACACCTACGCTCTGTCCGCCAGAGAAAGCAGGATCTCCAGTGGCCACACATTTTAATTCCACATCCCATTCCCATTCTGACATGTCTATCCACAGCCTCCTCTACTGTAAAGATGAAGCCACACTCAGGTTGGAGGAACAACACCTTATATTCCCTCTGGGTAGCCTCCAACCTGATGGCACGAACATCGACTTCTCTAACTTCCGCTAATGCCCCACCTCCCCCTCGTACCCCATCTGTTACTTATTTTTATACATTCTTTCTCTCACTCTCCTTTTTCTCCCTCTGTCCCTCTGACTATACCCCTTGTCCATCCTCTGGGTTCCCCCCCCCCCTTGACTTTCTTCCCGGACCTCCTGTCCCATGATCCTCTCGTATCCCTTTTGCCAATCACCTGTCCAGCTCTTGGCTCCATCCCTCCCCCTCCTGTCTTCTCCTATCATTTTGAATCTTCCCCCTCCAACTTTCAAATCTCTTACTCACTCTTCCTTCAGTTAGTCCTGACGAAGGGTCTCGGCCTGAAACGTCAACTGTACCTCTTCCTAGAGATGCTGCCTGGCCTGCTGCATTCACCAGCAACTTTGATGTGTGTTGCTCCAACACTAAAATCCTTTATTAAAGACATGTTATTCCAAAAGTCTCACCCAAGTCCTATATCACTGAAATATAATCTCCCTACTCTTAGTTCCCAGAAGTAAACATTGTTAAATTTTTTGAAGTGCTTCCTATATCTATATGATCCTCAACAAAATCACACAGTTCAACATCTTGGCCCCTCTCCATAATGCACACTCTCACTTTCCTTCATCTGGTCCCTTGTATTATATTAAGCATATGTGAGTCCTTCCTGTTAACTTGTATTTTTCTTGGAGAGCCCTGAAGTTAAGCAGACAAACCTCAACCTCAGCTTGAAAGCTGCCTATACAAATGATTTGAACAAAGGCCTTTTAAACTCAATCCACAATCAGAACTCTATCTTTGCTCCTGTTGGAATTAGTATGTTTTATTTAAATCTCTTCACAGCTTATTTTCTTTACATACTCTTATCCCATCAGTAAAGTTAGCAACCATAAATTGTATATATAGATCAAAGTCAAATTGTAAGAGGTTGAGACTCCAGCACCAAACCCTGTGGCATATCACACAGATAAATGCCCATTTATCCCTACTGTTTCCTTTTCAAACCAATGCTATACCATGAGCCACTATTTTCTGCTGCACCTTTAATATATGCCATACAATAATTATCAAAAGCTGCCTAAAATCTAAAGTTCAAAAAGTTTGAAGTAAATTTATTATCCAAGTTTATTTATGTCACCATATACAGTGGATTCCGGTTAACTGGGAAACATCAGGAGCAGTACATTTTGGCCAATTAAGCATCTGCCCCAATTAGCCAAAGTGTCAATGAAATAGTTAAAAAGGTTTAAAGACAAACTACTGTCTGAGTAACAAATTACATATTCAAATGAAATACAGAACAAATTAGAACTCTACCAATACTACTGCAGTACCATAAAACTGTATTAGTTCCTAATACTTATCGATAGAGGAATTAATCTGTGTTGCATTCTTTTCAAATTAACAAAATCAGCACAGACACCTAATAGATAATGGACTACCTTGTTACAATGCTATCGAAGACTATATTCTCTAAATCTTCATTTTTATTGTAGCATTCAAGATTGTCTATATTTTCAAATTCTTTGTAGTTTCTAACTTGAAGTAGTGAAATCATTTAATTTTCACTATCAGTTCTTAATGGCATCTCCAAGCCTGAATGCTTGAAAGCACACTGAATTGTCTTACCGCTTATTTCTTGCCAACTGTCATAAAAAAATCACTACTTTTTGCACAAACGCATTAATTGAAGCCATTTAAGATCAGTTTGCTCACAAGCACGTGACTGACACTAGTTAGAAACTGTTCGGCAACCAATTAGGTGGCATAGTTTCTGAAATAAACAAAGTGAATCCCAGCTATTTTCTCAATTAGATTTTGTGAGGAGTGGCGCACCACACACTCTCTCTCTCTCTCTCTCACTCCACGCCTTGTAAAAAGCCATGAAAAAGATATCATCACAGATGATACTTTTTGAAACAAGAAGAAAGCTGCAATGGAATTAAATTAGTAAACCAAAGAAAGTTAACAAAGTATAATAAACTCACTTCTTTTAGTTCTGCTCTGTTCATATTATCCAATTTGATTTTAGTCCATAGTTTGTCCAACAAAGTTGCATGACTGTTTTGTTGTCTATACCAACCCATGTTGCTACTGAACAGCCTAAAAGGAGAACAAATGGAAATATGTAGGTGCTGGAAGACAAATAGTTCAAGTTTCCACAATTTTGTTTATTCACACATCTTGATGGATAGAACATTTTAAACAAGCACACCCAAAGTATTTATGAAATGTCTAAAATTCTGCTAAAACATTTTGAGAGCTTACTGCAGATAATGGATACTAGACACCCCCCCCCCCCCCCGCTGCCCCAATACTCAAACGCCATAAAACACTCTCATCATACTTCTTGGTGAGATTCAAACAATGAAACAATACATTTATCAAATCATCTTGCAAAAATGTTGACTTCAAGCCTTCCGAATATCAGTGAGGAAGATGTTAAAAGATATTTAAGGCAACAAAGATGCTGCTTAAAACTAGCAGAGTTCCAACACCCTCTGCTTATTCTGTCCTCTGGTACAGTTTGCATTTTCTCTTAGTGACCCCATGGTGCGATCTTGTTTCCTATCACATTCCAAAGTTGTGCTGGTTGTTTCATTGGTTACTTTAAGCAGTGGGCAAGAGAAACAGTGATTGTTAATGAGCATGCAAGACCACAGGTTATAGGGAAATGAAAAACATAGAAAACCTACAGCAAAATACCAGCCCTTCGGCCCATAAAGCTGTGCCGAACATGTTCCCACCTTAGAACTATCTAGGCTTTACCCATAGCCCTCTATTTTTCTAAGCTCCAGGTAACCATCCAGGAGTCTCTTGAAAGACCCTATCAGTTTCCGCCTCCAGTGCCGCTGCTGGCAGCCCATTCCACGCACTCACCACTCTCTGCATAAAAAAAAACTTACCCCTGACATCTCCTCTGTACCTACTTCCAAGCACCTTAAAACTATGCCTTCTCGTGCTAGCCATTTCAGCCCTGGAGAAAAGCCTCTGACTATCAACACGATCAGTGTCTCTCATTATCTTGTACACATCTATCAGGTCACCTCTCATCCTCCATCGCTCCAAGGAGAAAAGGCCGAGTTCACTCAACCTATTCTCATAAGGTATGCTCCCCGATCCAGGCAACATCCTTGTAAATCTCCTCTGCACCCTTTCTATGGTTTCCATGTCCTTCCTGTAATGAGGCGACCAGAACTGAGCACAGTACTCCAAGTGGGGTCTGATCAGGGTCCTATATAGCTGCAACATTACCTCTCGGTCTCTTAAACTCAATCCCACAACCGTATGCCTTCTTTACCAGAGTCAACCTGCACAGCGGCTTTGAGTGTCCGATGGACTCGGACTCCAAGATCACTTTGATCCTCCACACTGCCAAGAGTCTTACCATTAATGGAACTAGGATTACTCAGAACTGGCAGAGGCTTTACTGACCAAATAGCCTCTTACATCTAAGGAGGTGTGGAAATATGAGACTAAAATATTAAAGAAAAAGCAATTCTAGGAACAACTGCTTAATAATTTAAATATGGAGAAGGAGCATTAACAAAAAGATATAAATATAATCCTCTCCAATTTTTATATAAAAAAATAAACAATTTTATTTTAACTCTCAGACATAGTACTCATAAGAAGAATGTATGGTTGGCTGCTACTGATTATATGGGAGTAAGTTTTCAATTTAGTGCCTGGAAATAATCTGATTGGTTCTCTCCTCAGGTTCATCTACATTTTCCCCTCGTGACCATATAAAATATAGAAATCTACAGCACATTACAGGCCCTTCGACCCACAATATTGTGTCCACCACAATGGTACGTTCCTATTTCCTACCACATTCCAATTTGTGCTTGTTGTTCTGTTAACTGGTTATTTTCAGCAGTGGGCAGAAGAAAGTTGATCTTCAGAAACAGAGGAGCCACAGCAGCGTAGCGGTTAGCCCAATGCTCTTACATCTTGGTGCAAGGGAGTTCAGAGTTCAATTCCAGCGTCCTCTGTAAGGAGTTTGCACGTCCTCCCCGTGGAAAGCGTGGATTTCCACCAGGTGATCCAGTTTCCTCCCATAATCGAAAAGCATACCGGTTAGTAGGTTAATTGGTCTCATAAATAGGCTAGGGTTAACACGGGAGCTGCTGTGGTTTGCTGGGCGGCGCAGCTCAAAAGGGCTGGAGTGACTTATTCCATGCTGTATCTCTTAATAAAATAAACTACACTGGTATTGCAGGCAGCAGAACAATTTTCATTTTCTGAAACATGGAGCTACAATAAAAACAAACAGGAAATTTTCCTCCAATAATCAGAACCAACGTTCTGCAAAAGAAAGATGATCAAGTCTAAAATACAAATTTTTTACTGGTTTTGATGCCTGACCTCCTTGTTGCAAAAAACTGAAAACCAGGAGCTGCTTTTATACAATCCCCATGTCCAGGAATTAAGAGCTCTCCTGTCTCCAGCAAAGGTATCAGCACAGATATCTGCAATGTTGAAAGAATTAAATATAGTCAATAATATACCCATAATGAACAACTAAATAATAAACAGATCATTTCAATTAATGTTTTTATTATGATGAAAAGCTTGCATAGGAAGTTATAAGATTTAGTTGCATCTGTTGGCAAGATTCAAGGACTGCAGTAGCTTTGTAGCAATTCACCCAAACTCCATAAACACCCAAAGGACAAATGAATGACTGAGTAAAAATCTAATTTAGTAAAGACCCACTTATTACTGGAACCAAAACTTCATCCTAATAGAGGTGTAATATTGAAGTAATACATACAACATCTAAAGGTGCATAGTCAATGTCTTCCAAGAGAATCCAATATCCATTCATCACAGCCTGAGTCAGTGATCCAGGCTGCCAAACAAACTCCCCTGGAACATCTGCACAGCGATACATTCCTAGTAACATCTGAAATAGAAGTAACAGTTTGAAACAGAACTAATTCAATTAGTCATTAAAACATGCAAGTTTAGATCTCTGAGAACAGTCATTAAATGTACTAAGTGTTTTCAATTCTACCAGTTACACACTCCCATTTTTCTGCATCTTCAATAAGCCACTTTGAAATAATTGATCTACATTTGATATCCATAGGCCAAAGGTACACAAGAGGAAGCACCAACTTGGCTTCCACAAGCACAACTTAAAAGGAAAAGCCAGTGAGAGAAAGGCATATTATCAGTAAAAATTATTGTTGTGCTGAACTCCATTTACACAAGGGCAGTGAAGATGTGAGACAGAATTTTACATACATCAAGTTTACAATTGCTACTAATCTAATGACTGTAATAGTCTTCTGGTGTATTACAACACAAGATTCAACTCATGATTTACCCTTCAGAACCAAGTAGAAGTTACAAACCTTAACAATTGACTAATTGTAGACTTTAAGGGGGCCAGGCCAAGATCAACAAAAGCTAGAACAAAAAAAGAGAACGTCAACATTGACTCTCCACAAAAATAGACATACCTTACTGTCAGTCTGGTCTCCAAGCTGTACTTTTAAGAAGTCAGGAGCCTTCTGTCGACCCGTAACTGCTGCTAAATATTCTACTAAAGCAGTTTTACCACAGCCAATTGGTCCTTCCAGCAACACAGCTTTCTGAGACAGGACTGCCATAGCCAAGTTCTGTAGATAACCATAGGTTGAAGCCACCAACACAAGAGACTTATGGATGCACTGGAGAGGAGAGGGAAAAACAAAGTGTTGCTTGTAAGATGTTGAGCTACAAAGGGATTAGAATGACATTCTGTTACACCAAGGACTGACAGTGCAATCTGCAGAAAACCAAGAGGTCAAGAGTTAGCTGCATGATATTAACTAACAAGAACATTATTCGGTAATTTAATAACCATAATATTCATCAAACTCTTGGGCTCCAAGCACTTGCAGATAGATGCATATGAGTCAGCTGGGGATAACACACACACGCATGCCAGTTTAAGACTTGCTGTATTTTCCTCTACCGTCTGAATTTAAACACCATACATACTCACCTTCTCTCTGTCAAGCATTCTTCAACTGCCTCACCTTTGACTTGCTCAGTCTTGATGGAAATATCAGGTGGAGGTGGGTGTGTGTGTATATATATATATATATATGAGAGATAGATAGATAGATGAGTATGTAGGGTGTTTAAGTTTAGAGGAAAATACAGTAAGTCTTAAACTGGTGTACACAAATGCTCAGAGCATCAAGAAATAAAGTCAATTTGGTATAAAGGTATAAATGGCTTAATAATTACTATGTTATAACATCTACCGCAGTGTAGAAACAAGAGTCAGATCAACTGGGACAATTTTAGTGCTTAAATCACCACCTGAAGAGCATAATTAAGGCAAAAAAAATTGCCCCTTCAGCAAGATACCAAAATGTGATTCTCACCAAGGAACTAGACTAAATGAGAAACCATAAGAAAACAGTAAAGGAGTTTACAAAAATAAAAGGCTTAACTTTGGATCTTATTCATCCGTTAGTCATTGTACACTTCAGGTTTGGTGATAAAATGTATTTTAACTACAAATCTGAAGTACACCTTTTTAAGATTGTAGTGCTGATTGCCACAAATATTCATTAATTTTCTTGACATTTCTTACAATCCTGGCAATTTAACAGCAGAATCAACTCTCTCCATGCATTTCACATTCATAAAACTACAAATAAATAAATAACAAATTCAACATACTACTTGGCCCTTTTGAGTGGGCTGGTTCTGTGGTAACACAACTCCACATACTGAAACAACATTCTCAGACAGATCTCCAGACAGTATTTGTCCCTGGGTATATTTTTGTTGTTTCTCTTTCTGCCACAAACCAGTCTTTGCATTTGCCAGAACCAACGCCTTTTCAACGTTAAACAACAGCTCATCTTCCAATAACCTGTGAAACAAAGATGCAAACAAAAAAAAAATCACTCATTTTACATTATCAGTAGGCTGCTCATAATAAGTTGGGGGAAACCATCAATGCATGTAAAGCCTCGACAAAAAATAGCCTAACAAAATTAACGTACAGAACTAAACTATCCAACCGAGTCAAATTTGTAAATTTCTGTTTTTTTTTTAATTTGGTATTTATGTTGCTAAAGCACAAATTAAACAGGAAAAACAAATTTTAATTGGACAATGTATAATGAAGGAACTTCCAGTTGAAGTACAGTATTGTAGCTTTTTCCAAACTGTCCAATACAATTGACATTGACTGGCTTCCCTCACACTCTCCCAATAAAATCAAAGTAAATGATTAATTGGAGTTTACAAATCAGCATCAACATTTTCAGGAAAACAAAACAGTAAACTTTGGCAAGTTGTTGCACGACTGATTTTAAATGCTTCAGTTTAGACATTCTTCACCTACCAAAGCCATTGCCCCATATACCTTAGTTTAATATCAATATTAAACATCCCCTCTTCCTCACTCGAACAAGCAAACTGCATCAAATATCAAGAAGTGGGAGATCAGCATCACTAGGAGAGTTGTGCACTTGTTCAAAGAGTAGGTACCAATGACCCGAACCTTTGCTTTCAAGACAACACACAAATTATTTTATTAGATATAGCATTATAGATAAGCATCAACTTTTGCTGATCACCAACTCTATTAAGTATAGTTGTCTAAATTAAACTGAATTGGACAACTGCATTTTTTGTCCAAATCCACAAATCACTCAACTAAAATGACATATTTCTGTCACTTATAAAGATCAAAAATTGTAGAGACTGTCAAAAACATTTCACTGATATTTGCACAAATTCCAGTTATCTTTCAAAGATAACATACCAATCATTTGCAATATACACAGCTTTTTACTTTACCTTAATCTTAAACAGTGGCATTTTAGGTTAAGACCAATCATCAGGACTGGGGAGTCCTGATGAAGGGTTCTCAGCCCAAAATGTCGACAGCTTATTCCTTTCTAAAGATGCTGCCTGAGCTGCTGATTTACACCAGCATTTTGTACATGTAATTTTCATTTGTATATCTTATGGCATAAAGAACACAAATGTAGCAATGCTCAATTTTAAAAGTTACAAGCCACAGATTTACAACTTTACACAAAAAATTAAACACACTTAAAATAAGCATATTCAAAAATAAGCTTTTGAATGACATCTGCCAAAAATTAAGTATTTAAGTTTGTAAAAGAATAGAGTTTGTGCAACAATTTGGAAGACATTCAGCAGTTAAATAAAACCATCCTCAAATAAAAATGTAAGAAAAAAAACAGAAACATGAAAAGAAAATTGAAAATGCTGAAATACTGCGATGAATGGTCCCGAAATATTAACTGCTTCTTTCTCCAGGGATGCAGCCTGACCTGTGCAGTTTTTCCAGCTTCCCTATCTTTTCATTTAATAGTGAAGTGATTAACTTACTGTAGTCTAAAATTTGTCAGTTCTTCTGTAGTGAGAATTTTCTTGAAGAAGTGGTTCTTTTGTTCATCACTCATATTTGTTACAACTGCAAGACATCTAGCTGTGTACCTGAAAGATGAGGAAGCACAAGGTAGGTCATACAAGCCACACAGATCAGATTGTCTTGGCAAAATTTAGTTTTAGTTTTAAATATGTTCCCCTTTTCTCTGTAAACCTCCTCTGTAGCTCAATCAAAATTTCAGATGGCTGCTATTAATGAGAGAACTAGAAAGAACTTTAATTTAGATTACCATTGATCAAATAAAAAAAGAGCAAGAGTAGAAACTAGTAAATGATATTGTTTTGGCAGGTCTTGAAGTACTTCGGGATTATTATGTCAAGGATGTAAAGCAAGTGCATCACCTCTTATACAATTAAGGACTATGCTAGGAAATAGTCACCTGTCCAAACAGAACCATCCACTATTTTTGCAACACACACAAAATGCTGGTACTCAGAAGGCCAGGCAGCATCTATGAAAAAAAATTACAGTCAACATTTCAGGCCAAGACCCTCCAGCAAGACTGGAGAAAAAAAGATGAGGAGTAGATTTAAAAGGTGGGGGGAGAGGAGGGTGACACACAAGATGATAGGTGAAACCTGGAGGGAGACAGATGAAGTAAGAAGCTGGGAAGTTGAATGGTGAAAGAGATACAGGGCTGGAGAAGGGGGAGTCCGATAGGAGAGAACCGAAGACCATGGAAGAAAAAGGGGGAGCAGCACCAGAGGGACGTGATGGACACTCATTTTAATTCCACTTCCCATTCTGATAAGTCAATCCATGGTCTTCCCTACTGTCACGATGAGGTCACACTCAAGTTGGAGGAACAATATCTTATATTTTGTCTAGTTAGCCTCCAACCTAATGGCATGAAAACTGATTTCTTAAACTTTTTGTAATGCCCCTCCCCCTCACCATTCCCCATCCCCTTTCCCCCTCTCTCACCTCATCTCCTTGGCTGCCTCCTTTCTCCAGCCTTGTACCTCCTTCAACAATCAACCTCCCAGCTCTTTACTTCATCCCTCCCCCTTCAGATTTCACCTATCACCTTGTGTTTCTCTCTTCCCTCTCCCCCCCTTTTAAATCTACTCATCTATTTTTCTCCAGTCCTATTTGGCCCAAAACATCAACTGTACTTTTTTCCATAGATCTTGCCTGGCCTGCTGAGTTCCTCGAGCATTTTGTGTGTGCTGCTTGGATTTCCAGCATCTGCAGATTTTCTTGTTTGTGATTTCATCCACTATTTTTTTTTGCTTGCTACCCTTGTGCAATTCTTTTAGCAAAGTATCTGTAAATTTCAATTATTTTAACACCATACAGATCATGTTATAATATTTTCAAAACATTGGAGATATTAGAGAAAAAAGTAAAATAAACAAAATGTTAAGTAAATCAGGGAAGATGCATTAAGGAAAAAAATTAATGTCAGACTCTATCAACTTGAAATGTTAATGCGAGTTCTCTCATCCATTTTATTGTCTGACCCGCTGAATACTTCCAGCAAAACTAGTATTCTCTGTATATTAATGAAAATAATCAAAATACACGTCAAAGACATTTCCCACCATCCCACCCCCACCCCCCTGCCCCATTAGCTTAGGCAAGGATTTTAAATACCAACATTTGAACCCAAATATCTGGAACTTTTTACATACCAACGGACTACGGCATCATGGCTTCCCAGCAATGGAAGGCAGACACTCCAATCCCATAACTCACTAAATATTATCCAGTTTTCCTTCAAGAACTTGCATGCTGCACTCATGAGGTCTCGGAGTTTCATTCGCTTCCGACCATATCGGACTGTATTTGAATCTGAGCTCTCCAGAAACAATCTCTGAAATACTGGGGGAGAATCCTTGAAATATCTCAGTGCAAACCTTCAGAAGAGAAATTAATTTCAGAAATTACCAAATCTCCCCAACTTTGCCCAAAGGTATCCAGACAAAAAACAGCATATGCATTTTGCTGCACCCAAGCATACATGTACTTAGGTATATGACAATAAGCTATACTTTTTGTCATATACTGAAAAGCCCAAAATAAAACTTCATGGCTTTTTTTTTTTTTTTTTTAAATTCCTTGTGGCTGAGTTTGGTCTGTAATAATCTCATTCCAAATCACTGGTAGACATTTTTTCTTAATTTACAAAGAGGCAGCAAATTTGCAGCCAAAGATGAAAACGACTACCTGTTAAGTATTAGGTTATGAATGGTAGGATCATAGCATAAAACTAGGGTTAAGAGAATTCAGTTATGACAGGATGAATTAGCAAATGAAGGATATAGAACATAGAATAGTACAGCACAGTACAGGCCCTTCAGCCCACAATGTTGTGTCAACCCTCAAAGACCTGCCTCCCATATAACCCCCCAACCTTAAATTCCTCCACATACCTGTCTAGCAGTCTTTTAAATTTCACTAGTGTGTCTGCCTCCACCACTGACTCAGGCAGTGCATTCCACGCTCCAACCACTCTCTGAGTAAAAAACCTTCCTCTAATATCCCCCTTGAACTTCCCACCCCTTACCTTAAAGCCATGTCCTCTTGTATTGAGCAGTGGTGCCCTGGGGAAGAGGTGCTGGCTATCCACTCTATCTATTCCTCTTATTATCTTGTACACCTCTATCATGTCTCCTCTCATCCTCCTTCTCTCCAAAGAGTAAAGCCCTAGCTCCCTTAATCTCTGATCATAATGCATACTCTCTACACCAGGCAGCATCCTGGTAAATCTCCTCTGTACCCTTTCCAATGCTTCCACATCCTTCCTATAGTGAGGCAACCAGAACTGGACACAGTACTCCAAGTGTGGCCTAACTAGAGTTTTAGAGAGCTGCATCATTACCCCGCGACTCTTAAACTCTATCCCTCAACTTATGAAAGCTAACACCCCATAAGATTTCTTAACTACCCTATCTACCAGTGAGGCATCTTTCAGGGATCCATGGACATGTATCCCCAGATCCATGGACATGTATCCCCAGATCCCTCTGCTCCTCCACACCACCAAGTATCCTGCCATTTACTTTACACTCTGCCTTGGAGTTTGTCCTTCCAGAGTGTACCACCTCACACCTCTCCAGGCTGAACTCCATCTGCCACTTCTCAGCCCACTTTTGCATCCTATCAACATCTCTCTGCAATCTTCGACAATCCTCTATATTATCCACAACACCACCAACCTTTGTGTCGTCTGCAAACTTGCTAACCCACCCTTCTACCCCCACATCCAGGTCGTTAATAAAAATCACGAAAAGTAGAGGTCCCAGAACCGATCCTTGTGGGACACCACTAGTCACAACCCTCCAATCCAAATGTACTCCCTCCACCACGACCCTCTGCTTTCTGCATGTGCGTCAATTCTGAATCCACTGGCCAAAATTCCCTGGATTCCATGCCTTCTGACTTTCTAAATAAGCCTACCATGTGGAACCTTGTCAAATGCCTTACTAAAATCCATGTAGATCACATCCACTGCACTACCCTCATCTACATGCCTGGTCACCTCCTCAAAGAACTCTATCAGGCTTGTTAGACACGATCTGCCCTCCACAAAGCCATGCTCACTGTCCCTGATCAGACCATAATTTTCTAAATGCCCATAGATCTCATCTCTAAGAATCTTTTCCAACAGCTTTCCCACCATAGATGTAAGGCTCACTGGCCTATAATTATCCGGACTATCCCTACTACCTTTTTTGAACAAGGGGACAACATTCGCCTCCCTCCAATCCTCCAGTAACATTCCCGTGGACAACGAGGACATGAAGATCCTAGCCAGAGGCTCAGCAATCTCTTCCCTCGCCTCGTGGAGCAGCCTGGGGAATATTCCATCAGGCCCCGGGGACTTATCTGTCCTAATGTATTTTAACAACTCCAACACCTCCTCTCCCTTAATATCAACATGCTCCAGAACATCAACCTCACTCATATTGTCCTCACCATCATCAAGTTCCCTCGCATTGGTGAATACCGAAGAGAAGTATTCATTAAGGACTTCGCTCACTTCCACAGCCTCCGAGCACATCTTCCCACCTTTATCTCTAATCGGTCCTACCTTCACTCCTGTCACCATTTTGTTCTTCACATAATTGAAGAATGCCTTGGGGTTTTCCTTTACCCTACTCGTCAAGGCCTTCTCATGCCCCCTTCTTGCTCTTCTCAGCCCCTTCTTAAGCTCCTTTCTTGCTTCCCTATATTCCTCAATAGACCCATCTGATCCTTGCTTCCTAAACCTCATGTATGCTGCCTTCTTCGACCTGACTAGATTTTCCACCTCACTAGTCAATCATGGTTCCTTCACCCTACCATTCTTTATCTTCCTCACCAGGACAAATTTATCCCTGACATCCAGCAAGAGATCCCTAAACATCGTCCACATGTCCATAGTATATTTCCCTGCAAAAACATCATCCCAATTCACACCTAGAAGTTCTAGCCTTATAGCCTCATAATTTGCCCTTCCCCAATTAAAAATTTTCCTGTCCTCTCTGTTTCTATCTTTTTCCATAATGCTGAAGGCCAGGGAGCGGTGGTCACTGTCCCCCAGATGCTCACCCACTGAGAGATCTGTGACCTGACCCAGTTCGTTACCTCATACTAGATCTAGTGTGGCATTCCCCCTAGTTAGCCTGTCAACATACTGTGACAGGAATCCATCCTAGACACACTTAACAAACTCTGTCTGGTCTAAACCATTGGAACTAATCAGGTGCCAATCAATATTAGGGAAGTTAAAGTCACCCATGATAACAACCCTGTTATTTTTGCACCTTTCCAAAAACTGCCTCCCAATCTGCTCCTCAGTATCTCTGCTGCTACCAGGATCCTATAGAATACTCCCAATAGAGTAGCTGCTCCCTTCCTGTTCCTGACTTCTACCCATACTGACTCAAAAGAGGATCCTGCTACATTACCCACCCTTTCTGTAGCTGTAATAGTATCCATGACCAGTAACGCCACCCCTCCTCCCCTCTTTCCCCCCTCTCTATGCCTTTTAAAGCACTGAAATCCAGGAATATTGAGAATCCATTCCTGCCCTGGTGCCAGCCAAATCTCTGTAATGGCCACTACATCATAATTCCATGTATGTATCCAAGCTCTCAGTTCATCACCTTTGTTCCTGATGCTTCTTGCTTTGAAGTACATGCACTTTAGCCCTTCTACCTTACTACCTTTACACCATTTATTCTGCTTCTCTTTCCTCAAAGCCTCTTTATATGTTAGATCCAGCTTTACTCCATGCAGTATACTTGTAATTCTCCCATGACCTTTATCCTCCTGCACCTCACTATCTACTCTAACACTCTGGTTCCCCTCCCCCTGCAAATCCAGTTTAAAAACCCCAAGGAGCAGCACTAGCAAACTTTCCCGCAAGGCTATTAGTTCCCCTCCAGTTCAGGTGCAACCCATCCCGTCGGAACAGGTCCCACCTTCCCTGGAACAAGGCCCCATTGTCCAGGAATATGAAGCCCTCCCTCCTGCACCAACTCCTTAGCCACGTATTTAGCTGCATTATCTTCCTACTTTTAGCCTCACTAGCACGTGGCACAGGTAGCAATCCTGAGATTGCAACCCTGGACGTCCTGTCCTTCAACTCTGCACCCAACTCCCTGAACTCTCTTTGCAAGCTTGTCCTATTGTCTCGCATCAAAAAGTGCAAGGTTTGCTTTTTAGGTCCAAGGCTTTTATGTCAATAGTTTGCCAGGACTCACTCTAAGCATACAAATGAACGGTCAGCAGGCTGATAAGGTAAACAAGAGTCCATCTACATTTTAAAAAGTGGGAAATGTACATTTTGTTAACCAATCTTCCAGTTCTGTAACTTCACTTGCTACAGCACAGTTATTTACTTTAAGAGTTAATACATGATCCAGGTCTTTACAGGGTAACTAGAAAAGTAAGAGGAACAACTTACAAAATGACATCAGGGCTGACATCAATGAGCTTGCTCATTGCTACACACAGTCTCTCATGTAGATCATGGTTGAATGCAGGTGCTTTGATCACCTTCACATTGCGTTCAAGAAGATCCAAAAGCAAAGGCCTGAGATGGCGTCCAATCAGCAGTGTGCATTCTTTATCCAACAGCAGCTGAGCCAGGGTATTGAGGATACACTGTCGGTCCTGCTTGTTCCAAATCTGATTGGGAAACAAATTTTCCTGATAGCAATTAGGAATGTAAACATATTCTGTATTGAACAAAACTGAAAAGGATACACAGTTAAAGTAACACATTTGTCTAATATACCTAAAAATTACAACTTTTGAAGTAAACACCACAACCTTGCATGCTGATGTTACCTTTCATTCTTTCACAATGTTGAACTGTTGCCTTGAAATCTGCAGTAGCATTTAACACAGACATTTGCATTCAGTCATTTTGTCAAAAGAACATAAAGCCTAATTATGGCCTTACTGCCTTATAATGGTTATAATTTTTAGATTGTTTCAGAGCTTTGATTATAACAGCCTCATCAATTCAAGATGTTATCTTTTAAATACAAAGAATACTCCACTCCAGATTTCTCAACTCTTTCCGGGGAAGATTTCTGCACAAGCTTACTCCCAATGTTTACTTATGTTATGCAAAATGCTGCCAGAGATCTTTTGATTTGACACGACAAATGCAGGCTACATCTTTAGCCTTCCCTCTACACCAAGAATGTTTCCATTTCCTAGTGCATTAAACGTCATCATCACCACCTGACAGACACTTAGGATTCAACAGATTCTTGAAGTTCCCCTCACACAGCAATTTCCAGGGGCAATGGTGGCAAAAAAAAAATGTTGAGACTATCCCAGCAACAACCACAAATCCTCTCGAGTCCGGACAAACCTCACTTCTCAGTATAGTCAAATAATTGAAAACAAAACCTAAAACCTGGAGTTGCTGCTAATCTGAAATAAAAACAGAAAACGTTGGAACACATAGTATGTCACAAACATTTAGCAACATAAAATTACATTTTTAAACAATCAGTTTCACACTTCTGACAGTTTTCAACCCAAAAAAATAACTATTTCTCTTTCTACTGCTGCTTCCTTGCCCACTGAATGCTTCCAGCATTTTGTTTTTATTTCACATGCAACTTCACAACTTGGTTTTCTAACTAAGAGCAAAATACATTACACATATGTTGATTTCAAATAACATTGGCAACTCCTGAAACTGAAGTACCATTTCAAAATTAACAAAGGCAGTTAACTCATGCTATTCAGAACACTGGCTGCCAACTCTAAGATCCTCGTTATAGGACTTATGTTCAACAGAGGCAGGAGTAATTAGTTAATTGCGTTGATGTTAAATGCACTGCCTCTATACATAACTAGTTTACAAACAGATTTGTCCAAACCAAATCAAGTGCAATAACATTGTATTTATGCCAAGCAATTTCCCCCAGCCCTTATCCTTATCCCACTAGCCACCCGGACACTCAAAGTTCTCCGTAACCCTGCCTGGGATACGAGTCCTGGACGGAGCTCGCCACCAAATCACCTGCTTGGCCAAGTACTTGTTCAACTCGCTGCGGCTCCTCTCGTTCAACTTGGCAATGAGAGGAAGGGCTGCCAGCTGAAACGCCACGTCTCCCATGCTGTCAGCGGGCCGCGGAGGGCAGAAGGCAGCGAGGAGCCGGGAGAAGGAGAAACGAAACAGCAGCCGTCAGGCCGCCGCCAGCAACACACCGCACGTGGAACAGAGCAAAGGGAACACTTCCGGGGCAAACACTCGATCCTGCCCGGAGGGTCGGGCAGGCTTTAAACTCCTCATCCGCTACCTTGCGGGGGCAGAGCCAGTTAGCGAAGGCAATATTTCAAAATAAAATGCAAGCAAAGGAATAAAATAAATTTGCGTCATTGTAAGATCAGCCACTTTCCATGCAGGTGCATCGGAGATCTTTCTTTTAAACTTCTCGACCACAGTTAATATACTAACCTCTTCCATCTCTGCGCTCAACCTTCTACAGACAGAGAAAATATCGGGCTCCCTTCATCTTCACCTTTCACTCTAGCTGGGTCTGCAGTCAACAGATTTTTTTTTTACAATTCAATGGGATACTGCAACCACATGTTTCTCTGCACTCGAGAGGACCCAATCCTTCCTTGACTTCCCCAGAATCAGATTTATTATTGCTATCATATGTCGTGAAATTTGTTTTTTGGCAGCACGACAGTACAAGTCAGAAAAAGTCAGACAAGTCGTACAATGTAGTGTTGAGGAAGCAGGGAGTATGCAGAAGGACTTGGAAAGATCAGGAGAATGAGCAGAGAAGTGGAAAAAAATGTAATGCAATGTAGAGAAGTGTATGACCATGCTATATGCTAAAGGGAATAAAGGCACAGATTGTTTTCTAAGTGGAGAACAAATTCAGAAATCAGTGGTACGAAGGAACTTGGGAGTCCCTGTGCAGGATTACTTAAAGGTTAAACACGCAAAAGGTTGGAGGAACTCAGCAGGTCAGGTAGCCTCTATGGAAATGAATAAGCAGTTAACATTTCGGGCCAAGACCCTTCAGCAGTCCTGGTGCAGGGTCTTGGCCAGAAATGGTGACTGTTTATTCATTTCCATAGATGCTGCCTGCCCTGCTAAGTTCCTCCAGCATTTTGTGTGTTTTGCCTTGGATTCCCAGCATCTGCAGATTTTCTCATGTTTGTGTTATTTAAAGGTTGAGTTAGTGGCAAGGAAGGCAAATGCAATGCCAGCATTCATTTTGAGAGAAGAATAACATAAAAGCAAAAATGTAATGCTGAAGCTTTATAAGGCATTGGTCAGACTACACTTGGAGTATCCTGAGAAGTTTTGGGCCCTTTATCTGAGAAGGGATATGCTAACATTGGAGAGGGTCCAGAGGAGGTCCAGAAGAATGATCCCGGGAATGAAAGGGATAACATATGAGGAGCGTTTGACAGCTCCAGGCCTGTACTCACTGGTGTTTAGAAGAATGAGGGAGAATCTCATTGAAACCTATTAAATATTAAAAGGCCTTGATATAGTGGACTTGGAATAGCTGATTCTTATAGTGGGGGAGTCTAAGACCAGAATGCACAGCTTCAGAATAGAAGGATGTTCACTTAAAACAGGGGTACCCATTCCAAGGTCCATGGACTCCTCAGTTAACGGTTGGAGCACATGGCATAAAAAAAGGTTAGGAACCCTTGCTTTAGAAGAGAGATGAGCAAGAATTTATTTTGCCAGAGGGTGGAAATTCTGTGGAATTCATTGCCACAGGAAACTGTGCAGGCCAAGTCACTGAGGAGGTCAATAGGTTCTTGATTGGTAAGGGCATCAAAGGTTACAGGGAGAAGGTAGGAGAATGGGGTTGAGAGGGATAATAAATCAGCCATGATGGAATAGCAGAGCAGACTTGATGGGCTGAATGGCCTAATTCTGTACCTATGTCTTATGTCCTATAGTCTTACAAATACATAAATAAATAATGCTAAAGAGGAATAGAGAATTAATGTTCGTGGGGTCATTGACTGTTCAGAAATCTGACGGCAGAGGAGAAGAAGCTGTTCCTAAAACAATGTGTTGTTCTTCAGGCTCCTGTTGGTAGTAATGGTAGAAATATCCTGGATGGTGAAGATCCTTAATGATGGATGCTGCTTTTTTAATGATGCAAGTTCTCCTGAAGTTGATAACCATCTCCTTTGCCTTGTTGACATTAAAGAAGAGGTCATTTGCCTAGAACCAGGCCTCAAGCTCTTCCACCTCCTCTCTGAGGCTGTCTCATCCTTGCTGGTGATGAGCCCCACCACTGTTGAGTCATTGGTGAATTGACAATATGGTTACTCAGGTGTCAAATAAATAGGAAAAATCAGTTATCCAAAATTCCTGAATTTTACATTGAGCTCCAAAGGTTCTAACATGTCTAAATGGAAGATGAAATGCCGTTCTTCAAGTTTAAGTTGTTTGGCATTGGAACATCGCAATAGATCAAAGAAAGACAGGTCAGAATGGGAGACCTCTTCCTCCCCCCACCCCCCACACTCGTGGTTTCCCGCACCTCCTTACCATGATGGACCATACCACAAGGTGGCCAGAGGACGTCCCATAGCATTGATGATGGCCATAGATGTGGCACAGGCATTCATAAGCACCTGGGTTGGTCAGTTTGGCACCCCACATGATATCTTCTCTGACTGCAGTCCCAAATCACTGCAGACCTTTGGGCTGCGATAACCCAGAAACTCGGTGTAAGACTATCTCACACCACAGTGTATCACCCAGAGTCCAATGGCCTATGCAATTAGTGTCACCGTTCCTTAAAGTCTGCTCTGATGGCTTCCTTGACTGGTGAGTGTTGCCATGATCGTCTTCTGTGGGTCCCACTAGGGCTCAGAACAGCGCAAAAAGAGGAACTACAGTTGTCCATGGCAGTTGGTATACAGTAGCCATTACGAAAGCCAGGTGATTTCATTCCTGACACCATGACCATCTGGTCAGCCTCTCAACTGTGATCCAGCCTCCTCAGTAAGTTCAGTCCTTTCCATCTATTCCTACGTCCCACCATGGCAACAGCACACATGGGTTCCTGTTGACCTACAATCCGTCTCTTTTGTTTCCGTTCACCATGATGCATACCAACATTCCCTTGGACCCCATTAAGATGGCCTGTTCTGCATTTTGGAATGGGGAACAAATATTTCTATCATAGATTAGAGAGATAAACCTCAGTAGATCACCTTAAAATGGCCCACCAAGATTTGGAGGATTCTGCTACTTCCCATCACAACATGACCCTGAGCATGTCGAGGCACTGGCTGTTCCTCCATCTTTCGAATATAGAACCCAAGCCATGCAGATTGTCTGAGTTCCAGACAGGCTCACAATACTGGTTTTAGTGAATTCTAGTGGTGGTTGGGCAGGGGGGGGGGGGGACCTGTATGTAGCATAAGACCATAAGATATAGGAGCAGAATTAGGCCATTTGGCCCATCAAGTCTGCTCCACCATTTCATCATTGTTGATCCAATTTTCCTTTCAGGCCCAATATCCTGCCTTCTCCCCATATCCCTTCATGCCCTGATCAATCAGAAATCGATCAACCTCTGCCTTAAATATACATAAAGACTTGGCCTCCAGAGCTACCTATGGCAAAAAAATCCACAGATTAACCACTCTCTAGCAAAACAAATTCCTCCTCATCTCCGTTCTAAAAGGACACCCTTCTATTCTGAGGCTGCGTCCTCTAATCTTAAGACTCTCCTACCATAGGAAACATCCTCTCCACTTCCACTCTATCAAGGCCTTTCACCATCTGATAGGTTTCAATGAGGTCACCCCTCATTCTTCGGAATTCTAGTGAATACAGGCCCAGAGCCATTTAATGCTCTTCAAATGACAAGCCATCCAATCCTGGAATTACTTTCGTGAACCTCCTTTGAACCCTTTCCAGTTTCAGCACATCTTTTCTAGGATAAGGGGCCCAAACTTGCTCACAATACTCCAAGTGAGGCCTCACCAGGGCTTTATAAAGTCTCAACATTACATCTTTGCTTTTATATTCTTGTCTCTTTGAAATGAATGCTAACATCACATTTGCCTTCCTCACCAGAGACTCAACCTGCAAATTAACCTTTAGGCCAGGGAATCCTGCACAAGGACTCCCAAATCCCTTTGCACCTGAGTTTTCTTTTGTATATTCTCTCCATTTAGAAAATAGTCAACCTTTTCATTTCTTCTATCAAAGTGCATGACCATACACTTCCTGACACTATATTCCATCTGACATTCCTTTGCCCATTTTCCTAAACTTTCTGTTCTTCTGTAGCCTCTCTACTTCCTCAAAACTACCTGCCCCTCCACCTATCTTCATATCATCTGCAAACTTTGCAACAAAGTCATCAATTCCATCATCCAAATCATTGACATATAACATAAAAAGAATCGGTCCCAACACAGACCCTTGCGGAACGCCACTGGTCACTGACGGCCAGCGAGAAAGGGTTCCCTTTATTCCCACTCTTTGCCTCTTGCCAATCAGCCACTGCTTTATCCATGCTAGTATCATCCCTGTAATACCATGAGCTTGAGGCTTGTTAAGCACCCTCATCTGTGGCACCTTGTCAAAGGCCTTCTGAAAATCCAAGTACGCAACATCAATCGATTTTCTATTGTCCATCCTGCTTGTTATTTCTTCAAAGAATTCCAACAGATTTGTCGGACCGTGAGGAAACCACACTGACTATGGCCTATTTTATTATGTGCCTCCAAATACCCTGAGACCCCCAATATTAATAATCGCCTCCAACATCTTCCCAACCACTGAGATCAGACTGACTGGTCCACAGTTTCCTTTCTTCTGCCTCTCTCCCTTCTTGAAGAGTAGAGTGACATTGCAATTTTCCAGTGTTCTGGAACCATTCCAGAATCTAGTGATTCTTGAAAGATCATTACTAATGCCTCCATGATCTCTTCAGCCATCTCTTTGAGAACTCTGGGGTGTACACCATTTGGCCCAGGTGACTTATCTACCTTCAGACCTTTCAGTTTCCTACAAACCTTTTCTCTGGTTATGGTAACTTCACACACTTCATGCCCCCGACACCTGGAACTTCCACCATACTGCTAGCATCTTCCACAGTGAAGACTGATGCAAAATACTTATTCAGTTCATCTGCCATTTTGTTGTCCCCCTTTATTACCTGTCCTGCATTGTTTTCCAGTGGGCTGATTTCCACTCTCATCTCTCTTTTACACTTCATATATTTGAAGAAATTTTTGGTATCCTCTTTAATATTATTGGCTAGCTTACTTTTGTATTCCATCTTTACCTCCTTAATGACTTTTAGTTGCCTTCTGTTGGTTTTTAAAAGCTTCCCAATCCTCTAACTTCCCACTATTTTTTGCTCTATTATATGCTCTCTCCTTGGCTTTTGTGTTGGCTTTGACTTCTCTTGTTAGCCATGGTTGTGTCATCTTTCTTTTAGAATTCTTCTTCCTCTTTGGGATGTATATATCCTATGCCTTCTGAATTGTAAGGTAATGTAATAGGTGGAAATGTACATCAGTCACAACCACCAACACTAAGTTGGGGTTTCGCTTTAAGAGGCTGGTCTGACGTGATGATGTAATTACATAAGGGGTTTTTAGCGTGCTTTCCGTTTGGTTTTGTTGGTGTTCAATAAATGAGTTACTACAGCTTTCTCTGAAACATAGAATGCCTCCACCATTTGAATTGTAAAAACCTACATTACCATTTCCTGTCAGTCACCTTTATATAGACACTCTTATGCCTTGCATCTTGTTGTGGACATACAATTAATCTACATATAAAAATTATCTTATGTATTCATATTTATTGGTTTTTTAATCATCATTTTGTACTATATCTTGTGTTTTTTTTGTGCTGCATTAGATCCAGAGTAACAATTATTTTGTTCCCCTTTACTTTTGTGTATATTAAATGACAATAAACGATCTTAAATCTTCAATCTTGTTCTTGACTATCCTGGGTATTTCTGGCATTCTCCTTTTGTTTTCACATCTCAGCAATAGTTCAGACCTGCATATTTAACTCATTCCTTTGTTGTTTTTTCCTGTCTCTTTTAAACCTCTCATTAATCTATTAACCACAGACCTCTGTAAATATTGTACATAATTAACTTGGCACTCTGACATCACTTCACCCGTCCTCTCTGAATGTCAAAGCAACTTGTTTCCTTACATTCTTAGTAAGTGAGGTGTAATGGTGGGTTATGTGCTCTATATTGTCACAGCTACATTTGGGTCTGTACATACTCGGAGGCCAAGCACCGAACCATCATGAGTTACAAGAGGGATTTCCAACCTTTTTTATGCCATGGACCCTTCCCATTAACTGAGGGTTCCATGGATCCCAGGTGGGAATGCTGCTTTACAACATATCACAGGCCTCACACTAAACATATAGAAGACAAGATCCTCTGTAACTACTTAACCTGCATAATTCAATCCCGTACATCAAGTGCTAATGAAGGGTCTTGGCCTGGAAACGTCGACTGTTTATTCCCTTCCATAGCTGCTGCCTGATTTGTTGAATTCCTTCCGCATTTTGTGCATGTTATTCAAGATTTCCGGCATCTGCAGTGCCTCCTGTGTAATCAAAATATATCATTTTCCATATCTTAGGAGCCGCTTCTCAACAAAGGCTGACATCAATAATGAAATATACCACTGTAAGATATAGGAGCAGAATTAGGCCAGATCAGTTAGTTGGATTGTGCAAAAAGAATCTTGTTTTATTGTGTTGATCTGAGAGAAAAATTATTTCAGAGTGTAGCAAGGTATTCTCTTCTGCAGTAAGCACTTCAATAGGTTCATTGACTTCCAGTGCCTCTGTAATTTCTTCAACCTTGATTAGAGGTTCCCAACCTGGGGTGCATGGACCCCTTGTTTAATGGTATTGGTCCATGGCATAAAAAAGGTTGGGAAACTGGAAGCCAGATAAATCCTGATTCTATGTTTATTCAGAGTGCAAGAGTTTACACCCTTCCAGAATCAGAATCAGTTTTAATATCACCCGCATATGTCAGCATATTATCACTGACATATGATGTGAAATTTATTGTTTGCTAACAGCAGTAGAGCACAAAGACATAAAAATCGATAAATTACCAAAATAAATGTAATGCCCTGGTTCATATTTTTGCTGTTATGCTGTATGTATTTCATTTAGCAGTTGTGTTAGGGCAGTCTGTTCTGTTTTCAGCTTGTTTGGGTTATTGTTGACGATAACAGATGAGGAGAAATATGTGCCATCCAGTTAGGATGGTTAAATTAAGGGGAGGTTTCTCTGGTGAGGGACACTAAGGTTGGGCTTGAGGTTTTTGTTTGAGAGTGGATGAAGAGGGAAGATGCCAGAGAGAACAGGTTGTAGGATTCAACCTGGAGCAGGACCTTGAGTCGACAAAGCCAGGGGCGAAATCGACTGAGGGTTGGTGACTATGGAGAAATTTTGAGCTCCAACTGGTGCATATTTGACTGTTTAATAAAAATGGGCCCTTTTTTTTGTTCTTTTCTTTACTAACCCTTTAGTCGAATTAAGATTCATAAATATAATCTTTTAATTGTATGCAGTGTGCTGTCTGTTATTTCATGGCACTAATTTGTAACAAGTAGAACATTACACAGAATCAACAGAAACAGGGGTTTGGGGCAGGAGAGCGCCACAATGAATCTCATGAGTTTGGCAGGCTCAGAGGTTGTCTTCCCTAGTCAAGGAAACCAGGGGGTTTCATAAATAAAGAGCATAAAAATGGAATAATGAGGCTATTACATTTCGTGGAGTTTTGGAGTTTGGTGTTCAATTCCAGCACCATTCCAGGATTTTCTGTATGCCTTCCCTGGGGAATCTGTGGGCTTTCCCCGGGACTTTGCTTTCCTCCCACAATCCAGACTAGGTTAATTGGTCATTGGATATTGTCCTGCGATTAAGTTAGGGTTAATCAGGGTTGTGAGGTTTCCAAGATGGCATGTCTTGATAGGTGGAAAGGCCTACTCCATACATAGATAAAGCCATAGCACATGCCTGATGCACAAGGACACTTATGTCAGAATGCTGTTTCTAGATATCAGTTCAGCATTCAACAGTATTGTCCCACAGACCACGGTGAACAAGTTCCTGCTCCTCGGCCTAAGTATTCCACTGTGCAACTGAGTATTGTACTCTCTAATCAAAAGACCTCAGATAGTCTGGAGGCACGACCGCTCCTCCCTCCCCATCATTCTCAACCCCAGAGGGTTGTGTGCTGAGCCCATTCCTATACCCTCTGCTCACACATGACTGCATGGCCAAACACCAGGTTCTCCGATGACACGACAGTGGCGGGGCTCATCACCAACAACAGTGAGGTGGCCTACCAAGAGGAGGAGGAAGAGCTCAAGGGCTGGGGCCGGGCAAATAACCTCTTCTTCAATGTCAGAAAGACAAAGGAAATGGTTATGGACTTCAGGAGAACTTGCACCACTCACACTTGTCTTTACATTGGAGGCACAGCAGTGGAAACCACGAGCAGTTCCGAACTCCTGGGAGTACACTTCTCACACAAAGCCTCTCATGGTCCCAGAAGACATTCTACTCAATCAGGAAAGCTCAACAATGCCTCTCCATTCTGAGGGGGCTGAAGAGAGCTGGACTATGCACATCAGTACTCATGCCATTCTACAGTTCCACAGTAGAGAGCATCCTAACAAGCTCCATCACTGCATGGTATGGAAATTGCATTGCAGCAGACAGGAAGGCTCTACAACAAGTAGTCAAAGTTGCCCAATGCATCACTGGCACCACCCCGCCTGCTGCCAAGGACATTTACACAGAAAGGTCCCTGAAAAGGGGCTAGTAACATCATAAAGAATCCCATCCACCCTGCTCAAGGACTGTTTGCTTCACTCCCATCAGGGAAGAAGCTACCTAGCATACACCGGACTCAAAAATTTACTTTCTTCAAGCAGTAAGGCCGATTGATGCCTCCAACTACTAACCAACCTTCCACTCCCCCACTACCTCTACTTTTTCACTTCCTGTTTTCACACTTATGTACAGACGCTCTTGTACCAAATGTCCCGTTCCAACATGTTGGTCTATGGCACCCTCTTTTGCCGAGATGAGGCCACCCTCAAGATGGAGGAGCAACACTTTAAATTCTATCTGGGAATCACCAATCTGATGGCATGAATATGGATTTCTCCTTCAGGTAGACAAATTCCACCCCCCCCTCATCTGACCTTTCACTTCTTCTCTCCCGCCTATTACTTCCCTCTGGGTCCCTTCCTCCTTCCCTTTCTCCAATGGTCCACTCTCCTCTTTAATCGGAGTCCTTCTTCTCCAGCCCCTTGTCCTTTCCCACCCAACTGGCTTCACCTATCACCTTCCATCTAGCCTCCTTCCCTTCTCCCCACTTTTTTAATTCCATCATCTTCCCCTTCCTTTCCAGTCCTGAAGAAGGGTCTCAAATGTCTATTCATTTCCATAGATGCTACCTGACCTGCTGAGTTCCTCCAGCATTTTGTGTGTGTTGCTTTGGATTTCCAGCATCTGCAGACTTCTCATGTTAATGGAAATATAAATAAATAAGGAATAAGTATCTAGAACATGAGGTGAAGAGTCCTTGAAAGTGAGTCGTTGTGGGAGCATTTAAGTGACAGGGCAAATGAAGTTAAGTGATGTTATCCCTTTTGGTTCAAGAGCCCGATGGTTGAGGGGTGATAACTGCTCCTGATCCTGGTGGTGTGACTCCTGAGGCTCCTGTACCTCCTTCTTGATGGCAACAGCAAGAGGAGAGCATGATCTGGGTGGCAACACACACGAAATGCTGGAGGAACTCAGCAGCCCAGGCAACATCTATGGAAAAGAGTACAGTTGACTTTTTGGGCCGAGACCCTTCAGCAGGACCCTTCCTGCTGAAGGGTCTCAGCCTGAAACGTTGACTGCATTCTTTTCTATAGTTGCTGCCTGGCCTGCTGAGGTCCTCCAGCATTTTGTGTGTGTTGCTTGGATTTCCAGTATCTGCAGATTTTCTCTTGTTTGTGATCATGGTGGTGGGGGTTCCTGATGATTGATGCTGCTTTCCTGTGATAATGCTCTGTGCAGATGTGCTCTAGGGTGGGGTGGGCTTTAGCCATGATGGACTGGGTTGTATCCACTACATTTTGTAGGATTTTCCAATCAAGGAAATGGCATTAAACAATTTTGATGAACTATCAATGTCTTGATTTGGCCTGTTTACCCCCTTTTTAAGGTGACCACTTCTACTGGCAACCAAGTTCATAAGCCTGATTATGGCTTTTTGTAACCAATGATCACGAGAAAGACTGGAATGCATCAGTGACATCAGGATAATGTTTCAGCTTTCATTCTTGGTTTTACTTACAGTAATTCAGTTCTTTTTTCCTTGATTTTTATTTACATTTATTTCATTGTACTGCTGCCATAAAGTTAACAGATTTCACGCCATATGCCGGAGATATTAAACGTGATTCTGATATTAATTCTGAATTTTAAACTTCCTAAACTGATTTGCAATTCACCTCATTCTCCCCTCTGCACACTTTGGCGCATCCGCTTCCATCCTCTGGGGCTGTCTGAGAAGGGCCTTTAGCGGTCGCTGTAGCCGGAGGCCTGGACTCTCTGGTGACTCTTGGCTGAGGCGTCTGTTCGTTGGTGACGGGGTTCGGGCGCAGGTCCGAGGCCGGAAGGCGCGGGAAGGTAGCCTCGCTCTTGTTTCGCGGACGGCAGTGAAGGCTGCGAGGCTGAGTGACAGCCGCGGGACGGAATGGCGAGCGTGCAATGGACGGGCAGCGGGGCCGACAGCGCAACAAGGCAAGTCCATAACTTCCATTTCGGGCTGGGAGCATCCACAGCCTTTCTCAGGCTACCCTACTTTTCAGTGTGGATGTTTGAATAACCCTCTCGCTACCCCCCCCGCCTCCCCACCAAACCCGGCAGCTGAGTTAGCAACCACATTACCCTCCCCGTTATTACAATTATTCTATTGCTAGTACTTCAATTTATGCATTTGACTGCAATTTCATCAGAAAGTTATACTTGAAATCATTGGCACTCTAATCAGGGGAGGACTAAGTTAAGGGTTGTGTTCACGGTGATGTCCTGATTGAGCGTTTTCCCGGGCTGACTGTCATTCAAATTCTCCCTCAAAGAGGGAGAACCTTGCTGACGCGTTAAGTTGAAAGGCAATGTTCAACACCCAGTCTTTTCGTCTGTAGTGCACTTTTTTTTTACGTTCTCCCTCATCCTTTTTCTCTTGAATGTTTCTTGCTGTTCTCTTAATTTGCAGCCCCCTGATTTAATCCCAAGTTCCGGAAACAATGGACCGATGTTTACCTGCAGTGGCTTTATAGGTGATGTTTTATTTTGTTGGTTTGTCTGCTTAGACATCAAATCTGCAGTGCTCTGTGTTTAGTTTCATACCATATCCTACGCTTCCCTCTGAACCATGGAGGAAATAAGTACAAGACAAAATGGCCTAAGTTTTTTCCAGCTTCAACAGGGATGGATGGTTAATATTGATGCTTGTGACACCGGCAACCTGAATAAAACAAAATGTACAGTGTATAGTAGAAGGCAGCAGGGTGTGTATTAATTGGGTGGTCTGGGGAGGGTGGCTCAAGAATCATCACATTAGAAGAATGAAAAATCAAAATGCCAAATTTATTATATGATCGGCATCAAATAATCTATATCACCACAAATAATATAGAGTTTTGCTAGCTGATAGGGAGTCTGATCATCTCTCAAAATGAGGGAGGTTGCACGACCAATTCAAGAAGGAAACATCCTCTCAGCATTTTCCCTATCTAGCCCCTAGGTTTCATAGAGATAGGCACTCAGTTTTCTAAACTCTGATTATAGTGCCAACCTGTGTGATGTTTCCTCCTGCAGCCTCTCCATACTAAGATCATGAACATTAACTTTACCCTAAAATGGGGAACCAAAAATTTCCATGGTACTCTAGATATGGTCTTTTCTAGTTGCAGTAAGTCTTTCCTATTTTTATCCTCAACTGGACTGATAGAAATTAGCTCATGTGCTTGTGTGCTGTGCAAAAGATCTCAACTGCCATTGTGCCACATCGTTTTATAGTCTTTCTTCATTTAAATAATGTTTTATTATGCTTCCTTGCAAAATGAACAACTTCATAAATTCACAAACATGAGGAAATCTGCAGATGCAGGAATTTCAAGCAACACACATAAAAATTGTTGGTGAACGCAGCAGGCCAGGCAGCAACTATAGGAAGAGGTACAGTCGACGTTTCGGTCTGAGACCCTTTGTCAGGACTAACTGAAAGAAGAGATAGTAAGAGATTTGAGAGGGAGAGGAGGAATACCTTATATTCCGTCTGGGTAGCCTCCAACCTGATGGCATGAACGTTGACTTCTCTAACTTCTGTTAATGCCCCACCTCCCCTTCGTACCCCATCCGTTATTTATTTATTATTATTAACTTTTTTCTCTCTCTCCTTTTTCTCCCTCTGTCCCTCTCACTATACTCCTTGCCCATCCTCTGGGCTTCCCCCCTCCCCCTTTCTTTCTCCCTAGGCCTCCCATGTCCCATGATCCTCTCATATCCCTTTTGCCAATCAATTTACTAGCTCCTAGCTCCATTTCTTCCCCTCCTGTCTTCTCCTATGATTTCTGATCTCCCCCTCCCCCTTCCACTTTCAAATCTCTTACTATCTCTTCTTTCAGTTAGTCCTGACGAAGGGTCTCAGCCCAAAACATCGACTGTACCTCTTCCTATTGATGCTGCCTGGCCTGCTGCGTTCAGCAGCAATTTTTATGTGTGTAACTTCATAAATTCTAACATTTATAATTAATTTGCCAACTTTTTCTTTGCTCACTCACATATGGTAATACCTTACCTACGCACCCATTTTGGTATCATCTGCAAATCTGGTAGCTTGTTTTCTCCAAGTCATTAATACATTTGGTAAACGGCTGTGTCCCAGCTTGAGGTTTCACTGGTTACAGGTTACCAGCCTGAAACTGACGTTCCTTATCCCTAACTGCTGCTTCCTGCATATTAGACATCCTCTGTCCTTTCCGATGTTACCCTGAATACCTTGGGCTCTTATGACTTAATCTTTTGTGAGGTTCTTTGTCAGATGCCTTCTGCAAATTCAAATCCAAATTCAGCCACTGGTTCTCTTTTGTCTACTCTGCTGGAGACTGTCAAAAAGCACTCTGATTTGTCAAAACAACACACAAAAATGCTGGAGGAATTCAGCAGGCCAGGCAGCATCTATGGAGAAATGTACAGTTGATGTTTTGGGCCGAAACGTCGACTGTACTTTTTTCCATACATGCTGCCTGTTGTTTGTCGCTCGGAATTTTCTAGCACCTGCAGATTTTCTCTTGTCTCTAATTTGTCGGACACACTTTTTCCATGAAGTCATGCTGAATCTGCATGATAAGATGACAGTTTCTCAAAGCTATAGAATTTGAATGAAGCAACAAGACTGTAATCCTCAGATTTTTCCTAGAATGTGAATACTATATGCGGGTTGCCCTGACAATTACAATGTAAAACAATACTGCAAGGGAACAGGCTCTCCTGCTCACAATGTTGTGCTGAACCAATTAAATTAGTAATCAAATCCACAACCAAACTTTCCGTTTTACCTACACAACATCCATATTCTTCCATTCCCTGCCTATCTAAGAGTTTCTTGAACACCCATATCGTATTTGCCTTTACTGTCACCTCTGGCAGCACATCCCAGGCACATGCCATTCTCTGAGTTAAAAAAAAAACTTGTTCCGCACATCTCCTTTGAGCTTGCCTCTCTCACTCTTAATGCATGCCCTCGGATATGAGGTATTTCAACCCAGGGAAAAGATACTAGCTGTCAACTCTAACTATTCCTTTTATGATCTTTTAAGCCTCTATAAGATCTTCCTCCAGTCTACACCACTCCAGAGGGGGAAAAAGCCTCTCCTTGGATAAACCTCTCCTTCAACGCTTGCCTTCTAATCTAGGCAGCATCCTGGTAAACTTCTTCTGCATCCTCCTTCCTTCCTGTAATGGGGTAACCATAACTGAATGCAATGCTGCATGTGCAGTTTAACTAGAGATTTCTGAAGCTGTAACATAACTTCCTGACTCTTGAATTTGGTTCCTTGACTAATAACTGCTGGTATGCCATATGCCTTCTTTGCTGCCCTAGCAACCTGTGTAGCTGCTTTCAGGAAGCTGTTGATTTGGACCTCAAGGTCCCTCTGCACGTCAACACCATTAAAGGTCTTGACATTAACAGTATACTTCTCCTTTACATTTGATCCCAAAATGCAACATTTCACACAACACACACAAAAAATGCTGGTGAACTCAGTAGGCCGGGCAGCATCTATAGGAAGAGGTACAGTCGACGTTTCGGGCCGAGACCCTTCGTCAGGACTAACTGAAAGAAGAGATAGTAAGAGATTTGAAAGTGGGTGGGGGAGGGGAGATCCGAAATGATAGAAGACAGGAGGGGGAGGGATGGAGCTAAGAGCTGGAAAGTTGATTGGCAAAAGGGATACAAGGCTGGAGAAGGGAGAAGGTCATGGGACACGGGAGGCATAGGGAGAAAGAAAGGGGGAGGGGGGGAGCCCAGAGGATGGGCAAGTAGTATAGTGAGAGGGACAGAGGGAGAAAAAGGAGAGTGAGAGAGAGAAGGAAAAAAAATAATAAATAAATAACGGATGGGGTACAAAGGGGAGGTAGGGCATTAACGGAAGTTAGAAAAGTCAATGTTCATGCCATCAGGTTGGAGGCTACCCAGATGGAATATAAGGTGTTGTTCCTCCAACCTGAGTGTGGATTCACTTGACAGTAGAGGAGGTCGTGGATAGATATATCAGAATGGGAATGGGACGTTGAACAATATTTCACATTTGGCTGGTTTAAACGCCATCGCCACTTCTCCACCCATATCTGCATATTATGTATAGGACTGTGCAAAAGCCTTAGGCACATGTAAAATACTGTACAGTGAAGATGCTTTCAAAAATAATGAAATTATAAGTTCCTAATTATCAAAAAATCTCATAAAGAGCAGCAAACAGTTTAAAATAAAATGCTAAATCAAATTGATATTTGGTGTGCCTTTAAAACTGCATCAATTCTCTTAGGTACACTGCCGTGCAGTTTTATAAGAAAATTGGCCAGCAGGTTGTTCCAAACGTCTTGGAGAACTTGCCACGGTTCTGCAGACTTCGGTTGTCTCGCTTGCTTCTGTCTCTCCTGGTAATCCCAGACAGCCTGGGTGATGTTGAGGTTAGGGCTCTGTGGAGGCTATCCTATTTGTTGCAGAACTCCTTGTTCTTTTTGCTGAAGCTAGTTTCTGACCTTAGCCATGTGTTTGGGGTCAATGTCCTGCTGCAGAATGAACTTGGGATCGATCAGATGCTTACCTGATGTTATTGCATGATGGATGAGAACCTGCTTGTACTTCTCAACTTCTTAGGATTCCATTAATTCAGACCAGACCACAAACTTAATTTGCAGTAATGCAGCCCCAGACCTGCAGAGAACCTCCTCCATGCTTCACTGTTGGCTGCAGACACTCATCCATGTTGCACTCTCCAGCTCTTCTATAGACAAACTGCCTCCTGTTTGAGCCAGAAATTTCAAATTTTGCCTCACCAGTCTAGAGCACTTGTTGCCATTGTTGAGCACCCCAGTCCTTGTGTTTTTGTGTGTAGGTGAGTCTCTTGGATTCGTTTCCACTTTGGAGGAATGGCTTTTTGGCAGCAACTCTTCCATGAAGACCACGTCTGACAAGAATTCTACAGACTGTAGGGGGATGTACTTGGGTTCCAGTGGTTTCTGTGAATTCAGAACTGATAGCAGTGCTGGACATCTTCCGAGTTAAAAGGGATGTCAGTTTGATATATCTTTTGTCTGCTACATTCGCTTTCCATGGCTGACCACTGCATTTCTGGTCTTCGACCTTGCCTGTTTATTTGTGCTTCTTCAGAAGAATTTGGACAGCACATCTTGAAATTTCTGACTGCAGCAAAATTTCTGTTTGGGAGAGATCCTGCTGATGTAGGATGACCACCTTGTGTCTTGTTGCCATGCTCACTTGCCGTCTTGTAATAATTGATGATTTGAAGTTTAAACTGTCACATCTGCCACACCCTCACCTTTTATTTTGTGTGTCCTTCGCCCAGTTTGATTCCTTCTACGCTGACTTCTGCTACAGTTAATCAGTTTAGTTCATTCAACTCATAATATCATCGATCTGCTTGTTATCTTTGGCACCTGTTTGTTGTCTTTGTTTAATCATGCACTGGGCTGAATACCTACAAAGTAATCAAGTCTTTATTTGAAAAGTTGTCTTTTATTTAATGTTACTTTCTTTAACGAAATACAGAAGATTCTCTAACATTTGATTTTTGGAAAATGAATGTTTGGAAATCTGAAATTTGTTCTTTTCTACTGATACTGATGCACTAGACAAAAAATAAACAACTAACACAAAATTTATTTTAAAAACCTAGGGTGCCCAAGACTTTTGCACAGTACTGTATATCCTGTTGTATCCTTTGCCAGTCTTCTGTGCTATCTAGAATGCCACCAAGTTTATCTTCTGTAAACTTAGTAACCCACCCATCTATGTTTTCATCCAGATCATTTATATATATCACAAACAAAGGTATTCAAGTACAAGTCCCTACAGAACACTGGTCCTAGACATTCTGCAGAAGATGTACCACTGATCACTATCCTCCATCTTTCATGGGGAAATCAATTCTGAATCCAGATGGCCAATTCACTGTGGATCCCATCTAGCTTAGTCTTCTGGATGAGTTTCCCTTGAGGGACTTTGTCAGAATACCTAACTAAAATTCACGGGACAACGTCCAAAGCTCTTACTTCATCCCCTTTGTCACCTTGTCAAAAAAAATCTCAAATCAAGTAGGGCACAACTTGCCCAACAGAAAGCTACATTGACTGTACCTATTTTGGCTGTGTTTTCCCAAAAGGTTTCCTAAATCTTATCCTTAAGAATCCTCTCCAGTAACTTCCCTACCATTGAGATGAGATTCACCATTTTATAGTTTTCAACATTTTCTACTCACATTTCCACTGGGACTTCCCTTGTGGCTAGGAAGGGCACAAAGATATTGGTCAAGACCCCAGCAATCTCATCTGTTGCCTCTCTCAGTAACCTGGGTTACAGGTGGCCCCCATTTTCCGAACGTTCACTTTACGACACCTCGCTGTTACGAAAGACCTACATTAGTTACCTGTTTTCGTTAACAGAAGGCGTTTTCACTGTTACGAAAAAAGGCAACGCGCGCCTGAACAGCCAAGCTACTCCCCTGGAACTGCATTCTAGCCGCGGCAGCCACCATTGCTTAAACACATGCTTTATCTCTATTTATTTTGTGCATCCGTTAGCAAGATGCGTTCTAAGGTATCGGAAAAGCCTGAAAGAGCTCGTAAGGGTGTTACATTTAGCGTAAAACTAGACATAATTAAGCGTTTCGATCGTGGTGAATGAAGTAAGGACATTGTCCGTGCGTTGAACTTGCCTGCGTCCACCGTTTGCTCTATTTATACGCAGAGAGAAATGGCGTTTGGTTATTCATATAAGCAAGTGTTTAACTGTGATGAAACTGCAATTTATTGGAAAAAATTGCCGAGCAAGACATTTATTTGGATAGAAGAAAAGCAGGCTAAGGGACACCAGGCATTGAAGGACAGGTTTACCCTAATGCCTATTATTAACGCCGCTGGTGATGCTGTCCTTAAGCCTCTACTGGTGTACCATTCAGAAAATCCAAGGGTACTTAAAGGCATTGATAAGAAAACACTTCTCGTTGTGTTCTGTTCACATCCAAGTGGTTGGAATACCCAAGTGCTTTATTCTGAGTACATGAGTGGATACATTAGTCCTTTTGTGGAAAAATACTGTAGAGAAAATAACCTCGATAATGGGTGTCTTGTGATTGTTGATTAATTGTGCTGCTCATCCACCTGGCATTACCGAGAATGGCGGTAACATTTGTGTTGCAATCTTACCACCGAATATGACATCGTTGCTGCAGCCGTGCGACCAAGGCCTAATAGCCACATTTAAGGCTTACTATACGCAAAATGTGATGCGTTTTATTGTAAGTACCATTGACAGAGAGGGCAACTCCGAAGCGTCTTTGCGAGAGATCTGTAAAGAATACATTATAAAATTGGCAATCACCAACATTGGAGATGCTCTCGATAGGCTAACAGTCTCGATGAGAAATGGCGTTTGGAGGAAACTGTGTCCCAAAGCAGTGAATGGTTATAAAGGCTTCAAACCATCAACAATAAATATGGCAGTAGTGAGTTTGGCTACTGTACATACATTATTTCTACTTTATATAGGCTGTGCATTTTTATGTGTTATTTGATATGATTTGGCAGCTTCATAGCTCAAAGGTTACTGGAGAGAGTGTTTCTGCTGAGAGCGCTGCCGTGAGATTTTCACTGCGCTAGACAGTGCTGAAAAGTATTTCTACTTTATGTAGGCTGTGTATTTATCATATCATTCCTGCTTTTACTATATGTTACTGTTATTTTAGGTTTTGTGTTATTTGGCATGATTTTGCAGGGTATTTTTTGGGTCTGGAAATGCTCCAAAATTTTTCCCATATTAATAAATGGTAATTCCTTATTCACTTTATGACATTCTGGCTTACAAACCATTTCATAGGAATGCTCTACCTTTGGATAGCGGGGCAAACCCAGTATATCCCATCAGCCCTGGGGACCTTAATGTTCTTTCTGAGATCCAAAACACTAAATCAAAAAGCCTTTGCCAAATTAGCACACTCTGCACTAAGCTCCCTGTCTTTTCTATCCTTCTCTTTGGTAAGTACTGATGCAAGGTATTCACTTAATACCTCATCTGCGTCTTCCACCTCAAAGCATATGTTCCCTCCCTGATACGTCCTATCACCTTCTTAGTTATCCTCTTGCTCTTAATGTACATGCAGAATTCTACTTGCCAAGGGCTTTTCATGGTCCCTTCTGGCTTCTCTAATTCCTTTCTTGATTTCTTTTCTGGCTTCTGTATAATCCTCAAGGGCTCTGAATTTTAGCTTCCTAAATCTAATATACTTTGACTAAATTCATCACATCTGCTGTTCTTGTCTTTCCTTCTTACTGGAATATGCCTGTCCTGTACTCTGTGCAGTTGGCCTTTAAATAATCTCCATATCAGTTGTGGACCTGCCCAAGGGCAGCAGTTCCCAGTGAACTCTCCCTAGCTCCTGTCGAATAGAGATTGTAATTTATCCTGCTTTGATTTAATGCTCTCTGCAAGATCCATACTTTATCTATTGCTATCTTAAAACTTTGAGAATTATGATCACTGTTCCCTCACTATTCTCCCACTAAAAAGTCAGTAATCTGGCCAGGCTTGTTACCTAATACTAGGTCTGGTATGGCCCCTCCACTTGTTAGACTATCTACATATTGATTAAAGAAACCCTCCTGAATGCACCTAACAAATTCTGCACTATCTATGCCACTAAGGAGGTCCCAGACTATATAAGGAAAAGTGAAGCCACCCACTAAAACACCTATTGCTTTTATCCCTTTTGCTAATCACATATTTGTCTCTCAATGTCCCAGTGGCTATTGTTTGGTTGGGAGTGGAGGGGTGGTATTTTGTAGTATAATCTCATCAAAGTGGGTGCACCTGAATTCTACCGAAATACAGTGTCGTGAAAAATATTCAGCTGCCAAAACTATTTTCACATTTTACTGTCATTTTCTAAATTTAAAATATATTGAAGTAGGATTTTAGAGCTAATTTACAAAATATTGTGCTTCATGTCAAATCAAAAGAAAAATTCCAAACCCTGTCAACATTTCACTAAAATTAAAAACCAAAATTGAGGCTGAATAAGTATTCATTGCCTTTGTCATTACTATGTTAACTTTCCTCAAGTGCAATTATTACCTTATCAACTCACCAAATTTGTTGATCTAGAAAATAGAAGGACCACCTGTTTTCCATTAAGCCAAAAGAATACTGCAAGCATCCCTTTTGTGTAAGATCCAAACAGTATGGTAGATTTTCAACAGATAAACCAAAATTATGGCAAAAGAGCATTCAAGACAGGTCAGGGAAATGATAAAAGAGAAGCACAAATCTGTGGAAGGGTACTAGACCATCTCAAAGGCACTGAACAAACCTCAGAGCTCAGTGCAGTCCATCAGTCCATCATGAAATAGTGGAAAAAAATATGAAACCACAGCTGCACTACCTAGTTCGGAGGCTGCCCCTTTGAACTTAGTCACTGGAGAAGAATGGCACTTGAAGGATAGGCTACTGTGGCGCTAACAGTCACTCTGAGTGAGCTGCAGAAATCAGTGGCTGCAACTGGAGATGGGGTTCATAGCTCCACAATCTCTAAGTACTTGCACAAAAAGGATATTTATGGAAGAGTGAAGAAGTCCTGGCTTATAAAAAATGCATACCCTTGCCTGTCAAAACTTTGCAAAGTGTCATTTGGAAGATACTATAAAGATGTAGCAGGACGTCTTGTGGTCAGATGAAACTAAAGAACTTTTTGGCCTTAACACTAATACTGCACATAAGCCAGGTCATACCTTCCCTACAATAAACTATGGCGGCGGTTGCCTCATGTGATGGGGATGCTTTTCAGCAGCAGGGACTGGAAATCTGGTCAGGATTGATGGGAAGATGAACGCTGCTAAATACAGAGAGATCCTGGATAAACACCTACTAGCCTCCACCAGAAAACTTAAACTCAGACTAAGTTTGACTTTTAACAGGACAGCAACCCAAAGCACACTGCCAGAGCAACCATGGAGTGCTTTCAAATGAAGACAATTGATGTCCTTGAGTGACTCAGTCAAAGTTCTAACCTTAGGCTGATCGAACATCTCTGGCAAGACCTCAGGATTGTTGTCCAGCACCTAATCTGACACAGCTTGAGCAATCTAGCAAGAAAGAATAGGCAAATCTTGCTCTAACACATTGTGCAAAACTAATAAGAGACTTAGTGAAAAGACTACTGACTACTTGTCCAAAAATCTAAAAATTCAAAAGTTTAAATGTCAGCAGTTCAGATTGAACCACTTCTCACAGCTACTAAAGTTTTTGAATTTTTAGTTTTTCATGCTTTACAATTGTCCCTGGTTTTTGGACTCTACTGTGAAAAGGGAGCATGTGATTAACAAATAAAAATTCTCAGTTAAATGGATCAAAATCCTCACTTAAGTGAACAAAGGGTTGGGGCTGAATACTTCTACAAGTCACTGCAGACTATTTGTGTAGCTTTAGACACTGTTGTAGGAGAATAGAATTCATTTTACTGTTGGACTTCGGCCACATTCCACCGTGATACAACACTTGGCGGCACGGGAGGTCGTTCCTGCCTGTGGCCATCGAACGTGCAGCTCCTCCCGTGGAGGGTCAGACACCCTGAGCCAATAGACTGGTCCCGGACTTATTTTCCATCTGGCATAGTTTTGCATTTTGTTGTTTGATTGTTGGGGTTTTTTGTATTGCTATATTTACGCTATTTATTTGCTATATTGCTCTATTCTTGGTTGGTGCGGCTGTAACAAAACCAAATTTCCCTCGGGATTAATAAAGTATATCTATCTAGCTATAAACCAGATTTAACAGTAGCACTGCTGCCGTTAGGAAGGTGTGTCTTACCTGATAGCTTTGAGAACAAGATTTTAGGATACAAAATTCTACAAATGCTATAGATCTTCAGCAATACGCACAACATGCTGGAGGAACTCAGCAGATCAGCAGAATCTATGGCGGAAATAAACAGTTAGCGTTTCTGGCTAAGACCTCTTATTGCGATCGGAAAGGAAAGTTGCAGGAGGCAGAGTAAGAATGTGAGAGAAGGGTCAGGAGTGGAAGCTGGCAGGTGATAGGTGACAACAGGTGAGGGAGGGTGATAGAGTGGAAGAGGTAAAGGGTTAAAGAAGGAATTTGATCAGAGATCAGGATACAGGGAAGGAGGTGGGGTACCAGAGGGAGGGCACTGGCAAGTCAAGAGTGCAGAGAGGAGAAGAGAAAGGATGAAAGGACTACCAAAATGGGAAGAACAAAATAGAGTGGAATGCTTACCCAAAGTTGGAGAAATCGATATTTATGTGACGAAGCTGTAGGTGACCCAGCCAGAATATGAGATGTTCCTCCACCAACCTGTGTTTGGCCTCATCATGGCAGTAGAGGAGGCCATGGACAAATGTGCTGGTGTGAGAATGGGAAGTTGAATTGAAATGAGTGGCCACCAGATGATTGGTTGTTGCAGTTGGACAGTACTGCAATTCTGTGGGGATGTAATGTTGTCAGAGGTGCTGTCTATCAGATAAAATCAGGGTGAGCATGGAATAAAGAGTAGCTAAAACAAAAGATTAGTTTTAATTTCTTTTCCACTGTATCAAAAATATATGTGTCCTCAAAAAATGTAGTGATCTATGTTATTGTTCTCCATTTCTTTAACAAGACCTCAAGTTTGTTGATCTGCATACTTATTGCATAGCTAATAACTAAAGATTGTTTTACAGAATCGTTCTTGGGAGCATTGTCCTTGAGTTGTGTTTCTTTATCCATCCCTCTCTGAGGTCTCCTAAATACAAATTGACCTTATGAAGGGTCATCAGCCTGAAACATTGACTGTTCGTTCCCTCCATTGATGCGGCCTGACTTGCTGAGTTCCTGTAGCATTGTATGTGTTGCAAGTTGACCATAACTGAAAGATCTTGCATTTGAATAGACTTCAAAATTTCGTCCATTTCACGTAATTGAGAAGAATCAACATAATCTACTTTACAGTAGGCTGTAATATGGTCAGCATGCGTCCTTCCATTTAACAAAAAAGAACTTTTATGTATTTTTGGCTTTCTCAACTATAAAGCTTCACTGCAGACAATTAGGGAAAGTCTGCAGATCTTTTTTTGTGGATGAGGCTGAGTGCAAGCAACTTATGAAGGTATTTTTTTCTAATTGGATACGAACACGGATACTAAATGTTGATTGTAAACTTTTTCTTCGCTCAGATGGAGAATTTCTAAGAACATCATGGACAATGATGAAGCAAGCAGCAATGCAGACTATCTTTGTTGTGATCAATTGCAAGAGGACAGTTTTGGTAAGAAACAATTTGAATGTTCATTGTCAGTTCACCCAGAGTGGGAAATGGCTGCACATAAGTTACCAGTCCTCTCCATCCTGACACTGTAAACAGCTTTTGTTAATGAGTCTTTAATAGCTGATTGTCACCTCCAGATCTATCTCTCACTACCCCTCTTCTGAAACAACCATACACAGATGCACCCACACGGTGGGGATCTGGGATGTGACAGGCTTAGATGTTTGTACGTCAACTTAAGTAACTTGCTGAGCAGAAAAGCTGACAAATCTAAAATAATGACAAATATTAGTTTATTATGGGTTGGAATGATTATCATTTGACATGGATCAACTAACTAAAAGAAAATGGGCCATTTTCTAAGTGTAAATCAGTAACTAATGGAGTACCACAGGGATCAATTTTGGAGCCTCAACTATTTTCAGCCTATATTAATGCCTTGGATGAAGGGACTGATTTGAGGCTAAATTTGATAATGTTACAAAGATTGTTAGGTTAGCTGGTTCACAATCTTCTTGGGTTAGCAAGGAGGATATGAAGAAATTGCTGGGGGAGAATGGGATAAGAGGTTATTTAGTTTGGAATAAAGAATGGTAATAATTATTTCTGTAGACTGAAACTATAGAATGTTGTGATAGTAATACATAGACACTTAAAAAAGTTAACATGGAGGAATTACAAATTGTTAGCGATACTCATGGAAAGTTGGCCTTCATTGGAAGGGATGTGGAGGATAGAAGTAGGGAAGTTTTAATGCAAATTTAAAGGATGCTGGTATAGTCACACTTGGAATACTGTTATGTTTTTGGCCTTTATATTCAAGGAAGGATGTACTTCCATTGGAGGCATTGATTAGAAAATTCACCAGACTGCTTCCTGGGATAAAGGAGTTGACATTTAAAGAGAGGTTGAGCAGGTTGTAGTATAGAAAAATGAAATGTTCTTATTGAAACATACAGGATTTGCTGGGGATTGAAAGGGTAAATGCTGAGATGATATTTTAATAGTGGGGTTACTTAAAACTAGGGGATATAGTTTTTAAAAAAGTGGTTGCCCTTGTAAATGGGATGAGGAGGAACTTAATCTGAGTCAGTGGTCCACTTATGAATTGTACAAATCATAATTGAGCCATTGAGTCTACCATATCCATTCTGTGTCGTGAATCTTTGGAATTCTTTATAGACTGTGTTCTGAAGGAGGTGGAGGACCAGGTGAATGGGCATGTATAGAATTTATTCTGCTTCCAGGAGGGAGGTTAGTGGGGAAGGATGAATGGTCAAGGGAATCACGAATCACGGAGGGAGTGATCCCTGTAGAGAGCAGTGAGTGAGGGGGTGGAGGGGCTGGATGCAGAGGCTCATGGGATGATAGGTTAACACAAGAGGAGCTCTGTCCCTGTTAAGGTGGTGGGCAGATGCGGTGAGGGTGGATGTCTGGGAAACGAGGTGTGAGTAAGGAAAGCATCAATGGTGGAGGAAGTGAAACCCTATTCTTTGAAGGAGGAGGGCTTCTCTTGGAACGGAGAGCGTCATTCTGGGAACAGATGTGGCGGAAACAAATGAACTTGAGAAGCAAGCAGGTTTTAACTTGTAGAAAGCAGGAGAAGTGGAAAGAACAAAAGGAATGACTAATAGAGTGGAGACCAAGGTTGCCCCAGTGACAATAGATGAGGTTAGTTAGAGGAAAAAGACAACAAAGTAACATGTTGGAGCTGCTGGAAGCAGATCATAGCAGTTTGGCAGGCAAATATGGGTTTGATAGGTCAGAGGGGTGATCTTTTGTTTTGGCAGAATTTGCTGAGGGTTGTATTGTGGTTATAGTGATTGGGGTGTGAGCAAGTAGATTCCTGTCATAACAAAGAAAAATATTAGTATAGCTCAAATTTTTTTACAATGGTGCAAAAGCTCAGAAATCAGGCAGCATCTATGAAAAGACAAACAGTCAAGACATAACTATATTTGACTAAATGTGAATCATAAATCTGAGCAGTGATTGGCAAATTTCAAAGACTTTCCTGTGAAAAACAAATTGCTCTGCCTTCCCTTTTTTCTAGTTGGCTCAAATTATTTGTTTATTTTGCAATTTACCTCATGACATGGTTATATAGCCACAGTGGATGATGTGTTCAGCTTTTTTTTTGTGGTTGGCATTCTCTTTATTTATGTTGTATTTTTAACAGTGAAATCGGACAATGAAAACTCTGTGGACATCTACGATGGCTTGGACATAGACTATCAAGGTGGTGGACAGTCTGCTTCATGTATGTAGAAATTTACGGTATTTGCAATGTTTTTTCAAAGATAATATAACATTTACAAATGGTGGGCTTGACTACAGAATGCTTCCTAATCTTGAGATTTCTGCGATTGCATGTTGAAAGAATGGCTTCTGTTCATTTGGTGGAACCTTATTAAGTAAAAGGCTGGGTAAGTCCACACCTCAAATTACTAACATGATTCAGTTAATTAGTCACAAAATATTCACGTTTTAAAGCAATAAGTATACTATATATCATTGGGTAACTATTTGACTGGTTGAGTTGTAAAGTAGGTAACACCTTGTTAGACACTGGAGGTATCTATGCCCATACATTTATGTGGGCATTTGTTGCATCTGCAAACTGTAGTTTTGAAGTCATTTCGGAGTGCCAGTTATACAAAACAATCCATTGCAGTTTTAGCCAAAAATACAGGTGAAAACATTACGATGATGATCACTCCACAAGGGGACACTCAACATACTATTACCTTTTTGTTATGTTTAGAAAGAGTTTGCTATTATATATCAAATTATATTGCAGAGAAGCACCGCCTTAAAAATTGTGCTTTTGGTCTTAATGATTCAGTTGTATTGAGGAAATTTTAAATTATATTTTTAAAAAGAATCAAAGATGCATTAAAATCAAAGCTGGATAGGTGCATTGTATAGGGAATGTGGAAAGTTCCTGGTCTTTGTCCCAATGAAATTTTGTCAGCCATCAACAGTATGATACATTTCTATATATTCATAACTCACACAACAAATAAAGAAACTCAACATGGAAATAAACATTTTCACAAAAGAGCTCATAAACCTGGAAAATCAACAAAGAAGCAAGAAGAAGATGAAGACGACATTGATTTCGTCTATTCAGGTCATCTTGGAGTCCAAACACCTGGATGGAGTTGCGGAATAATAAAGTGATTTTAAATGTTTCAGATTCATGAATTTTGTCGAATCTTGCATGATATAATAGGAAAGAATCAAATCACCATTCAAAACAAAGAGTCAAGGGAAACTTTAAAATCTGAAACTTGAGTGCAGCACATACTGGTCACTTTGGTAGAAAGGAATGGTGATTTGGGTAGAGTCTTAGCAAGCATGGAACGTAAACGCTGGCATGATTTTGGGTTACTTGTGGATCTGGCTAACTAAGTACATACATTCTTTGTTTCAGATCATTTATTTATTCTACAACCACATTCAAACAACATGAGGCCACTTTGGAACATGTTATATCTGCAAATGATACTGCATTTCCTGTGCTGTTTGCCTTGCATGGAAAAGTAGTCTTTATAAAGACGTTGCTGAAGGACAGCAAATTTCTGCTCTATGTAACGTGCCAAGAAGTCGTCGTGTTGTTTTTAAAGCACAATAAACTATTTAAAAATCCATTATTAATGCTTAATAAAAACAAAACGTTTTGTTTTCAGGTGATGTTTCAGGAAAGAATGAACCTGCTAAGGATTGTTTCGACTTGTACGAGGAAATATTAACAGAAGAAGGAACAGCGAAAGCAATCTCTTTGAAAGAGGTACATGTTTGGTTGTGGTCTGATTTAAAAGGAAGATGGGCTGCTTGTGCCATTAATGTAAATAAATGACAGAGAAGCAATAGCTGGTTTGTTCATTAAACCGTTACTAACAGCAGATTCCACATGCGAAAATATGTAAACATACAAACAAGGTGCTCACTGACAACAGGAAGCCTTTCTTTGAATAACTAAAGAAAGTCATTGGAAGAGTCAGCAGCAGAATCAATTTCAAGCCTCTTATTCTAGACGCCATTATTTCTGCATCTATAAAGACAATCAGGTGTGGGATGTGCTATTTACTCAGCATGTCCTTATTCATGCGACTGAGACTAGAACATCCTAGGATTTAGTTTCAATATGATGCTCAACTTTTTTAATTCTCTAAGTAGTCCCTCTGATAAAACTCAAAAATATTTAAATTCAACATACCCATTCCAGTAGAGATATAAGAAAGATACTGCAGATGGTAGAAACCTGGCACAATGCACAAAGGAGCTAGAGAAATTCAATGGGTCAGGCAGCATCCATGGAGAGAAATTAACAAGGTTCCTGATGAAGAATCTTGATCCAAAATTTGGACTGTTCTTTTCTCTCCAAGACTTGTTGAGATCTTCCTGCTCCTTTGTACGTGGATGTTCTAACAACAGCTTTTGTTGCGTCAGTGACAGTCCATCCTATTTACTAATCTATAAACTTTAGGAGCTGACATATATTCATTGGCACATGGCTGGTTTCAATTTGAATAACCAACAAAAGAATCAGTTTTGAAATTGCATTCTGCTTGTGGCTATTCACATAAATTATTGACTGTTTTTTCAAAGATGCTGCCTAACTTCTGAGCATTTGCACCATTTTTAAAAATTTGTGGTACACTATTGTTTTTCTTTGTTATGACAGTTTCAGGAGAAGTCTATAGAGAGAGAAAGGAAAGTTGAAGAGCTGTTGCAAAAACTGCATGAAGTTGAAACCAAGGTAAATGATTTGTATTGGTCAGCTCACATATTCAGCCCTGATATTTGATTTATCAGTTTGTTTCTTCATCAGAGATTTTTAAAAAAGCATAAATAGGACAGAAATTAATTATTTCTGGTTAGATACATTGATCAGAAAAGTGGAAGTCCAACTGAGAAAAGCAATACTAAAGTTGTAGTAAGGCACAAACATGGACTTTGGAACAAAAAGGTGTCTAAACTAATAGATAATGATTTTGTAATAAAGAAAATCTACAATTGTAAGGATAGGACAGGAGATTGAATGCATCTGGTGGCTCATTGCATCTCATTGAGCCACAGCCTCACAGTGCTAGAGACCCTGATTCAGTTCCGAAGGGCGCAGTCTGTGTTTTATGTTCTCTGTGACTGCATGGTTTCCTCCCTGTGTTGCTGTTCGCTCCCACATCCCAAAGATTTGAGTTGTTAGGATAATTGGCTCATGTCAATTGCTTTTGTGTTTTGGTGAATGGTAGAATATTGGGGTGGGGGGCAGTTGATGAGAATATGAGGAGAATCAATAAAATGGTTTAATTAGGATTGGTGTGAACGTCTGATTGATGGTTCACGTAAAGTTGGTAGGCCAAAGGCTTGTTTAAATGCTGTGTGTCACTGTGGCTCTAGTGAAAAGGAAAGTTTGATCTGGGAGCTGTTGTACACGTTGAGTTGAAGAAAGTGAAGAATTGGAGCTTCAGAGCACTGGAGTCAGTTTATGATGTAGTTATTTGCAAACATGAGATGTCTCTTTATTTGAGAATTAAGGTATGAGCTTCGGTTATCCACATTTGTCATGTACTGATTGAAAACAGAAAATAAGGAACATTGGAAAATGAAACCTATTGCATTTCACATTTGTTTAAAGTCCCTGGAATTCAGCATCATCAATCGAGAAATCATTTAATTCGGGATTGTGAGACATGACCAGGGTTTATGCTGCTGTTTGATTGGGTGTAGAAGTACTGAAAACAAGAAAATGAGATGATGGACTAGAAGCTATCCTTTCTATTTCTACACAGAATTCCACTCTGTCAAATGAGAACATCCAACTGAAAAAGAACATATCAGCGCTCATCAAAACTGCTCGGCAGGAAATTAACCGCAAGGATGAAGAAATTAATAGGCTAAACAGAAGGTGAAATAGTCAAGACTTAAGATCAACAAAATTCATCGTGTATCTATGTTCTGTAAATTGACAAAATGTACGTAATATGCTTTAAAAGCATGGCTGCAGAGTTGTAGAATCACCATTAAGGAGTAAGAATTGGCAATGAAGTAAATTACAGTTAGAATTGGGAGCAGGAGCTTTCTGTGCCTGTTCTGTCATCTCATTCAGACCGTGGCTGATTTTCCAGCTGTTCTCTCCTGCATTATCTTGATATCATTTGATTCCCTCAATATCCAGAAGTCTATTGCTGTCCATTCTGAATAAACTTAATTCCAGAATAGAGATTTGTGAACTCACCACTTCTGCATGGTTAAATGTCTTATTTTGTCCTAAATGGCCAATTCCTTACTTTAGGACCATGACCCCCCCCCTCAGTCTAATTCTTAACCAAGTGAAATACTCTCTACATCCAGCCAATCAGGCCAAGAAAGTATTTTGTAAGCGTCATGAGATCTCGTTGTTCTAAACCAGACTGTACTGTACTAGTCTGCTCATTTTCTCTCTGTAATGGCAAACACACCTTCTCAGGAATCAATCTGGTGAATAGTTAGTTGACTCCCTCAATGGCAAGCATTAAGATTCTATTTACTTCTGATGTTAGCTTTCAATAACTTTTGCTCTAAGGCATTCACACCCTTTAAACATTAAAGTTTCCCAATCTGTCAGCATTTTAAAAAATTCTTTGCTTCTCTGTTTTGTGCACCAACGTGGATGATCATGCATCTTTCCGTATAGCATTTGATCTCTCATGTGACTTTCAACACTCTTGATTATTTTGCCATTTACTTCTACATCAGAAACAGAACCAGAACCAGGTTTAATATCACTGGCGTATGTTGTGAAATTTGGAATTATGCGGCAGCAGTACATAATAAAAATTGTAAATTGCTGGAAGTATGTACAGTGCCTATAAAAAGTATTCACCACCCCGTTGGAAGTTTTATTGTTTTAAACAACTGAATCATAGTAGATTTAATTTGGCTTTTTTGACACTGATCAACAGAAAAGACACTTTCGTGTCAAAGTGAAAACAAATTTCTACAAATTGGTCTATATTTATTACAATTATTAAACACAAAATAATTGATTGCATAATTATTCATCCCTTTCAAATCAGTATTTAGTTGATGCACTTTTGGCAGCAATTACAGCCTTGAGTCTGTGTGTATAGGTCCTTGTCATCTATGCACATCTGGGCATTGCAATTTTCCCCCTTTCATCTTTACAAACCTGTTCAAGCGATGTCAGATTGCATGGGGATTGTGAGTGAATGCCGTTTTCAAGTCCAGCCACAAATTCTCAATTGGATTAAGGCCTGGACTCTGACTTGACCACTCCAGGACATTAACTTTGTTGTTTTTAAGCCTTTCCTGTGTAGCTTTGGCTTTATGCTTGGGGTCATTGTTTTGCTGGAAAACAAATCTTCTCCCAAGTTGCAGTTCTCTTGCAGACTGCATTAGGTTTTCTTCCAGGATTTCCCTGCATTCATTTTACCCTTTACCTTCACAAGCCTTCCAGGGCCTGTTGCAGTGAAGCATGCCACAGCGTGATGCAGCCACTACCCTGTTTCATGGTAGGGATGGTGTGTTTTTGATGATGTACGGTGTTTAGCATTTAGTCTGATTGCCAAAAAGCTCAATTTTGGTTTCCTCAGAGCATAGAACTTTCTTCCAGCTGATTTCAGAGTCTCCCACATGCCTTCTGGAAAACTCTAGCCAAGACTTCATGTGAGTTTTTTTCAACAGTGGCTTTCTCTTTGCCACCCTCCCATAAAGCTGCGACTGGCGAGGCACCTGGGCAACAGTTGTTGTATACACAGTCCCTACCATCTCAGCCTCTGAAGCTTGTAACTCTTCCAGAGTTGTCTTAGTTCTCTTGGTGGCCTCCCTCACCAGTCCCCTTCTTGCACGGTCACTCAGTTTTTGAGGACGGCCTTCTCTTGGCAGATTTACAGCTGTGCCAAATTCTTCCCATTTCTTGATGATTGACAGTTGTACTCCAAGGGATATTCAGTGACTAGGAAATTTTCTTGTATCCATTTCATGACTTGTGCTTTTCAATAACCTTTTTGTGGAGCTAGTTGGAGTGTTCTTTTGTCATCATGGTGTAGTTTTTGTCAGGATACTGACTCACTAGTGGCTGGACCTTCCAAATACAGGTGTATTTTTACTACAATCAATTGAAGCACCTTGACTGCACATAGTGATCATTTAACTAATTTTATATGACTTCTGAAGCCAATTTGCTGTACCAGTGATGATTTGGTGTGTCATATTAAAGGGGGTGAATATTTATGCAATCAACTATTTTGTGTTTTATATTTGTAATTTGGATCACTTTGTAAAGATCTGTTTTCACTTTCACATGAAAGAGTCTTTTTCTGTTGATTAGTGTCAGAAAAGCCAGATTAAATCTACTGTGATTCAATGTAAAACAATAAAACAGGAAAATTTCCAAGTGGGGTGAATACTTTTTATAAGCACTGCATATAGTTTTTAAAGTTAAATTAAGTAGTGCAAGAAGAGGAAAAAAAAGTAGTGAAGTAGTATTCATGGATTCAATGTCCATTCAGAAATCTGATGGCAGAGAGGAAGAAGCTGTTCCTGAATCACTGAGTGTATGCCTTCAGGATCCTGCATCTCCTGCCTGATGTTTGCAATGAGAAGAGTGCATGTCTTGGGTGATCGGTGACCTTAATGATGGATGCTGCCTATTTGAGGCATTGCACTTTGAAGATGTCCTGGACGCTGGGGAGGCTAGTGCCGATGATGGAGATTACTGAGTTCACAACTTCCTGCAGCTTATTTTCATGGTACATCTATAGAAATTAGTGAGTGTCTTTGGTGACATAACAAATCTCCCCCAACTCCTAATGAAATATAGCTGCTGTCATGCTTTTGTAAGTGTATCGATATGTTGGGCCCAGTATAGATCCTCAGAGATGTTGAAATTACTCTCATACCACTTCTGATCCTTCTGAGGACTGGTGTGTGTTTCCTTATGTTACCCTTCTGAAGTTCACAATCAATTCTTTGGTCTTCCTGATTTTGAGTGCAAGGTTGTTGCTGTGACTCCACTCAACCAGCTGATATATCTCGTTCCTGTACACCAGCTTGTCACTATCTGAAATTTTGCCAACAATGGTTGTGTCATCGGCAAATGTATGGATGGCATTTAGGATGTGCCTAGCCACACAGTCATGGGTATGGAGAGAGTAGAGCAGTGGGCTAGACACACATCCTTGAGATGCACCAGTGTTGATTATCAATGAGGTGGAATGTTATTTCTGATCTGTACAGACCGTGGTCTTATGGGGAGGAAGTCGAGGATCCATTTGCAGAGGGAGGAAGGCCCAGGTTCTGGAGCTTTTTGATGAGACATGTAGGAATGATTGCGTTAAATGCTGAGTTGTAGTCAATAAACAGCAGCCTGACATAAGTACTTGCATTGTCCAGTTGATCAGAAACTGAGTGGGGAGCCAGTGAGATTGCATCTGTAGTAGATCTTTTGTGGTGATAAGCAGATTGCAGTGGGTCCAGGTCCAGGTCCATGCTGAGGCAGGAGTTGATTGTAGCCATAACCAGCCCCTCAAAGCACTTCATCATCATTGATGTGAGTGCTACTGGACGATAGTCATTGAGGTGCAGCTCACCCTGCTCTTGCGATTGTTCCCCATTTGAAGCAGGTGGGAACTTAAGAATGTAGCAATGAGAGATTGAAAGTGTCATTCAACCCACTGCTAGATTGTTTTCAGAGTTTTTCTGAGCCCTACCAGGTACTCCATCAGGGCCTGTCCATTTGTCAGGGTTTGTGAGGGTCAAGGACAGTGCTAGGCAATATTACAACAGTAATCCAGTGTGTTGGGTTCTCTAGTTTCACAAGTGATATGCCGGTGATGATTATTTAGAGATTTTTTGGGCTACATCCGGGGGTTATTTACAATAGCCAATTAACCTTCTGTCTTTGAGATCTGTGTGTAAACTGGTTACAGAATGTGTAAACAGCATCCAGAGTCAGGATCAAGCCTGGTCACTGGAGATGTGAAGCCACAATGCTAACTAGCAAGCTCTTAAACCATGGAGAGATTTTATTGAAGCAAAACTTGTGAGCCATGCCTTTGTTTGTAATCTTGCTTAGAAATATGTTGCTTAGTAAGCTATTACACATCAGTTATGTTCAGCCTAACAAATAGCTTCTCTTTATTTTCTCTCAATCAGACATTCAATGAATTGGATTGGAAACCCATGTCTGCGTCACTACCATAATCGGCACACTCATCCTCCAGGATCGTTCAATGTTCCAATTACATCACAGAACGATAACACCCATTCCAGACACGACCTTCCTTGTCCATCCAGATCTTCAAATGTTGAACAGTGCCTGCTCACTTCTCGCATAAATGAAGAGGGAAATTGTCCCCAAGTTGGACCGCTTGGGTGTGGAAATAAGATTATAGAACCAAAGAGCCAGTGTAATTTACCAAGAGATGCAAAATCTCTTTCTAGCCCTCATTCACCTGTTGGCAGAGAGCATTCTAGCAAGTCCTTCTCACATACAAGTATCGTACCACCTCATAAACCAAATGCCACCAATGATAAAGCAGAACTCACTCCTTGCAAGGAGAGGAAAGGAACGGAGAAATTGAATGGAGAGGATTTGGTTAAACATGGAACAATTGAAAAGTCATACATTTCTGAATTATCAGCTCAAGGAGATAAAAACAAAGAGCCCAGTTTTCTACAGAAGACTGATAAACTTGAACAAACTTCTCAGAGTACAAAGTCACATTCTGAAGTGAGGAGTACAAATCGGCATGCCTCAGAGAAATGTTCAGACAGGAGCAGGCATCGCCTTGGTCAGGGCTCGTCAGGAAACAGTGCAGATTCAAAAGAATCAAAAGGCCAAGTTGAAAAGGAGAAGAGACATAAAGAGGAGACCAAAAAAAGTGACCACAGAAGCAGAGAGCAAGCAACAGATAGAAAAAAGGAACAGAGAAGTAATCGGGAAGATGCCCAAGAAAAACACAGAGATGACAGATTAAGAAGTCGATCTTTTCAAAAGGAGAGAGAGCCAGAGAGACGTCATTCTGAAAAAAGAAGTGAGTCGTCTAAGTTGATGAGTCCTACAAGTCCCTGTAGGAGTTCTCGTCGGAGTGTTCACACAGCAGTGGACCACTCTTCTAGAGAAAAAAGAGATCAAAAAGTTGAGAGCAAGAGTTCAGGAAAGGAAAGAAGCACTGATGTTAGCAGAAACAGAAGGAGTAACCAGTCCAACAGGAAAGTGCTAGATGAAGAGACCGTCAAGGACAATGTTAGAAGAAGTGGTAAAGATGATAGCAGAAGCTTAAAGAAAGATGAAAATAGAAAAGAAAAGGATAAATCTGAACAGAAAGAAAATCAGAGAGACCATGGTATTAAACATTCATTACGGAATGGAAGGGATGTTGTTAACAAGGAGCATCGAAGTGAAAAAGACAAAACTAAATTGCCTGAGGAAAATCAATGGATGACGAAAGGACATTGTACTGAAGATGCAGTACATGGTCATAGTTCAGGTAACTTGCAGAGCTCGACAGATGAACAAAGCTTAGTAAGAGATGCTGATCCCAAACTGCATTTTATGGAAACATTGCAGCTTACTGTTTCTCCTGTGAAGAAACCATCCACTGTTCCTCATGAGGTGGAAACATTGTGCACACAAGCACTCAGTGCAGGTGAGATGGTGGAGCATCCTGAAAGTATGGCATCCACATTGGAGAATAGTGACAATAGAAGTTCTCATGAAGCTAGTAAAGATGAAGGAAAGGACATAGACTCGGAATCCACTGAGATGCATTTAGGAGAATCTGAGGTTTCTGTGCCTCCAGCTGATCAGGAATCTGTGGTACTTGAAATGCCTTCTGCCCAGGCAAAAGATCATGAAGTGGAAGAAGGCTTAGTGGAAGACTCTGACCCAGTAGAGTCATCTCAAATTGTTGTGGAGACTTTTGGGACTGTTGAAGTTATCAGTGAAACAGTTAGTGAAGAAGTTGAAAACTCCCCACCACTTGTGGAAATTTCTGCCAATGAGCATTTGGAATCAGTAGGAAATCCATCAAAGGTCGATGAGTGTGTACTGAACGAAGTATCCCAGCAGCTTGTAGAAGCTGATGATACCATTGACGGACAATGTGAAGATTCAGATTGCCCTGCTGAAACTGACAATACAGTCAGCAGTGAAAAGGTTCTGTCCCTCACTGGCACTGGGAACCCTGGAGATTTCAATCAGCCTCAAGATGTTGCTACAGCAGTTACTGGAGAACTGCCAGAAAATTCAGAGCCCGATGTGACTGACCGTGAAGTTCAGCACACACCTGCAGTAGATTCTTCAGCTGTTACCACACCAGTTAAAAAATCTTGTGTCTCTGACGACCTGGAGGACAACTCCATCCAGAGCATTGACTTCACTTATATTGGCTGTATAGGTGCACCCATCAGTCCTTTAACCAGTCCTCTACGCCCTGTCAGATCTTCAGAATTGGAGAAATCAGGTACATCTGCAGAGAGAAATGTTGACAACAAAGGTAAAAGTGAGCTTTTTTCTTTGTTATTTGTATTTTAGTACAAAATTTTAAAAATATACATTTGAGAGTTGTTAGTATTGATGTAAGGTTATTTGAACAAAATATGGCATACAGTCGTCCCTTGGTATCTGCGGGGAATTGGTTCCAGGACCCCCCCGCGGATACCAAGATCTGCGGATGCTCAAGTCCCTTATATAAAATGGCATAGTATTTGCATATAACTTACGCACATCCTCCCGTATACTTTAAATCATCTCTAGATTACTTATAATACCTAATACAATGTAAATGCTACGTGAATAGTTATTATACTGTATTATTTAAGGGAATAATGACAAAAAAAATCAGCTGATGTCGATTCTCCTGTGATCTTTAAGTTCTTGAGGTTTGTCATGCTTTACATAGCTAGCCAGCCATCCCTTACTAGCCTTAAGCCCCTTCCTCTCGCTCACAACACAAGTAGCGATTGAACGAGACGCGAGGTGAACAAAGCTCAAACAATGAGTGCTGGAGAGAGACTGAGGATCTGTGAAATGGCGGGAGGCTACAGCAGGGTATGCCTACACATCATTTCATTTGCGTAGATTCAGCGTAGTGCTCAGCGTGCAGCAAATTCAAGTTTTGCTTTTTGGAACTTTCTGGAAATTTTTTTTCGAATATTTTCAATCCGCGGTTGGTTGAATCCGCAGATGCGGAATCTGCAGATACGGAAGGCCTACTGTATTCACATGGGGTTTAGCAGAATAGAATTACACTTTCCACAAGTTATTATCCTGTTGCTATATCTAAATATTTCTTCAATTTTTAATACGTTTGAACATCTCAATGTAAAGTGGATTATGGAATGAAGTGTGATGGTACTGGGCTTGATGTCCGCAAAGTTCTGACAGACAAAGATCTCCTATCTGATATTGATTTGTTATGGGTACTCTCACTAAAGTGAGGTTATACTGTAGCCACCTACTCTTCAAAGACTAGATCACTTCCCCGTTATCCTCCATAGTTAGCTACCAATACCTGCTATTTGAGCGATGGGTCTCCCCACCCTACCGAGCAGAAGATATTTCCGGCTAACAAAGTAGTTTAAACACGATTCATTTATTTTTAGTGATATATGTTTAAATTTAGATAAAATTCTTAAAACATGTTTAAAACTTGCCGAAGATTTTTATCCTATAAAAGGTTTCTAAAGGACAAATATTTTCAAAACACAAATATAATTCCCATAAGCTAAAAAAAATCCATGAGTTGCAGAACGAACAAGTCACTCATTGCAGAAATCAAAGGCAGTGGAATGGATTCTAGTTCATCTCATCTTCTTGTTCTAACTGTAGCAGAGCAGTCTTCTTACTGTCCCTTGACCATTCCTAACCAAGCCTGACTGCTCTCTTACACTTAGACTGTTTCTTTTGCCACTTGCTGTCTTCACATGCATGTGGCATGTTTTTTGTTTGGATACATTTTCACACAGATGGTCTAAAAGCTTCTGGAGGTGGATATCCCAAAATTAATGCTGTGATGGCTGACTGAGTACATAAATCTTCCAACTATTGATAGATCAGATATTTAATGTGCTGAGTGATGCTATTAATCTGGTCTGCAATAGCCCCATTGTCTTACACTGCATCTCTTGAGCAATTGGCCCAGTGCTGTGGGCTGGCCATCTGGGCTCCATAGACAGTACTGTTTGTTCTGATTATTACTTGCATTTTATATTAAGAACTGAAGACTTACAGCAGGAAGCTGAACAAAGAATATTGGTTGGAAGTTTAACTTAAAAATAACTCTTTGATCTCTAGAACTGTGTGCTGCTAGGTTAGAAAGCTGAACTTGGCAGAAAGGCCCCCAGCCCGGAATATCATCACCTGAGTGTATCTTCAGTTAACCAGATGCAGTCATATTCTTTACTTAAATATGACATATTTCATAATACAGCCTGAAACCTTAGTACCTTAAATTTGCTTTTTTTTTGTAACGATGTACGAGGGATAAGGAATAAGATTTAAATTATGAGAAGAGAATAAAGAATTTAGATGTCTGAGAGCGCTTGAGTAATGAGCAACATGATAATAGCATTAAAAAAATCCCCTGGTAAGGTAAGCAACACACATAAAAGTTGCTGGTGAACACAGCAGGCCAGGCAGCATCTCTAGGAAGAGGTGCAGTTGACGTTTCAGGCCGAGACCCTTCGTCAGGACTAACTGAAGGAAGAGTGAGTAAGGGATTTGGAAGTTGGAGGGGGAGGGGGAGATTCAAAATGATAGGAGAAGACAGGAGGGAGAGGGATGGAGCCAAGAGCTGGACAGGTGATAGGCAAAAGGGATACGAGAGGATCATGGGACAGGAGGTCCGGGAAGAAAGACAAGGGGGTGGGGGGGGGACCCAGAGGATGGGCAAGGGGTATATTCAGAGGGACAGAGGGAGAAAAAGGAGAGTGAGAGAAAGAATGTGTGTATAAAAATAAGTAACAGATGGGGTACGAGGGGGAGGTGGGGCATTAGCGGAAGTTAGAGAAGTCGATGTTCATGCCATCAGCTACCCAACCTAATGGCATGAACATCGACTTCTCTAACTTCCGCTAGGCCCCACCTCCCCCTCGTACCCCATCTGTTACTTATTTTTATACACACATTCTTTCTCTCACTCTCCTTTTTCTCCCTCTGTCCCTCTGAATATACCCCTTGCCCATCCTCTGCATCCTCCCCCCTGCCTTGTCTTTCTCCCCGGACCTCCTGTCCCATGATCCTCTCGTATCCCTTTTGCCTATCACCTGTCCAGCTCTTGGCTCCATCCCTCCCCCTCCTGTCTTCTCCTATCATTTTGGATCTCCCCCTCCCCTTCCAACTTCCAAATCCCTTACTCACTCTTCCTTCAGTTAGTCCTGATGAAGGGTCTCGGCCTGAAACGTCGACTGCATCTCTTCCTAGAGATGCTGCCTGGCCTGCTGCGTTCACCAGCAACTTTTATGTGTGTTGCTTGAATTTCCAGCATCTGCAGAATTCCTGATGTTTCCCTGGTAAGGTAATTGGAAACCACATATGGTTATTCTAACATGATACATTCTTTTCCCCTGTCTACTAGTTGTTAACCATTGCCATCACCAATACTTCTCAGAAACAAACAAATTGATTACCTTGAATATTTACACACCCAAGAAAATCTCCTTTCTTCACATGGAATTTTCAAATTAGCTGAAGGGAAAGAGTCGTCATTGCAGAGAAAAGTCTTATTAAGAAAACACAACAAAAGTCAGTATGTCAACTTGCAGTTAATTCAATGGGTTCATTTTGGGATTAAAGGAATTGAAAACACTGATTAGAACAGATAATATGTAAAGAAGTGGAGTCAAAAGTAGAAAGAAAGTTATTCAGTAGGTGGCTTTTGAACTCAAATTCCTTTCCTGATGAATAACTGAGTTTATTATCTTTTTTATCAAGTCAGAGGTGATCACTGTCCAAAGTGATACTCCTAAGGTACTAATATTAGTTTATTATTGTCATGTGCTGAAATATAGTAAAGAACTTTTCGTGTGTCAGGAAGGCAGATTGTGCTGTACTTTACATCAAAATAGTAAACAGAAAACAGCGCCGAATATAGTGTTGCAGAGACAGAGAAAGTATGGTGTAGGGAAAAAAGGGCAAGGGTCATAAGCCTTTGTTTCTAAAATTATGAATCATGTTGACAAGCAATATTGTTTAAAAGATTTATGAATTTTAAATGCAACTTCATCTATTTTAAATTTGTTTGTTCATTTAGATTCTAAAGTGAAAATGCAAGATAATTGTTCTGTAAGCAGTTGCACCCTCGAGTTAAATAAAGAAAACCAGGAGCCTTTGTGCAAAGAAGGAATTAAAACCTTGGGGACTTTAGAAGAAATAGAAGAAGGAGAAATTGTAAGTGATGTGGATGAGTGTGTATCTCAAGTGCAGAAACCAGCTTGTAACGTTGAAGTAATGAAAGAGAGCAGCAGTGAAGAGAAAGGTAATCCCAATCAAAGTGCAAGTGAAAAGGAAACAAGAATGGTAAATCCTGATGAACCTTCGGTAAAACATTCTTCTGAGGTATTACCCAAAAATAAATCTGTTAAAAAGCAAAGAGAAAAAGCAAAAGTTATGTCATCAAACCAAAATACTGAAGGACTCAAAATACCTTCATTGAGTTCTGTGGAAAAAAATCAGATTAAATCCTCAGTTGCTGATTTAATGGAAGCTCTAATAGCTGCTCGAAAAAGCGTCCGACAAAAGTACATGAAGCTTCATAAACAATTTGAAGTCCGCAGGTTTAAACGAATTATTGAAATTGCCATTGTGGAATTCATCTCTGCAGTTAAAAAGTACAAATTTCCAAAGTCCCGGAAACAGCAGAAGAGTTCCATCTGTGCACTGATTGAGACTGTACTATCACAAGTGAAATCCAATGGGATTGTAAACACTATTTTCTCACAACAGGCTCTGAATATGAAAGAAAAGCTGTGGCTATTTGTGGAAAAGCAGTTTGATTTTCTGTTTGACAAGATCCGTGAGATATTCATCTCTTGTGAGAATATAAGTCTGGAATTGGCCTTGGAAGAAGAGAGAAAAAATGAGAAGGTGATCAAGAGTAAGAAGAAAAATGCAGTGGTTAAGCACAAAGCTGATAAAGTTCCAAAGCTGAAAAAGTCCCCCTCTTCAGAGCCATGTTTGGTAAATGATGCTTCGGGCAAAAGGAACTCTGAGCAAAAGAAACTGGCTGCTGACAGGGGCAGAAAAAATGGAGCTGCAGTGAATAGATATTCAAAGAGTAAAACTGAGGTTTCAGCCGGTGGTATCTCCAAGGAAAATTCTCAGCCTCCCACAAAAGTCAAAAACTTGCTGTCTGTGAGTCAGATGAATTGGAATGCTTCCAGTGATTCACTGATAAATTCAAACTCTACTAAAGACTCCCATGAGAAAACTGAGCTTGGCATTCTGACAGAACAGCAGGCATCTACTCTTACTTTTAACCTGGTAAGCGATGCTCAGATGGGTGAGATATTCAAGTGTTTGTTACAGGGGTCCGATCTGCTGGAGCAAGGGATTTCTGCATTGGAGTGTAATTCTTGGTCTGTTCCAGAAAAGCTGCATCCTGATGTTAACACACATTTATCCAGTGTTCCTTCCACTTCAGACAAAGCACCTCTGGTGTCCCAGGGAGATGGTATTTCCTGGCCTCCAGTTACACCAAACAAACGTGCTGTTAGGTTAAGACCACCACTCAATATAGATGTTTTGGATGAAAGCTGCATGCTAGAAGTTCCTGATAAGGTAGTACAAAACAAAGATGCTCTGGTGATCAGTCGACCTGAAGACTCAAATAGCCAGAAGGTAAATGAAGCAAGTTCAGGTCTACAAGCACGTTCTTCCATATCCTCCATTCTGATAGAGGACCTGGCAGTTTCTCTTACTGTTCCTTCACCTCTTAAATCAGATGGGGAAATCAGCTTCTTAACATCTCAGAATGGATTATCCTTGCCTGGTGAAGTGAGTGAAGCCATTTTGTCCAGCCATTACAGTGAAAATGCTGTCCTTGATGAGGAGGATGCTTCAGAGCAAGATATCCACTTGGCGTTGGATTCGGATAATTCTAGCAGCAGGTCCAGCAGTTCCTCAACGTGGAACAAGCAGACATCTGCCTCTTCTTTTCAGTATCGAAACCATCCCCCAATGCAGGCTGTTGTAATGGAAAAGTCAAATGATCACTTCATCGTCAAGATAAGATGCAAGGCATCCAATACGAACTCTTCACTGCAGAGCTTGCCCTCTGCTGCCGTGGTGAAGGAGAATGAGACTTCTGAGTTGGGGCTAGGTGGACAGCCTGTTGTGGATACCATTGATAAGCGGGCAATATTACCTAATAACAATGTGCAAGAAATGCCTGAGAAGCAAGTTCATGTCGTGTCTGAATCATTGCCTAATCACTCCAGAAGTTTGAAGCACCCAGTAGGCGAAAGCAGAAATACAGAGGAGTCAGGAATGGAGGTTGATATATCGCCATCTCCCTCAGAGAAAGATAAGCTATCACTACCCAAAAACTGTACAGATCATTTACCTTCACTTGAAGCCCCCAGTGGGAATACAAAAGGTGATGCATTACTGATTGGGACAGTCTTGAAAACAACTCCTAGCTCAGGAAGCAAGAAGAGGAAATGTAATGTACAGGTGGATTCCGTGGAGAAAAGAGCACGCAAAGAACCAGAGCCTTTGAATGCAAGTAAGAAAAATGATAACAAAGCCAACACTAAAAGAAAATCCACTTCCTCAGCAAATAAAGCTGTCAAAAGGACTGCAGATACACCAGAGAAAACGAAATGCAATACTTGTCGGTCTACAGTCCCATCACAAACCAGTCTACCTGCTAAAAATATAATCAAGAAGAATGGTGAAGTTGTAATTGCATGGACTAGGTAAGATTACAATTTGTTAATCTTAGTCTTTAAAAGTTTGCTTACCAGATGTACAAAGTGCCTGAGTATATTTGCAAAATATTTGCTCTGTGGATTGCCTAGCATTTACATGGAATGTTTTAATTTCTTTGGAGAATAGCCACAGACTGTACTGCAGGACAATGCTGGTTTGAAGAGAATGGCAGGCATCATGTCATGATCTGCAAGCCTAACATATCAATGGTATCACTTCACATTCCTTTGGCCGTGTTCTCACAAAACTCATATAGCAGTTTTCCCCTCTGCCTCTATTTTTCATCAACAATGTAAATGATGCTGTCTTTAAGCCAGGGCCCATTACCTTTCAAAATTTCCAGAACACGATCTCTCTGAAGGTAAAACTGGTGTTAACATCCTGTAGATTACAGTGAGAAGGTAGATTCTGCCCTTGAGAGAATGAGGTGACCTTGTATTAACGGGCAGAATCAGAACCGGGTTTAATATCACCGGCATATGTCATGACGTTTGTTAACTTTACAGCAGCAGTACAATGCAATACTCAATAAATAAATTTTCGAGAGAAAAAGTGAATTACATTAAATATATAGTATATGTCTATTATATAGTTCAGTTAAAATAAGTAGTGCAGAAAGAAAACAAATTAAAAAGTAGTGAGGTAGTGTTCATGGGTTCATTGTCCATTCAGAAACCTGGTGTTAGAGGGGAAGAAGCTCATCCTGAATGTGTGCCTTCAGGCTTCTGTTCCTCCTTCCCGGCACTAACAGTGTGAAGAGGAAATGTTCTAGGTGGTGGGGGTCCTTAATGATGGATGGTGCCCTCCTAAGGCATCGTTCCTTGAGGATGTGGATACTATGGAGGCTAGTACCCATAATGAAGCTGTCTAATTTTACAAATTTCTTCAACTTACTTCAAACTTGTACAGTAGCCCCCCTCCCCCAAAACCAAATGGTGATGCAGCCATTCAAAATCCTCTCCATAGTGCATTTGTAGAAGTTTTTGAATGTTTTAGTTGACCAACCAAATTTCTTCAAACTCCTAATGAAATATAGCTGCCATCTTGCCTTTCTTGTTGCTGCATCAATATGTTGTGTCCGGGTTAAGTCCTCAGAGATGCTGATACTCAGCAACTTGAAATTGCTCACTCTCTCCACTTCTGATCCCTCTGAAGATTGGTTTGTGTTTCCTCGTCTTACCCTTTCTGAAGACCAACATCAGCTCTTTGGTCTTGCAGATGTTGAGTGCAAGGTTGTTACTACGACATCATTCAGCTAACTAGAATATTTCACTCCTGTACGCCCTTTCATCACCATCTGAAATTCTGCCAACTATGGTTGTATCATCAGCAAATTTATAGATGGCATTTGTGCTGGAAGCCCAAGAAGAGTTTATTCATAGAGCCATTTATTAATTATGATGGTGCATAATAGTCTGTTTCTTCTATGTGGAGATTTACTTAAGCAGGCTTTTAAATGTGTTGGCAGTCCTGAGACAAATGAAGGTGAATAAATTTGCAGGGCCTGACAAGGTGTTCCCTCGGATGCTGAGGGAGGCACATGGAGAAATTGTCAGGGCCCTAGCAGGGATATTTAAATCTTGCTCAGCGACAAGTAAGGTACCTGAGGACTGGAGAATAGCCAATGTTGTTCTGCTGTTTAAGAAAGGCTCTTAGAACAACAATTATTATATTATAGGCCAGTGAGTCTGACATCAATAGTGGGAAAGTTGATGGAGGCTATTCTAAGGGACCAGATATATAAGTACTTGGATTGGCATGGACTGATTAAGGATAGTCAGCATGGCTGTGTGCCTGGTAGGTCATGCCTAACTAACCTTATAGATTTTTTGAGGAAGTTACCAGGAAAGTGGATGAAGGCAAGGCAGTGGATATTGTCTACATGGACTTTAGTGAGGCATTTGACAAGGTCGCGCTTGGGAGGTTGATTAAGAAGGTTCAGCCATTCAGCATTCAAGATGAGGTAGTAAATTGGATTAGACATTAGCTTTGTGGAAGAAGTCAGAGAGTGGTAGTAGATGTTTGCCTCTCTGACTACAGGTCTGTGACTAGTGGAGGGCCACAGGGATCAGTGCTGGTTCCATTGTTGTTTTTCATCTGTATCAACGATCTGGATGATAATGTGGTTAACTGGATCAGCAAATTTGCAGCTGGCACCAAGATTGGGGGTGTAGTGGACAGCGAGGAAGCCTATTATGGCTTGCAGCATGATCTGGACTAGCTACAAAAAAGGTCTGAAAAATAGCAGATGGAATTTAATGCCGGCAAGTGTGAGGTGTTGCACTTCAGTAGGTCTCATGCAGGGTACATGTTACACTGTGAACGGCAGGGCACTGAGGAGCGCAGTAGAACAAAGGGATCTTGGAATACAGGTCTATTCTTCATTGAAAGTGATGACACAGACAGGGTCATAAAGCTTTTGGCACATTGGCCTTCATAAATCAAAATATTGGGTGCAGGAGATGGGATCTTATGTTGAAGTTGAAAAAGACATTGGTGAGGCCTAATTTGGAGTATTATGTGCAGTTTTGGTCACCTACCTACAGGAAAGGTGAAAATCAGGTTGAAAGAGTATAGAAAAAATTAACATGGATGTTGCTGGGTCTGGAGGACCTGAGTTAAAAGGAAGGATTGAATAGGTTAGGACTTAATTCCTTGGCACGTAGAAGACTAAAGGAAGATTTGATAGAGATATACAAAATTATGAGGGATATAAATAAGGTAAATGCAAGTAGGCTTTTACCACTGAGGTTGGGTGGGACTACAACTGGAGGTCAGGGGTGAAAGGTGAAAAGTTTAAGGAGAACATTTGGGGGAAACTACATTCAGGGGTGTGAGAGTGTGAAATGAGCAGCCAGCACAAGTGGTGCATGTGAGTTCAATTTCAATGTTTAAGAAGTTTGGATAGGTATATGAACCGTAGATAATTTATTGGACGATTTGTGTTTCCCTTTGCCTCTACGCTTGCTGTAAATTATTCTGTGTGATCCAGTTTTACTCTTCTTTTTTCAGGGAGGATGATCGGTCAATATTGTTGGATTGCCAGCAGAAAGGAGCAAATGAAGAAACTTTTAGCTACATATCTAAAAAACTACATAGGTCCCCACGCCAGGTAAACATGGGTCCCTTAGAGATGAAGCAGTGATTTATTGTATACTGTAGGAGCCCCAGGTTATGGATGATCTGATTTTGTGCAAATTCTCTCATATATTTATACTATTTTCCAAAAAAGTAATAACATGTCCTTTTATTAAGGCTTAATACAGTATGGATTCCATTACTTTAATTATGGGTAGTGTTAGGATGAGTATTCAGTGAAATGAAAGAAATTTAGCAAGTATTTGTAGAGCTAAGCAGCATGAGAAGCGATACAAAATAGATGTTTCTGACAAGGTGAAATTGACTGATAGACAATTCTGAGGAACAGAATCCTCATCTAACCTGGGGACTGCCTGTACTTGGTCTTGGACTCTCGAATGGAATAATTTTTTGAAACTGATTTTTACATTGCCAGAAAAAACTAGTCAAAATGACACTTTGAGTGAAAATCATTTGCTCTTGAGTCCTCCCTTGGGAAGTAAATTCTAATCCCAGGCAATCCCTTGAGATGGATACTGACTTGCTTCTACTCCGTTCTTTGCACCCCGTGGTGGCTCAGTGAAACCAGTGCAGGCCTGGTAGACCTCGACTGAGGAGGTGGCTATACTGTCTGGGATGTAATCTCTAAATAAATAAATATTGGAGTGTTCGTAAAGTTAAGGAAAGTAAATTTCAATAAATTAATCTCTGAAGATTAGTGGTGGGACTTAGCACAATTTGCCTCAAATTGATCATCAGATAAATTCAGGTGTTAAAGAGATTCGGAATTGCTCATTTTGGTGTTTTGTGTTCAAAATTTTATTTTGATTTTAACATTTTTGAAGTGTAACTGAAAGTTCAGCCTAACAAAGTGTGATTTTAAAGAATGTTGCAACAAATGCTAGATTTTCTGTTTAATAGAAAGTCACTGGCTGAGTATCCTGGCATTCTCTGTGTACTTCAGCATTGGCAGATTTTGTTTCTAAGTTGACTGAACTTTCGAGTTGTCTTTGAATTGGTAGATTGTGGGTTGAAAGCATATCCAAAGCATGAAGTTTCAGTCTTAAATGTCATTGTTCAGTATTAAGGGGGTTATGTGCAGGAGGCTTTGTCCTGAAAATAAGCTTGCACCAATGTGAAATTAGGGAGATTCATGGGTTTTGAACATAGGACATTTTTGTTTGATTTGGTTACAAACTTCAGTATCAGCACATGTACGTTTTCTTGTTGAATTACATTGAAAAAGTGTAGCTATATTCAAAATACACTCCGTCGTAGAGCAATTTTGCCAGCCTTAGCTTGGTGATAGAAATTTTACCTCTGGTTTCAGCTGCAGCCACTTCTGCTCAAGGTTGAGGGAGTGCTGCTCTTTTGGAGACGCTGGACCAGAATGTCCTGGATATGGCGCGATACCAAAAACAGTCACTCATTGTAACCAGCCACCCACACTAACATCTTCCAGATCTTGAAGAGTAACAAAGCTTACCCTCTGGCGTGGTCTCAGTAATTTAAGTGGTCATTGAGCATCTGTTCGAACAGATGCAAATTTGCAAAGAAAACAGGAAAAAGTATAATTTGTAAATACCATAAAATGATACCAATTTTTAAAAAAATCTTGAGTATAGTAGAATAAGTGAGCCACCTACCTTTGTATAACTTTTTAATCCATAAGGTAAACAACATCATTGCCGTTCGTGTGTTCACCAGCTCGTGTGTTAATCGGAAGGTCCAGATGAACTTTGCATCCTTCACCCTAGCCTCACCACATCACTGCTCTGCTACTGGGCTTCATGGTGAATCCTGAAGACAAGTGGCATCAGCCAGTTTGAGTTCTGTGCCCAAATAGAATACATGGGGAGAGGCTGAGCTGCACCTACAGATAGTTGGCACTTCTCTACAGAACCACTGGTCAAGGGAAGTTTGATCGAGGCTGTTGTTTACAGTCAGGTGTTGTTCTCGATTGTAAACAGTAACCTGTTGGATGACTGTAATCATTTCACTTCTGTGAGTAGAGTTGCCCTGATATCATACGATGGCTCCGGGCCTGTATTCACTAGAATTCAGAAGAATGAGGGGTGGTCTCATTGAAGCCTATTGAATGGTGAAAGGCATTGATAGAGTGGATGTGGCAAGGATACTTCCTATAGTGGGAGAGTCTTAACACCAGAGGACACAGCCTCAGGATAGAAGGGCTTCCTTTTAGAACTGAGTTGAGGAGGAATTTCTTTAGCCAGAGAGTGGTGAATCTGTGGAATTCTTTGCCGCAGTTGGCTATGGGAGCCAAGTCTTTATGTATATTTAAGGCAGAGGTTGATAGGTTCTTGACTGGTCAGGGCATGAAGGGATACAGGGAGAAGGCAGGAGGTTGGGGCTGAGAGGAAAATTGGATCAGACATGAGGAAATGGTGGAGCCGACTCGATGGGCCGAATGGCCTATTTCTGCTCCTATATCTTATGGTCTTATGGTTATCCTGTCTAATGTACATCCCTTAACAAAGATCCTTATTATGAACAGGAAATATTAGAAAATAAAACTAAATATGACCAAAGATTTAATTCGATTTTATTTTTGTTCCAGGTATCAGAAAGGTTCCGTTGTTTGATGAAGTTATTCAAAAGGACAAAATATGAATAACTGACAAATTATTCTTCTGAGATTTATATTTTTTCTAAATGACTCTGGGATATTTGGAGAAGCAATATGATCACTGAAGTTAAAAAAAAGGACAAACCACCATGGGAAGTAAACTCTGCCTTTTGAGTTATCAATCCTTGTGCTCAAGTATCAGTCTCTTTAGACCCCACTTTGAAATGGTATGCACACGTGATGCAAGCACTCTTCATGCCAATTATTATTATTACCTTATCAACTATTGCCACCTGCCTCTCTCTTTACCAACTCAAAATGATCTGAATGTTGAGAGGTTCACAATGTTCAAAGAACCAGGTTTTAAATACCGCAATTTGTTTCACGTCTTTCAGTTGTGAGACAGAAGTGAACTGCTTTTAATAATGTTGGCCTTTTTGTACAGTTGTCTATATTAATGACATATGACTGCCTAACTCAGTGCATTCTACTGAGGTGTGCTGTCAGATTAGTATAATCTGTAAAGTATAAATATTATTTGTACATAAATCTGTTAATACAGTTTATATTTTTATGTGAATATCTTTGAAAGCAGGTTTGGAACTTTCTGAAATTGCTTACATTCACAGCTGTTTTTTGGTTGATAATGCTGTAAATTTGTTAATATTATAAATACAAGTTTTTGAAATTTACATAAGTTGTCCAGTATGTTTCAAACTGTGAAGATTATTTATTTTTGCTAGGTTTCAATGTGAGAAGTAAAAGCTTCTGTTTTCTTGTCAGCCTTTTCTTATTGCCATGCTTGGATTTATTGCTTAAATAAATTCTGTGCAGAATAGCTACTATTATGTTTGCCTTGTTTCTAGGATAGGAAATATGAGTTTGACCCTCTGGTATTTTCCAATTAGAGTGAATCCATTAGATTGAGAAATGGAATACCGTATTAAGCTGTGGTTCTATGATAAAAATTCCTAGAACAAAATAATAAAAGAATGCTTCCAATTGAATGTCTTAAAACCAAAAATTCAGAATCATACAGAAGTGAATAACTACAAATTACAGAAACACAAACATCACTGATACTGCCTTTCCTTTTTCTAAAAAAAAGGTTACATTTTCATTGGTCATAGCAGCTAATATTTTTCAAGATAAATGATTGTATCATTTTGAAATGGCCTTAGATTTTCAAGTAACTGCTCATAATAAGCATTTGACCAGAGGTAAAGCTCCTGGAAGCTCATTTCAGTTGGCCATGATATATTTTGGTAGAGAACAATGGAGTGACAGCATACGAAACTAATAGATATAAATGGAGCAATCTTAACATAAAGGAACTGGAGCAGGAGCTGGATGACCTGCGGATCATTCGGGAGAATGAGGAGATTATAGATAGTAGCTACAGGGAGATAGTTACGCCAAAGGAGCAGAGGACAGGAAATTGGGTCACTGTCAGGCGAGGGAAGAGGAAAGGGCAGGCAGAGCAGGGTTCCCCTGTGGCCATTCCCCTCAACAACAAGTATACCGCATTGGATACTGTTGGGGGGGATGACTTACCTGGGACTAGCTGCAGTAGCCGGATCTCTGGCACTGAGTCTAGCTCTGCAGTGCAGAAGGGAGGGTGGAAAAAGAGGAGAGCGGTAGTGATAGGGGACTCGATAGTTAGAGGTCCAGATAGAAGGTTCTGTGGTCGTGACAGAGAATCCAGGATGGTTTGTTGCCTCCCGGGTGCCAGGGTCAAGGATGTCTCTGATCAATTGCATGACATTCTCAAGTGGGAGGGTGATCAGCCAGATGTCGTGGTGCACATCGATTCCAATGACATAGCAAGGAAGAGTGAGGAGGTCCTGGAGAGTGAGTATAGAGAGCTTGGTAGGAAGGTGAAAAGCAGAACCTCGAGGGTGGTAATCTCAGGATTGCTACCTGTGCTATGTACCAGTGAGGGTAAGAATAGGATGCTCTGGAGGATGAACAAGTGGCTGAGGAACTGGTGTAGGGGGCAGGGTTTCAGATTTCAGGATCATTGGGACCTCTTCTGGGGCAGGTGGGACCTGTACAAGAGAGACGGGTTACACTTGAACTACAGGGGGACCAATATCCTTTCAGGGAGGTTTGTTAGTGCTTTTGGGGAGGCTTTAAACTAGATTTGCAGGGGGATGGGAACCAGAGTGTCAGAGCTGACAGTGTGGCTGGGGTGAAAATAAATGATGTTAAAAGTTCAAGCAAATCCGCTAATAGAAAGGTTGTGAGTGGTGGTAAAAATCTTCTGAGGTGTATATATTTCAATGCTAAGAGTATTGCTGGGAAGGCGGATGAGTTGAGGGCATGGATTGACACGTGGAATTATGATGTTATAGCAATTAGTGAAACTTGGCTACAGGAGGGGCAGGACTGGCAGCTTAATATTCCAGGGTTCTGATGTTTCATATGTGATCGAAGCAGAGGAATGAAAGGTGGGGGAGTAGCATTGTTTGTTAGGGAAAATATTACAGCAGTGCTCAGGCCAGACAGATTAGAGGGCTTGTCTACTGAGTCCTTATGGGTGGAGCTGAGAAACAGGAGAGGTATGGTCACATTAGTGGGATTATATTATAGACCACCCAATAGTCAAAAAGAATTGGAAGAGCAAATCTACAGAGAGATAGCAGGCAACTGCAGGAAACATAAAGTTGTGGTGGTAGGGGGTTTTAATTTTCCACATATTGATTGGGACTCCCATACTGTTAGGGGTCTAGATGGTTTAGAGTTTTATAAAATGTGTTCAGAAAAGTTTTCTAAATCAATATATAGAGGGACCAACTAGAGGGGATGCAATATTGGATCTCCTGTTAGGAAACGAGTTAGGACAAGTGACAGAAGTCTGTGTAGGGGAGCACTTTGGTTCCAGTGACCATAACACCATTAGTTTCAACTTGATCATGGACAAGGATAGATCTGGTCCTAGGGTTGAGGTTCTGAACTGGAAGAAGGTCAAATTTGAAGAAATGAGAAAAGATCTAAAGAGCGTGGATTGGGACAGGTTGTTCTCTGGCAAAGATGTGATCGATAGGTGGGAAGCCTTCAAAGGAGAAATTTTGAGAGTGCAGAGTTTGTACGTTCCTGTCAGGATGAAAGGCAAAGTGAATAGGAATAAGGAACCTTGGTTCTCAAGGGATATTGCAACTCTGATAAAGAAGAGAGAGTTGTATGACATGTATAGGAAACAGGGAGCTTGAGGAGTATAAGAAGTGCAAGAAAATACTTAAGAAAGAAATCAGGAGGGCTAAAAGAAGACATGAGGCCGCCTTGGCAGTCAAAGTGAAGGATAATCCAAAGAGCTTTTACAGGTATATTAAGAGCAAAAGGATTGTAAGGGATAAAATTGGTCCTCTTGAAGATCAGAGTGGTTGGCTATGTGCGGAACCAAAGGAAATGGGGGAGATCTTAAACAGGTTTTTTGCGTCTGTATTTACTCAGGAAGCTGGCATGAAATCTATGGAATTGAGGGAATCAACTAGTGAGACCATGGAAACTGTACAGATTGAAAAGGAGGAGGTGCTTGCTGTCTTGAGGAAAATTAAAGTGGATAAATCCCTGGGACCTGACAGGGCGTTCCCTCGGACCTTGAAGGAGACTAGTGTTGAAATTGCAGGGGCCCTGGCAGAAATATTTAAAATGTCGCTGTCTACAGGTGAGGTGCCAGAGGATTGGAGTGTGGCTCATGTTGTTCCATTGTTTAAAAAAGGATTGAAAAGTAATCCAGGAAATTATAGGCTGGTAAGTTTAACGTCGGTAGTAGGTAAGTTATTGGAGGGAGTACTAAGAGACAGAATCTACAAGCATTTGGATAGACAGGGACTTATTAGGGAGAGTCAACATGGCTTTGTGCGTGGTAGGTCATGTTTGACCAATCTGTTGGAGTTTTTCGAGAAGGTTACCAGGAAAGTGGATGAAGGGAAGGCAGTGGATATAGTCTACATGGACTTCAGTAAGGCCTTTGACAAGGTCCCGCATGGGAGGTTAGTTAGGAAAATTCAGTCGCTAGGTATACATGGAGAGGTGGTAAATTGGATTAGACATTGGCTCAATGGAAGAAGCCAAAGAGTGGTAGTAGAGAACTGCTTCTCCGAGTGGAGGCCTGTGACTAGTGGTGTGCCACAGGGATCAGTGCTGGGTCCATTGTCATTTGTCATCTATATCAATGATCTGGATGATAATGTGGTAAATTGGATCAGCAAATTTGCTGATGATACAAAGATTGGAGGTGTAGTAGACGGTGAGGAAGGTTTTCAGAGCCTGCAGAGGGACTTGGACCAGCTGGAAAAATGGGCTGAAAAATGGCAGATGCAGATTAATACAGACAAGTGTGAGGTATTGCATGTTGGAAGGACAAACCAAGGTAGAACATACAGGGTTAATGGTAAGGCACTGAGGAGTGCAGTAGAACAGAGGAATCTGGGAATACAGATACAAAATTCCCTAAAAGTGGCGTCACAGGTAGATAGGGTCGTAAAGGGAGCTTTTGGTACATTGGCCTTTATTACTCAAAGTATTGAGTATAAGAGCTGGAATGTTATGATGAGGTTGTATAAGGCACTGGTGAGGCCGAATCTGGAGTATTGTGTTCAGTTTTGGTCACCAAATTACAGGAAGGATATAAATAAGGTTGAAAGAGTGCAGAGAAGGTTTACAAGGATGTTGCCGGGTCTTGAGAAACTCAGTTACAGAGAAAGGTTGAATAGGTTAGGACTTTATTCCCTGGAGCGTAGAAGAATGAGGTGAGATTTGATAGAGGTATATAAAATTATGATGGGTAGAGATAGAGTGAATGCAAGCAGGCTTTTTCCACTGAGGCAAGGGGAGAAAAAAACCTGAGGACATGGGTTAAGGGTGAGGGGGGAAAAGTTTAAAGGGAACATTAGGGGGGGCTTCTTCACACAGAGAGTGGTGAGAGTATGAAATGAGCTGCCAGATGAGGTGGTAAATGTGGGTTCTTTTTTAACATTTAAGAATAAATTGGACAGATACATGGATGGGAGGTGTATGGAGGGATATGGTCCGTGTGCAGGTCAGCGGGACTAGGCAGAAAATGGTTCAGCACAGCCAAGAAGGGCCAAAAGGCCTGTTTCTGTGCTGTAGTTTTTCTATGGTTTTTCTATAAAGTCTGGTGCTACTGTGACTAGTGAGGAAGGTGAGCTTAAACTACAACAGGATATAGATCAGATGGAAAGTTGGGTGGATCATTGACGGAAGGAATTTAATCCCACAAAGTGTGAGGTGGTGCACTTTGGGAAAAACTATAGTAAATAGTGGGCTACTCAGGAATGCTGATCAATTTTGAGGTTCATCCATTGTTCCCTCAACGTGGCAACACAGGTCTCTAGGCTGATGAAGAAGGCAATAATATTTGATTTCATAGGTTGAGGCATTTAATATAAAAGCTGGGGCATTTGGCTGCAACTTTACAAAATACTGTAAATCTGCACTTGGAATATTGTGTTCTGTTTTCCTGCACTAGAGGAACGATGTGATGGTGCGATAGAAGGATGAGATTGACTATGTTGTTGCTTGGATTGAAGGACGTCATTTATGTGCAGAGGTTTGTTTTTCGTAGGGCAAAGGAGGCTGATGGGTGTGCTAAAAGATATATAAAATTACAAGAGGCATAAGTAGAACAGTCAGAACCTTTTTCCCTTTGGTAGGAGAAATCAAAAAACAAGTGGGCATAGGCTTAAGGTGAAAGAGGAGGGGATCTGTGGAGATGTAATACAAGCGAATAGGATTGATGTAGACGTGCAACAATTCAGCATGGGTGGGGTGAGGTGAAGGGCCTGTTTCTGTGCTGTACAACTCAAAGCCTCAACACTATCCCAGCACCACTGAGACCCTTAATACGTGAACCAGCTTCTTCATTTATTGTGTGCTGTTCTTGTCTTCTGTCTTCAGATTTCACCATTTGCCATTGAAATGCACACACAAATTCCCTCCCCCATTTGAAGCTGCTGTTTCATGTTGGATGCTACCAGGCTCCAGGAGAAGAAGGTATTAGCAATAGAGATGATGCTGAAGTAGAAATTAAGATGCTGCCATCAACAGCACTGCCTGCGTACTTGGTTTCCGCTCTGGACGACTAACCAGTATCTGCGTATCTGATACCAGGAGATCATGGGTGTAGCTATCAGACCTGCACTAACAAGAAAGGCTCTTAGCACATATGCCTATAACTTTAGCTATGTATGTGTCAAAGTCTTGAAGAGTAATGCAACTGGAAGTGATAGGAGGAGAATATGCAATGCAACTAATTGTTTAAAGTGCCCATTGTAATTAGTTTTGACATAAACTGTTATTCATCAAATAGGACCAAAAGGTCAAAGTTCAAAGTTTAAATTTATTGTCAAAGTAGGTATATTCTATTCAACTTTGAGATTTGTTTTCCTTTCAGGCAGCCACAAAACAAAGAAACCCAATAGAGCCCATTTAAAAAAAAGACCATCAGATATCCAATCTGCAGAGAAAATAAAGCAAATCATTTAAACAATAAAAGGAAGCAAATACCATTCAGCACTAAAGTTCACCAAAGTGAGTCCACAGCCATAAAGCCAGTCATCACTGCAGCCCATTCAGGCCACAGTCCCAGTTCAGTGCAGAGATGAGTAAACCTCTTGGAGCAGCAAGCTGAAAACCGGCCCCAGCACCCCGACCTTTTCAATCTAGTCCTACGCTTAAACTGGCCAAACCTGGGTTCATTCCTCACTCGGACCTGGGCCCTGCCATTTTCATACACTGTGGGGCCTCACTCGGACCTGGGCCCTGCCATTTTCATACACTGTGGGGCCTCAATTTGGCCTGGCACTTAAATAGGTCAAACCACAGGTCTTTACTTGCCCTCGAGGCCAAACCCGGGCCCAGGTTCCACCATCTCGTCTCTGCCTTGCCTCAGTTCTGCCTCTGAATCCGCTCCAGCAACAGTCAAACACTTGCTCATTCTGTACTCACAGGCCTGGGTCCTGCCACCTCGACTCGGCTCATACACACCACACCTCAACCATCTTGCACATTTGAGACTTCAGTTCACACCGCAAAAATGCTGGGTCGTACAGGTCAACTCCGACAGGGAAGTTACAAACTATTGATTGTAGTGATCATATCTGAGAAAAAGTGATTAATACTGTAATTTATCGTTTTGGTTGTTTTGCTTACTACCAGCAAGTAGTTGATGTGCTTCACCAGACCCATCTTAAACAGGATACCAGTACAAATTAGAGTAAATGCCTTAGAAGAAACCAGGTGCACCTTCTAGACTGCAAGTCCAACACGCCATTGGGTTAGGTGGCTCAGTGAAGGTAAATCAGCTAACATCTGCACCTGTCCTAAAATTTAATAAGAATGATAAATGTATGTTATGACCTGAAAGGGTAATTGTCTATAAAAGTTCATAAGGCCCATTTGTGACAGATTTTTTAAAATCAGGCTTTTACATACTTCAGATCAATATTTGTATATTCCTTGTCCTGCTCTTTATCTGAGGTGATAAGTCAAAGTTCTTCCAAGCTGCAGCAAATTTCTCTGGATCCATCGGGCAGCACAAGTTAGGTCTCTATTCAGTGTCTTTTCATTCATTCTGTTGTTTTGTTCCTGGGCCAAGCTAATGTTGCACATCGTTTCCATTATAATCAAGTCAGGCTAGCTATGTTCACTAAGGAACATACAGGAGGCAGGGGATGCCATAAGAGTTTCAGGAAAGTGGTCACACCAAAGGTTAAGTCAGAGGGACTAGGAGGGACAGGTAGGTAGCACAGGAGTCCTCTGTGATTGTTCTCCCCCACCCACCACCCCAATAAGTATACCATTTTGGAAAAAAAAAACTTTTCACTGTCCCTCCCCTCTTCTTCTATTTCCCACTCTGGCCTTATTTAATCTCACCTGCCTATCACTTCCCCCCAGGTCCCCTCTTCCCCTTTCTCCTATGGTTCATTCTCCTCTCCAGATTCCTTCTTCTCCAGTTCTTTATCTTTCCCATCCACCTGGCTTCACCTATCGTTTTCTAGCTATCCTTCCCTGCCCCAACATTTTTATTCTGGTATCTTCCCTATTCCTTTTCAGTCCTGAAGAGGGGTCTTGGCCCGAAACATCCAGTGTTTATTCATTTCCATAAATACTGCTTGACTTGCTGAGTTCCTCCAGTGCTTTGTGTGTGCTGCTTTGGGTTTTCTGCATTTGCAGACTTGTTCCTATTTAAAATCAGACAAGGACTTTAAGGAATATAAGGAACACAAACTTGGAATCTGAAGGGACAAAATTGGCCATGAAATGTCCTTAAGAAAAATTCACAAGCATTTTATACATATAAAAACCAGAGGGTAGCTAGGAAAATGGTAGGATAATTGCAGGGCAAAGGAGAAGATTTATGCCTGGAGCTGGAGGGAGCGGGTAAGAGTATTTTGCATTGGTATTACTACTCATTCATAAGGCCAGTGATGTTGTGGGGATGGAACTGGACCCTCTCACAGTGGTGTCTGAAAAGAGGATGCTATCTAAGTTGCATGCCATCTTGGTCAATGTCTCCCATCCACTACAAAATGTACTGGGTGGGCACAGGATTACATTCAGCCAGAGACTCATTCCACCAAGATGCAGCACAGAGCGTCATGGGAAGTCATTCCTGCCTGTGGCCATCAAACTTTAGAACTCCTCCCTTGGAGGATCAGACACCCTGAGCCAATAGGCTGGTCCTGGACTTATTTCATAATTTACTGGCATAATTTACATATTACTATTTAACTATTTATGATTCTATTACTATTTATTATTTATGGTGCAACTGTAACGAAAAGCAATTTCCCCCAGGATCAATAAAGTATGACTATGACTGAGAAAAAGATGTGGATGGTAGATCAGAAAGGATCATGTTGATATGAAGGAAGGAGCAGTACAGTGGATAAGTTCAAAGGGTGAAATGGAATCCATCCCAGGTTATTCTGAGAGGAGATTGCTCAGGCTTTGATACAGATCTTTGTATTCTCTATAGTTACAGGTACATTTCCAGAGAGTAGCAATGTTGTTCCTTTGTTTAAAATGCTCAAGTACAGTAGATAATCCAGAAAATGATATGCCAGTGGTGAGGAAGCTAATGGAGAACATTCTTTGGGATAGGATTATTTGGATAGTCAGCATGCCTTTGTGCAGGACATGTCATGAATTACAAACTTGATGACTGATGAGAGTAGGGGCAATGGATGTTTTCTACATGGACTTTAGTAAGGCATTTGACAAGATCCCTCAAAGTAGACTGATCCAGAAGATTAAGCCACGTGGATCCACAGTGACTTGCTAGGCTGCATTCAATATTGGCTTAATGACAAACATTCTGCTGGATGAAGATGCAGCATCTTTGGGATGGAATTAATGTTCCAGGTCATAACCTCAGAAAGGAGTGAGGAGTGGAGACATTATAAATAGGAGAGGTGGAGTGGTGAGACAGGAGCCGAGTTAATTTGGGGATTGAATGGGGGCGGGGGTGAAAGATAATGAGCAGGTTGCAGCTGGCAGAGGAGGGGTGTGCGATGGAGTTGGGAGACAGTGATAGATGGGGGCAGATGAAAAGGGAAACAATATGAAAATCATATGAATCAGGATAGGGGGAGGTTGAAAGTTAGAGATGATTGTTCGAAGGCAATAAGCAGGAACACAAAGGGCTCCCACTGCTGGAATCTAATAAAGGAGATGACAATGGGAACCACTAAGGGAGAGGCAGGTGGATGAAACCAGAATCAGAAAGGGAAAGAGTGGAAGGAGCCTGTAGGGAAAATATATGTGTGGTGAGTAGATGAAAACATGAAGGGAAGGAGTATATTTTATACGTATACATATATTGTATAAAATGGCTGCTGAGGGCTATGGAGGGGATCGGGCAAGCGGCCAAAAATGGAAGGACTGGAGGAAGATCAGACGGGTGGGGGAGAGAAGAAACATCCTCAGGAGGGGAGGGTTGCATAATATGGAAAATTCATTGTACTTACCAGTGGGTTGTAGACCATCCAGGAAGAAGATGAGGTGTTATTCCTATGAGGAATTCTCCCCTCCACTGGGCTTTAGAAGTTCAGAGACAGGACAGGCAAAAACATTTAACCATATGAACTCTATTGATCTCTCTCCTGGCACTTATCCCTGCAAGAAAAGAAGTGCTACACCTGTCTATTCACCTCATCCAACACCTCCATTCAGTGCACAAACAGTAAGGGAACACTTCACCAGCAAGTCATCATCTGTATTTGGTGCTTCTAATATGGCCTCCTCTGTACTGATGAGACCCAACATAGACTGGGGGATAGCTTTGTCAACCATCTTCACTCTGTTCACAACAAGTAGGATTTCCCAGTGGCCAACCACTTTAATTCCAATTCCCATTCTGACATGTCAGTCTATGGTTTCCTCTACTGCCAAGGTGAGACCGCACTCAGATTGGAGGAGCAAACCTTCATATTTTGACTGGGTAGCCTCCAACCTGAGGGCACGAACATCAATTTCTCTAACCACTGGTAATTTCTCCCTCCATTCCCCCTTCTCAACTTCCCTTCCCTATTTTGGTTCCCCTCTTACCCCTTCTCTTCATCCACCTATCACCTCCATCTGATACCCATCCTCCTTTCCTTTCTGCCACACTCCACTCTCCTCTCATCAGATTCCACCTTCTTCAGCTATTTAACCTTTCCTCCCCATCATCTCCCAGCCCACACTCCCTCTCATCCCTCCGCACCTGGCTTCATATCTCACCTTCCAACTTGGATTCCTTTCCCTCTTACCCCGTCTCCAGCTTCTTATTCTGGCTCCTTCAACCCACTTCCTTTCCAGTCCCGATGAAAGGTCTCAGTCCAAAATGTCAACTCTTTATTCTATTCCATAGCTACTGCTTGACCTGCTGAATTCCTCCAGTATATTGTCTGTGTAACCATGTGGACTCAATAGTTCTCGAACTGCTTGCGAAGGATTATCTTTCGATTTGCACAATGGCCTTGCAAAAAAAACTTTTAAAGTCATTGCAAGGAAACAGGCATTCCTTTATTTTCTGCCTTGTTGGTCGAACAAGTCTGTATAGTTTTGGAGAGTGAATAATTAAAGAAAGGTTGCATATGCATGGAGTGAAATAAAGTGCATTAATGGCCACATGATGGAATGATAAACAGAGTAAGCAAAAGGAAAATGAGAGAATAGGAAAACATGAGACCATAAGACCATAAGACAAAGGAGCAGAAGTAGGCTATTTGGCCCATCAAGTCTGCTCTGCCATTTTATCATGAGTTGATCCATTCTCCTATTTAGTCCCACTCCCCCACCTTCTCACCATAACCTTTGATGCCCTGGCTACTCAGATACCTATCAATCTCTGCCTTAAATACACCCAATGACTTGGCCTCCACTGCTGCCCGTGGCAACAAATTCCATAGATTCACCACCCTCTGACTAAAACAATTTCTTCGCATTTCTGTTCTGAAAGGGCGCCCTTCAATCCTTAAGTCATGCCCTCTCGTACTAGACCCCCCCATCATGGGAAACAACTTTGCCACATCCACTCTGTCAATGCCTTTTAACATTCGAAATGTTTCTATGAGGTCTCCCCTCATTCTTCTAAACTCCAAGGAATACAGTCCAAGAGCGGACAAATGTTCCTCATATGTTAACCCTCTCATTCCCAGAATCATTCTAGTGAATCTTCTCTGTACCCTCTCCAACGTCAGCACATCCTTTCTTAAATAAGGAGACCAAAACTGCCCACAGTACTCCGTGAGGTCTCACCAGCGCCTTATAGAGCCTCAACATCACATCCCTGCTCCTATATTCTATTTCTCTAGAAATGAATGCCAACATTGCATTCACCTTCTTCACCACCGACTCAACCTGGAGGTTAACTTTAAGGGTATCCTGTACGAGGACTCCCAAGTCCCGTTGCATCTCAGAACTTTGAATTCTTTCCCCATTTAAATAATAGTCTGCCCGTTTATTTTTTCTGCCAAAGTGCATAACCATACACTTTCCAACATTGTACTTCATTTGCCACTTCTCTGCCCATTCTTCCAATCTATCCAAGTCTTTCTGCAGACTCTCCGTTTCCTCAGCACTACCGGCCCCTCCACCTATCTTCGTATTGTCAGCAAACTTAGCCACAAAGCCATCTATTCCATAATGTAAATTGTTGATGTACAATGTAAAAAGAAGCAGCCCCAACACTGATCCCTGCGGAACACCACTGGTAACCGGCAGCCAACCAGAATAGGATCCCTTTATTCCCACTCTCTGTTTCCTACCAATCAGCCAATGCTCTATCCACGTATGTAACTTTCCCGTAATTCCATGGGCTCTAATCTTGTTAAGTAGCCTCATGTGTGGCACCTTGTCAAAGGCCTTCTGAAAATCCAAATATACAACATCCACTGCATCTCCCTTGTCTAGCCTACGGGTAATTTCCTCAAAAAATTGTAATAGGTTTGTCAGGCAGGATTTTCCTTTAAGGAATCCATGCTGAGTTCTGCCTATCTTGTCATATGCCTCCAGGTACTCTGTAACCTCATCCTCGACAATCGACTCCAACAACTTCCCAACCACGGATGTCAAGCTAATAGGTCTATAATTTCCTTTTTGCTTCCTGGCCCCCTTCTTAAATAGCGGAGTGACATTTGCAATCTTCCAGTCCTCCGGAACCATGCCAGAATCTATCGACTTTTGAAAGATCATCGCTAATGCCTCCGCAGTCTCCGCAGCTACTTCCTTCAGAACACGAGGGTGCATTCCATCTGGTCCTGGAGATATATCTACCTTTAGCCTATTCAGCTTCCTGAGTACTTTCTCTGTCGTAATTGTGACTGCACACACTTCTCTTCCCTGCCACCCTTGAGTGTCCGGTATACTGCTGTCTTCCTCAGTGAAGACTGATGCAAAATACTTGTTCAGTTCCTCTGCCATCTCCTCATCTCCCATTACAATTTCTCCAGCATCATTTTCTATCGGTCCTATACCTACTCTCACCTGTCTTTTACTCTTTATATACTTGAAAAAGCTTTTAGTATCCTCTTTGATATTATTTGCTAGCTTCCTTTCATAGTTAATCTTTTCTCTCTTAATGACCTTCTTGGTTTCCTTTTGTAAGGTTTTAAAAACTTCCCAATCCTCTCTCTTCCCACTAATTTTTGCTTCCTTGTATGCCCTCTCTTTTGCTTTAACTTTGGCTTTGACTTCTCGTCAACCACGGTTGCATCCTTTATCCACTCGAAAATTTCTTCTTTTTTGGAATATACCTGTCTTGCACATTCCTCATTTCTCGCATAAACTCCAGCCACTGCTGCTCTGCTGTCTTTCCTGCCAGTGTCTCTTTCCAGTCAACTTTGGCCAGTTCCTCTCTCATGCCACTGTAATTTCCTTTACTCCACTGAAATACCGACACATCAGATTTCGACTTCTCTTTTTCTAATTTCACAGTGAACTCAATCATGTTATGATCACTGCCTCCTAAGGGTTCCTTCACCTCAATCTCTCCAATCACCTCCGGTTTATTACACAATACCCAATCCAGTACAGCCGATCCCCTAGTAGGCTCAACAACAAGCTGTTCTAAAAAGCCATCTCGCAGACATTCTACAAATTCTCTCTCTTGAGATCCAGTGCTAACCTGATTTTCCCAATCTATTCGCAGGTTAAAATCCCCTACAATTATCATAACACTGCCCTTCTGACAAGCCTTTTCTATTTCCAGTTGTAATTTGTAGTCCACATCCCTGCAGCTGTTTGGAGGCCTATAAATAACTGCCATCAGGGTCCTTTTACCCCTGCTATTTCTTAGCTCAACCCATAAAGATTCTGCACCTTCCGATCCTATATCACCTCTTTCTAATGATTTAATATCATTTCTTACCAATACAGCCACGCCTCCCCCTCTGCCTACCTTCCTATCCTTCCGATACACCGTGTATCCTTGGACGTTCAGCTCCCAGAGACATGCATCCTTTAGCCAGGTCTCAGTGATAGCCACAATATCATACCTGCCAATCTGTAGCTGTACGACAAGATCATCCACCTTATTCCTTATGCTGCGTGCATTTAAGTACAACACCTTAAGACCAGTATTTGATATTTTTTGCTTTGATTTCACTGCAATTTTATTGCACTGCAACTCATCCCAATGGCTACAAATTTGCCCCATCACCTGCCTGTCTTTCCTGACATCTTTACTGCTCACTATCTTAGATTTATTTCTGTTTTCCCCTTCCTCCACTCTATCATTCCGGTTCCCATCCCCCTGCCAAATTAGTTTAAACCCTCCCTAACAGCTCTATTAAACTTTCCCGCCAGGATATTGGTCCCCTTCGGGTCCAGGTGTAACCTGTCCTTTTTGAACAGGTCTTACTTCCCCCAGAAGAGATCCCAATTATCCAAGAATCTGAAGCCCTGCCCCCTACACCAGTCTCTCAGCCACGCATTCATCTGCCTGATCCGACTACTATTGCCCTCGCTAGCACGTGGCACAGGTAGCAATCCCGAGATTACTACCCTGGAGGTCCTGCTTCTCAGCTTCCTTCCTAACTCCTGGAAGTCTCTCTTCAGGGCCTCCTCCTTTGTCCTATCTATGTCATTGGTACCAACATGTACCAAGACAACTGGCTGCTCACCCTCGCCCTTTAGAATATTCAGGACCCGATCCGAGACATCCCATACCCTGGCACCTGGGAGGCAACACACTATGGGGGTATCTCTGTCAGGCTCACAGAATCTCCTGTCTGTTCCCCTGACTATGGAATCCCCCACAACTACCGCATTTCTCTTCTCCCTCCTTCTCTCCTGCACAACAGCGCCAGGCTCAGTGCCAGAGACCCGGTCACCGTAGGCGTCCCCCGTCAGGTCATCCCCCCTCAACAGCATCCAGAACAAGATATTTGTTGCTGAGGGGGACAGCCACAGGGGTACTCTCCACTATCCGGGCATTTTCCTTCCCTCTCTTGACAGTGACCCAGTTTTCTGACCCCTGTAGCCTAGGGATGACTACCTCCCTGTAGCTCCTGTCTATCACCTCTTCACTTTCCCTGATAAGCAGTAGGTCATCAAGCTGCAGCTCCAGATCCCTAACACGGTCTCTGAGGAGCTGCAACTCGGTGCACTTGGCGCAGATGTGGCCATCAGGGAGGCTGGAAGTCTCCCAGGATTCCCACATCTGACACCTTGAACAAAGCACTAACCCTGCAGGCATGCTATCTAATTCTACAGGAATGAAACAGGAAAAATAACTGTACTCACCTACTTACCTCGCCAAACAGACGAACTTTTTAAATCATTAGCTCGTACCGTCAGCTGTGACAGCCCTGCTGTTCCTGTCTGTCTGGGCCGATTCATGAAAGGGGTGGCGGGGGGGGGGAAGAAAAAAAAAGTTGGTTCTTCGCTCTCGCCTCTTCCCGTTTACCGCCGAAGCCCGTTGAAGCCAAAGCCCTACAGTCTGCTACCACTCACTCTGCTGCCCGCTGTATAGGGAGGGAGCAGCCAACAGATGAGTGACATGGGCAGTGAGGTTAACTTGGTTTAAGGTTGACATGAAATATAGGAGCAGAATTAGGCCATTTGGCCCATTGAGTGTTCTGCCATTCAATCATGGCTAATCCTTTTTTCCCCTCAACTCCATTCCCTGGCCTCCTCCCCATAAGCTTTGATGCAGTGTCTATCAAGAACCTATCAATCTCTGCCTTAAATACACCCAGCGACCTGGCCTCCACAGCTGCCTCTGTTAACAAATTCCGCAAATTCACCACCTCTGGCTAAAGAAATTTCTCCACATCTCTGTTTTAAATGGACGCCCCTTTATCTTGAGGCTGTGCTCTCTTGTCCAAGACTCCCCCACCATGGGAAACATCCTTTCCACATCTACTCTGAAAGGCTTCAATGAGATCCCACTCATCCTCATGAATCCCACACGGATGCACATAGCTGAGATTGAGCACGATTGAAGTTTCAGGCTGAGATCCTTTAGCAGGACTGGAGAAAAAGATAATTGATTGATTTATCGTTCCACTTTATTTGTAGGAATTTGCAGAGAATTTCTCCAGTATCTCGGGAAGCTGATCTCTGATGCACATGGGAGGGCCAGAATTACTGCTGCCCACTAAAATATCAGTTTTGTACCAGATCCAAGCTTCAAATATCAATTTCCTTGATCAACCAAAGTTTGTGATGGTACATTGAACAGTGGAGAATTTCATTGTTTGTGATAGAGAGGTGAAATATGGAAAATGGCAAGTAGCCTACATTTTCCAGGAGCTTATGAACCTTTGTTAGCAGAGGGCAGTGTGGTGAAGCACGTAGGTCGGAGGAGGACCTTAGCCTTGCCGCTGCTGAATATAAGGTTCATCATCCTATGTTTTGGTGAGTTAATGATGTGTTCAAACTGATTACACACAAACTCTAGTGATATCTACATACCTCAGATGGACTACTGATTTCAGATAATAATGATTATAAAGTGTAGTTTTCACAGTTCTAACTTTTTGCTAATACTTCTAAAAATTAAGCCTACTGCCATGTTAAGTCTTTGCCAGTGAGATACAAATGGAAAAATGGTTCTGTTGCAAACTCTTGGTTAGTATCATGGTTTGCATACTATTATGGAACACTCATTTCTGTAAACATATGAATTTAAGGAGGGCATTCCACAATCCTTCCTGGTTGATGGAGTCAAAAGCTTTAACGAGACTGAAGGAGACAACATAGAACATATGAAGCTGTCAACCAATATCAAGTCTGTTGTGCATCTACACAAATGAAATGATTAATGGAGCAGCTCTTTAGCCATCAGGAAAAGGTGGTTAAGGAGAACCTTGGCGATGACCTTCCCTATGGCCGACGTATGGGAAATCTCTGTCTAATTGCCGCATTTGGACACATCTCCTTTCTTGAAGAGGTTATGATTACAACATCCTTGAGGTCCTCTTCCTTTTGTTCCCAGATGAGAATGATAGAATTGTGGATTTGTTACTGAAACTCTTCACTTCTGAGCTTTAGGATGACAGTGGGGATACTGTATGTTCATAGAGCCTAATATTTTGGGTTGGGACATGTCATTCTTGTCGTTGGTCAGGAGTGGCAACCAGGCTGGCCTGAATGAGCTGGAGTCATGGGCATTCACATCAAGCACAGAGTCATAGTTGAGAGGGTCTTTGAGGTGCTTCTATCAGTGGGCATTGGCAACCTCTCCATTTCTGATGAATTCATCACTATTCTGGCTGCAGAGATTTGGACCTTGGGCACTTCAACCATGGTTGACATTGCAGACCCATGAGACCCACGTCATTACTATGAGTGAGTTATAGACCCGCTTGCATGTTCTCTACCCATCATCTGCTCTTACAGTTATGGGTTTCTGTTGGACATCTGCCTCCAGCTACCTGTAGAATTGTTTCTTTTGTCACCCACGTCAATCCAGTTCTGGTTCTCTCTGGCAGAGATCAGGAATTTCTTCACAGGTGCTGTTTTAGCAAACTTCAGGGCAACACATAAGTAGTGGTCATTGTGGATCTTGTAGACTGGAAGCTACCCCGTTTCTATGAGTTGCTGATGAGGAAAAGATGTCTTGTGTGGCCGTTAGCCTTATTTCAGCAGTTCTTCTTTTGATAGTGATATGGTTGAGCCAGGTTGATGGAGATAATAGAGGTTAGGTGATGTTCAGTGCGGTGGTTATAAACACCTGGAATGGCACGGGTTCCTTGTTTGGATAATGTTTTAATCCAGCCAAACTGGGGTGTTGGCCAAGACAGTCTTCATGAAATAGGGTGCTCATTATGACAAGGCTACAGATGTTTTGTCAAGAGAAGGACCTCAATGGAATCAATCATTCCCTGTTCCTTCTTTACCAGTTACACATTGACAGAAGGACACCTCTCCTCACCCATGTGTTACAGTCACCTCAGACAATCAGTTTTCTTCCTTTGCCATAATTTTTCCACGGTTAGAATGCAAGTACTCCTTGGTTCATATGAAAGTACTAAGGTGGGGATGGCCATGTTAATCAGTTTAGCACATTGAATCCTTTTTGAGAGAGGATTGGTGCAACGGTAACAAAAACCAATTTTCGTCGGGATCAATAAAGTATAGCTATGACTATGATTAAGGTCACAAAGTGATTATTAATTCTACTAAGAAGCCAAACAAGTTCTTCATGACAAACACACACACTCAGCAGACCAGGCAGCATCTATAGAAAAAAAGTACAGTCCCTGTTTCGGGCAGAAACCTGTTGGCAGGACTGGAGGAAAAAAAGCTGAGTAGTAGATTTAAAAGGTGGAGGAAGAAGAGTGAGAAACACAAAGTGATAGATGAAGTCTGGAGGGGGAAGGATGAAGTAAAGAGCTGGGAAATTGATTGGTGAAAGAGACAGAAGGCCATGGAAGAAAGCAAAGTGGGGAGAAGCACCACAGATCCTTGCTAAGGCAGGAGTTCAGTCTAGCATTGACAAAACTCTCAATGCATTTCATCACGGTAGGTGTGAGTGCTACCAGGCAACAGTCATTAAGGCAGCTCACATTATTCTTCTTAGGCACTGGTATAATTGTTGCCTTTTTGAAGCAAGGTCTTGATCCATCATTGACCAAGACAACTGGTAGACAGTCCCTGCTACACGAGTATTAATACCTCAGATGAAGTCACAATCTGGTATGTGCACACTCATTCACAGGTGCCACGCACACATACCCTTCGTATCTCACCCAGTAACCAGCTCCCAAGTTCGGGGGTGTAACTAAGTTTGCTATCAGGTGACCATTGCCTGCTGCAAGCTTCCAGAATTTTGTTTTTATGTATTATGTATTTATAAAATAATTTCAATATGTTCAATTTTTTTAACCCAAGATTGTAAAAAAGATCCCAACTAATCAATCTGGTTGTTACTGAAGATTCTCAAAACTATTCCAGTAGAGTAAAATGATGAATTTATTTTACAAATGTCAAAATAAACTTTTATTACCAGCTTTTTCTCAGTACTTCAATTGTTTTCACAGTATCCTGATAAAGGAGATCTAAAGGAAATAAAAAACCTACTTCCGTCTTCTTTCAGAAAACACACTGCCACATTTCAAGTTTATGAAAAAGGGTTACACGTATTTGAAGGTAGGAAGTGAACAAACAGAATGGAATTCCTAGTGTAGCTTTATTTGTGACAGGTTGATTGTGGTGTGAAGGACTTCAAATTGCACTGGGAGAATGCAATTTTCATACTTCTACATCATAAAATGGTATTTCACATAGAGCTTTGTAGAAGCAATGTAAAATATTTAAATTTAATTATCAAATAGAAGAAATAACAAGCAATGTAAATAGTCCAAACACTTGTGAAGTTGCTCACTATGTAGGTGTGTGGATATCCTAATAATTAAAAAATGATCTCCAGAAAGACTGTAGTGCATGTAAATATTCAAAGCTTCCACATTCAATCTGATAATAGTTGTTCTGTTTCTTCTGCTGTGTTGCTCCCAGAATGTGACCTTCATAAAAACAAAAATCTAAATCACATTTCCTTCAAAGACATTTCACTTAAGAGGGGTAGGAGAAAGACCGTATCACAAAGAACCAATTAAAGCAAACATTTTATTGTTAAAACATAAAACATAATTACAGGCAGATTATTTCTCTGATCCAAATGTTAATTATTTCCCAAACAATGTGTGGAGCAACAAATACTCAAAACAAAAAAAACACATTTCTGTGACCCATTTTGGTTTTAAGGATCTGCTGAGCACCCACAAAGCAATTTTTTTTTTGCATCAATGAAGTACAAGAACAACCAACTTAAAGAACAGAGAAATGTGGCTGGAGTGCATTTAATCAAGGTATGTGTAGAATAGTATGGAGTTACAGAAAATGGACACAGAAATGAAGACATACAGATGATAAATTTCCAAGAAGATGCCTGATTTGAAGGTGGAGGTGTTTCCAACTACAGGTCAAGATATGCCAGGTCTTAGGTAGATTAGTCATTATTTTGACCATTAATACTGACGAAACAGCTGGAGTGCTTTTTAAAACTACAGCCATATTGCGGTCAATGGAAAAGTGAATGAAACGTCCAACTGGCTGGAGTCACTAATGAAAATTGTTGTGGTTGATGAAAACCAAATCAACTATGCCCCAAACCTTAAATGCAGGAGCTCTTGCAAAAGCTACAAATATTTAAAACTGACTTCCATACACATGCCAAAAGCAACACCTTAGCAGTGTGAGAATCAACCAAAGCATCTGTGAGGGAAAACATCACACCTGTATCTGTAGAAGTCTCTTCCCTTGTTTGGGGAAATTCCCATCCTGAGCTGTTTACCATCTGCAGGTGAACACCCAGACTTACTGGCAAGAAATTTTCTGGATTCTCACAGAAAACAGAAAATTTATTCACTGGGATTATGTACAGAATCAACAATGCAACAACTGTCAGCCTCAATTTCAACAAACAGCTACCTTCAGTCATGTAATTTGTACCATGAACATGGAAATGGAAATCATTTTTTTTTTACATCAGCCACTACTCTCTCTTCTGACTGCTACCCAAAACTATCTGCTATAAAGTACATATTCTCTTCCAACATTTCAACTGCACCTTCAGCCAACCTCCACTTGTGTATAAACAAAGTTTATGGGCACACTCTTCAGAGTTTATGGGCAGTTAATGCCCCACCCAGTAAAATGGAAAGGAAGACTCACAATATTAAAGACTATTCTTTAAAACCTTATGTTTCTTATCTGCATATTGTGCGAATGCTTTATATACATGAATATTAAAATATACTACAAACCTTTTGCGCACCTTTTCCACTATTAAGTACACACCCAATAATGTACCCTAAAAGAGAGAGGGAGACCATCATGCTGAGAGGAATTTGATACCTAATTTTATTTTTTTTTTAAGAAATAGTAGTGTATAATTAACACTACACTGATTTCTCTGTACATATTCAAAACATGCTTACTTACAAAGAGAAATGGAAAACCTCCTTGCACAGCTGCAGCCCACTCAAAATCTAATCTGTCATACAAGTATCCGCCCAGTGTTGGTCCTACAAATGATCTGGTTTAAAAGACAATGTTAGTTACCATCTGAAATAGTAAAACATGCCAAGGTAAGCTTTGCAACTCTTCACTCTCATAACTGGCCCTGGTTCACACCATTAGCTATATTGGTGTCAAAAGGTCTTCTTCCTGGTAGGAAGCCAGAGTGTAAGGTAGGAGAACTATTACCGCCTTACCATTCGATGCTGATAACCAAGGTTACCACCAGCATTATTGAAATCTGCAAAGTGATAGGAACAATTTATCAACTAGTGGATGATACAATCAATTTAATTCATCAAAGTTAATACCTGTATTGACCCTTAAAATCCTTGCTTCTTTACATTTGGATCCAGGGTTACAAAAGTAGTAGGAAGCTGTACATTATTATTATTAATCCATGAGTTGAAGAAACCCAAAGCATCAAAATATATAGAGTCGGTATGTCTTGAATGCAGGATCTTCAATGCACTCATTGCTGACTCCTACTTGCCATCACAAGCCAGGAAATTAGGGATGGTCATTAGATGTCGGTCATGCCAACAATGAGAAATTCCCATGAATGAATAAATAAAGATGGGTGCAAAATAAATCTGCAGCAAGTACATCTGTCACAGCACACAATTCTGCTCGTTAGCAAATTGATATGGCACCATTATTCTATTTTAGAATGAAGTACTCTTTTAGAAGTAAACTGGCAAGATCTTCTCCAACACTATTTTTTTTTTTAAAAACACCTAGCAGACATAGGTCAAAATGTACTTATGGATTATCACACAACACTGCCACATTCAAGACATTATTTTTCATATCCCTAGTTTCACTGATTTCTAGTACAGGAAGTAAATCAGCCTATCAGGAATTACATAACTTAGACTCTTCGTGAGATTTCAAATGCCTAGAAGTGAATCTACTAGTGTCCAAATCATGTTAGATTTTTTCCCCATGATCTGACTGTCTATACATGGAAACTATCTCTGCTGTCCATACAGCCCGGTTTTATATCTGAGACTGTGCTTTTTCGTATGGGTGTCAGATATCTACATCAGCATGTAAATTTGCACCAGTTTTAATAAAATAAAAATATTAAATTCAAGATATGTTACTCATTAATACCTGCTTCTTAAATGTGCTGCTGTCAATTTTGTATGTTTGTGTTTCTATGCTGTTGGATCATACAATGACAATACTTGGAGCATAAAGTATCATTTATATGATTTGCAGACAGCTGCACAAAGTTCAGTCATGTTGAGTTGAGAGTTTAGAATGGAAATTTAAATAGAAAAGCATTGAAACTCCACAATACACTTGGTTAACTGAGGAACTACTCATTCAAGGGTTTCTAAGTAGATAAGTACATACCCAAGACACCAAAATGCTCCAAATAATCCAGACACTAAACCTAAAGTGCCTAGTCCTTCTTCAAATCCATTTTCACTGAACAAAAGAAAATCACCAGCGTCAATTATTACATTGAAATCTCTTTCTAATGCCTTAGAATAGTTTCCTACCTATGTCCTATGCATTGTATGCACCCTCTAGTGATCAGACATTGTGTAGCCTTCTAAATTATTCAGTTAAAATTATCACACAGCCAAGTAAAAAAGCCCTACCTTCACTTTAAAAATAAATGAAGATCAAAAATAGAGATCATAACACTGAACATCCCAACAACATTTTGGTTATTCATAAATAGTAGGTCTATATTAAAATTAATTCATGTATATAGATATATTTATTAGCCAATTCAGAAATGTACAGAACCTCTGTGGAGCGATTTATCTACTTGATATTGAATTTGCATGGAAATAATTGAAGTCAGAACTTCAGGGAAATCAACTTGGTTTAGGAATTAGTTGTGTTCCTGGAGGTCAAATGACAGCCTGCATCAGTGCAAAGCTGAAACCATTAATGCAGGCATTAAACTTATGGAGTTATTGCAGCATGGCTATCATAAACTAACAGACAACTTTAAAAGATAAGAAATTTTCTTTATAGAAAATTACACACAGAATTCTGGAGATGGTGCAGTCTCATGCATCAAAGAGGTAAACCATTTGATCAAACAAGATATGCTACTTTAGGGCCATAAACTGAAACAACTCACAAAAATCATAATCTGAACATCTGGATATTTCTAACTTTCAATACAGCCTCAGGAAAGATTAAAACAATCCCGATATGGAACAATTATATTTTGCTACCTCTGCTTTCAGTAAAATTATATCAAACAATTTTAATAATGGGTATAATCGATTCTTTAAAAGTGCACGGGGCTTTGTGCTGATCCCTTCACAAACAAGGAAAAAATATACTACATCTTTCCTTAGCAAAGATTAAAAAATATTGGTACTTACTAAGCACAGGTAATGACTTCTGGAAAAAGGGGAATGCCACACAAACTAAGTGAAAACCCAGTTACCACCAGCATTAAAATAAACAACCACAGCTGGCTGCAAAGAAAGGAAATAAAATAAATCAGTGAGATTTTTAAATTAAATTTGTTGTCATACTTCCCACCCAAAATAACTTGAAAATGCTGCAAAATATCAAATTCCTACCTTCTGATCAGCACACAGAATGTAAGAAACACGAGCATATCAAAGGAGATCAGTCCGTGCAGCATCCCCCACCACTCAATTAATTATGGCTGACTACATCCTGTCCTCACACCACTTTCCCTTTCTCTCCCCATTCCAGCTAACACCCCTGTAGATCAAATTTCTGTTCATTTCTGCCCTTAATATATATGAATATATACATTAAATATATTATATATTATATCTCTGTGTGTGTGTGTATGTATATATATATATATAGTGAGGGAGGTTCCTCCCACACTAGACAACGTTTTCCTGTTAGATCCCAATGAAAATAAAACAGATAACCTTCCACTCTTTCCCAGTTCTGAGAAAGCTTCAAAGCTTCTCTGGTCTAAAATATTAACTGGTTTCTCTTTTCACAGATGCTACTTTATTGGCAGAGTTCTTCCAGTACTTGTTTTTGAATGGAAGTGGAAAACCCCTTATTCTAAAATTTGCCTTCTAGTTCTAGATAATCTCTCCAGGAAAACACTCCCTGAATATCCATCCCATTAATCCCTCTCATCTTCTCATACTTTTCAATAAAATTACTTCTTATTCCTTTAAATTCTAAAAAGAAAAGGGCCGACCTGTTCAATCTCGGTTTATACATCAACCACTTCACCCAAGGAATCAAATTAGTGAAATTTATCTGCACCATTTCCAATGCACGTACAGTATATCCCTCAAGTACGGAGTCTAGAACCTTACACAGTACTCCAGGTATGGCTTTATCAGCACTCTGTAAATCTGCTTTAATGTCTCCCTAAGTTTATACTCCACATCCAGACATCCCACCTCTCCCGGAAGTTCCGGGAGTCTCCCGCATATTAATAGTGGCTCCCTGATGCCCGCAAATTATATACAATATCATGGAAATCAATTTTTTTTGAGAGCGAGCGAAAGAGAGAGCGCGAGAGCGACCGCAAGAGAGAGCACGCGCGAGAGAGCGAGAGCAAGTGAGAGAACGCAAGCCAGAGAGAAAGCAAGCGAGAGAGCGTGCGAGCGACCACAAGAGAGAGAGAGAGAGTGGGAGCAAGAGAGCGCCATGGCAGAGTGTTCCAAAAAAAATATAAAACGTACGTCACCCCAGACTACACTAAAGTGCACCCCTGCCTAATACGGGTCAAAATAATGACAGTGTTGCTCGCTGCACTGTTTGCAACAGTGACTTTTCTATTGCCCATGGTGGGTTAAGACTGTAAAGGACATGTTGAGGTAAGTTTAACCGGTGTTATTCATTCATTAGCATAGCTAATGTCACTTAAACTAGCTGGCTAGCTGCTAAGGAGCTACTCTATTGCAGATATCCCACCTCTCCCGGAAGTTCCTGGAGTCTCCCGCAAATTGATGGTGCTACCTCCCTGAAATGAGTTTTTGCAAGGTGGGATGTCTGCAAATCCCTCCCAATAATGCCAACATTCCATTAGTTTTCCTAATTACCTGCATTCCAATCCTTTGTTTCATGCACTTAGATCCCTTTATAGAACTATGTTTAGTCTCTCTTCCCCTTTTAATAATGTTTTTCATTCTTCATTTTATAGTTATACTCTGCTAATTTCTTTCTCATTCTATTAACCTATCTGTATGCCTTTGCAAGCTCTGTGTGTCCTCAACACAACCAGTGCATCTATTACCTCTAGCCACTTGCTTTGAGAGCAATGATTCAGGAAAAGTCTTGGGACATATAAGCCTTCAGTCCTGTTACTTGGTATTTTTTTTCAAATAATACAATTTGCTTTGAGTTCCTCCCGTACTAGATTACCTTTCTCTGTCAGGTTGCTTTTTTTGTGTCTACTACCATGAAGACCAATCCCAATCCCAAATAATCATTCGGGATCACTGCCATTCCTCTATTTTCCAAAATCATTCCCTAAAAGACCCACAACTGCTTCAGCTATGCTCTACCTTTGGAGGTATTGAGAGAAGCTCTTACTGTCTAATATTATTTATTCTTCCTGTACTCTAAATACTTGCTGTACCTGTGTCCCAACTTCTCGCATCTAGACTTCAGATCCCTTTATACCACTATGCTTAGTCTCTCTTTTTTGGTAATAATATGCTTGCATGTTCTATCTTTAATCCTTTTACATTTTTAAAATAATATTTTGTTGGTTTCTTAAAATTTCCAAACGCTCTGACCTATCACTAATATTCACAATATTGTGTCTCTTTTCCCTCAATCTGACACCGCCCTTAATTTTCTTGATATATATGAGTGCCAGAGTAAATATTCAGCTTGCAGTATAGAAATAGAGAGACAATAAAGTTGTTGATATTATTTTGAGAAATCTAGTACTTTATGTCTCCCTGACCGTCTGGGTATAAAGGTGCACAAGATATGCAGTCAATTTATCACGAGCATTTGGTAAGTATTTGTTAGCCAACTTGTATATAAACTAATACTAATGCATTTATTTATTTATATTAGGAGCCACCCAATTAGTCCACTCCCTTACTCCCCCCCACTGTTCTTCAATTTCCTCCCCTTTCAAGTTATCATCCAATTTCATTCTGAAAGTTACGATTGACCTAACTTCAACCATCTTTTTGAGTATTATACGAGGGGTGATTGATACGTTCGTGGCCTAAGGTAGAAGGAGTCAATTTTGGCAAACCGAGCACATTTATTTTTCCTACATTTACACACTTAGTCCAGCAGTTGTGGAGCATACGGATCCCTTCTTTGTAGAAGTCAGTGTCTTGGACCTCCAAAAGTGGTCCACAGCAGGGGTGATTGATATGTTCGTGGCCTAAGGTAGAAGGAGATGAGTTATTAACTTCAAACTTTCTGCATTTTCACTCAAAGAGTTGAACTGCACGTGCATGTAACAAGAGTTGTGTAACTCATCTCCTTCTACCCTAGGCCACAAGCTTATCAATCACCCCTGCTGTGGGTCACCTGGAGGTCCAAGACGCTCTCATTACATGCACATGCAGTTCAACTCTGAGTGATAATGCTGAAAGTTTGAAGTTAATAACTCATCTCCTTCAATCACCCCTGCTGTGGACCTCTTCTACAAAGAAGGGATCCGTATGCTCCGCGACCACTGGACTAAGTGTGTACATGTAGGAGGGGACTATGTTGAAAAATAAATGTGCTAGGTTTTCTAAAATTGACCCCTTCTACCTTAGGCCATGGACTTATCAATCACCCCTCGTATTCTAGATATTGCATAACAGTCCAGATTTTGCTGCAGTTATAATGGCATGGCGTTGGCACTTGTCTTGTTCTTGTTACATACACCTGTTAGGGTGCATTCTCCAGTTTCCTTATAAGGTAACTGTAGCCTTCAGCCAGGAGCAGATGTCATCAGGTGGTTCCCAACCTTCACCGAGTGTTTCGACCCTTAACCATGACACTCTCCAGTTGGTGGGCTGGCAATGGTGGCCAAATCACTGCCCATCTGCTCCTGGCTTCCAGCTCCCCTCCTCTCGCCTACTCCAAATCCATTTAAGATTTATTATGAGGTAAAAATGACCATACTTTATTGACTCCACATTCAAAGTGTTGTATAGATATCCTGACTTTTGTAATAAAAAAGTCCCTGCAAAGGTTGCATTGATGCAATCCTTGAAATCAAAGATGTGGTATAATTCTGGGCTATTTCTCACTCTAAGGACTGATGAAAAATTTTAAAACGTAGATTTGGAATTTATATCTTTTTCAAACCAGTGGCAAAGTAAGTATGTTGCTCAGAAGGTTCCATTGCATGGAAAATTTAAATTTTGCTCATAGGGTGTTATGTCCTTACAAAACTAATAGTTCTCCTTCAGTGTTATGTGTACATGGTAGATGACTGAAAGTCTCTGTTAACAAACTTGTTAAAAGTTACATGGGCAATCTTATGGATACTGGAGAGTAGAAAGCCACTGATTCACTGCTCATAGCAAATTCCCAATAGTGCTACAAATAAACAAACCTATGGAGACAATAAAATTAAATACCTACCTCTTAATGTGAAAAATGGGTGCTGGCCCCAATAACAGAAAGCTCAATGCAATCATCCAATTTCCAACAAACACCAGCCCTGTTCTAATTCTCTGGAGTTGGGGAAAGAAGGAAAATACAAAAAAGACAAAATGAGAACCCTCAATTCCTTGTATGAATTCTAGACTACGTCATTAGAATTTCAAGGTACAAGCATCTACATACTATACCAATGTGCTACATGTGTATGCTTGGTGATAGGATGTAATGATTCCGTTTCAAAATCAATTAGTAGAAGTAGGATTCAATCCTTACATTTCAATCTAATTTGTGTTGTCAAATCAACTTAGCCTGTCTGAATGAACTGTGCAATCAAAGATGTAACTTTCTATCCTACTGGTGGTCAATGGGTTAAAAGGCACCAAAAGAAATCATTCAGGTCAACTAGAAGGGAAAACGCATTAGGAAGCAATCCCGAAGTCTACACCAAAATAACAAGTCAAAGAGAAATTGTTTATGGTTACTTTCTTCTTATGGTTGGAGTTTGACATCAGCCGATTGCTAAATATCACAAACAGGTGAAGATATTTCATTAAACAATAGATATCTTATAAATTTTCACACAGTATGGAGGTACCAAGTGATACTTAAGAGTTAAGCCTCTATTTTATTTTGACAAAATGCATACCATATCAGTCCTTCACAATTACACAATAAAGAGAATTCATTAGATGCTGATAGGCCAAATAACAGAAAATTATCAAAAAATTAACATTTTCTTTTCAAACAATGATATAGTGTAGCACATTTTGAGGTATTTGCGTTTTAATTTCATTGTTTCAGGTTTGACTTTTTGTTGTAATTGTTAATTGCTCCACAAGGGGTTTCAACAGCCTACTTCATTCCATCCCACTCATTAGCATAGTCTCCACACAGCTAATATACTTTACAAAGGCCTGCATTGAGTATAAATCTTCTGTTATGTATGATACAGAGGTGACTATACAGTACTCATAAAGTACTTGGTTAGCTGAACGACACTGCTTCACATTCTGAGTCATGAAAAATACTGTCTTTCCATTAAAAACCCCAAGGTTATCAGTTGCACTGAGACAACAAAACTGTACATCTGGTTTACACAGGCAAGCTTAGAGCTACAAAGCTTATAGCTGAAGACATGACAGTGGCAACTTTCACTAACTGTGAACAAGCTTGCCAGTGGCAGAGCCCAATCCAAGCAAGTAGATCATTTCTAGATGCACAACCTGAACATCCAGGAGTACAAAAACAAATCTTGCAAATATTTAAACTAGCTAGCTTATTTGAACTGTACAAACAGGGAATGGTCAAAGACTGCAGCTTTTGAAACAATGTCCAATGTAATAGGGATGTAAAAGTAGTTGCAATACCTATCATGATGTATATCACAGTAGCACAGAGGGCTCGTCCACTGAAGCAGTGTTGGGTAGAGCTCGGGAGTAAGAAAGATGGAGTCATACTGTAGGTCTTCCAATAACCCCACAGATGACAGAGGAACAGATGTACACGCAGATTGTGGAAAGAGGTGAGAGCAACAGGTTTGTTCTAGCGGTAACTTCCCCAATACTGACTGGAAGTTAGACTGAGCAGAATTTGTTTGGTGCATCCAGGAGGGTTTCTTGAAATAATATGTCATTAGTCCAACCAGGAAACATGCTTTACCATACGTCATATTGGAAATGAGTCTGGTAAAGGAACATAGAACACAGTACGTACAGCACAGAAACAAGCCCCTCTGTCTGTACCAATCATGATGCCAAATTAAACTAACTACATCTTACTGCACATAATCTATCAGCATCCTTTCCCTGTATGTTAATGTGTCTGTCCAGATAAACATAACTATCATATCTGCTTTTGCATGTTTCAGGCACCCAGTACCTTTTGTGTCAAAAAATAAACTTTCCTCGCACACCTCCACTCATCCTAAAGCTATAACCTGCAATATTTTGACATTTCCACTGTGGGAATGACTCTGACCATCTCTCCTACCTGTGTCAACTCTACCTACCCTATATACAGTTGAAGTGGGAAGTTTACATACACTTAGTTGAAGTAATTAAAACTCGTTGTTTAACCACTCCACAGATTTCATATTAGCAAACTATAGTTTTGGCAAGACATTGAGGACATCTACTTTGTGCATGACACGAGTAATTTTTCCAACAATTGTTTACAGACAGATTATTTCACTTTTAATTGACTATATCACAATTCCAGTGGTCAGAAGTTTTCAAACAAAATCAAACAAAATCAGCCAAGACCACAGAAAAATAAACTGTGGAGCTCCACAAGTCTGGTTGATCCTTGGGAGCAATTTCTAAACGCCTGAAGGCATCATGCAGCCGTCATACCGCTCAGGAAGGAGACTCATTCTCTCTCTCGAGAGAGAGAGATGAACATACTTTGGTGCAAAAAGTGCAAATCAATCCCTGAACAACAGCAAAGGACCTTGTGAAGATGCTAGAGGAAACAGGGAGACAAGTATCTACATCCACAATAAAACAAGTCCTATAATCTACATAAACTTGAAAGACTGCTCCAAAACCACCATAAAAAAACCAGACTACAGTTTGCAAGTGCACATGGGGACAAAGATCTTACCTTTTGGAGAAATGTCCTCTGGTCTGATGAACCAAAAATGGAACTGTTTGTCCATAATGACTATCGTTGTGTTTGGAGGAAAAAGGGTGAGGCTTGCAAGCCAAAGAACACCATCTCAACCATGAAGCATGGGGGTGGCAGCATCATGTTGTGGGGGTGCTTTGCTGCAGGAGAGACTAGTGCACTTCACAAAATAGATGGCATCATGAGGAAGGGAAATTATGTGAATATATTGAAGCAACATCTCAAGACATCAGCCAGTAAGTTAAAGCTCGGTTGCAATTAGGTCTTCCAAATGGACAATGACCCCAAGCATTCCTCCAAAGTTGTGGCAAAATTTAAGGACAACAAAGTCAAGGTATTGGAGTGGCAATCACACAGCCCTGACCTCACTGAAAAAGCATGTGCCACAAAGGAGGCCAACATACCTGACTCAGTTACACCAGTTCTATCTGGAGGAATGGAACAAAATTCCAGCAACTTACCGTGAGAGGCTTGTGGAAGGTGACCCAAAATGTTTGACCCAAGTTAAACAATTTAAAGGCAATACTACCAAATACTAACAAAGTGTATGTAAACTTCTAACCCACTGGGAATGTGATGAAAGAAATAATACTGAAATAAATCATTCTCTCTATTATTCTGACATTTCACATTCTTAAAATAAAGTTGTGATCCTAATTGACCTAAGACAGGGAATGTTTTCTAGGATTAAATGTCAAGAATTGAGAAAAACTGAGTTTAAATGTTTTTGGCTAAGGTGTACATAAACTTCCGACTTCAACCATATCTTAATGGGAGAGCATTTTGGAAATAGTGATCATAAGATAGTTATGGATGGAAGAGCCATGCACCTGTTCTCTATCTGCACTGTATTTTAAGTTGCATGTTTATTATAGTAACTAGGCATGAGCGGGGGCGTGATAAAAGTGAAGGGAATAAGTTATGTATTTGCGCTTTGCTCGGGGCAGTTTGGAGCTGCGGTCTGACGGATGTCATATCTTTTGTTGACCACTTAGCTACACTTCAAAATTGCATGTTTGTAAATACATACCTTTGATTTTTGGAACGATCATTACTGGAGTGAATGAAATGCATGTCATACAAGTATAACAAATCTGTGGGGGTTGCCAGCAGCAGCAGCAATCGGTTTGTTTGAATTGCCACTACAACAGATAAGATTAAGAAAAGACCTTGGGGAAAGTAGTAAACTGGAGGAAGGCTAATTACAACAGTATTAGGGAAGAGCAAGGGGAAGTAGATTGGGAGTAGCTGTTATTGGGTAAGTCCACATCTGATTTGTGGGAGTTGTTTAAAGGCCAGCTTAATGGGAGAGCATTCAGGACCAACGTGTTCCTGCAGGAAAGAATGACGAGGATAAGAAGATTCAGAACTTTGGATGGCGAAAGATGGTGTCAAAAAGAAAGCATATGTAAGGTTTAGGAGGCTGAAATCAGATAGTGCCCTTGGTGAAGTTAAAGGAGGCAGAAAAGAACTTAGAAAGGGAATCTGAAGGTTGCAAACAGGACATAAAATGTCCTTGGTGAGTAGGATTAAGTTGAATGTCAAGGCATTTTCTATACTGTATATATTATAAAGGAAAGAGTAGAAAGGAAGAGTGAATAACCACTCAATGCCTGGAGCCAGAGAAATTGGGCAAGATACCAAATGAGTACTTTGCATTGGTATTCCCCAAGAAGATGGACATGAAGGATAGAGAAATCAGAGAGAAGCCTGCTGATATTCCAAGACATATTGACATCACAGAGGAAATTGGTGTAGCTCATTTGAAGAACATTAAGATGAAGGAATTCCCATGGGCAGATAGGATCTATCCCAGGTTATCAAGAGAAGCAAAAGGCCTGATTGCTGGAGCATTTTTAAGAGATCCTTTCTAGCTACAGAATAATTGCCAATGTTATTCCTCTGTTTAAAAAGGGAAATACGGACAAACCAGGAATGTATAGACTGCTGAACCTTGCCTCAATGATAGGGATATTACTGGAGAAGATTCTTAGGGATAGGCTTTACTCACATCTGGAAATCCATGCACTTATTATGATAAGTCAATGTGATTTTCAGCATGGCAGATCATGTCTTACAAATTTGATTGCATTTGTTTTTAAAAAAGGTGACACAAATTGATGAGGGTGTTGTCTACATGGACTGCAGTGAAGCATTCGACAACACCCCTCAAGGAAGGCTGATCCAGAAGTTAAGACATGGGTTCCACAGACACAAGATAGATTGAATTCAAAATTGACTTGGTCTTAATAAAGAGAGGGTAGTGGTGGCACATGGCCAAGTGGTTAAGGCATTTGTCTAGTGATTTGAAGGTCACTAGTTTGAGCCTTGGCTGGGGCAGCGTGTGTGACCTTGAGCAAGGCACTTAACCACACATTGCTCTGCAACGATACCGGTGCCAAGCTGTATGAGTCCTAATGGGTCCCTTGGACAACAATGGTGGCGTGGAGAGGGGAGACTTGCAGCATGGGCAACTGCTGGTCTTCCATACAACCTTGCCAAGGCCTGCGCCCTGGAAACCTTCCAAGGCACAAATCTATGGTCTCATGAGACTAACGGATGCCTATGTATTAAAAAGGGGTGGAGGAGAGTTATTCTTACTGGGTGGGGTGTCTGTGACCTGTGCTGGTATCTCGATTGTGACAGTTGGACATAGGCTGATTAGCAAGTTCATAGATGACATGAAAGTTGGTGCCAATGTGGATAATGAGGAAAGTTGCCAAATGATGTAGCACGACATAAATTGATTGGAAATATGGGTGGAGAAATGGGAGATGGAGTATAATCCAGGTAAGTAAGAGGTGTTGCATGTTGGGTGGTCAAATGTAAGAGAAAAGCATACAGTAAATGGCAGGAGAATTTGAAGCATCAATCCGCAGAGGGATCTTGGGGTATAAGTCCACAGCTCACTGAAAGTGGCCACACAAGTTAATATGATGATAAAGATGTCAAAAGGCACACTTGTCTTTATCATATGAGGCATATAATGCAAATGTTACAGGAGTATAAAATTTTCGGTTCGGCCACATTTGGTGTATTGCGTGCAGTTCTGGTAAAATGTATTATAGAAAGGATGCAGAGGCGCAAAAGTTGGTGCAAATGATTCACCAGGCAGAAAAGTATTAGCTATAAGTGAGGTTGGATATACTTGGGTTGCTTTCTCTGGAGCATCGGAAGCTGAGGTATGATCTGATAGGAGATATAAAATTATGAGAGGCACAGATAGTGAAGATAGTCTTTATTCCAACTAGGGAAGTGGCAAATATTTAGAAGGCATAGTTTTAAAAGGCGAGAAGGGAAAAGTTTTTGTTTTGTTTTACAAAGTTGTAGCAGGTGCCAGGAACACACTGACAGGAGAGGTGATGGAACAAAATATTATGTTCATGTTAGGAGCAAATGAAGCGTCCATCCAAAGCATTGCTTGTAAGTTAATGTTAAATCATTTAGAAGTTAAGCTGAAGATATCAATCAGATTTTGCAAAAATAGAATGTTGAGTTTATTAGACACTAACCTACATGCTAATGGTTTACACGTTACTTACCTGTAGTATCTACTTGTCGGAATCTTAAAATATTTGCCTGCAGGAAACTTAGCTGAGCTCTTACTGAGTTCTGTCTATATCTACTTGTGTGAATGGAGCAGTGGAGTGACTGTACTTTATTTTGTTGTTTTAATTTCACTCCTTATTCACTATGTCATGCCATTGAGACTGCAATAAAACCAAGGAGCTAGGAGGCTATACCCTGACTCTCATGTCATTTTTGAATAGAATTTTGCTGACTCTCTAGTTAATGTTACAACACCTCAGCAAAGGCAGTACAGAAGTTATGACTTTTTAAAAATTTCTATAACAAGCATGTTAGATTTCTTGAATGCCATCAAAAAATCAATTGAATAAAAGGAATTTATTACGGTAGATAAACAGTCCGTATAAAACTCTTACTATAAAAAAGATATCAAAGCTAGTGTGCATACTTACAGGTACTTTATCAGACAGATATCCAAGAAATGGGGCGGATACTGCATAAGTCACAGAATGCCCCAGGAATACCAGTCCCACAAATCCAGTACTTAATTTGAACTGAAGAACATAAAAGCATGTTTTACAGTCAGAGCTGCACAAATCAGATGCAGTGCTAAGTCAATAGTATTTAAAAAGCAACTGATTAAACAAGCTATATTGGAATGACCTATAAACTGTGCTACTTATGAAATTGAAAAGAAGTAATTTATCCAGGATATCTGTTCTACTTTACTTCATACTTTTATCAGAAAAGTAAAAGGCAATTGTCCTCAACTTGAAAGAATAATCTTGAAAATGAGGAATCAAACAATTTCACCTTGTGTGTAGTTTATGCAAGTGTACATATAAGTACACTGCAAAGAAAAGGTTTGAGATTGCTCATGCTAAAACCTACAGAGAGTAAAGCTTTGAGAGTTCAAACAATATATGCAATCTGAGAGTTGAACAACACAGAAACAGGCAGTTTGGCTCTCCATATTCATGCCAGTCTTTTCACCCAGCTACACTAATCCCATTTGCATGCTTTAAGCACACATCTTTCTATGTTATCGCCTCTTCTGTTTGTGAATTCCAATTATCAACCGCAATGCTCAAAAAATACTTCAGAATCAGGTTTATTAACCATGTCTTATATAATGTGAAATTTGTTGTTTTGTACAGTGCACAGTACAGCACAGCCATACAATACACAGACTTAGTTATTATAAATTATAAAACACTGTAAATAGTGCAAAATAAAGGAATAATGAAGTAGTATTCAGGACTCTTCATAAATCTGATAGCAGAGGGGAAGAAACACTTGGCCATGGAGAGGCAAACTGCCTGTTTCTGAACTGTTAAATGTGGGTCTTCAGGCTCCTGTACCTCCTCCCTGATGGTAGCAATGAGAAGCGGCCATGATCCAAATGGTCCCTTCTTGAGGCACTGCTTCTTGACGATGTCCTCAAAGGTAGGAAGGGTTGCGCCTGTGATGGAGTCTACAACCATCTGCAGCCTCCTGTGATGCTCTGCATTGGAGCCTCCGTACCAAGCTATGGTTGAACCAGTCAGAATTCTTCCGACTTCAGAATTCTTCACTTACAGAAATTTGCAAGAGTTTTTGGTGACAGACTAAATCCCCACAACCTCCAAACAAACAGCAGATACTGGAGTGCCTTATTTGTGACTGCATCAATGTGTGGCCTTCGAGCCTCCCCCCCCCCCACCCCCGATCCACTTGAATACTCCTTTCCTCCCAACTTAAACCCAAGCCTTTTCGTTCTTGGTATCCTCACCATGGGAAAAAGATTCCCACTAGCTACCCTGCCTGTGCCTCTCATAATTTTATATACATCTATCAGGTCATCCATCAGCCTCTTTCACTCCAGGAGAAACAAATTCAGCCTATTGAACCTCTCCCACAATTAGCGCCACAATTGACCTCTAGATCGGTATGTGTGGGGGTTGTACATTCTCCCTTTGATGGCTTGGGTATCCTCCAGGTGCTTCGGTTTCCTTCCAGATCTCAAATGGTGAATGTTATTAGGTTAATCAACCACCATAAATGAGTCCTAATGCTTCGGCTTTATAGGCATCGGTCAAAGCATGTCTGGACTATTGTGAATAATTACAGGCCCCTTAAAGAAGATATAATGTGCTGGCAATGGACAGAGTCCAGAGGAGGTTCGTGAGAATAATCCTGGGAATGTAAGGTTTAACATACGAGGAGTGTTTGGTGGATCTGAGCCTATACTCACTGGAGTTTAGAAGAATGAGGGAAAAACCTCAATGAAACCTGCCAAATATTAAAAGACCTGGATAGACTAGACATGGAGAATACATACTGATTGTACACATGTACGTACTGATCTTACTTCATCTACCAGTCAGATCCACATGGCTCACTTCCCAGCTTCCTCTGCTCCCCCTTGCAGTAAGTTCCCCATTCCTACCAAATAAAGATTTTCCCAATAATTGATTACTGGATATATAAATGACTATCTAATCACTTATGAACTTGAATTTTAGATTTATCACCTACAGAAACACTTCCTTCATGATTATTTTGTCACATCATTTAAAGTTCTCTAACACAGTCATTACTAGCCTCTTCATTTTTCCCCACTCTACTTAGTTGTATGCCCTCAGTTATGGCATCGCTCATGTGAATCCTTCATAATTCCATAGAAACGTAGAAAACCTACAGCACAATACAGGCCCTTCGGCCACAAAGCTGTGCCGATCATGTCCTTACCTTAGAACTACCTAGGCTTACCCATGGCCCTCTATTTTTCTAAGCTTCATGTACTTATCCAGGAGTCTCTTAAAAGACCCTATTGTTTCTGCCTCCACCACCGCTGCCGGCAGCCCATTCCACACACTCACCAGTCTCTGCGTAAAAAACTTACCCCTGACATCTCCTCTGTACCTCCTTCCAAGCATCCTCATGTGCTAGCCATTTCAGCCCTGGGAAAAAGCCTCTGACTATCCACACGATCAATGCCTCTCAAACTTGTACATCTCTATCAGGTCACCTCTCATCCTCTGTCCCTCCAAGGAGAAAAGGCCAAGTTCACTCAACCTATTCTTATAAGGTATGCTCCCCAATCCAGGCAATATCCTTGTTAATCTCCTCTGCACCCTTTCTATGGTTTCCACGTCCTTCCTGTAGTGAGGCAACCAGAATTGAGCACAGTACTCCAACTGGGGTCTGACCAGGGTCTTATATAGCTGCAACACTACCTCTTGGCTCTTAAACTCAATTCCACGGTTGATGAAGGCCAATGCACCGTATGCCTTCTTAACCACAGAGTCAACCTGCATAGCAGCTTTAAGTGTCCTGTGGACTTAGACCCCAAGATCCTTCTGATCCTCCACACTGCCAGCAGTCTTACCATTAATACTACATTCTGCCATCATATTTGACCTACCAAAATGAACCTCTTCACACTTATCTGGGTTGAACTCCATCTGCCACTTCTCAGCCCAGTTTTGCATCCTATCAATGTCCTGCTGTAACCTCTGACAGCCCTCCACACTATCCTCAACACCCCCAACCTTTGTGTCATCAGCAAATTTACTAACCCATCCCTCCACTTCCTCATTCAAGTCATTTATAAAAATCACGAAGAGTAGGGGTCCCAGAACAGATCCCTGAGGCACACTACTGGTCACCGACCTCCATGCAGAATATATCCATCTACAACCACTCTTTGCCTTCTGTGGGCAAGCCAGTTCTGGATCCACAAAGCAATGTCCCCTTGGATTCCATGTCTCCTTACTTTCTCAATAAGCCTTGCATGGGGTACCTCATCAAATGTCTATAAGCATTTCAATATTTTTTCTTTACCTTATCCTTAATGTGAAAGACAGGAATGTGCAGATTTTATGAAAAAAGCAATATGATGGCTTTTTGTGGGCAATGCCCTGATACTGTCTAAAAATCTCTGTCAAAGCTCTGTCTTGAGCATTTGAGCAGCACAGTCACCCAGATTTCCGCTACCCTTTGAGAGGGAACACTCTTCCTTGTTTCACTTCTCAGTGGCCTTGCTCTAAATTTAATACATTGCTCCCTTGTTCTGGAGGAACAATCTTGAAGAAATGATTTGCTTCTAACCAGGCATATCATTTTTGCTTTTTCAAAAACTGAGTTAGTCCACTTCTCAACTCTTGGAACAAGAAAGTAAATGGAAGGTAAACAACACACAGGAGTTCTTAAAAAAAAAAAGTACCTTATCAATAACAAACAGTGATATAGTGGGATCCAGGAATCCAATACATGAACTTATGGAAAATATAATCATGGACATTAAAGTTACTTTAGGGATTAAAATCAGCTTCCATAAACTGGAATTACTGGCAACTCCATCTGAAAATAAAGAACATTAGTTACAACATATGAATACCAACAGTTAAAATATTTGACAATGTCTTTTCTTGCAAGTAGAATAGCCACTGTTACATTCATTCTGTATATCCTAATAATAGCATTTGTACTCAAAATCAAAAATGTCAGCTTGGCAATAAGCAATTTGTTTTTTAAATTTCTGCCCCAGTTAACATTGTAATCATTATCCATTAACTGCCCATGTCTTTCAATGGTAACCATAAAACAGATACATTTTCCTTTTATTTACCAAATTTTAAATATTATTCTGTCTTACTTCAGACACAGCTTGCTTATCAATGGCACGTTTATGCCAAACAATGTTAATAATTTCACCATTTGAACACTGGTAACCAGTAGATCTCACCATGCAGCAATCAAGTATTTGTTTAATTTTTTTCTTTTTAATTTGCTATCACCTCTAACCCATTTCCTTGCATTTATGAAATGCTCATAGCAGTTTGAAGTCGCACCTATTATCTGCTGACCATAAAAAACAGACAATGCAAGGGCTCCTGGGTTACAAATGATCCAACTTTATGTAAATTCTCCCAAATGTTTTTAAAACAATGTTCAAGATAGAGATGATGATAATAATGGTTTATGGCAGGAGTCCCCAAACTTTTTTGCACTGCGAACCGGTTTCATATTGACAATATTCTTGCGGACCGGCCGACCCGGGGGTGGGTGGGGGGGGCGGGGGAGGGTAGGGTTGCCAACGGACGAGAGTAGCAGTCAAGTACGCTGGGTTTACCCCGAGAAAGACTACAATGATCATGAAGCCTTGCACGGGCACCAGCGCGCATGCGTGTACGGTTTTTTTCTACAAATCGTTTTTGACAATTCTGTTCGGGGGATCAGAATTACGACCGGAATATCGGTGATAAGTGGCTAATACACTCAATTTCCTTTCTAAAAGGGTTTATCTAATGAATTTAATATTAAACACACAGCGCATATTTTCCTCGCATGAATATAGTGATAAGTCAATTGTCAGGGGAGCTTGAAGTAAATTTTGAACGAACTTCCAGTAGAAGTGGTAGAGGCAGGTTCGATATTATCATTTAAAGAAAAATTGGATAGCTATATGGACAGGAAAGGATTGGAATTATGGGCTGAGTGCAGTTCGGTGGGACTAGGTGAGAGTAGCGTTCGGCATGGACTAGAAGGGCCGAGATGGCCTGTTTCCATGCTGTAATTGTTAAATGGTTATATAAGTCAATAGCATCATAACATTTTAAGTAACGTTTGGATATTAAACACACAGTGCATATTTCCCCCGTATGAACATATAAAATCATTGCAACACACCAATATCGCTGAATCAGTGGGAGCCCTGAGCTTATTTTCTTGCAACAAGACTGTCCAATCGAGGGGTGATGGGAGACAGCGATACTCAAAGGGGGTTCCTTATGTCCAGTCTATTCCGCAATTTAGTCTTCGTTGCATTCATTGCAGAGATATGTTGGAAATGGAAGCAACGTTTTCAGTGCCTTCGTGGCTATATCAGGATTTTTACCCTTGACTTTGATCCAGAATGCCGGCAGAGATGTTATGTCAAACAAACTTTCCAGTCCGCCGTCATTTGCAAGCTCGAGGAGTTGATCTCCTTCCCGCGCTGACATGGATGACACACGGGTAATGACCTCGCATGCGTAATGGCTCAACAGTGGGCATGACAAGGAATGAGGAAAGGTGCAGCTGACTCCTATCGCCAGATCATATCGCTTCCTCACGGCCCGGTAGCGCATGCTCTGCGGCCCGGTGGTTGGGGACCGCTGGTTTATGGTGTTCATTAATGATGGGATACAATATATATTCTGTTTAATTATGGATAGTGTTAGCATGATTATTCAATGAAATGAGATCTATTGCACATACATGTACAACCATACAATACAGGTAACTATCGAAAATGGATGTTTCTGACTTAAGAAAATTTTAGATTAAAGACAATTCTTAGGAATGGAACCCTTACATAACCTGGGGATTGCCTGTAGCTCATTGACTGCAATTCCAATAGACTAGTTCTATTTTTCTCCATTTGGTTTATTGATATACTGATTGTGATTATTTTTTTTTGTTCCTTCTAATTTCTTTTACTCCCTTAAAGGAGTCATGCAGCAACTGGGTTCGGTTCCAAAGGAACTGGCTACCTATTCTTCTGTTAAATATCATTCTAAGTCTGGGTGGGCATCCAGCAATTCAACCAACTGTTTAGCAGTGGAGGAATACGCCAGGTAAATCTTACATCTCTATGTCAGATATGATGAGAACAAAGATCACTGGAAATCAATCAATGCAGAAACTCAGATTAATATGATGGCCTCAGTTTACATTACATTTTTCAGAATAGTTGTGAACTGAATCTATTCAGCTGCTGATCACGTAACTAGTAAGCTCTGCAGTTAACTGGATTAATGGATTTACTGGCTTAAAATGGTTTTAAAAAAAAATTGCCTTTTAATTTGCAAGTAATTTTCAAACTATACAGTCAATAACAGTAAGCTAGAAAAGATGAAAATGCAGAATCTTACCGCATCTTGGTAAAATGCACATGTTCAAAGGTAGCATTAATAAAACCACACATCCCAGCATAACAAAAGGAATCTGATATCCAAATAATTGATACAAATAGCCTCCAATTGGTGGACCCAGTGATAGGCCAAGTCCAGTGAATACTTCCAGGGATCCCTAAGGAAAACAGAGTTTGGAGTTTGCGTTACTGCAGCTTCTATTTCTGGAAATACAGACATCATGAGAAGCAACAAACATCACATTGGGTCAGGCAAATAGTTCATTCTCTGAGCCAACCTACACAGAGGAAGTGGAAGAGCTCGAGGCCTGATGCCACGAAAGTAATCTCTTGCTTAATGTCAACAAGACAAAGGAGATGGTTATCGACCAGAAAAGCTCAGACCACCTTTTACATCAGCCGTACAGCAGTGGAAACTGCAATTCGCACAGAATTTTGGAGGCACGCAGCAGGCCAGGCAGCATCTAGAAAAAGAGTACAGTCAACATTTCAGGCTGAAACACTGACTGTACCCTTCTCCTAGATGCTGCATGGCCTGCTGAGCTCCTCCAGCACTTTGTGTGTGTTGTTTGGATTGCTAGCGTCTGCAGAAACTGCAACCAGTTTTCAAACTTCTGGGAGTGCACATCTTGCACAGCTTCTCACAGTCCCAGAATACTTCCTTCGTAATTAGGAAAGCTCACCAATGCCTCCACTTTCTGAGGCTGAAGAGAGCTGGACTATGCACATCTACATTCACAACCTTCCACAGGTGCGCAGTAGAGAGCGTCCTAATACACTGTATTACTACATGGTACGGAAACTGCAATGCGTTGAACAGAAATGCTTTACAACGGGCAATCAAAACTGCCCAATGCATCACCAGCACCAACCTACCTGCCATCAGGGATATATATATTCAGAAAGGTGCTGGGAAAAGGCCACCCACCCAGACCAGTCCCATCGGGGAGAGTACCAGGATCACCAGGCTCAAAAACAGTTACTTTCCCCAGGCAGCAAGGCTGATCAACAACTCCAAATGTCGAAGTTTAAAGTAAATTTACTATCAAAGAATGTACATGTGACCATATACAACCCTGAGATTCATTTCTTGTGGCTATTTAGAAGAAACCGGTTGGCTGGTGGTGGAGTGGATCAGCACCAACTTTGATGCAGAAGACAACAAACTGTGAAAATGCAAAAAGAAAATACAAGAAATAATAAATAAGCAGTAAATATCTAGAACATGAGGTGAAGAATCCTTAAAGGTGAGCCGATAGGTTGTGGAAACAGCTCAGCGATGGGTGAGTGAAGTTAAGTGAAGTTATCCCCTTTGGTTCAAGAGCATCATGGCTGAGGGGTAATAATTGTACCTGAACCTGGTGGTTTGGGTCCTGATCTTCCTCCTGATGGCAACACTGAGAAAAGAGCATGGCCGAGGTGGTGGGGTCCCTAATGACAGATGCTGCTTTTCTGCGATGGCACTGTGTATAGGTGCGCTCAGTGGTAGAGTGGGCTTTACCTGTGATGAACTGGCCACCTCTTTTTGTAGGCTTTTCCACTGAAGGCCATTAGCATTTCCATACCAGGATGGAATGTAACCAGTCAATATACCCTCCACCCTACATCTATGGAAGTTTGTGAAAGTTTTAGATGACATGCCGAATCTTTGCAAACTTCTAATAAAGTAGAGGCGCTGTGGTGATTTCTTTGTAATGGCACTTATGTGCTGGACCCAGGACAGATCCTTTGAAATAACACTGAGGTGTTTAAAGTTGCTGACTTTCTCCATCTCTGATCCTCCAGTGAGGACTGGCTCATGGATCTCCTGAAGTCAATAATCAGCTCCTTGGTCTTGCAGACATTAGGTGAGAGGTTGTTGTCGTACCACTCAGTCAGATTTTCAGTCTCCCTCCTAGATGCTGGTTCGTCACAACCTTTGTTTCAGCTACCCACTAATCCACCCCACCACTGCTACTCTTATCATTTCCTGTCAGTCACCTTACGTACAGACACTCCTGCACCCAGTGTCACTTTATGCACATATAATTAATCTATCTTTTATTTATTTATTGTGTTTTTCTACTATTGTGTTCTTTACCCTAGCATATGCTGCATCAGATCCGGAGTAACAATTTTGTTTTCCTTTACACACGTCTACTATAAATGACATTAAACAATCTTGTACAGGTGTGACTCATTCATTGAGAATTGAGAAGCTGGTTGGTTGTATGATTGCCGGCCGGTGGTGTAGTAGCATCTACACTGGACTTTGAGGCGAGTGGGCCTGGGATCGAATCCAGCCGGCTCCTTGCTCGCTTTCCATTCGTGCTGGGTTGAACATCAATCCAGCAACTTGGCCTTGTAAAAAAAACACACAAAATACTAAAGGAACAGCAAGGTTGCCGTCCGATGTGCCACAAGGTAGGGAGAGGAATAACATAACATTTCCTGTATGAAGACTGCAATGAAGTCGTATCCTGTGCTGCCCTGACTGCCACTTCTAGGAAATGTGAGCTGAAATAAAACACTGTATCATATACAGTGGAGGTGGGAGGAGAAGATGGTGGCGCGCCTGAGCGTGTGCAGCCCTCCGGTGAAAAATGATATCGTATCTGTTAAATACGGGCCGTGGACAATTCTGATTTGATGGAGAATGGACGTGAAAGCACAGAGGAACATCTGGAGAAATTTCTGAAATGCCGGTTCGCTGCTGTCATTACTGTGTGGTCGGGAATCTTTCGGAGGGAAGGCCTCAAAATCTCCGGCCTTGCCTGCTTTTGGCGACCGAGAAGGAGGTCAAATCGGTCGGACTGAGATGGCGCTCAATACTCGGTGTCGGAGAGCTGCTCAGAGCTCGAAGTTTTCGGATAACTCAGAGTCCAATTGTGGTCGGCATGGCAAGGAGAGTTTTTCTTCCTTCTCCCATCTGCGTGAGATGTGGGACATTTGAGCAACTTTGAACTTTACTGTGCTCACGGACTTCTTCATCAAGTTATGGTATTGTTACACTGTTGCAATTATATGTTATAACTATGTGGTTTTGTCAGCTTTTTCAGTCATGGTCTGTCCTGTGTTTTGTGATATCACACCAGAGGAAATATTGTATCATTTCTTAATGCATGCATTACTAAATGACAATAAAAGAGGACTGCGTGTCTTCATAATCTGATATTATATCGGAAGAAGGCGGCGCCAGTGAACAATGCAACCAAGGGTGATAGATTGGACTCACGTTATGATGCATTTCTGGTTTCTGGTTACTCCTTTTCCTGTAACCTTTTTTGTGCTATTTTGATCAGGGTGGTCTATAGATAACGAATGACACAAGGCTAGATTGAACTGAACTGAATATGCCTGGACTCTTTTGATGACTCTATGGGTTGGTGTTTTACATTGTATTTTTCGCTCTTTTTTTTTGCCAATTGAGCAATTTGTTTTTTTTGCACTTGGGGGGGGGGGGGGGCGGAACCTTGATGCTTTTCTCCGAACGTGTTCCATAGTTTTCCTTGTTTCATGACTATATGTGGGAAGACGAATCTTAGGGTTGTATACTGCAGATGTACTTTGAATCTTTGAATCATAGCAGTAGATGGCATGGAACAGACCTTTGGCCCTCCGATTCGATGCTGACCATCAGCCAGCCGTTCACACCACTATGCCGATTCTCTTTTGATTCTCCTCACATTCTTGTCAACTCACAGATTCAGCCTACGCTCTGCAGGCAATTTATAGACCATAAGACAAAGGAACAGAAGTCGCCCATTCAGCCCATCGAGTCTGCCCCGCCATTTTATCATGAGCTAATCCAATCTCCCATTTAGTCCCACTCCCCCGCCTTTTCACCTTAACTTTTGATGTCCTGGCTACTCAGATACCTATCAATCTCTGCCTTAAATACACCCAATGACTTGGCCTCCACTGCTGCCCACGGCAACAAATTCCATGGATTCACCACCCTCTGGCTAAAAAAATTTCTTTGCATCTCTGTTCTGAATGGGCACCCTTCAATCCTTAAGTCATGTCCTCTCATACTAGACCCCCCCACCATGGGAAACAACTTTGCCACATCCACTCTGTCCATGCCTTTCAACATTCGAAATGTTTCTATGAGGTCTCCCCTCAGTCTTCTAAAATCCAAGTACCGTACAAGAGCGGACAAACTTTCCTCATATGTTAACCCTCTCATTCCTGGAATCATTCTAGTGAATCTTCTCTGAATCCTCTCCAATGTCAGCACATCCTTTTTTAAATAAGGAGCCCAAAACTGCCCACAGTACTCCAAGTGAGGTCTTACTATAGAGCCTCAGCATCACATCCCTGCTCCTATACTCTATTCCTCTAGAGATGAATGCCAACATTGCATTTGCCTTCTTCACCACTGACTCAACCTAGAGGTTAACCTTAAGTGTATCCTGTACGACTCCCAAGTCCCGTTGCATCTCAGAAATATGAATTCTCTCCCTATTTAAATAATAGTCTGCCCGTTTATTTCTTCTGCCAAAGTGCATAACCATACACTTTCCAACATTGTATTTCATTTGCCACTTCTTTGCCCATTCTTCCAATCTATCCAAGTCTCTCTGCAGACTCCCTGTTTCCGCAGCACCACCGGCCCCTCCACCTATCTTCGTATCATCAGAAAACTTCGCCACAAAGCCATCTATTCCATAATCCAAATCGTTGATGTACAATGTAAAAAGAAGCAGCCCCAACACGGACCCCTGTGGAACGCCACAGGTAACCGGCAGCCAACCAGAATAGGATCCCTTTATTCCCACTCTCTGTTTCCTGCCAATCAGCCAATGCTCTATCCACGTATGTAACTTCCCTGTAATTCCATGGGCTCTTATCTTGTTAAGTAGCCTCATGTGTGGCACCTTGTCAAAGACCTTCTGAAAATCCAAATACACAACATCCACTGCATCTCCCTTCTCTAGCCTACTTGTAATTTCCTCAAAAAATTGCAATAGCTTTGTCAGGCAGGATTTTCCTTTAAGGAATCCATGCTGAGTTCTGCCTATCTTGTCATATGCCTCCAGGTACTCCGTAACCTCATCCTTGACAATTGACTCCAACAACTTCCCAACCACCGACGTCAAGCTAACAGGTCTATAATTTCCTTTTAGCTTCCTTGCCCCCTTCTTAAATAGTGGAGTGACATTTGCAATCTTCCAGTCCTCCGTAATCATGCCAGAATCTATTGACTTTTGAAAGATCATCGCTAATGCCTCCGCAATCTCCACAGCTACTTCCTCCAGAACATGAGGGTGCATTCCATCTGGTCCGAGAGATTTATCTACCCTAAGACTATTCAGCTTCCTGAGTACTTTCTCTGTTGTAATTATGACTGCACACACTTCTCTTCCCTGACACCCTTGAGTGCCCAGTATACTGATGTCTTCCTCAGTGAAGACTGATGCAAAATACTCGCTCAGTTCCTCTGCCATCTCCTTATCTCCCATTACAATTTCTCCAGCATCATTTTCTATCAGTCTGAGATCTACTCTCACCTGTCTTTTACTCTTTGTATACTTGAAGCTTTTAGTACCCTCTGATATTAGTTGCTAGTTTCCTTTCATAGTTCATCTTTTCCCTCTTAATAACCTTCTTAGTTTCCTTTTGCAAGCTTTCTAAGACTTCCCAATCCTGTCTTTCCAGTAATTTTTGCTTCCTTGTATGCCCTTTCCTTTGCTTTAACTTCAGCTTTGACTTCTCTTGTCAGCCACGGTTGCATCCTTTTTCCATTCGAAAATTTCTTCTTTTTTGGAATATATCTGTCTTGCACCTTCCTTGCTTCTTGTATGAACTCCAGCCACTGCTGCTCTGCTGCCCTTCCTGCTAGTGTTCCTTTCCAGTCAACTTTGGCCAGTTCCTCTCTCATGCCACCATAATTTCCTTTACTCCACTGAAATACCGACACATCGGATTTCGGCTTCTCCTTCTCAAATTTCACAGTGAACTCAATCATGTTATGATCATTGCCTCCAAAGGGTTCCTTCACCTCAACCTCTCAAATCACCTCTGGTTCATTACAAAATACCCAATGCAGTACAGCCGATCCCCTAGTGAGCTCAACAACAAGCTGTTCTAAAAAGCCATCTCGCAGACATTCTACAAATTCTCTCTGTTTAGATCCAGCACCGACCTGATTTCCCCAATCCACTCGCATGTTAAAATCCCCCACAATTAGCATAACACTGCCTTGCTGACAAGCCTTTTCTACTTCCTGTTGTAACTTGTAGTCCACATTACTGCAGCTGTATAGTTGCCAATGAGCCTGTGAACTTGATATCTTTGGGAGATGGGAGGAAACCACTGCAGCCACGGGAGGAAAATGCAAAGTCCACAAAGACAGCGCCAGAGGTTGGGGTTGAATCTAGATCACTTAAGCTGTGAAGCTGTGGCTCTGGGTCGTGCAAAATTGCTGGGCAGATAATTCTCTCATTCTTAACTCAAATTCCCCCAGGCTTGGTGAGGATCTCTTACCGATGACTGACAGAACTTGAACTGAACTCTACAGTTCAGTAAAGGTCGCTTCCCTTTTGCGGCCCAAGACAAAAGTTAAAGAACAAACTGAAATCTGGGAAACATTTTCATAAACCGTTTTGACTCTACATCAGAAATTAATATGTGCACAATGTAATAATACTTTTCATGACCCTTTCGCAGTGTTTAATTATCATATTAGGATTAGCTTTAAATTTCTTATTACCAAGACTGTAGCAACATTGTTTGGAAAAGTTGCAGCAAGAATAGAGAACGAGGCAGTGGAACTTGCAGCAAACCCAATTGCATCTACTGATCTTACGATGAAACACAAAGAGATAAATATGGGTCCATCTGGTGCCAAATTCAGTAAGCTGAAAAGGGAAATAAAAACTGACATCAACTCCTGGGAAGGATTACTATATATTTTCCTTTATTTTCACAGATAGGCTTTGTAAAAATTCAGTGAATTTATTTCAGTTCTTTATATATGGTCATATAGGTTTACTTCAATATATCCACCCACTTCTTATGTTACAGCTTCGGGCTGCAAGAATGCTCAACAAATTTCAAACTGCCATTTAAAACACTCAAAAGAGCCAGCTTCAGGTAACTTTGCCTGTAAACTCATGCCATTCATTTAATGAAGCAAGTAGCCAAAATGCATGGTCCCTTTAACAAGCAAGATTTAATTTATATAGGTGTAATGAAGAAATCTCTGTGTAACATTTGTGCTGCCAAATGTCAATTAAAACACAGATGTTTCAGTGAAAGGGAACTTGAATTGTAACTTAAAGCAAATGTTTTACAAAAAGGAGAGGCTTTTTCAGTACTATCTCATAATGACAGATAATAAATTTAAGAGCATTAAATTGGATACCATACAACAATGTCATAAAAGAGTACTGAATAATGCAATAACAACTGTTTATAGATATCTGAAGTACAAAGTGCAATCTCAAAATAAATTTATAATCAAATTACGCATCATATCCTATCTTGCGATTCATTTTCTTGCAGACATTTACAGGAAGGAAAAGAAATACAATAGATTTCATGATACATAAAGTTCGAATGACAAACACCAATCTGCAGAAGACAAATTGTACAAATATTACAAGAAACACTGACAACAGGAATTAAGAGGGCTTCTAAGTGAATTTGTAGTTTGTAGAATCAGTTCAGAGTAGTGGCGATGAAGCTATTCATGCTGTTTTCAGAGACTGATGATTGAAAGATAATTTTGGTCCCTGCTAGCCTACAAAGTACCCAGGACATCTTTAGGGAGTGGTGTCTCAGAAAGGCTGCGTCCATTATTAAGGACCTCCAGCACCCAGGGCATGCCCTCTTCTCACTGTTACCATCAGGTAGGAGATACAGAAGCCTGAAGGCACACAATCAGTGATTCAGGAACAGCCTCTTCCCCTCTGCCATCCGATTCCTGAATGGACTTTGAAGCTTTGGACGCTACCTCACTTTAAAAAAAAATATACAGTATTTCTGTTTTTGCACATTTAAAAATAATGTATTCAATATATGTAATTGATTTACTTGTTTATTATGTTTTATTTTATTAATTATTTTTTTCTCTCTCTGCTAGATTATGTATTGCATTGAACTGCTGCTGCTAAGTTAACAAATTTCACGTCACATGCCGGTGATAATAAACTTGATTCTGATTCTGAACCTGGTTCTGTCGGACCCAACGCTCCTGCCTGATGGTAACAGAAAGAAGAGGTCCTGGCCTGGATGGTGGGGGACTTTATGATAGATACTGCTTTCTTGCACTGACTTTGGAATGACGCTGATGGTATTGAATGACCTTGGAGTTGAACAGGTGCTCCTAGGTTTATCGCCAGTCAGTGCTGACAGGAGGAGCATGCCCAGAATCCAGTGCCAACCAGAGACCCAGGATGCTGTTGAAGGGAGATGAAACAGCTGTGGCCATCCTGGGAGTGGAGTGGAGTGAGGTGAGGGTTGGTGGTGAGGTCTATCAGTAACGAGGACCTCAGTGGTCAGTGACCTTGAGATGTGAAGAGGTGATGACTGAACAAGCTCAGGAGAGAAAATGGTGACTCTAGGGACAGGGTGTGGGTCGGATCTTGGGAGATGAGACTTTGTGGCCAGGGATCATGGAGGAAGTCAAGATGGTACCAGGACTCAGAAGGCTGATCAGAAATTGAAGGGGTGACTGGAATTCAGAGGTGAGAGGTGTTAATTAGAACCGTGGAGGACCGCCCCTGTCTGCCAATGGAGTAGCAGTATTTTTCTGCCGCTCTTAGTTTTCTTTCTTTCCCCCAGTTTAAGCTTTGAATTTAAAATTTTTACTTGTTGATTCTTGAGGGCGATCAATATGTCTATGTCTACAAGAAGTGGGAAGAATTTACCTGAACCTAGTGATAAAGGTAATGGGAAAGGAAAGGTGCAAAAGGAAAGATCTGATGAAATGCCATCGTGGGCTGAAGATATCGTTCGGACACTGAATTCAATTAAGGATCAGAATGGATCAATTAATGACCAACTGGAAAAGAATAGTAATGAAATGAAGTCATTTCTGGGAAAACTTAAAGCCCTGGAAACTCAAGCTATTTCACACGAAGAGGAGTTGAAGATAACTAAGCAAAAGTTGTCTGAAGCTACAACTCATTTGGAAAGATATCAAAATAAGATTATAGACCTGGAAACTAGGTCTCGATGAAGGAATATAAGAATTGTTGGGCTGCAGGAAGGAGCTGAAGATGGAGATCTAACGGCTTACTTCGGTAAGCTTTTCCACACTTTATTTCCTACCATTCTATCAAAGCAGCCTGCTATAGAAAGGGCACACAGGGCATTTATCTCGAAATCGAAGGACTCTAGTAAACCAAGATCTGTTCTGGTTTGCTTTCATCACTTTAAAATTAAAGATCAAATAATACGACAGGCAAGAAAACAGAGAGTTTTTAGATTTATGGAATCTGAGCTCTGCTTCTACGAAGATTATCCAAGAGAGATAACGGAACAAAGATCAAAATTTGCCCTGGTAATGAAACAAGCATATGATAAAAATCTTTTCCCGTCTCTGAGGTACCCGACAAGAATTAAAATTTTCCCTGCTAATTCTCCTCCTCGTACTTTTTTTTGATCCAAAAGCTGCACTGGATTTTGTTCAGGCTTTGCCTGCCGCTGTCACCGACGCCGCTGTTGAATGATCCATCTGAAAGGTTGTTTGGCTATTTCTATATTATTCGCATTTTGGAAAGAAGATTTATGCAGGTCACTTGTATATTTCATCGAGAGACTAATTAAACAAGACGGAGTGTAGTTCTTTATTGCATATTATTAGTTTTCCTTTGGAAAGATTTATCGTTTAAGTATCTCTGTTCAAATGACCTCTGGACATTCCATGACTGAGGGAAGAAGATAAGGTGATTTGTTCCTTTAATTTAATACTTGGTAGCTAATTAGTAGTTTTTTCCTACTAATAAGGCTTTTTATATTTTTTTTCCTGTTTTATTATAATACTTTATAATTGAATTTAAAGCTTTTTTAGGGAATTAATATTAAACTTAAACATGGCGCTAGTTTTGGTTCTTTCTTGTTTATTAGTTGATGGAGTGTAAATACCTTATTTTGCTGAGACTTTATTGCCTTTTCACAAGGTCACTCTACTTTTTTTACTAACTGGGGGTGGAGGGAAAGAAAACACAGACAGAGCAGTCAGCAGCTTCGAATTCTATCATAGATCGCTTGCCTCTTTCGGGTTTCTGGGTGTGGGTGGGTGGGTTTAGAGTTAGGAGTTTTTTCCCATTGGTTGGTTCCAGAGCATGCATGTTTTTTATTTGGTTGTATTCTTCATCACCGCCATCTTTGATCATCCTGTATTAGTATGTGCTCTGTGCATGTATAAAGTAGAATGAAATTATAGTATGCAGTTCAAACAGATTAATATAATAAGTTGGAATATACATGGTTGGAATCATCTTATTAAACGAAAGAAGACTTTTAAAATTATTAACTGATTCCAACCTGATATGATTTTTGCTCAAGAGACACATATCAGGGCGGGAGATCAAAATAGATTTTTTAGATGGTGAAATGGTTTGCAATTCCACTCTACTTCTCAGAGTAAAACAAAAGGTGTGTCTATTTTCATTAAACCTAATATATTTATTCAAGAGGATATTGAATCAGATTCTAATGGTAGATTTTTAATTGTTAAAGGAACAATCTGTAACAGAAAAGTTGTTTTGGTTAATTTGTATGGTCCTAACTTAGATGATCCTTCTTTTTTTAAAAAGTATTTGCTTTACTGCCTGATTTAAATGAATATATGCTCATAATGGGTGGGGATTTTAATTGCTGTTTAAATCCTATGATTGATAACAGCTCAACCAATCAGCGACTTCCAAATCGATCTGCGTCATTGATTAATCCTTTTTGATTGATTTTGGGTTGATTGATTTGTGGAGGTATGTTCATCCCGATAATAGAGAGTATTCTTTCTTCTCATGTTTATAAAAAATATTCGAGGATCGCTTATATTATAATCGATCCCCGCTTCTTGCCTAGTGTTAAAACTTGCGAATATGATGCTATTGCTATATCTGATCATGTGCCTCTGAGTTTATCTTTTGAATTTGATGATGTCATTTGATGATAAGAGTGATCGGCCAATTTGGGTAGACCTGGAACTGAAAGTTGTAAAACAGTTTTATTTAACCTCGTTTTGGGAACTGCTTTACCTATGCAATTAGCTAAAGTTGTTAATTTAAACCTATATCCTGTGATTAAGTATGCTTTACAAATTTGGCTCCAGTTCTGCAATTGTTTTTAAATCTTAAAAAATTCAAACTTTGTAGTTTAATTTACCGAAATTACTTTTTTTAAGCCCTCTTTGAGTGATCCAATTTTTTTACTTTGGAAAAATAAAGGTATTAATTCCTTTTTGGATTTATTTAAACAAGATAGATTGATGTCCTTTGAACAATTAATTGATAAATATTCTCTTTCATACCCACACTTTCTGCAAGTGAGATATTTTTTACAAAAATATTTAAGTAATTTCCCTTACACATTGGAGGCTGACCTGTTAGATACTATTATGAGTATGAATCCTTTGATTAAGGGTTCTATTGGAAGAATTTATCATTTATTATTACAATGGGATACGCGTCCTTTATCTAAGATTAAACAGGATTAGGAAAAGGAACTTAATTTGACTTTTATGACGGAGGATTGGATGCGGATATTGAAGTTGGTTAACGCTTCTTCAATTTGTGCTAGCCATTCATTGATTCAATTTAAAATTGTACATCGTTATCATTTGACAAAGGAGAGACTTTCTAAAATCTTTCCTAATGTTGATAGTCATTGTGATAGATGTAAAACTGAGGTAGCTACACTGACACATATGTTTTGGTCTTGTTCTATATTGGAACAGTTCTGGAAGTCGGTTTTCTCAACAATTTCTAAAGCACTTAAAATTAATTTACAACCTAATAAATTAACTGTGCTTTTTGGAATAGTTCCTCAAAATATTCATGGTATTTCTGTGTCTGACCAACATGTTATTGCATTTGTTACATTGATAGCTAGGAGGGCCATTTTGTTGAAGTGGAAGGATACATCAGCTCCCACTTTGTCACAATGGTTCTCTCAAGTGATGCTATGTCTTAGTTTGGAGAAAATTAGAAGTCCAACCTTTGAACCTTTACTTGATTTTGAGAAAAGATGGGGCTCATTTGCTCGTTATTATCATTTGAGTTAATTGATATAGTTTTTCCATGATCTAATTGTAAATTTTTTAGTATATTTTCTTTTCTTGCTGGCAGCTTGATGTTTATTTTTAGAAGCTTTTTGTATGAGGCATGGCTCCGGGGTTGAAAACCTAATGGGTTCTTTTTTTTCCTCTCAATTTTCTGCTCAGTAGGTTTTTTTTTGTTATCACAAAATTTTGTTTTCAATCTTTAAGATAATGTTTTTTTTGAGGCATTGTAAGTGTTGTTACTTCGATGTACTCATGTTATTTTTCCTATATTTACAATAAAAAGATTTGAAAAGAAAGAAAGAAAGAACAGTGGGAATTGACTGAGAGAGCCAGGTAGGTAATGAAGACTTGGTATGACGATGGAGGGTTGGGTGAGGGTGATCGGGACCTGTGGGATGGGGCTGATTCCATTCCGAGTCTTAGAGTCAGCAGTCATACATCATGGAAAATGGCCTTTCAACTGAGCTGCATCAACTACACATTTACACGAATCCTACCTGAATCCCTTATTTTGTTCTCCCCACATTCCCATCAGCACCCTCTAGGTCATACCACTCATGTAGACACCAGGGACAACTTACAAAGGACAACTAAGCAAACAACCTGGCCAACTTTGGGATGTGGGAGGAAATAAAAGCACATGAATGCAAGGCACATGTGCCACAGGAAAAACAGACAGCACCTGAGGTCAAGAATGAACTTGGGCCACTGGTGGTGTGAGATATGCTAAAAAGAACATGGCAGAATGTGGATTTAGTGAATATTAAATAAAAAAACATTAAAATTCCATGCAACAGGATGTTTTAGAACCAACATTTACACCTGGGAATTAATCCTCATTTATATAGGACTTTGATAATTAGTGCAGCATCATTAAGACCACTAATGTGGTCAAATACAATTACAGTACCTGACTTTAAATATAAAATTATAGTTATGTTAATTAATGTTTATAATTTCATTATAACTTTCTTTCACCTGGCCATTTACTGAAATATACAAATGATTATTAAATTACTTTTACAGATTGTTTAACACAGTTGGAAATACATCACAATCTCAATCACCAATACACAACCTCAATAACGAGATAAGAAAGAAGAGATGTTTGTAAACAAGTGTCTTATTAGTAACTTACCCAAAGAGAATAGTGCAGCAACCGGAAATAAACATACCAGTTACAAACATAAATTTTGCACCAATTTGCACAATCTGCGGGGAAGAAAAAAACAAATTAGCAAATCATTCAAATGGTCAATTAAACAAAGGCTTATCATCTTATGTTTAAATGATCAAGTACAGCCACAACATGAGCAGCTTTCAACCCATTGTTTCATGCTCAGGTTTTGTAAATTGCTAGTCCCCACATATAATTGTAATTGAATTCTAATTATAGTAGCCTCCATTTCAACCAGAAGTATAACCGTTAGTATATTCCTCAGCAATGCACAAAATTTTGGAATGACTCAGCAGATCAGACAGCATTTATGGAGGGAAATGGACAGTTGACATTCCTCACAATGGTTTAACAATTGCCAAGAGGCTACTTTAAAATTCAACTGAATTAAATCAATCAAGTTTCATAAACCTCTGGACTAGCAACTGCATCTTAACAGACAGCATTAGGTCATGTTTTTACTGCTTCAACTAGATTTTAGAGTGTCATATTATGATTCCCTCTTGTAAGATACATGGGTATTGCTTTTGTAAATTGTCAATTAAAGAATCTTGTACTCCATTTCCTTAGGTAGAAATGCTGTTTAGTCACTAGCATGTGCTCAAACACACATTAGCTTCTGAAACTAACACCAATGTAACAGAAAATGTATTGTCTGGGGTGTGTAGGAACAAGAAAAGGCTATATGTAGAGTAATGTTTATAGGCAGCACTGACTTCCACTTCCTAGACCAATAACTGTCATGAGATAGGAAGATTTTTGGTTTATTGTTGTATTGTCTAAAATGTAGTTACACTGCTTTCTTATAGAAATAACATGAAATAAAGCAAATTTGCAGGGAAATAAGACATAATAATGTCTTATTTTCTACACCAGACTAAAATGTAATTATAGCCCTGGACAGATTTTATACGACAACAAATAATGGCTGATGTTTCCTAACTGCATAAACATTGTAAAAGAGTATCACTGTTCTAACACTCAAACAATCAAGACTGCAGAAAAGCTAGCTGCAAACCATAAAATCCCAGTGCACATCAATTTACCAGAATAAAAATATTATACTTACATATTTTCCCATTATCAGTGAAAATATTAAATTGAATAAAGAAAAGCAACCAAATATCATTCCAACAATACTGGCACTAACTCCTTTAATTTCTGCCTGCAAAGAGAGGTAAGAATAAATTTATGATGCGTGATTAATAAACTGCTGGTTGCGAACGTGCATTTGCAATCTAACTGTAAGTCTTCCCCACCCCTATCCATCTACAATGACACTCATTATTGTACCCAATACTTGATCAGTAAGTCGATGAGATACATCTCACCATAAACTAAGCTTTCTGCATCACCTCTAAATCAGATTCATGCCTGATCTCCATTCTCAGAAGTTCCTCCAGGGAGATCTTAGAATCTGGTTTTTAACTATAACCATATCAATTTAAAATGGCCTGAGCCAAATGATGCATAACATGTGCATTTGTTTCACTCCCAAGAGGAACTTTCAATCCCATATTTCACCTACAAAAAAAATTCCTACATAACATTGCCTATCTCAGCCCAGCTTTACCTCATCTACCACTCAAAACCTTAGTCTTGCACATCATCTCCACGTTCCAATGCCCTGCCAACCACCCTCCAAATCACTAACTGCCTGTTACGCCGCTGGCATGTAGGGCTGCAAAGAAGGTCCGCTGGCAGTGTTCAGGACTTCCTCCATCACGTCAGTAGCTTCCCCTTGGTTTTCACTACTGTCAGTCATGCAAGTCCCGGGTGGATCCTCCAGAATACAGTCACACTCAGATATAAGGATTCTTCATTGCTGTTTCCATGACAATTTTGTTTTACCAGTCAGATGTGTTAGCCCTGATCTGAAGCCCTGAACCTGGAAGACCAGTGGACTATTCTTAGTCTGTCCTCTACCCTTTGACCTGTTTGGCATGGGTGACCCCACCAAGAGACAAAGGATAAAGCCCTGACTCCAGCCAACGTAGCTCTCCGGGTCATTGAGGCACTCAGGCCTCTAAACTGCAACTGGGTTGTGGTCCTCTTAGAGGTCCAAACCTCTAGGACGTCTAAACCTTCTGCCTGTGTACATTAACTTATCAAAACCCCTGGCCTTGCTAAAGACTACACAGCATCCCTGGCCTTGCTGACTAAACAAGACCCCACAGTCTTATATTCATGCCATTGACTGCTCCACTTTCATGATCATTCCTAAAATCCAACTCTGACCAAACTTATTATGTGTTGCATTTCCACCACTCTTCCCGTTTTTTGTGTTAGTGAATTGCTTGTGCGATTCTTCTACGTAAGTGAGCAAGATTAGGTAACCTATGGGATTACTGATAAACACAAATTAAACAGATAAGAACAATCTTCCTGAAATGGCTGGAGGAACAGAATAGTGGGAACAGGGCATAGATAGGATGGACAGTCAAAACTCTTCTTTTCCCTGGTTGAGGGAAAATAAGCAAGGCATAGGTTAAGAGGGAGGTATTTTAAAGAGGATCTAGGGCAAGTTTTTTTAAAAATAAAACAGAGTAATTGATATCTGGAATGTTCTGGTGGAGGAGCTGACTGAATCAGATAGAATTTTTTTTAATGTTTAAGAGGTACTTAGAAAAACACTTATATAGACAGGGCAATGAAGGGTACAGTCCTGCTGTAGGGAAATGGGATTAGTGTAGATGACCTGAAGGGATAATGTGGGCACGATGAGCCAAAGGGCCTACTTCTGGCCTGTATAACTAGGGGTCTGTATCCATGATAGAGCACAACAAAGGTTCACCAGAACAATTTCTAAAATTGGGGCAAGTTTGTTTATTAAGCAGCCTGGACCCATGCCCTCCAGAATTTAGGAGAATGAGAGATAATCTCATTAAAACATTAAATTCTTAAAGAGCTTGACAGGGGAGATGTGGAGATGATCAATAGTTCAGGACAAAGGATAGCAAATCTCGGAAGGTTTTTAACCAAGGACACTCTTTTGCTGACTACTTTCAAGACCAAGGTTGATTTATAGTTACTAAAGGAAACAAGAGATATGGAGTTAGTACAGATAAGTGGTGCTGAAGTAATGATCAGGCAAAATCTTTTCAAAACGGTGGAGCAGTCTCAAGGGAATGAATGGCCTGTTCCCCTTTCTTATGTCCTTATGACACAAAATGATGCAGAAATGGTCATTATTATACTTTGGTCAAGAGAAAAAAATCTACTGCATTCTGCTCATGAATTTCCATGTAATGTTTTTCACATCAATAGTTATTAAACCATTCACCGTAAAGTCTATCGAGTCTATTGACTGAGCGCTGTTTGTTAAACTCACCCCGAGATCAAACTTTCTAAAGATTCATGAATAGTTTTCACAAATGTTTCTTAAAATTACTATCTAAATGCTAATTACCTCTTTTGGAAAGAAAGGTCCTAGAATCGAATAACAAACCATGGAGCTGAAATTTATTGATGCTGTAGATACCAGTGTGAAAATCTGAGATTTTGTCCATTTCGTTGATTCTTCCCTTGAATTCTCATCTTGATCACCTGTTACGAAGATAAAGTAAGAGATTAATGTCAATTTGCACAAGCTGCACTAGATTATTGGAGATATAGGCTTCATTTACTGAAGGCAATGGTGACAAAGAATCCTTAAGAAAGTGTAACGAAGATCAGCAAACTGTTAAGGATTGACTTGAGACACAAGAGACCATGTATGCTAGAATATGCAGCAAAAATAAAACTGCTAAAGGAACTCAGCAGGTCATGTTGTATCTTTGAAGGCAAAGTGTGGTTAGGATCTGCATCAGGACTGACTGGTATTGTACTAAGTAGGAATCAAGAAGGCATTCAGCTCATGGTCAACCAACGTTACCTAAAACTTGACCAAAATTTCATCCCAACAGGAACCACGAGTATTTTTACAGAAATATATAGAACACATTGAAATATAGATACAAAAGAAGTTATTCTCAAACAAGACTAAACCAAATAAACTACTTACTCAACCCCTTCCTCCAGGGTGTTTCTGTGGTATGACTTTTCAGATCAGAATATATGTACGGTATTCACTAGAGCAGGGGTGGTTTTCTGGCTTTTAGAGGTGTAGTTGTTTTGGATGAACATCACTTTCTATATGCAAGCCATTCTTTAAATCATTTCCCATGTGGGTTAATTTTGATTCAATTTGAAGCACACAGTGGAAAGATATTCAGCTCCATCCTCTCTTTACTTGCCCTTGAAACAGCAATTTCTGTGAGACTTAGGTTTTTGTTAATATTGGTAAACGTTTAGTAGATATTTTTGAAGGCAGTATTATGTTTATTGTTTATAGTTACTAAGATTTTGTTGCACAACAAATTTACTCTTAGTTATGGAGTTCTACACTTGCCACCTCTTGTATGCCCCATTAATTTAAATAATTCCGGAAAATGAATTAAGCTATAAAATAAAACAGAACAGTTTAGAAATTAACCTTTAACTTTTAAGAGATACAGGGGGTCCCTGTTAACATGACTGCTGTAGCAGTGGGATTTCTGGTTCAGAACTTGTTGTGGATCCAAACAAGACATTACAGTACCACTGCAATATTAACAACTTTCTGATCATGTGAAAAAGCGTCCATGTGTCCTGTCAGGACAAATCCAATCTGTCTACTCGGCACTGACTACATCTCAATCTTCAGCAGTGTGGAGGAGGGCATTGCTGGAGGGTTTGGTGATGAGTAATCTTGCTCAGAATCTTTCAATCAAATTTAACACCCTCCTTATTGTAAACAATGAACTATGGTTTGGAGATCAATAATGCTCAATCCAGGATACGTAGCTGTGGCCTACCGTCACGTTTTCACTGCTCGGAGCTTCACAAACACACGATAATTCAGAACCAGCCGTTGGAACAGGTCAGAAGATCAGTTCAATGGAAGAGAATGGGAAGACCACAACCAACACTCACATGAAAATTGCAGAAGCACAGGGAACCAGACAACAGGGCTCTCTGCTGCCACTCAGTTCAATTCTGACCTGCACTTTTATCCGTGTGGGGCTTGCATTTTTTCCAGATTTAACTCCAGAGTTTGGAGTTAAATCCCGATGTTATTTGTAAGGAGTCTGTGTACGTCCTCCCCGTGGGATGGGTGGGTTTTCTCTGGCTGCTTCGGTTTTTTCCCCACAGTCCAAAAACAGACTGGCCAATAGCTTCAATGGTCACTGTAAATCCCCCGTGGTTAGGCTAGGGTTAAATCGGGCTTGTGGGGCGACACGTCTCAAAGGGCCGATTGCACGCCGCATCGCTATCTAAATAAACAAATAAAGCGGGTTTCCCTAGACTAGAGAGTTCATGTTTCCTACCACATCCCTAAGACTTGGTTGTATTCTCAATCGCTAATGCAAATCACAATCAGCGCAGATGGGAGAGGCTGGTGTGCAGGTATCAGAGAGCTGGCGTGGACTCGATGGACGCAACAGCCCGCTGCTGAAGCAGCAACCATTCGGCTGGAGGATTTCACAGGATCAAACAGCATCCGTAGGAGGAAAGGAACTGTCGACGTTTCAGACGGAGACCCTGCATTAGGGAACCCCGGGAAACCCACAAGGTCACAGGGACGAAGTACAAATTCCACACGGACGGTCGTTCAGGGCGGGATTGAACACAAATCCCGAGAATTCCTTCTGCGTGGTGCGGAAATAACACCGGGTAAAAGGAAGAGAGCGGGTAGGATAGACAGCAGGCAAATTGAGAAGTCAGCAGCGGCAGAAGCCGGAGACAAAGTTACCGCTGTCCACTGGGGTTGCCATGGTGGTAGAAGGGACGAGCAGCGGGGGTTTCACAGACTCTCTCTGCGAGGGCCGTTGCCGTACAGTACAATCCCGCGACGACCCAGCCGCGCAGCTCTACTTCACCGCAGAAACAACTCGCCTAGTGAGGATGTGGAACCCAGCCGTTTCATTTGGCTTCCTTTGGTCACCACCCCTCCCCAAAACAACCTATCGTAAGGTGCAGAAGAACCGGAAGCACTCTGACATAATTCCACAAATAAAAGCCGTGAGCTCAAAGACGGATTCCCAAAGCTCTGTTCGTAAACTTCTTGTGTTTCCACACTGTGAAAGTTGTTTAAACTTCCCAATGAGCATGATTTCAAAACTAGATACACCAGGCTGTGGCGGGCAATACACGAGAAAATCTGCAAATGCTGGAAATCCAAAGCAAAATGCTGAACGTGGAGTTCGCACCTCTCCATAAACTGTTTGTTTTTCTGCCATCAGGCAAACGTTACAGGAGCATCAAAACTAAAACCACAAGGCTACTAAACAGCTTCCTCCCACAGACAGTCAGACTGCTAAATAGCTGCTCTACCTGACTCTGCTTTGGACAATTTTAACTTGCAATGGACACTTATAACTTGATTTTAACTGACATGTGGCTGTTGTGTTTTACTATTTATGTTTATTATTTAGTGTTGTGTTTGTTATGTTATAATTGCACTGCTCCTGGGGAACGCTGTCTCATTCTGCCCTGCAGAGCAGATGTACGGTTAGAATGACAAAAAAGTTTTTTGAATCTTTGAATCTTAAATGTATTAACTTATTGTTTTGGATGACCTTTCACCAGTTTGATGCTTATCAGTGAAAATCCTCAGTTTTCATCACCACTGATTAAAGAAGCCCTTCTGCACAGTCATTCACAGGAGCGAGAGAGGCACAGAATTTTTTTTTTTGGAGGAGATATTCCTAGAATACGTTGCTACCCTTTGATCAGGAGAATTGGAACTATTGAGAAAGCCAGATGGAGCATGATTCCCCCACCGGCTGCCCGCCTGGTTGTGTTTACTTAACCTTTTACTCATTCCATCTCCAGCCTTTTCTTGCTAACAGTCCGATCCCCACAATCCAGAAGTAACAGGCAACGTGATCAATCAGTTTGAAGAGTTCTGAAGGAAAACAATGGAATATTGAAAAACTGGAATATGATTTACATTTCAATCTTTGCACAAGAAGCAAAATAGCAGCTAAGTAGGGGTGCACCAAAAGGATTAAATGAAAAACTGAAACAGCTCAAAACAAGCCTAAAATGGGAAATAAGTATGATTTGCAAGATCACATACCTTTTAAAAACTGAATTGATTTTATTTTTTACATCCTTCACGTACATGAGTAAAAATCTTTATATTACATCTCCATCTAAATGTGCAATCTTAGTAATTCATAATAATTTATAACAAATAGAACAGTCAATGTAACATAAAAATACCCTCAAATCAGCATGAATTAATCAGTCTGATGGGCTGGTGGAAGAAGCTGTTGGTCCTGGCTTTTCTGCTGCAGTAACGTTTCCCGGATGGTAGCAGCTGGAATTGATTGTGGTAAAAGAGGAAATCAGATCCAATTCTTAGCATTTTCCAGCACAAGAGAGGTTGTTTAGTAATATTTATGTCCTAATACTCTATTAAAAACTTACTTGCACCTGATTGAGCTGGGCTGAACATTCACATCAGGTTTTAAAGCAAAAACAGTTGTAAAAAAGCTCATATTCATGACTTTATCATGGGACCAGGAAGGCACATTCTGTGGGAGAAGCAGTGACTGGAACTTCTGGTTTCACTCAAGCTTGCACTGACCGATGATTATGAGGCGATGAAGGGTCTCAGTCTGGAATGTCGACACTATTCCTCTCCGTTGATGCTGCCTGACCTGCTGAGTTCCTCCAGGACTTTAGACAGAAGACATAGGAGTGGAATTAGGTTATTTTTGCAAATTGAGTTGCTCCACCATTCCATCATGTCTGATTAATTATCCATCTCACCCCCACTCTCCTACCTTCTCCCTGTAATCTTTGACACTGTTTCTAATTAAAAACCTATCAATCTCGATCTTAGGTACACCCATTGACCTGACCACCACGGCCAGCTGTGGCATTGAATTCCACAGATGCATCAGTCACCCACTGGCAAGAGAAAGTCCTCCTCATCTCCGTTCTAAGGGGACAAATTGTACAAATCTTACAAGAAACACTGACAACAGGAATTAAGAGGGCTTCTAAGTGAATTTGTAGTTTGTAGAATCAGTTCAGAGTAGTGGTGATGAAGCTATTCATGCTGTTTTCAGAGACTGATGATTGAAAGATAATTTTGGTCCCTGCTAGCCTACAAAGTACCCAGGACATCTTTAGGGAGTGGTGTCTCAGAAAGGCTGCGTCCATTATTAAGGACCTCCAGCACCCAGGGCATGCCTTTTTCTCACTGTTACCATCAAGTAGGAGATACAGAAGCCTGAAGGCACACACTCAGTGATTCAGGAACAGCTTCTTCCCCTCTGCCATCCAATTCCTGAATGGACTTTGATGCTTTGGACACTACCTCACTTTTTAAAAAAATATACAGTATTTCTGTTTTTGCACATTTAAAAATAATGTATTCAATATATGTAATTGATTTACTTGTTTATTATTGTTTTATTTTGTTTATTATTATTTTTTTCTCTCTCTGCTAGATTATGTATTGCATTTAACTGCTGCTGCTAAGTTAACAAATTTCACGTCACATACCGGTGATAATAAACTTGATTCTGATTCTGAAACCTGGTTGTGTGGGACCCAAGGCTCCTGCCTGATGGTAACAGAAAGAAGAGGGCCTGGCCTGGATGGTGGGGGACTTTATGATAGATACTGCTTTCTTGCACTGACTTTGGAATGACGCTGATGGTATTGAATGACCTTGGAGTTGAACAGGTGCTCCTAGGTTTATCGCCAGTCAGTGCTGACAGGAGGAGCATGCCCAGAATCCAGTGCCAACCAGAGACCCAGGATGCTGTTGAAGGGAGATGAAACAGCTGTGGCCATCCTGGGAGTGGAGTGGAGTGAGGTGAGGATTGGTGGTGAGGTCTATCAGTAACGAGGACCTCAGTGGTCAGTGACCTTGAGATGTGAAAAGGTGATGACTGAACAAGCTCAGGAGAGAAAATGGTGACTCTAGGGACAGGGTATGGGTCAGATCCTGGGAGATGAGACTTTGTGGCCAGGGATCATGGTGGAAGTCAAGATGGTAGTGGGACTCAGAAGGCTGATCAGAAATTGAAGGGGTGACTGGAATTCAGAGGTGAGAGGTGTTCATTAGAACCATGGGAATTGTTGAGAGCCAGGTAGGTAATGAAGACTTGGTATGACGATGGAGGGTTGGGTGAGGGTGATCGGGACCTGCAGGATGGGGCTGATTCCATTCCGAGTCTTAGAGTCAGCAGTCACACATCACGGAAACTGGCCTTTCAAATGAGCTGCATCAACTACACATTTACACTAATCCTACCTTAATCCCTTATCTTGCTCTCCCCACATTCCCATCAGCACCCTCTAGGTCATACCACTCATGTAGACACCAGGGACAAATTACAAAGAACAACTAAGCAAACAACCTGGCCATCTTTGGGATGTGGGAGGAAATAAGAGCATATGAATGCAAGGCACATGTGCCACAGGAAAAACAGACAGCACCTGAGGTCAGGAATGAACTTGGGCCACGGGTGTTGTGAGATATGCTAAGTGGAACATGGCAGAATGTGGATTCAGTGAATATTAAATAAAAAACCATTAAAGTTCCATGCAACAGGATGTTTTAGAACCAACATTTACACCTGGGAATTAATCTTCATTTATTTAGGACTTTGATATTTAGTGCAGCATCATTAAGACCACTAATGTGGTCAAATACAATTACAGTACCTGACTTTAAATATAAAATTATAGTTAAATACTTTATACTTTATTGTCGCCAAACAATTGGTACTAGAATGTACAATCATCACAGCGATATTTGATTCTGTGCTTCCCACTCCCTGGATTACAAATATTAAATATTAAAAATAGTAAAAATTAGTAAATATTAAATATTTAAATTATAAATCATAAATAGAAAATAGAAAAATAGAAAGTAAGGTAGTGCAAAAAAAACCAGAGGCAGGTCCGGATACTTGGAGGGTACGGCCCAGATCCGGGTCAGGATCTGTTCAGCAGTCTTATCACAGTTGGAAAGAAGCTGCTCCCAAATCTGGCCGTACGAGTCTTCAAGCTTCTGAGCCAGGCTGTAAAAATAGGGGACACGCTCTCCTCTACAATCACTCTGAGCCCCGGTGCCCCACAAGGCTGTGTACTCAGCCCCCTGCTGTACTCACTGTACACCCATGATTGTGTAGCCAAGTTTCCATCAAACTCAATATACAAGTTTGCTGATGACACAACAATTGTCGGCCGTATCTCAGGTAATGATGAGTTTGAGTACGGAGAGGAAATTAAGAACCTGGTGGCATGGTGCGAAGACAATAACCTATCCCTCGACATCAGCAAGACGAAGGAATTGGTTGTTGACTTCAGAAGGAGTAGTGGACCGCACGACCCAATTTATGTCAGTGCTGCGCAAGTGGAACAGGTCAAAAGCTTTAAGTTCCTCGGGGTCAATATCACAAATGACCTGAATTGGTCCATCCAAGCAGAGTTCACTGCCAAGAAGGCCCACCAGCGCCTTTACTTCCTGAGAAAACTAAAGAAATTTGGCCTGTTCCCTAAAACCCTCACTAATTTTTATAGATGCACTGTAGAAAGCATTCTTCTAGGGTGCATCACAACCTGGTATGGAAGTTGTGAGCTCCTGAGTTATGTTAATTAATGTTTATAATTTCATTATAACTTTCTTTCACCTGGCCATTTACTGAAATATACAAATGATTATTAGATTACTTTTACAGATTGTTTAACACAGCTGGAAATACATCACAATCTCAATCACCAATACACAACCTCAACAACGAGATAAGAAAGAAAAGATGTTTCTAAACAAGTGTCTTATTAGTAACTTACCCAAAGAGAATAGTGCAGCAACCGGAAATAAACATACCAGTTACAAACATAAATTTTGCACCAATTTGCAAAATCTGCGGGGAAGAAAAAAAAACAAGTGAGCAAATCATTCAAATGGTCAATTGAATAAAGGCTTATCATCTTACTTTTAAATGAACAAGTACAGCCACAACATGAGCAGCTTTCAACCCATTGTTTAATGCTCAGGTTTTGTAAATTTGCTAGTCCCCACATACAATTGTAATTGAATTATAATTACAGTAGCCTCCATTTCAACCAGAATTATACCTATTAGTATATTCCTCAGCAATGCACAAAACTTTGGAATGACTCAGCAGATCAGACAGCATTTATGGAGGGAAATGGACAGTTGACATTCCTGAAGCTCTGGACTAGCAACTGCATCTTAACAGACAGCATTAGGTCACATTTTTACTGCTTCAACTAGATTCTAGATTGTCATACTATGATTCCCACTTGTAAGGTACATGGGTAAATTATCAATTAAAGAACCTTGCACTCCATTTCCTTAGGTAGAAATGATGTTTAGTCACTAGCATGTGCTCAAACACACATTAGCTTCTGAAACTAACACCAATGTAACAGAAAATGTATTGTCTGGGGTGTATAGGAACAAGAAAAGGCTATATGTAGAGTAATGTTTATAGGCAGCACTGACTTCCACTTCCTAGATCAGTAACTGTCATGAGATAGGGAGATTTTTGGTTTATTGTTGTATTGTCTAAAATGTAGTCACACTGCTTCCTTATAGAAATAACATGAAATAAAGCAAATTTGCAGGGAAATAAGACATAATAATGTCTTATTTTCTACACCAGACTAAAATGTAATTATAGCCCTGGACAGATTTTATACGACAACAAATAATGGCTGATGTTTCCTAACTGCATAAACATTGTAAGAGTATCACTGTTCTAACACTCTAACAACCAAGACTGCAGAAAAGTTAGCTGCAAACCATAAAATCCCAGTGCATATGAATTTACCAGAATAAAAATATTATACTTACATATCTTCCCATTATCAATGAAAATATTAAATTGAATAAAGAAAAGCAACCAAATATCATTCCAACAATACTGGCACTGACTCCTTTATTTCCTGCCTGCAAAGAGAGGAAAGAATAAATTTATGATGCGTGATTAATAAACTACTGGTTGCGAACGTGCATTTGCAATCTGATTGTAAATCTTCTCACCCCTATCCATCTACAATGACACTCATTATTGTACCCAATATTTGATCAGTAGGTCGATGAGATACATCTCACCATAAACTAAGCTTTCTGCATCACCTCTAAATCAAGATTCATGCCTGATCTCCATTCTCAGAAGTTCCTCCAAGGAGATCTTAGAATCTGATTTTTAACTATAACCATATCAATTTAAAATGGCCTGAGCCAAATGATGCATAACATGTGCATTTGTTTCACTCCCAAGAGGAACTTTCAATCCCATATTTCACCTACAAAAAAAATTCCTACATAACATTGCCTATCTCAGCCCAGCTTTACCTCATCTACCACTCAAAACCTTAGTCTTGCACGTCATCTCCACGTTCCAATGCTCTGCCAACCACCCTCCAAATCACTAACTGCCTGTTATGCCGCTGGCATGTAGGGCTGCAAAGAAGGTCCGCTGGCAGTGTTCAGGACTTCCTCCATCACGTCAGTAGCTTCCCCTTGGTTTTCACTACTGTCAGTCATGCAAGTCCCGGGTGGATCCTCCAGAATACAGTCACACTCAGATATAAGGATTCTTCATTGCTGTTTCCATGACAATTTTGTTTTACCAGTCAGATGTGTTAGCCCTGATCTGAAGCCCTGAACCTGGAAGACCAGTGGACTATTCTTAGTCTGTCCTCTACCCTTTGACCTGTTTGGCATGGGTGACCCCACCAAGAGACAAAGGATAAAGCCCTGACTCCAGCCAACGTAGCTCTCCGGGTCATTGAGGCACTCAGGCCTCTAAACTGCAACTGGGTTGTGGTCCTCTTAGAGGTCCAAACCTCTAGGACGTCTAAACCTTCTGCCTGTGTACATTAACTTATCAAAACCCCTGGCTTTGCTAAAGACTACACAGCATCCCTGGCCTTGCTGACTAAACAAGACCCCACAGTCTTATATTCATGCCATTGACTGCTCCACTTTCATGATCATTCCTAAAATCCAACTCTGACCAAACTTATTATGTGTTGCATTTCCACCACTCTTCCCGTTTTTTGTGTTAGTGAATTGCTTGTGCGATTCTTCTACGTAAGTGAGCAAGATTAGGTAACCTATGGGATTACTGATAAACACAAATTAAACAGATAAGAACAATCTTCCTGAAATGGCTGGAGGAACAGAATAGTGGGAACAGGGCATAGATAGGATGGACAGTCAAAACTCTTCTTTTCCCTGGTTGAGGGAAAATAAGCAAGGCATAGGTTAAGAGGAAGGTATTTTAAAGAGGATCTAGGGCAAGTTTTTTTAAAAATAAAACAGAGTAATTGATATCTGGAATGTTCTGGTGGAGGAGCTGACTGAATCAGATAGAATTTTTTTTAATGTTTAAGAGGTACTTAGAAAAACACTTATATAGACAGGGCAATGAAGGGTACAGTCCTGCTGTAGGGAAATGGGATTAGTGTAGATGACCTGAAGGGATAATGTGGGCACGATGAGCCAAAGGGCCTACTTCTGGCCTGTATAACTAGGGGTCTGTATCCATGATAGAGCACAACAAAGGTTCACCAGAACAATTTCTAAAATTGGGGCAAGTTTGTTTATTAAGCAGCCTGGACCCATGCCCTCCAGAATTTAGGAGAATGAGAGATAATCTCATTAAAACATTAAATTCTTAAAGAGCTTGACAGGGGAGATGTGGAGATGATCAATAGTTCAGGACAAAGGATAGCAAATCTCGGAAGGTTTTTAACCAAGGACACTCTTTTGCTGACTACTTTCAAGACCAAGGTTGATTTATAGTTACTAAAGGAAACAAGAGATATGGAGTTGGTACAGATAAGTGGTGCTGAAGTAATGATCAGGCAAAATCTTTTCAAAACGGTGGAGCAGTCTCAAGGGAATGAATGGCCTGTTCCCCTTTCTTATGTCCTTATGACACAAAATGATGCAGAAATGGTCATTATTATACTTTGGTCAAGAGAAAAAAATCTACTGCATTCTGCTCATGAATTTCCATGTAATGTTTTTCACATCAATAGTTATTAAACCATTCACCGTAAAGTCTATCGAGTCTATTGACTGAGCGCTGTTTGTTAAACTCACCCCGAGATCAAACTTTCTAAAGATTCATGAATAGTTTTCACAAATGTTTCTTAAAATTACTATCTAAATGCTAATTACCTCTTTTGGAAAGAAAGGTCCTAGAATCGAATAACAAACCATGGAGCTGAAATTTATTGATGCTGTAGATACCAGTGTGAAAATCTGAGATTTTGTCCATTTCGTTGATTCTTCCCTTGAATTCTCATCTTGATCACCTGTTACGAAGATAAAGTAAGAGATTAATGTCAATTTGCACAAGCTGCACTAGATTATTGGAGATATAGGCTTCATTTACTGAAGGCAATGGTGACAAAGAATCCTTAAGAAAGTGTAACGAAGATCAGCAAACTGTTAAGGATTGACTTGAGACACAAGAGACCATGTATGCTAGAATATGCAGCAAAAATAAAACTGCTAAAGGAACTCAGCAGGTCATGTTGTATCTTTGAAGGCAAAGTGTGGTTAGGATCTGCATCAGGACTGACTGGTATTGTACTAAGTAGGAATCAAGAAGGCATTCAGCTCATGGTCAACCAACGTTACCTAAAACTTGACCAAAATTTCATCCCAACAGGAACCACGAGTATTTTTACAGAAATATATAGAACACATTGAAATATAGATACAAAAGAAGTTATTCTCAAACAAGACTAAACCAAATAAACTACTTACTCAACCCCTTCCTCCAGGGTGTTTCTGTGGTATGACTTTTCAGATCAGAATATATGTACGGTATTCACTAGAGCAGGGGTGGTTTTCTGGCTTTTAGAGGTGCAGTTGTTTTGGATGAACATCACTTTCTATATGCAAGCCATTCTTTAAATCATTTCCCATGTGGGTTAATTTTGATTCAATTTGAAGCACACAGTGGAAAGATATTCAGCTCCATCCTCTCTTTACTTGCCCTTGAAACAGCAATTTCTGTGAGACTTAGGTTTTTGTTAATATTGGTAAACGTTTAGTAGATATTTTTGAAGGCAGTATTATGTTTATTGTTTATAGTTACTAAGATTTTGTTGCACAACAAATTTACTCTTAGTTATGGAGTTCTACACTTGCCACCTCTTGTATGCCCCATTAATTTAAATAATTCCGGAAAATGAATTAAGCTATAAAATAAAACAGAACAGTTTAGAAATTAACCTTTAACTTTTAAGAGATACAGGGGGTCCCTGTTAACATGACTGCTGTAGCAGTGGGATTTCTGGTTCAGAACTTGTTGTGGATCCAAACAAGACATTACAGTACCACTGCAATATTAACAACTTTCTGATCATGTGAAAAAGCGTCCATGTGTCCTGTCAGGACAAATCCAATCTGTCTACTCGGCACTGACTACATCTCAATCTTCAGCAGTGTGGAGGAGGGCATTGCTGGAGGGTTTGGTGATGAGTAATCTTGCTCAGAATCTTTCAATCAAATTTAACACCCTCCTTATTGTAAACAATGAACTATGGTTTGGAGATCAATAATGCTCAATCCAGGATACGTAGCTGTGGCCTACCGTCACGTTTTCACTGCTCGGAGCTTCACAAACACACGATAATTCAGAACCAGCCGTTGGAACAGGTCAGAAGATCAGTTCAATGGAAGAGAATGGGAAGACCACAACCAACACTCACATGAAAATTGCAGAAGCACAGGGAACCGGACAACAGGATTCTCTGCTGTCACTCAGTTCCAGAGTTCAATTCTGACCTGCACTTTTATCTATGTGGGTCTCGCACTTTTCCCAGATTTAACTCCAGAGTTTAAATCCAGATGTTAATTGTAAGGAGTCTGTGTACGTCCACCCCGTGGGATGGGTGAGTTTTCTTTGGCTGCTTCGGTTTTTTCCCCACAGTCCAAAAACAGACTGGCCAGTAGCTTCAATGGTCACTGTAAATCCCCCGTGGTTAGGCTAGGGTTAAATCGGGCTTGCTGGGCGACACGTCTCAAAGGGCCGATTGCACGCCGCATCGCTATCTAAATAAACAAATAAAGTGGGTTTCCCTAGACTAGAGAGTTCATGTTTCCTACCACATCCCTAAGACTTGGTTGTATTCTCAATCGCTAATGCAAATCACAATCAGCGCAGATGGGAGAGGCTGGTGTGCAGGTATCAGAGAGCTGGCGTGGACTCGATGGACGCAACAGCCCGCTGCTGAAGCAGCAACCATTCGGCTGGAGGATTTCACAGGATCAAACAGCATCCGTAGGAGGAAAGGAACTGTCGACGTTTCAGATGGAGACCCTGCATCAGGGAACCCCAGGAAACCCACAAGGACGAAGTACAAACTCCACACGGACAGTCGTTCAGGGTGGGATTGAACACAAATCCCGAGAATTCCTTCTGCGTGGTGCGGAAATAACACCGGGTAAAAGGAAGAGAGCGGGATAGGATAGACAGCAGGCAAATTGAGAAGTCAGCAGCGGCAGAAGCCGGAGACAAAGTTACCGCTGTCCACTGGGGTTGCCATGTTGGTGAATGGTGGTAGAAGGGACGAGCAGCGGGGGTTTCACAGACTCTCTCTGCGAGGGCCGTTGCCGTACAGTACAATCCCGCGACGACCCAGCCGCGCCGCTCTACTTCACCGCAGAAACAACTCGCCTAGTGAGGATGTGGAACCCAGCCGTTTCATTTGGCTTCCTTTGGTCACCACCCCTCCCCAAAACAACCTATCGTAAGGTGCAGAAGAACCGGAAGCACTCTGACATAATTCCACAAATAAAAGCCGGGAGCCAAAGACGGATTCCCAAAGCTGTGTTCGTAAACTTCCTGTGTTTCCACACTGTGAAAGTTGCTTAAACTTCCCAATGAGCATGATTTCAAAACTAGATACATCAGGCTGTGGCGGGCAATACACGAGAAAATCTGCAAATGCTGGAAATCCAAAGCAAAATGCTGAACGTGGAGTAGTAACATTGTTTTGGACGACCTTTCACCAGTTTAACACTGATCAGTGAAAATCCTCAGTTTTCATCACCACTGATTAAAGAAGCCCTTCTGCACAGTCATTCACAGGAGCGAGAGAGGCACAGAATTTTTTTTTTGGAGGAGATATTCCTAGAATACGTTGCTACCCTTTGATCAGGAGAATTGGAACTATTGAGAAAGCCAGATGGAGCATGATTGCCCCACCGGCTGCCCGCCTGGTTGTGTTTACTTAACCTTTTACTCATTCCATCTCCAGCCTTTTCTTGCTAACAGTCCGATCCCCACAATCCAGAAGTAACAGGCAACGTGATCAATCAGTTTGAAGAGTTCTGAAGGAAAACAATGGAATATTGAAAAACTGGAATATGATTTACATTTCAATCTTTGCACAAGAAGCAAAATAGCAGCTAAGTAGGGGTGCACCAAAAGGATTAAATGAAAAACTGAAACAGCTCAAAACAAGCCTAAAATGGGAAATAAGTATGATTTGCAAGATCACATACCTTTTAAAAACTGAATTGATTTTATTTTTTACATCCTTCACATACATGAGGAGTAAAAATCTTCATATTACATCTCCATCTAAATGTGCAATCTTAGTAATTTATAATATATAGAACAGTCAATGTAACATAGAAATACCCTCAAATCAGCATGAATTAATCAGTCTGATGGGCTGGTGGAAGAAGCTGTTGGTCCTGGCTTTTCTGCTGCAGTAATGTTTCCTGGATGGTAGCAGCTGGAATTGATTGTGGTAAAAAAGGAAATCAGATCCAATTCTTAGCATTTTCCAGCACAAGAGAGGTTGTTTAGTAATAGTTATCTCCTAATACTCTATTAAAAACTTACTTGCACCTGATTGAGCTGGGCTGAACATTCACATCAGGTTTTAAAGCAAAAACAGTTGTAAAAAAGCTCATATTCACGACTTTATCATGGGACCAGGAAGGCACATTCTGTGGGAGAAGCAGTGACTGGAACTTCTGGTTTCACTCGAGCTTGCACTGACCGATGATTATGAGGCGATGAAGGGTCTCAGTCTGGAATGTCGACACTATTCCTCTCCGTAGATGCTGCCTGACCTGCTGAGTTCCTCCAGGACTTTAGACAGAAGACATAGGAGTGGAATTAGGTTATTTTTGCAAATTGAGTTGCTCCACCATTCCATCATGTCTGATTAATTATCCATCTCACCCCCACTCTCCTACCTTCTCCCTGTAATCTTTGACACTGTTTCTAATTAAAAACCTATCAATCTCGATCTTAGGTACACCCATTGACCTGACCACCACGGCCAGCTGTGGTATTGAATTCCACAGATGCATCAGTCACCCACTGGCAAGAGAAAGTCCTCCTCATCTCTGTTCTAAGGGGACATCCTTCTATTTTGAGTCTGTGCTCTCTGGGCCTAGACCTCCCCACTACAGGAAACATCCTCTCTATTTAGGCCTTTCAATATTTGATGGGTTTCCATAAGACGGGTTTCTCCTCATTCTTCAAAACTTCTGTGAGTACAGGCCTAGAGCCATCCTTGTGTTAACCCTGACATTTCCAGGATTCTTCTCATGAGCCTCCTGCGTACCCACTCCAATACCAGCACATCCTTTCTTAGATAAGGGGCCCCAAAATTGCTTACAATACTCCAAGTGCAGTCTGACCAATGCCTTATAAACCCCCAGCATTGCATCCTTGTTTTTATATTCTAGTCCTCTCTAAATAAACGCTTAACATTGCGTTGTAAGTTAACATTTAGGGAATCCTGCACAAGGACTCCGAAGTCCCTTTACAGAGCCATTTTGTGTGTTCCTATGAGTATTAGGAAAGAAAGGCATTGGAAGAGTCAGCAGCAGAATCAATTTCAAGCCTTTTATTCTAGACGGCATTATTACTGCATCCATAAAGACAATCAGGTGTGGGATGTGCTATTTACTCAGCATGTCCTTATTCATGTGACTGAGACTAGAACATCCTAGGATTTAGTTTCAATATGATGCTCAACTTTTTTAAGTTCCTTAAATAGTCCCTCTGAAAACTGGAAAATATTTAAATTCAACATACCCATTCCAGTAGAGATATAAGAAAGATACTGCAGATGCTAGAAATCTGGCACAATGCACAAAAGAGCTGGAGGAATTCAATGGGTCAGGCAGCATCCATGGAGAGAAATTAACAAGGTTCCTGATGAAGAGTCTTGATCCAAAATTTGGACTATTCTTTTCTCTCCATAGACTTGTTGAGTTCTTCCTGCTCTTTTGTACGTGGATGTTCTAACAACAGCTTTTGTTGCATCAGTGACAGTCCATCCTATTTACTAATCTATAAACTTTAGGAGCTGACATATATTCATTGGCACATAGCCTGGTTTCAATTTGAATGACCAACAAAAGAATCAGTTTTGAAATTGCATTCTGCTTGTGGCTATTCACATAAATTATTGACTGTTTTTTCAAAGATGCTGCCTAACTTCTGAGCATTTGCACCATTTTTAAAAATTTGTGGTACACTATTGTTTTTCTTTGTTATGACAGTTTCAGGAGAAGTCTATAGAGAGAGAAAGGAAAGTTGAAGAGCTGTTGCAAAAACTGCATGAAGTTGAAACCAAGGTAAATGATTTGTATTGGTCAGCTCACATATTCAGCCCTGATATTTGATTTATCAGTTTGTTTCTTCATCAGGGATTTTTAAAAAAGAATAAATAGGACAGAAATTAATTATTTCTGGTTAGATACATTGATCAGAAAAGTGGAAGTCCAACTGAGAAAAGCAATACTAAAGTTGTAGTAAGGCACAAACATGGACTTTGGAACAAAAAGATGTCTAAGCTAATAGATAATGATTTTATAATAAAGAAAATCTACAATTGTAAGGGTAGGACAGGAGATTGAATGCATCTGGTGGCTCATTGCATCTCATTGAGCCACAGCCTCACAGTGCTAGAGAACCTGATTCAGTTCCGAAGGGCGCAGTCTGTGTTTTATGTTCTCTGTGACTGCATGGTTTCCTCCCTGTGTTGCTGTTCGCTCCCACATCCCAAAGATTTGAGTTGTTAGGATAATTGGCTCATGTCAATTGCTTTTGTGTTTTGGTGAATGGTAGAATATTGGGGGGGGGCAGTTGATGAGAATATGAGGAGAATCAATAAAATGGTTTAATTAGGATTGGTGTGAACGTCTGATTGATGGTTCACGTAAAGTTGGTAGGCCAAAGGCTTGTTTAAATGCTGTGTGTCACTGTGGCTCTAGTGAAAAGGAAAGTTTGCCTGATCTGGGAGCTGTTGTACACGTTGAGTTGAAGAAAGTGAAGAATTGGAGCTTCAGAGCACTGGAGTCAGTTTATGATGTAGTTATTTGCAAACATGAGATGTCTCTTTATTTGAGAATTAAAGTATGAGCTTTGGTTATCCACATTTGTCATGTACTGATTGAAAATAGAAAATAAGGAACATTGGAAAATGAAACCTATTGCATTTCACATTTGTTTAAAGTCCCTGGAATTCAGCATCATCAATCGAGAAATCATTTAATTCGGGATTGTGAGACATGGCCAGGGTTTATGCTGCTGTTTGATTGGGTGTAGAAGTACTGAAAACAAGAAAATGAGATGATGGACTAGAAGCTATCCTTTCTATTTCTACACAGAATTCCACTCTGTCAAATGAGAACATCCAACTGAAAAAGAACATATCAGCGCTCATCAAAACTGCTCGGCAGGAAATTAACCGCAAGGATGAAGAAATTAATAGGCTAAACAGAAGGTGAAATAGTCAAGACTTAAGATCAACAAAATTCATCGTGTATCTATGTTCTGTAAATTGACAAAATGTACTTAATATGCTTTAAAAGCATGGCTGCAGAGTTGTAGAATCACCATTAAGGAGTGAGAATTGGCAATGAAGTAAATTACAGTTAGAATTGGGAGCAGGAGCTTTCTGTGCCTGTTCTGTCATCTCATTCAGACCGTGGCTGATTTTCCAGCTGTTCTCTCCTGCATTATCTTGATATCATTTGATTCCCTCAATATCCAGAAGTCTATTGCTGTCCATTCTGAATAAACTTAATTCCAGAATAGAGATTTGTGAACTCGCCATGGTTAAATGTCTTATTTTGTCCTAAATGGCCAATTCCTTACTTTAGGACCATGAGCCCCCCCCTCAGTCTAATTCTTAACCAAGTGAAATACTCTCTACATCCAGCCAATCAGGCCAAGAAAGTATTTTGTAAGCGTCATGAGATCTCGTTGTTCTAAACCAGACTGTACTGTACTAGTCTGCTCATTCTCTCTCTGTAATGGCAAACACACCTTCTCAGGAATCAATCTGGTGAATAGTTAGTTGACTCCCTCAATGGCAAGCATTAAGATTCTATTTACTTCTGATGTTAGCTTTCAATAACTTTTGCTCTAAGGCATTCACACCCTTTAAACATTAAAGTTTCCCAATCTGTCAGCATTTTAAAAAATTCTTTGCTTCTCTGTTTTGTGCACCAACGTGGATGATCATGCATCTTTCTGTATAGCATTTGATCTCTCATGTGACTTTCAACACTCTTGATTATTTTGCCATTTACTTCTACATCAGAAACAGAATCAGAACCAGGTTTAATATCACTGGCGTACATTGTGAAGTTTGGAATTATGCGGCAGCAGTACATGATAAAAATTGTAAGTTGCTGGAAGTATGTACAGTGCCTATAAAAAGTATTCACCACCCCCTTGGAAGTTTTAATGTTTTTTGTTTTATACAACTGAATCATAGTAGATTTAATTTGGCTTTTTTGACACTGATCAACAGAAAAGACACTTTCGTGTCAAAGTGAAAACAAATTTCTACAAATTGGTCTATATTTATTACAATTATTAAACACAAAATTATTGATTGCATAATTATTCATCCCTTTCAAATCAGTATTTAGTTGATGCACTTTTGGCAGCAATTACAGCCTTGAGTCTGTGTGTATAGGTCCTTGTCATCTATGCACATCTGGGCATTGCAATTTTCCCCCTTTCATCTTTACAAACCTGTTCAAGCGATGTCAGATTGCATGGGGATTGTGAGTGAATGCCGTTTTCAAGTCCAGCCACAAATTCTCAATTGGATTAAGGCCTGGACTCTGACTTGACCACTCCAGGACATTAACTTTGTTGTTTTTAAGCCTTTCCTGTGTAGCTTTGGCTTTATGCTTGGGGTCATTGTTTTGCTGGAAAACAAATCTTCTCCCAAGTTGCAGTTCTCTTGCAGACTGCATTAGGTTTTCTTCCAGGATTTCCCTGCATTCATTTTACCCTTTACCTTCACAAGCCTTCCAGGGCCTGTTGCAGTGAAGCATGCCACAGCGTGATGCAGCCACTACCCTGCTTCATGGTAGGGATGGTGTGTTTTTGATGATGTACGGTGTTTAGCATTTAGTCTGATTGCCAAAAAGCTCAATTTTGGTTTCCTCAGAGCATAGAACTTTCTTCCAGCTGATTTCAGAGTCTCCCACATGCCTTCTGGAAAACTCTAGCCAAGACTTCATGTGAGTTTTTTTCAACAGTGGCTTTCTCTTTGCCACCCTCCCATAAAGCTGCGACTGGCGAGGCACCTGGGCAACAGTTGTTGTATACGCAGTCCCTACCATCTCAGCCTCTGAAGCTTGTAACTCTTCCAGAGTTGTCTTAGTTCTCTTGGTGGCCTCCCTCACCAGTCCCCTTCTTGCACGGTCACTCAGTTTTTGAGGACGGCCTTCTCTTGGCAGATTTACAGCTGTGCCAAATTCTTCCCATTTCTTGATGATTGACAGTTGTACTCCAAGGGATATTCAGTGACTAGGAAATTTTCTTGTATCCATTTCATGACTTGTGCTTTTCAATAACCTTTTTGTGGAGTTAGTTGGAGTGTTCTTTTGTCATCACGGTGTAGTTTTTGTCAGAATACTGTAACGTACCCCGTGACGGGAATAAAGAACCAGCAGAGATGGAAACCACTTTGGAGTCCAGTATTGCTATAAACTACTAATATTTATTAGTAACTACACAATACAGTAATATCAATGTAAATAAATCACACAGGTTAGCAATGATTATATATAAAAGTAAGTGTGGATGGGTGAGATATTTAAGTGTGGATGGGTTAGATGGGTGAGGTATTCAAGTGTTTGTTACAGGGGTCCGATCTGCTGGAGCAAGGGATTTCTGCATTGGAGTGTAATTCTTGGTCTGTTCCAGAAAAGCTGCATCCTGATGTTAACACACATTTATCCAGTGTTCCTTCCACTTCAGACAAAGCACCTCTGGTGTCCCAGGGAGATGGTATTTCCTGGCCTCCAGTTACACCAAACAAACGTGCTGTTAGGTTAAGACCACCACTCAATATAGATGTTTTGGATGAAAGCTGCATGCTAGAAGTTCCTGATAAGGTAGTACAAAACAAAGATGCTCTGGTGATCAGTCGACCTGAAGACTCAAATAGCCAGAAGGTAAATGAAGCAAGTTCAGGTCTACAAGCACGTTCTTCCATATCCTCCATTCTGATGGAGGACCTGGCAGTTTCTCTTACTGTTCCTTCACCTCTTAAATCAGATGGGGAAATCAGCTTCTTAACATCTCAGAATGGATTATCCTTGCCTGGTGAAGTGAGTGAAGCCATTTTGTCCAGCCATTACAGTGAAAATGCTGTCCTTGATGAGGAGGGTGCTTCAGAGCAAGATATCCACTTGGCGTTGGATTCGGATAATTCTAGCAGCAGGTCCAGCAGTTCCTCAACGTGGAACAAGCAGACATCTGCCTCTTCTTTTCAGTATCGAAACCATCCCCCAATGCAGGCTGTTGTAATGGAAAAGTCAAATGATCACTTCATCATCAAGATAAGATGCAAGGCATCCAATACGAACTCTTCACTGCAGAGCTTGCCCTCTGCTGCCGTGGTGAAGGAGAATGAGACTTCTGAGTTGGGGCTAGGTGGACAGCCTGTTGTGGATACCATTGATAAGCGGGCAATATTACCTAATAACAATGTGCAAGAAATGCCTGAAAAGCAAGTTCATGTCATGCCTGAATCATTGCCTAATCACTCCAGCAGTTTGAAGCACCCAGTAGGTGAAAGCAGAAATACAGAGGAGTCAGGAATGGAAGTTGATATATCGCCATCTCCCTCAGAGAAAGATAAGCTATCACTACCCGAAAACTGTACAGATCACTTACCTTCACTTGAAGCCCCCAGTGGGAATACAAAAGGCGATGCATTACTGATTGGGACAGTCTTGAAAACAACTCCTAGCTCAGGAAGCAAGAAGAGGAAATGTAATGTACAGGTGGATTCCGCGGAGAAAAGAGCATGCAAAGAACCAGAGCCTTTGAATGCAAGTAAGAAAAATGATAACAAAGCCAACACTAAAAGAAAATCCACTTCCTCAGCAAATAAAGCTGTCAAAATGACAGCAGATACACCAGAGAAAACATAGAAACATAGAAAATAGGTGCAGGAGTAGGCCATTCGGCTCTTCGAGCCTGCACCGCCATTCAGTATGATCATGGCTGATCATCCAACTCAGAGCCCTGTACCAGCCTTCCCTCCATACCCCCTGATCCCTTTAGCCACAAGGGCCATATCTAACTCCCTCTTAAATATAGCCAATGAACGGGCCTCAACTGTTTCCTGTGGCAGAGAATTCCACAGATTCACCACTCTCTGTGTGAAGAAGTTTTTCCTAATCTCAGTCCTAAAAGGCTTCCCCTTTATCCTCAAACTGTGACCCCTCGTTCTGGACTTCCCCAACATCGGGAACAATCTTCCTGCAGCTAGCCTGTCCAATCCCTTTAGGATTTTATACGTTTCAATCAGATCCTCCCTCAATCTTCTAAATTCCAACGAGTATAAGCCTAGTTCATCCAGTCTTTCATCATATGACAGTCCTGCCATCCTGCCAGGAATCAATCTGGTGAACCTTCTTTGTACTCTCTCTATGGCAAGGATGTCTTTCCTCAGATTAGGGGACCAAAACTGCACACAATACTCCAGGTGTGGTCTCACCAAGGCCTTGTACAACTGCAGTAGTACCTCCCTGCTCCTATACTCGAATCCTCTTGCTATAAATGCCAGCATACCATTTGCCTTTTTCACCGCCTGCTGTACCTGCATGCCCACTTTCAATGACTGGTGTATAATGACACCCAGGTCTCGTTGCATCTCCCCTTTTCCTAATCGGCCACCATTCAGATAATAATCTGTTTTCCTGTTTTTGCCACCAAAGTGGATAACTTCACATTTATCCACATTAAATTGCATCTGCCATGAATTTGCCCACTCACCTAACCTATCCAAGTCACCCTGCATCCTCTTAGCATCCTCCTCACAGCTAACACTGCTGCCCAGCTTCGTGTCATCCGCAAACTTGGAGATGCTGCATTTAATTCCCTCATCCAAGTCATTAATATATATTGTAAACAACTGGGGTCCCAGCACCGAGCCTTGCGTTACCCCACTGGTCACTGCCTGCCATTCTGAAAAGGTTCCGTTTATTCCCACTCTTTGCTTCCTGTCTGCCAACCAATTCTCTAGCCACATCAATACCTTACCCCCAATACCGTGTGCTTTAAGTTTGCACACTAATCTCCTGTGTGGGACCTTGTCAAAAGCCTTTTGAAAATCCAAATATACCACATCCACTGGTTCTCCCCCATCCACTCTACTAGTTACATCCTCAAAAAATTCTATGAGATTCGTCAGACATGATTTTCCTTTCACAAATCCATGCTGACTTTGTCCGATGATTTCACCGCTTTCCAGATGTGCTGTTATCACATCTTTGATAACTGACTCTAGCAGTTTCCCCACCACCGATGTTAGGCTAACTGGTCTATAATTCCCTGGTTTCTCTCTCCCTCCTTTTTTAAAAAGTGGCATTACATTAGCCACCCTCCAATCCTCAGGAACTAGTCCAGAATCTAAAGAGTTTTGAAAAATTATCACTAATGCATCCACTATTTCTTGGGCTACTTCCTTAAGCACTCTGGGATGCAGACCATCTGGCCCTGGGGATTTATCTGCCTTTAATCCCTTCAATTTACCTAACACCACTTCCCTACTAACATGTATTTCCCTCAGTTCCTCCATCTCACTGGACCCTCTGTCCCCTACTATTTCCGGAAGATTACTTATGTCCTCTTTAGTGAAGACAGAACCAAAGTAATTATTCAATTGGTCTGCCATGTCCTTGCTCTCCATAATCAATTCACCTGTTTCTGTCTGTAGGGGACCTACATTTGTCTTAACCAATCTTTTTCTTTTCACATATCTATAAAAGCTTTTACAGTCAGTTTTTATGTTCCCTGCCAGTTTTCTCTCATAATCTTTTTTTCCCCTTCCTAATTAAGCCCTTTGTCCTCCTCTGCTGAACTTTGAATTTCTCCCAGTCCTCAGGTGATCCACTTTTTCTGGCTAATTTGTATGCTTCTTCTTTGGAATTGATACTATCCCTAATTTCCCTTGTCAGCCACAGGTGCACTACCTTCCTTGATTTATTCTTTTGCCAAACTGGGATGAACAATTGTTGTAGTTCATCCATGCGATCTTTAAATGCTTGCCATTGCATATCCACCGTCAACCCTTTAAGTGTCATTTGCCAGTCTATCTTAGCTAATTCACGTCTCATACCTTCAAAGTTACCCCTCTTTAAGTTCAGAACCTTTGTTTCTGAATTAACTATGTCACCCTCCATCTTAATGAAGAATTCCACCATATTATGGTCACTCTTACCCAAGGGGCCTCTCACGACAAGATTGCTAATTAACCCTTCCTCATTGCTCAATACCCAGTCTAGAATAGCCTGCTCTCTAGTTGGTTCCTTGACATATTGGTTCAAAAAACCATCCCGCATACATTCCAAGAAATCCTCTTCCTCAGCACCCTTACCAATTTGGTTCACCCAATCTACATGTAGATTGAAGTCACCCATTATAACTGCTGTTCCTTTATTGCACACATTTCTAATTTCCTGTTTAATAGCATCCCCAACCTCACTACTACTGTTAGGTGGCCTGTACATAACTCCCACCAGTGTTTTCTGCCCCTTAGTGTTATGCAGCTTTACCCATATCGATTCCACATCCTCCTGGCTTATGTCCTTCCTTTCTATTGCGTTAATCTCCTCTCTAACCTGCAACGCCACCCCACCTCCTTTTCTTTCATGTCTATCCCTCCTGAATATTGAATATACCTGAATGTTGAGCTCCCATCCTTGGTCACCCTAGAGCCATGTCTCTGTGATCCCAACTATGTCATAATCATTAATAACAATCTGCACTTTCAATTCATCCACCTTATTACGAATGCTCCTTGCATTGACACACAAAGCCTTCAGGCGCGCTTTTACAACTCTCTTAGCCCTTATACAATTATGTTGAAAAGTGGTCCTTTTTGATGCTTGCCCTGGATTTGTCAGCCTGCCACTTTTACTTTTCACCTTACTACTTTTTGCTTCTACCCTCATTTTACACCCCTCTGTCTCTCTGCACTGGTTCCCATCCCCCTGTTGTGAACTAACCTCCTCTCGCCTAGCCTCTTTAATTTGATTCCCACCCCCCAACCATTCTAGTTTAAAGTCACCTCAGTAGCCCTCGCTAATCTCCCTGCCAGGATATTGGTCCCCCTAGGATTCAAGTGTAACCTGTCCTTTTTGTACAGGTCACGCCTGCGCCAGAAGAGGTCCCAATGATCCAAAAACTTGAATCCCTGCCCCCTGCTCCAATCCCTCAGCCACGCATTTATCCTCCACCTCATTGCATTCCTACTTTCACTGTATCACTATATTACAAGGTAGTAATCCCGAGATTACTACCTTGCGGTCCTTTTTCTCAATGAAGTGCAATACTTGTCGGTCTACAGTCCCGTCACAAACCAGTCTACCTGCTAAAAATATAATCAAGAAGAATGGTGAAGTTGTAGTTGCATGGACTAGGTAAGATTACAATTTGTTAATCTTAGTCTTTAAAAGTTTGCTTACCAGATGTACAAGGTGCCTGAGTATATTTGAAAACTACTTGCTCTGTGGATTGCCTAGCATTGACATGGAATGTTCTAATTTCTTTGGAGAATAGCCACAGACTGTACTGCAGGACAATGCTGGTTTGAAGAGAATGGCAGGCATCATGTCATGATCTGCAGGCCTAGCATATCAATGGCATCACTTCACATTCCTTTGGCCTGTTCTCACAAAACTCATATAGCAGTTTTCCCCTCTGCCTCCATTTTTCATCAGCAATGTAAATGATGCTGTCTTTAAGCCAGGACCCATTACCTTTCAAAATTTCCAGAACACGATCTCTTTGAAGGTAAAACTGGTGTTAACATCCTGTAGATTACAGTGAGAAGGTAGATTCTGCCCTTGAGAGAATGAGATGACCTTGTATTAACGGGCAGAATCTGAACCGGGTTTAATATCACCGGCATATGTCATGACGTTTGTTAACTTTACAGCAGCAGTACAATGCAATACTCAATAAATAAATTTTCGAGAGAAAAAGTGAATTACATTAAATATATAGTATATGTCTAATATATAGTTCAGTTAAAATAAGTAGTGCAGAAAGAAAACAAATTAAAAAGTAGTGAGGTAGTGTACATGGGTTCATTGTCCATTCAGAAACCTGGTGGTAGAGGGGAAGAAGCTCATCCTGAATGTGTGCCTTCAGGCTTCTGTTCCTCCTTCCCGGCGCTAACAGTGTGAAGAGGGAATGTTCTAGGTGGTGCGGGTCCCTAATGATGGATGGTGCCCTCCTAAGGCATCGTTCCTTGAGGATGTCGTGGATACTATGGAGGCTAGTACCCATACTGAAGCTGTCTAATTTTACAAATTTCCTCAACTTACTTCAAACTTGTACAGTAGCTCCCCTCCCCCAAAACCAAATGGTGATGCAGCCATTCAAAATCCTCTCCATAGTGCATTTGTAGAAGTTTTTGAATGTTTTAGTTGACTAACCAAATCTCCTCTAACTCCTAATGAAACCATCTTGCCTTTCTTGTTGCTGCATCAATACGTTTTGTCCGGGTTAGGTCCTCAGAGATACTGATACTCAGCAACTTGAAATTGCTCACTCTCTCCACTTCTGATCCCTCTGAAGATTGGTTTGTGTTTTCTCGTCTTACCCTTTCTGAAGACCAACATCAGCTCTTTGGTCTTGCAGATGTTGAGTGCAAGGTTGTTACCGTGACACCATTCAACTAACTAGAATATCTCACTCCTGTACATCCTTTCATCACCATCTGAGATTCTGCCAACAATGGTTGTATCATCAGCAAATTTATAGATGGCATTTGTGCTGGAAGCCCAAGAAGAGTTTATTCATAGAGCCATTTATTAATTACGATGGTGCATAATAGTCTGTTTCTTCGATGTGGAGATTTATTTAAGCAGGCTTTTAAATGTGTTGGCAGTCCTGAGACAAATTAAGGTGAATAAATTTGCAGGGCCTGACAAGGTGTTCCCTCGGATGCTGAGGGAGGCACGTGGAGAAATTGTCAGGGCCCTAGCAGGGATATTTAAATCTTGCTCAGCGACAAGTAAGGTACCAGAGGACTGGAGAATAGCCAATGTTGTTCTGCTGTTTAAGAGAGGCTCTTAGAACAAAAATTATTAAATTATAGGCCAGTGAGTCTGACATCAATAGTGGGAAAGTTAATGGAGGCTATTCTAAGGGACCAGATATATAAGTACTTGGATTGGCATGGACTGATTAAGGATAGTCAGCATGGCTGTGTGCCTGGTAGGTCATGCCTAACTAACCTTATAGGACTTTTTGAGGAAGTTACCAGGAAAGTGGATGAAGGCAAGGCAGTGGATATTGTCTACATGGACCTTAGTGAGGCATTTGACAAGGTCGCACTTGGGAGGTTGATTAAGAAGGTTCAGCCATTCAGCATTCAAGATGAGGTAGTAAATTGGATTGGACATTAGCTTTGTGGAAGAAGTCAGAGAGTGGTAGTAGATGTTTGCCTCTCTGACTACAGGTCTGTGACTAGTGGAGTGCCACAGGGATCAGTGCTGGTTCCATTGTTGTTTTTCATCTGTATCAACGATTTGGATGATAATGTGGTTAACTGGATCAGCAAATTTGCTGCTGGCACCAAGATTGGGGGTGTAGTGGACCCATTTCAATTCCCCATTTCACGTACATCTGCTCTCACTCCATCCTCTCGCCACCCCACTAGGAATAGGGTTCCCCTGGTCCTCACCTACCACCCCACCAGCCTCTGGGTCCAACATATTATTCTCCGTAACTTCCGCCACCTCCAACGGGATCCCACCACTAAGCACATCTTTCCCTTCCCCCCCCCGCTTTCCGCAGGGATTGCTCCCTACGCGACTCCTTTGTCCATTTGTCCCCCCATCCCTCCCTACTGATCTCCCTCCTGGTACTTATCCTTGTAAGTGGAACAAGTGCTACACATGCCCTTACACTTCCTCCCTTACCACCATTCAGGACCCCAAACAGTCCTTCCAGGTGAGGCAACACTTCACCTGTGAGTCGGCTGGGGTGATATACTGCGTCCGGTGCTCCTGATGTGGCCTTTTATATATTGGTGAGACCCGACGCAGACTGGGAGACCGCTTTGCTGAACACCTACGCTCTATCCGCCAGAGAAAGCAGGATCTCCCAGTGGCCACACATTTTAATTCCACATCCCATTCCCATTCTGACATGTCTATCCACGGCCTCCTCTACTGTAAAGATGAAGCCACACTCAGGTTGGAGGAACAACACCTTATATTCCGTCTGGGTAGCCTCCAACCTGATGGCATGAACATCGACTTCTCTAACTTCCGCTAATGCCCCACTCCCCCCTCGTACCCCATCTGTTATTTATTTTTATACACACATTCTTTCTCTCACTCTCCTTTTTCTTCCTCTGTCCCTCTGAATATAGCCCTTGCCCATCCTCTGGTTTTCCACCATGCCTTGTCTTTCTTCCCGGACCTCCTGTCCCATGATCCTCTCGTATCCCTTTTGCCAATCACCTGTCCAGCTCTTGGCTCCATCCCTCCCCCTCCTGTCTTCTCCTATCATTTTGGATCTTCCCCTCCCCCTCCCACTTTCAAATCTCTTACTAGCTCTTCCTTCAGTTAGTCCTGACGAACGGTCTCGGCCTGAAACGTCGACTGTACCTCTTCCTAGAGATGCTGCCTGGCTTGCTGCGTTCACCAGCAACTTTGATGTGTGTTGTATGGGAAGTACAAGGTCAAGGGAAGTTTGATCGAGGCTGTTGTTTACAGTCAGGTGTTGTTCTCGATTGTAAACAGTAACCTGTTGGATGACTGTAATCATTTCACTTCTGTGAGTAGAGTTGCCCTGATATCGTACGATGGCTCCGGGCCTGTATTCACTAGAATTCAGAAGAATGAGGGGTGGTCTCATTGAAGCCTATTGAATGGTGAAAGGCATTGATAGAGTGGATGTGGAAAGGATACTTCCTATAGTGGGAGAGTCTTAACACCAGAGGACACAGCCTCAGGATAGAAGGGCTTCCTTTTAGAACAGAGTTGAGGAGGAATTTCTTTAGCCAGAGAGTGGTGAATCTGTGGAATTCTTTGCCACAGTCGGCTATGGGAGCCAAGTCTTTATGTATATTTAAGGCAGAGGTTGATAGGTTCTTGACTGGTCAGGGCATGAAGGGATACAGGGAGAAGGCAGGAGGTTGGGGCTGAGAGGAAAATTGGATCAGACATGAGGAAATGGTGGAGCTGACTCGATGGGCCGAATGGCCTATTTCTGCTCCTATATCTTATGGTCTTATGGTTATCCTGTCTAATGTACATCCCTTAACAAAGATCCTTATTATGAACAGGAAATATTAGAAAATAAAACTAAATATGACCAAAGATTTAATTCGATTTTATTTTTGTTGCAGGTATCAGAAAGGTTCCGTTGTTTGATGAAGTTATTCAAAAGGACAAAACATGAATAACTGACAAATTATTCTTCTGAGATTTATATTTTTTCTAAATGACTCTGGGAAATTTGGAGAAGCAATATGATCACTGAAGTTAAAAAAAAGGACAAACCACCGTGGGAAGTAAACTCTGCCTTTTGAGTTATCAATCCTTGTGCTCAAGTATCAGTCTCTTTAGACCCCACTTTGAAATGGTATGCACACGTGATGCAAGCACTCTTCATGCCAATTATTATTATTACCTTATCAACTATTGCCACCTGCCTCTCTCTTTACCAACTCAAAATGATCTGAATGTTGAGAGGTTCACAATGTTCAAAGAACCAGGTTTTAAATACCGCAATTTGTTTCACGTCTTTCAGTTGTGAGACAGAAGTGAACTGCTTTTAATAATGTTGGCCTTTTTGTACAGTTGTCTATATTAATGACATATGACTGCCTAACTCAGTGCATTCTACTGAGGTGTGCTGTCAGATTAGTATAATCTGTAAAGTATAGATATTATTTGTACATAAATCTGTTAATACAGTTTATATTTTTATGTGAATATCTTTGAAAGCAGGTTTGGAACTTTCTGAAATTGCTTGCATTCACAGCTGTTTTTTGGTTGATAATGCTGTAAATTTGTTAATATTATAAATACAAGTTTTTGAAATTTACTTAAGTCCTCCAGTATGTTTCAAACTGTGAAGATTATTTATTTTTGCTAGGTTTCAATGTGAGAAGTAAAAGCTTCTGTTTTCTTGTCAGCCTTTTCTTATTGCCATGCTTGGATTTATTGCTTAAATAAATTCTGTGCAGAATAGCTTCTATTATCTTTGCCTTGTTTCTAGGATAGGAAATATGAGTTTGACCCTCTGGTATTTTCCAATTAGAGTGAATCCATTAGATTGAGAAATGGAATACCGTATTAAGCTGTGGTTCTATGATAAAAATTCCTAGAACAAAATAATAAAAGAATGCTTCCAATTGAATGTCTTAAAACCAAAAATTCAGAATCACACAGAAGTGAATAACTACAAATTACAGAAACACAAACATCACTGATACTGCCTTTCCTTTTTCTAAAAAAAAAGGTTACATTTTCATTGGTCATAGCAGCTAATATTTTTCAAGATAAATGATTGTATCATTTTGAAATGGCCTTAGATTTTCAAGTAACTGCTCATAATAAGCATTTGACCAGAGGTAAAGCTCCTGGAAGCTCATTTCAGTTGGCCATGAAATATTTTGGTAGAGAACAATGGAGTGACAGCATACAGAACTAAGAGATATAAATGAAGCAATCTTAACATAAAGTCCGGTGCTACTGTGACTAGCGAGGAAGGTGAGCTTAAACTACAACAGGATATAGATCAGATGGAAAGTTGGGTGGATCATTGACGGAAGGAATTTAATCCCACAAAGTGTGAGGTGGTGCACTTTGGGGAAAACTATAGTAAATAGTGGGCTACTCAGGAATGCTGATCAATTTTGGGGTTCATCCATTGTTCCCTCAAAGTGGCAACACAGGTCTCTAGGCTGATGAAGAAGGCAATAACATTTGATTTCATAGGTTGAGGCATTTAATATAAAAGCTGGGGCATTTGGCTGCAACTTTACAAAATACTGTAAATCTGCACTTGGAATATTGTGTTCTGTTTTCCTGCACTAGAGGAACGATGTGATGGTGCGATAGAAGGATGAGATTGACTATGTTGTTGCTTGGATTGAAGGACGTCATTTATGTGCAGAGGTTTGTTTTTCCTAGGGCAAAGGAGGCTGATGGGTGTGCTAAAAGACATATAAAATTACAAGAGGCATAAGTAGAACAGTCAGAACCTTTTTCCCTTTGGTCGGAGAAATCAAAAAACAAGTGGGCATAGGCTTAAGGTGAAAGAGGAGGGGATCTGTGGGGATGTAATACAAGCGAATAGGATTGATGTAGACGTGCAACAATTCAGCATGGGTGGGGTGAGGTGAAGGGTCTGTTTCTGTGCTGTACAACTCAAAGCCTCAACACTATCCCAGCACCACTGAGACCCTTAATACCTGAACCAGCTTCTTCATTTATTGTGTGCTGTTCTTGTCTTCTAACTGTCTTCAGATTTCACATTTGCCACTGAAATGCACACACAAATTCCCTCCCCCATTTGAAGCTGCTGTTTCATGTTGGATGCTACCAGGCTCCAGGAGAAGAAGGTATTAGCAATAGAGATGATGCTGAAGTAGAAATTAAGATGCTGCCATCAACAGCACTGCCTGCGTACTTGGTTTCCGCTCTGGACGACTAACCAGTATCTGCGTATCTGATACCAGGAGATCATGGGTGTAGCTATCAGACCTGCACTAACAAGAAAGGCTCTTAGCACATATGCCTATAACTTTAGCTATGTATGTGTCAAAGTCTTGAAGAGTAATGCAACTGGAAGCGATAGAAGGAGGAGAATATGCAATGCAACTAATTGTTTAAAGTGCCCATTGTAATTAGTTTTGACATAAACTGTTATTCATCAAATAGGACCAAAAGGTCAAAGCTCAAAGTTTAAATTTATTGTTAAAGTAGGTATATTCTATTCAACTTTGAGATTTGTTTCCCTTCAGGCAGCCACAAAACAAAGAAACCCAATAGAGCCCATTTAAAATGATATCCAATATGCAGAGAAAATAAAGCAAATCATTTAAACAATGAAAGGAAGCAAATACCATTCAGCACTGAAGTTCACCAAAGTGAAGCCAGTCATCACTGCAGCCCATTCAGGCCACAGTCCCAGTTCAGTGCAGAGATGAGTAAACCTCTTGGAGCAGCAAGCTGAAAACCGGCCCCAGCACCCCGACCTTTTCAATCTAGTCCTACACTTAAACTGGCCAAACCTGGGTTCATTCCTCACTCGGACCTGGGCCCTGCCATTTTCATACACTGTGGGGCCTGGGCCCTGCTGCCTCAATTTGGCCTGGCACTTAAATAGGTCAAACCACAGGTCTTTACTTGCCCTCGAGGCCAAACCCGGGCCCAGGTTCCACCATCTCGTCTCTGCCTTGCCTCAGTTCTGCCTCTGAATCCCCTCCAGCAACAGTCAAACACTTGCTCATTCTGCACTCACAGGCCTGGGTCCTGCCACCTCGACTCGGCTCATACACACCACACCTCAACCATCTTGCACATTTGAGACTTCAGTTCACACCGCAAAAATGCTGGGTCGTACAGGTCAACTCCGACAGGGAAGTTACAAACTATTGATTGTAGTGATCATATCTGAGAAAAAGTGATTAATACTGTAATTTATCGTTTTGGTTGTTTTGCTTACTACCAGCAAGTAGTTGATGTGCTTCACCAGACCCATCTTAAACAGGATACCAGTACAAATTAGAGTAAATGCCTTAGAAGAAACCAGGTGCACCTTCTAGACTGCCAGTCCAACACGCCATTGGGTTAGGTGGCTCAGTGGAGGTAAATCAGCTAACATCTGCACCTGTCCTAAAATTTAATAAGAATGATAAATGTATGTTATGACCTGAAAGGGTAATTGTCTATAAAAGTTCATAAGGCCCATTTGTGACAGATTTTTTAAAATCAGGCTTTTACATACTTCAGATCAATATTTGTATATTCCTTGTCCTGCTCTTTATCTGAGGTGATAAGTCAAAGTTCTTCCAAGCTGCAGCAAATTTCTCTGGATCCATCGGGCAGCACAAGTTAGGTCTCTATTCAGTGTCTTTTCATTCATTCTGTTGTTTTGTTCCTGGGCCAAGCTAATGTTGCACATCGTTTCCATTATAATCAAGTCAGGCTAGCTACGTTCACTAAGGAACATACAGGAGGCAGGGGATGCCATAAGAGTTTCAGGAAAGTGGTCACACCAAAGGTTAAGTCAGAGGGACTAGGAGGGACAGGTAGGTAGCACAGGAGTCCTCTGTGATTGTCCCTCCCCCCCACCCCAATAAGTATACCATTTTGGTAAAAAAAACTTTTCACGGTCCCTCCCCTCTTCTTCTATTTCCCACTCTGGCCTTATTTAATCTCACCTGCCTATCACTTCCCCCCAGATCCCCTCTTCCCCTTTCTCCTATGGTTCAATCTCCTCTCCAGATTCCTTCTTCTCCAGTTCTTTATCTTTCCCATCCACCTGGCTTCACCTATCGTTTTCTAGCTATCCTTCTTCCCTGCCCCAACATTTTTATTCTGGTATCTTCCCTATTCCTTTTCAGTCCTGAAGAGGGGTCTTGGCCCAAAACATCGACTGTTTATTCATTTCCATAAATACTGCTTGACTTGCTGAGTTCCTCCAGTGTTTTGTGTGTGCTGCTTTGGGTTTCCTGCATTTGTAGATTTGCTCCTATTTAAAATCAGACAAGGACTTCAAGGAATATAAGGAACACAAACTTGGAATCTGAAGGGACAAAATTTGCCATGAAATATCCTTAAGAAAAATTCAGAAGCATTTTATACATCTAAAAACCAGAGGGTAGCTAGGAAAAGGGTAAGATAATTGCAGGTGTTATGTACCCCGTAACTGGGTTGCCAAACCAGCAGAAATGGATCACTCAGTTGGAGTCTGGATTACTAGAACTGAGAAAGTTTTATTAAAGAAACAAGCAACACAGTAATCGAAAGGATAATAAATGCAACAGTTCAGCATGTGCACAGAATTAAGATAACAGGATCAATCAAGCTCTATCGTTGTCTAGGGGTAAATGACCAATTTCAAAGTGACACAAAGTCCAGTTCAATTTAGTTCAGTTTGCAGTAATCATTGCCATGGTGATGGACAATGTGGGGGGAAGGAGAGAGAGAACAAGAACGAATGATCATTCAGAACGGCTTCCACTCACAGACCTGCGATATTGCTCACAAGCAGCTTTCGGGCGAGTCCTTTGTGATGTCACCTGAGGTCACCAACTGTGACCCCTCCTCCAGATGCGGTCGATCCTCTGCAGTGAACCTGGCACCCAAGCAAGGGCGGACACACACCGGGTTCCCGCTGATCGTACCTTTCCACCCTGTGTGTTTAAGGCTGATCCCCCGATCAGCCGTCCAAGAGCTTCCCACCGACTTGTGAGAGGCGCACTGCTTCCAGGGTCTTGTTACCTCGGGGTGTCATGTGTGTCCTGCCTTAGCGAACCTGTCCCTTTTTATCCCCCTGCTGGGGTATCGCCTGTCCATCACTTCAAACAGTTCAGGGTTCAAAGGGGGAGCCGCTCTTGACAATACCCAGACTGATGGCTCCTTCATTAACACCTCCAAATGCTGCTTTATTGTGTGCCTTATCTCTCCCTCCCCTGAGGACAGGTGGCAGACCAACTTCTGATGCCTCTGGTGCTAGCCCAGGCCAGCAAACATCTTAATTTATGTGTATTCTCATCACACAGGGCAAAGGAGAAAATTTATGCCTGGAGCTAGAGGGAGTGGGTAAGAGTATTTTGCATTGGTATTCACTGAAGAAAAAGATGTGGATGGTAGATCAGAAAGGATCATGTTGATATGAAGGAAGGAGCAGTACAGTGGATAAGTTCAAAGGGTGAAATGGAATCTATCCCAGGTTATTCTGAGAGGAGATTGCTCAGGCTTTGATACAGATCTTTGTATTCTCTATAGTTACAGGTACATTTCCAGAGAGTAGCAATGTTGTTCCTTTGTTTAAAATGCTCAAGTACAGTAGATAATCCAGAAAATGATATGCCAGTGGTGAGGAAGCTAATGGAGAACATTCTTTGGGATAGGATTATTTGGATAGTCAGCATGCCTTTGTGCAGGACATGTCATGAATTACAAACTTGATGACGGATGAGAGTAGGGGCAATGGATGTTTTCTACATGGACTTTAGTAAGGCATTTGACAAGATCCCTCATAGTAGACTGATCCAGAAGATTAAGCCACGTGGATCCACAGTGACTTGCTAGGCTGCATTCAAAATTGGCTTAATGACAAACATTCTGCTGGATGAAGATGCAGCATCTTTGGGATGGAATTAATGTTCCAGGTCATAACCTCAGAAAGGAGTGAGGAGTGGAGACATTATAAATAGGAGAGGTGGAGTGGTGAGACAGGAGCCGAGTTAATTTGGGGATTGAATGGGGGCGGGGGTGAAAGATAATGAGCAGGTTGCAGCTGGCAGAGGAGGGGTGTGCGATGGAGTTGGGAGACAGTGATAGATGGGGGCAGATGAAAAGGGAAACAATATGAAAATCATATGAATCAGGATAGGGGGAGGTTGAAAGTTAGAGATGATTGTTCGAAGGCAATAAGCAGGAACACAAAGGGCTCCCACTGCTGGAATCTAATAAAGGAGATGACAATGGGAACCACTAAGGGAGAGGCAGGTGGATGAAACCAGAATCAGAAAGGGAAAGAGTGGAAGGAGCCTGTAGGGAAAATATATGTGCGGTGAGTAGATGAAAACATGAAGGGAAGGAGTATATTTTATACGTATACATATATTGTATAAAATGGCTGCTGAGGGCCATGGAGGGGATCGGGCAAGTGGCCAAAAATGGAAGGACTGGAGGAAGATCAGACGGGTGGGGGGGGGGGGGGAGAAGAAACATCCTCAGGAGGGGAGGGTTGCATAATATGGAAAACTCATTGTACTTACCAGTGGGTTGTAGACCATCCAGGAAGAAGATGAGGTGTTGTTCCTATGAGGAATTCTCCCCTCCACTGGGCTTTAGAAGTTCAGAGACAGGACAGGCAAAAACATTTAACCATATGAACTCTATTGATCTCTCTCCTGGCACTTATCCCTGCAAGAAAAGAAGTGCTACACCTGTCTATTCACCTCATCCAACACCTCCAATCAGTGCACAAACAGTAAGGGAACACTTCACCAGCAAGTCATCTTCTGTATTCGGTGCTTCCAATATGGTCTCCTCTGTACTGATGAGACACAACATAGACTGGGGGATAGCTTTGTCAACCATCTTCACTCTGTTCACAACAAGTAGGATTTCCCAGTGGCCAACCACTTCAATTCCAATTCCCAATCTGATATGTCAGTCTATGGTTTCCTCTACTGCCAAGGTGAGACCGCACTCAGATTGGAGGAGCAAACCTTCATATTTTGACTGGGTAGCCTCCAACCTGAGGGTACGAACATCAATTTCTCTAACCACTGGTAATTTCTCCCTCCATTCCCCCTTCTCAACTTCCCTTCCCTATTTTGGTTCCCCTCTTACCCCTTCTCTTCATCCACCTATCACCTCTATCTGATACCCATCCTCCTTTCCTTTCTGCCACACTCCACTCTCCTCTCATCAGATTCCACCTTCTTCAGCTATTTAACCTTTCCTCCCCATCATCTCCCAGCCCACACTCCCTCTCATCCCCCCGCATCTGGCTTCATATCTCACCTTCCAACTTGGATTCCTTTCCCTCTTACCCCGTCCCCAGCTTCTTATTCTGGCTTCTTCAACCTACTTCCTTTCCAGTCCCGATGAAAGGTCTCAGTCCAAAATGTCAACTCTTTATTCTATTCCATAGCTACTGCTTGACCTGCTGAATTCCTCCAGTATTTTGTCTGTGTAACCATGTGGACTCAATAGTTCTCGAACTGCTTGCGAAGGATTATCTTTCGATTTGTACAATGGCCTTGCAAAAAAAACTTTTAAAGTCATTGCAAGGAAACAGGCATTCCTTTATTTTCTGCCTTGTTGGTCGAACAAGTCTGTATAGTTTTGGAGAGTGAATAATTAAAGAAAGGTTGCATATGCATGGAGTGAAATAAAGTGCATTAATGGCCACATGATGGAATGATAAACAGAGTAAGCAAAAGGAAAATGAGAGAATAGGAAAACATGAGACAGCAGCCAACAGATGAGTGACATGGGCAGTGAGGTTAACTTGTTTTAAGGTTGACATGAAATATAGGAGCAGAATTAGGCCATTTGGCCCATTGAGTCTGCTCCATCATTCAATCATGGCCAATCCTTTTTTCCCCTCAACTCCATTCCTTGGCCTTCTCCCCATAAGCTTTGATGCCATGTCCATCAAGAACCTATCAAGCCCTGCCTTAAATACACCCAACGACCTGGCCTCCACATCTGCCTGCGGTAACAAATTCACCACCTCTGGCTAAGGAAATTTCTCCACATCTCTGTTTTAAATGGACGCCCCTCTATCTTGAGGCTGTGCTCTCTTGTCGAAGACTCCCCCACCGTGGGAATCATCCTTTCCACATCTACTCTGAAAGGTTTCAATGAGATCCCTCTCATCCTCATGAATCCCACACGGATGCACATAGCTGAGATTGAGCACGGTTGATGTTTCAGGCTGAGACCCTTTAGCAGGACTGGAGAAAAAGATAATTGATTGTTTTATTCTTCCACTTTATTTGTAGGAATTTGCAGAGAATTTCTCCAGTATCTCGGGAAGCTGATAATTAGTCCCGGTCTCTGATGCACATAGGAGGGCCAGAATTATTGCTGCCCAGTACAATATCAGTTTTGTACCAGATCCAAGCTTCAAATATCAATTTCCTTGATCAACCAAAGTTTGTGATGGTACATTGAACAGTGGAGAATTTCATTGTTTGTGATAGAGAGGTGAAATATGGAAAATGGCAAGTAGCCTACATTTTCCAGGAGCTAATGAACCTTTGTTAGCAGAGGGCAGTGTGGTGAAGCACGGTAGGTCGGAGGAGGACCTTAGCCTTGCTGCTGCTGAATATAAGGCTCATCATCCTATGTTTTGGTGAGTTAATGATGTGTTCAAACTGATTACACACAAACTCTAGTGATATCTACATACCTCAGATGGACTACTGATTTCAGATAATAATGATTATAAAGTGTAGTTTTCACAGTTCTAACTTTATGCTAATACTTCTAAAAATTAAGCCTACTGCCATGTTAAGTTTTTGCCAGTGAGATACAAATGGAAAAATGGTTCTGTTGCAAACTCTTGGTTAGTATCATGGTTTGCATACTATTATGGAACACTCATTTCTGTAAACATATGAATTTAAGGAGGGCATTCCACAATCCTTCCTGGTTGATGGAGTCAAAAGCTTGAACGAGACTGAAGGAGACAACATAGAACATATGAAGCTGTCAACCAATATCAAGTCTGTTGTGCATCTACACAAATGAAATGATTAATGGAGCAGCTCTTTAGCCATCGGGAAAAGGTGGTTAAGGAGAACCTTGGCGATGACCTTCCCTATGGCCGACGTATGGGAAATCTCTGTCTAATTGCCGCATTTGGACACATCTCCTTTCTTGAAGAGGTTATGATTACAGCATCCTTGAGGTCCTCTTCCTTTTGTTCCCAGATGAGAATGATAGAATTGTGGATTTGTTACTGAAACTCTTCACTTCTGAGCTTTAGGATGACAGTGGGGATACTGTATGTTCATAGAGCCTAATATTTTGGGTTGGGACATGTCATTCTTGTCGTTGGTCAGGAGTGGCAACCAGGCTGGCCTGAATGAGCTGGAGTCATGGGCATTCACATCAAGCACAGAGTCACAGTTGAGAGGGTCTTTGTGGTGCTTCTATCAGTGGGCATTGGCAACCTCTCCATTTCTGATGAATTCATCACTATTCTGGCTGCAGAGATTTGGACCTTGGGCACTTCGACCATGGTTGACATTGCAGACCCATGAGACCCACGTCATTACTATGAGTGAGTTATAGACCCGCTTGCATGTTCTCTACCTATCATCTGCTCTTACAGTCATGGGTTTCTGTTGGACATCTGCCTCCAGCTACCTGTAGAATTGTTTCTTTTGTCACCCACGTCAACCCAGTTCTGGTTCTCTCTGGCAGAGATCAGGATTTTCTTCACAGGTGCCGTTTTAGCAAACTTCAGGGCAACACATAAGTAGTGGTCATTGTGGATCTTGTAGACTGGAAGCTACCCCGTTTCTATGAGTTGCTGATGAGGAAAAGATGTCTTGTGTGGTCGTTAGCCTTATTTCAGCAGTTCTTCTTTTGATAGTGATATGGTTGAGCCAGGTTGATGGAGATAATAGAGGTTAGGTGATGTTCAGTGCGGTGGTTATAAACACCTGGAATGGCACGGGTTCCTTGTTTGGATAATGTTTTAATCCTGCCAAACTGGGGTGTTGGCCAAGACAGTCTTCATGAAATAGGGTGCTCATTATGACAAGGCTACAGATGTTTTGTCAAGAGAAGGACCTCAATGGAATCAATCATTCCCTGTTCCTTCTTTACCAGTTACACATTGACAGAAGGACATCTCTCCTCACCCATGTGTTACAGTCACCTCAGACAATCAGTTTTCTTCCTTTGCCATAATTTTTCCAAGGTTAGAATGCAAGTACTCCTTGGTTCATATGAAAGTACTAAGGTTGGGATGGCCATGTTAATCAGTTAGCACATTGAATCCTTTTTGAGAGAGGATTGGTGCAACTGTAACAAAAACCAATTTCCCTCGGGATCAATAAAGTATAGCTATGACTATGATGGAGGTCACAAAGTGATTATTAATTCTACTAAGATGCCAAACAAGCTCTTGATGAGAAACACACACACTCAGCAGACCAGGCAGCATCTATAGAAAAAAGGTACAGTCCACGTTTTGGGCAGAAACCTGTCAGCAGGACTGGAGAAAAACTGCTGAGCAGTAGGTTTAAAAGGTGGGGGAAGAGGAGTGAGAAACACAAGGTGATAGATGAAATCTGGAGGGGGAAGGATGAAGTAAAGAGCTGGGAAATTGATTGGTGAAAGAAACAGAAGGCCATGGAAGAAAGCAAAATGGGGAGAAACACCAGAGGGTGATGATGGGCGGGCTAGGAGATGAAGTGAGAGAGGGAAAAGGGGATGGGAAATAATGAAGGAGGGGTGGAGGGTATTACTGGAAGTTAGAGAAATTGGTGTTCATGCCATCGAGTTGGAGGCCACCCAAACGGAATACAAGGTGCTATTCCTCCAACCTAAGTGTGGCCTCATCACAACAGTGGAGGAAGCCATGGATGGACTTATCAGAATGGGAATGGGAGGTGGAATTAAGATGGGTGGCCACTGGGAGATCCAGCTTTTTCTGGCAGATGACAAAGCTTACTCCATGAAAACAACATTCTTTCTCTGGATTGCCACCTGAGAATAGGGAATCTCCACTACCAGTCCTTCCCAAGTTACATTAGAGTTTCATTCCTAATAACTGTTTACAACCTGAAGAGTTTGCAAGCTGGAAATGTGGACATAAACTGAGTTCCCACCTGGCAGAAGGTGCCTAGAGCTTCACAAATCCACTCTACTAAACTCCCAAATACTCACTCATGTGTATGGATTGCACGCACACGGATCTTGTTCTTTAAAATGCATTCTCCTGTCTCATTCAGTCCACAATCAGCTCTTTGTCTTACCGATGTTGGGTGCAAGGTTGTTGCTGTGACACCACTCCACTAGTTGGCATATCTCACTCCTAAACGCCTTCTCGTCTCCATCTGAGATTCTACCAATGAAGGTTGTATCGTTGGCAAATTTATAGATGGTATGCCTAGCCACACACTCATGGGAATATAGAGAGTAGAGCAGTGGGCTAAGCCCACACCCGAGGTGCACCAGTGTTGATCATCAGCGAGGAGGAGATGTTATCATCAATCTGCACAGATTTTGGTCTTCTGGTTAGGAAGTCGAGGATCCAATTGCAGAGGGAGGTACAGAGGCCTAGGTTTTGCAACTTCTCAGTCAGGATTGTGGGAATGATGGTATTAAATGCTGAGCTATAATCGATGAACAGCATCCTGACATAAGTACTTGTGTTGTCCAGGTGGTCTAAGGCCGTGTGAAGAGCCACTGAGATTTCATCTGCCGTTGACCTATTGTGGCAATAGACAAATTGCAATGGGTACAGGTCCTTGCTAAAGCAGGAGTTCAGTTTAGCATTGACGAACCTCTCAAAGCATTTCATCACTGTAGGCATGAGTGCTACCAGGCAATAGTCATTGAGGCAGCTCACATTATTCTTCTTAGGCACTGGTATAATTGTTGCCTTTTTGAAGCAAGGTCTTGATCCATTGGCAAGAATTGACCAAGACAACTGGTAGACAGTCTCTGCTACACGAGTATTAATACCTCAGATGAAGTCACAATCTGGTATGTGCACACTCATTCACAGGTGCCATGCACACATACCCTTCGTATCTCACCCAGTAACCAGCTCCCAAGTTCAGGGGTGTAACTAAGTTTGCTATCAGGTGACCATTGCCTGCTGCAAGCTTCCAGAATTTTGTTTTTATGTATTATGAATTTATAAAATAATTTCAATATGTTCATCTTTTTAACCCAAGATTTGAAAAAAAGACCAGAACTAATCAATCTGGTTGTTACTGAAGATTCTCAAAACTATTCCAGTAGAGTGCAATGATGAATTTATTTTACAAATATCAAAATAAACTTTTATTACCAGCTTTTTGTCAGTGCTTCAATTGTTTTCACAGTATCCTGATAAAGGAGATCTAAAGGAAATAAAAAACCTACTTCCGTCTTCTTTCAGAAAACACACTGCCACATTTCAAGTTTATGAAAAAGGGTTACATGTATTTGAAGGTAGGAAGTGAACAAACAGAATGGAATTCCTAGTGTAGCTTTATTTGTGACAGGTTGATTGTGGTGTGAAGGACTTCAAATTGTACTGGGAGAATGCAATTTTCATACTTCTACATTATAAAATGGTATTTCACATAGAGCTTTGTAGAAGCAATGTAAAATATTTAAATTTAATTATCAAATAGAAGAAATAACAAGCAATGTAAATAGTCCAAACACTTGTGAAGTTGCTCACTATGTAGGTGTGTGGATATCCTAATAATTAAAAAATGATCTCCAGAAAGACTGTAGTGCATGTAAATATTCAAAGCTTCCACATTCAATTTGATAATAGTTGTTCTGTTTCTTCTTCTGTGTTGCTCCTAGAATGTGACCTTCATAAAAACAAAAATCTAAATCAAATTTCCTTCAAAGACATTTCATTTAAGAGGGGTAGGAGAAAGACCGTATCACAAAGAACCAATTAAAGCAAACATTTTATTGTTAAAACATAATTATAGGCAGATTATTTCTCTGATCCAAATGCTAATTATTTCCCAAAAAATGTGTGGAGCAACAAATACTCAAAACAAAAAAAAAAAACACATTTCTGTGACCCAATTTGGTTTTAAGGATCTGCTGAACACCCACAAAGCAACTTAGATTTTTGAATCAATGAAGTACAAGAACGACCAACTTAAAGAACAGAGAAATATGGCTGGAGTGCATTTAATCAAGGTATGCGTAGAATAGTATGGAGTTACAGAAAATGGACACAGAAATGAAGACATACAGATGATAAATTTCCAAGAAGATGCCTGATTTGAAGGTGGAGGTGTTTCCGACTACAGGTCAAGGTATGCCAGGTCTTAGGTGGATTAGTCATTATTTTGACCATTAATACTGAAAAAACAGCTGGAGTGCTTTTTAAAACTACAGCCATATTGTGGTCAATGGAAAAGTGAGTGAAACGTCCAACTGGCTGGAGTCACTAATGAAAATTGTTGTGGTTGGTGAAAACCAAATCAACTGTGTCCCAAACCAGAAATGCAGTTAGCACTTGCAAAAGCTACAAATATTTAAAACTGACTTCCATACACATGCCAAAAGCAACACCTTAGCAGTGTGAGAATTAACCGCATCCTGAGCTGTTTACCATCTGCAGGTGAACACCCAGACTTACTGGCAAGAAATTTTCTGGATTCTCACAGAAAACAGAAAATTTATTCACTGGGATTATGTACAGAATCAACAATGCAACAACTGTCAGCCTCAATTTCAACAGCTACCTTCAGTAGCTTCTGACTGCTACCCAAAACTATCTGCTATAAAGTACATATTCTCTTCCAACAGTTCAACTGCACCTTCAGCCAACCTCCACTTGCGTGAAACAAAGTTTATGGGCAGTTAGTGCCCCACCCAGTAAAATGGAAAGGAAGACTCACAATATTAAAGACTATTCTTTAAAACCTTGTTTCTTATCTGCATATTGTGCGAATGCTTTATATACATGAATATTAAAATATTAGTACAAACCTTTTGCGCACCTTTTCCACTATTAAGTACACACCCAATAATGTACCCTAAGAGAGAGAGAGAGATACCATCATGCTGAGAGGAATTTGATACCTAATTTTATTTTTTTTTTTAGAAATAGTAGTGTATAATTAACACTACACTGATTTCTCTGTACATATTCAAAACATGCTTACTTACAAAGAGAAATGGAAAACCTCCTTGCACAGTTGCAGCCCACTCAAAATCTAATCTGTCATACAAGTATCCGCCCAGTGTTGGTCCTACAAATGATCTGGTTTAAAAGACAATGTTAGTTACCATCTGAAATAGTAAAACATGCCAAGGTAAGCTTTGCAACTCTTCACTCTCATAACTGGCCCTGGTTCACACCATTAGCTATATTGGTGTCAAAAGGTCTTCTTCCTGGTAGGAAGCCAGAGTGTAAGGTAGGAGAACTATTACCGCCTTACCATTCGATGCTGATAACCAAGGTTACCACCAGCATTATTGAAATCTGCAAAGTGATAGGAACAATTTATCAACTAGTGGATGATACAATCAATTTAATTCATCAAAGTTAATACCTGTATTGACCCTTAAAATCCTTGCTTCTTTACATTTGGATCCAGGGTTACAAAAGTAGTAGGAAGCTGTACATTATTATTATTAATCCATGAGTTGAAGAAACCCAAAGCATCAAAATATATAGAGTCGGTATGTCTTGAATGCAGGATCTTCAATGCACTCATTGCTGACTCCTACTTGCCATCACAAGCCAGGAAATTAGGGATGGTCATTAGATGTCGGTCATGCCAACAATGAGAAATTCCCATGAATGAATAAATAAAGATGGGTGCAAAATAAATCTGCAGCAAGTACATCTGTCACAGCACACAATTCTGCTCGTTAGCAAATTGATATGGCACCATTATTCTATTTTAGAATGAAGTACTCTTTTAGAAGTAAACTGGCAAGATCTTCTCCAACACTATTTTTTTTTTTAAAAACACCTAGCAGACATAGGTCAAAATGTACTTATGGATTATCACACAACACTGCCACATTCAAGACATTATTTTTCATATCCCTAGTTTCACTGATTTCTAGTACAGGAAGTAAATCAGCCTATCAGGAATTACATAACTTAGACTCTTCGTGAGATTTCAAATGCCTAGAAGTGAATCTACTAGTGTCCAAATCATGTTAGATTTTTTCCCCATGATCTGACTGTCTATACATGGAAACTATCTCCGCTGTCCATACAGCCCGGTTTTATATCTGAGACTGTGCTTTTTCGTATGGGTGTCAGATATCTACATCAGCATGTAAATTTGCACCAGTTTTAATAAAATAAAAACATTAAATTCAAGATATGTTACTCATTAATACCTGCTTCTTAAATGTGCTGCTGTCAATTTTGTATGTTTGTGTTTCTATGCTGTTGGATCATACAATGACAATACTTGGAGCATAAAGTATCATTTATATGATTTGCAGACAGCTGCACAAAGTTCAGTCATGTTGAGTTGAGAGTTTAGAATGGAAATTTAAATAGAAAAGCATTAAGAAACTCCACAATACACTTGGTTAACTGAGGAACTACTCATTCAAGGGTTTCTAAGTAGATAAGTACATACCCAAGACACCAAAATGCTCCAAATAATCCAGACACTAAACCTAAAGTGCCTAGTCCTTCTTCAAATCCATTTTCACTGAACAAAAGAAAATCACCAGCGTCAATTATTACATTGAAATCTCTTTCTAATGCCTTAGAATAGTTTCCTACCTATGTCCTATGCATTGTATGCACCCTCTAGTGATCAGACATTGTGTAGCCTTCTAAATTATTCAGTTAAAATTATCACACAGCCAAGTAAAAAAGCCCTACCTTCACTTTAAAAATAAATGAAGATCAAAAATAGAGATCATAACACTGAACATCCCAACAACATTTTGGTTATTCATAAATAGTAGATCTATATTAAAATTAATTCATGTATATAGATATATTTATTAGCCAATTCAGAAATGTACAGAACCTCTGTGGAGCGATTTATCTACTTGATATTGAATTTGCATGGAAATAATTGAAGTCAGAACTTCAGGGAAATCAACTTGGTTTAGGAATTAGTTGTGTTCCTGGAGGTCAAATGACAGCCTGCATCAGTGCAAAGCTGAAACCATTAATGCAGGCATTAAACTTATGGAGTTATTGCAGCATGGCTATCATAAACTAACAGACAACTTTAAAAGATAAGAAATTTTCTTTATAGAAAATTACACACAGAATTCTGGAGATGGTGCAGTCTCATGCATCAAAGAGGTAAACCATTTGATCAAACAAGATATGCTACTTTAGGGCCATAAACTGAAACAACTCACAAAAATCATAATCTGAACATCTGGATATTTCTAACTTTCAATACAGCCTCAGGAAAGATTAAAACAATCCCGATATGGAACAATTATATTTTGCTACCTCTGCTTTCAGTAAAATTATATCAAACAATTTTAATAATGGGTATAATCGATTCTTTAAAAGTGCATGGGGCTTTGTGCTGATCCCTTCACAAACAAGGAAAAAATATACTACATCTTTCCTTAGCAAAGATTAAAAAATATTGGTACTTACTAAGCACAGGTAATGACTTCTGGAAAAAGGGGAATGCCACACAAACTAAGTGAAAACCCAGTTACCACCAGCATTAAAATAAACAACCACAGCTGGCTGCAAAGAAAGGAAATAAAATAAATCAGTGAGATTTTTAAATTAAATTTGTTGTCATACTTCCCACCCAAAATAACTTGAAAATGCTGCAAAATATCAAATTCCTACCTTCTGATCAGCACACAGAATGTAAGAAACACGAGCATATCAAAGGAGATCAGTCCGTGCAGCATCCCCCACCACTCAATTAATTATGGCTGACTACATCCTGTCCTCACACCACTTTCCCTTTCTCTCCCCATTCCAGCTAACACCCCTGTAGATCAAATTTCTGTTCATTTCTGCCCTTAATATATATGAATATATACATTAAATATATTATATATTATATCTCTGTGTGTGTGTGTATGTATATATATATATATAGTGAGGGAGGTTCCTCCCACACTAGACAACGTTTTCCTGTTAGATCCCAATGAAAATAAAACAGATAACCTTCCACTCTTTCCCAGTTCTGAGAAAGCTTCAAAGCTTCTCTGGTCTAAAATATTAACTGGTTTCTCTTTTCACAGATGCTACTTTATTGGCAGAGTTCTTCCAGTACTTGTTTTTGAATGGAAGTGGAAAACCCCTTATTCTAAAATTTGCCTTCTAGTTCTAGATAATCTCTCCAGGAAAACACTCCCTGAATATCCATCCCATTAATCCCTCTCATCTTCTCATACTTTTCAATAAAATTACTTCTTATTCCTTTAAATTCTAAAAAGAAAAGGGCCGACCTGTTCAATCTCGGTTTATACATCAACCACTTCACCCAAGGAATCAAATTAGTGAAATTTATCTGCACCATTTCCAATGCACGTACAGTATATCCCTCAAGTACGGAGTCTAGAACCTTACACAGTACTCCAGGTATGGCTTTATCAGCACTCTGTAAATCTGCTTTAATGTCTCCCTAAGTTTATACTCCACATCCAGACATCCCACCTCTCCCGGAAGTTCCGGGAGTCTCCCGCATATTAATAGTGGCTCCCTGATGCCCGCAAATTATATACAATATCACGGAAATCAATTTTTTTTGAGAGCGAGCGAAAGAGAGAGCGCGAGAGCGACCGCAAGAGAGAGCACGCGCGAGAGAGCGAGAGCAAGTGAGAGAACGCAAGCCAGAGAGAAAGCAAGCGAGAGAGCGTGCGAGCGACCACGAGAGAGAGAGAGAGAGTGGGAGCAAGAGAGCGCCATGGCAGAGTGTTCCAAAAAAAATATAAAACGTACGTCACCCCAGACTACACTAAAGTGCACCCCTGCCTAATACGGGTCAAAATAATGACAGTGTTGCTCGCTGCACTGTTTGCAACAGTGACTTTTCTATTGCCCATGGTGGGTTAAGACTGTAAAGGACATGTTGAGGTAAGTTTAACCGGTGTTATTCATTCATTAGCATAGCTAATGTCACTTAAACTAGCTGGCTAGCTGCTAAGGAGCTACTCTATTGCAGATATCCCACCTCTCCCGGAAGTTCCTGGAGTCTCCCGCAAATTGATGGTGCTACCTCCCTGAAATGAGTTTTTGCAAGGTGGGATGTCTGCAAATCCCTCCCAATAATGCCAACATTCCATTAGTTTTCCTAATTACCTGCATTCCAATCCTTTGTTTCATGCACTTAGATCCCTTTATAGAACTATGTTTAGTCTCTCTTCCCCTTTTAATAATGTTTTTCATTCTTCATTTTATAGTTATACTCTGCTAATTTCTTTCTCATTCTATTAACCTATCTGTATGCCTTTGCAAGCTCTGTGTGTCCTCAACACAACCAGTGCATCTATTACCTCTAGCCACTTGCTTTGAGAGCAATGATTCAGGAAAAGTCTTGGGACATATAAGCCTTCAGTCCTGTTACTTGGTATTTTTTTTCAAATAATACAATTTGCTTTGAGTTCCTCCCGTACTAGATTACCTTTCTCTGTCAGGTTGCTTTTTTTGTGTCTACTACCATGAAGACCAATCCCAATCCCAAATAATCATTCGGGATCACTGCCATTCCTCTATTTTCCAAAATCATTCCCTAAAAGACCCACAACTGCTTCAGCTATGCTCTACCTTTGGAGGTATTGAGAGAAGCTCTTACTGTCTAATATTATTTATTCTTCCTGTACTCTAAATACTTGCTGTACCTGTGTCCCAACTTCTCGCATCTAGACTTCAGATCCCTTTATACCACTATGCTTAGTCTCTCTTTTTTGGTAATAATATGCTTGCATGTTCTATCTTTAATCCTTTTACATTTTTAAAATAATATTTTGTTGGTTTCTTAAAATTTCCAAACGCTCTGACCTATCACTAATATTCACAATATTGTGTCTCTTTTCCCTCAATCTGACACCACCCTTAATTTTCTTGATATATATGAGTGCCAGAGTAAATATTCAGTTTGCAGTATAGAAATAGAGAGACAATAAAGTTGTTGATATTATTTTGAGAAATCTAGTACTTTATGTCTCCCTGACCGTCTGGGTATAAAGGTGCACAAGATATGCAGTCAATTTATCACGAGCATTTGGTAAGTATTTGTTAGCCAACTTGTATATAAACTAATACTAATGCATTTATTTATTTATATTAGGAGCCACCCAATTAGTCCACTCCCTTACTCCCCCCCACTGTTCTTCAATTTCCTCCCCTTTCAAGTTATCATCCAATTTCATTCTGAAAGTTACGATTGACCTAACTTCAACCATCTTTTTGAGTATTATACGAGGGGTGATTGATACGTTCGTGGCCTAAGGTAGAAGGAGTCAATTTTGGCAAACTGAGCACATTTATTTTTCCTACATTTACACACTTAGTCCAGCAGTTGTGGAGCATACGGATCCCTTCTTTGTAGAAGTCAGTGTCTTGGACCTCCAAAAGTGGTCCACAGCAGGGGTGATTGATATGTTCGTGGCCTAAGGTAGAAGGAGATGAGTTATTAACTTCAAACTTTCTGCATTTTCACTCAAAGAGTTGAACTGCACGTGCATGTAACAAGAGTTGTGTAACTCATCTCCTTCTACCCTAGGCCACAAGCTTATCAATCACCCCTGCTGTGGGTCACCTGGAGGTCCAAGACGCTCTCATTACATGCACATGCAGTTCAACTCTGAGTGATAATGCTGAAAGTTTGAAGTTAATAACTCATCTCCTTCAATCACCCCTGCTGTGGACCTCTTCTACAAAGAAGGGATCCGTATGCTCCGCGACCACTGGACTAAGTGTGTACATGTAGGAGGGGACTATGTTGAAAAATAAATGTGCTAGGTTTTCTAAAATTGACCCCTTCTACCTTAGGCCATGGACTTATCAATCACCCCTCGTATTCTAGATATTGCATAACAGTCCAGATTTTGCTGCAGTTATAATGGCATGGCGTTGGCACTTGTCTTGTTCTTGTTACATACACCTGTTAGGGTGCATTCTCCAGTTTCCTTATAAGGTAACTGTAGCCTTCAGCCAGGAGCAGATGTCATCAGGTGGTTCCCAACCTTCACCGAGTGTTTCGACCCTTAACCATGACACTCTCCAGTTGGTGGGCTGGCAATGGTGGCCAAATCACTGCCCATCTGCTCCTGGCTTCCAGCTCCCCTCCTCTCGCCTACTCCAAATCCATTTAAGATTTATTATGAGGTAAAAATGACCATACTTTATTGACTCCACATTCAAAGTGTTGTATAGATATCCTGACTTTTGTAATAAAAAAGTCCCTGCAAAGGTTGCATTGATGCAATCCTTGAAATCAAAGATGTGGTATAATTCTGGGCTATTTCTCACTCTAAGGACTGATGAAAAATTTTAAAACGTAGATTTGGAATTTATATCTTTTTCAAACCAGTGGCAAAGTAAGTATGTTGCTCAGAAGGTTCCATTGCATGGAAAATTTAAATTTTGCTCATAGGGTGTTATGTCCTTACAAAACTAATAGTTCTCCTTCAGTGTTATGTGTACATGGTAGATGACTGAAAGTCTCTGTTAACAAACTTGTTAAAAGTTACATGGGCAATCTTATGGATACTGGAGAGTAGAAAGCCACTGATTCACTGCTCATAGCAAATTCCCAATAGTGCTACAAATAAACAAACCTATGGAGACAATAAAATTAAATACCTACCTCTTAATGTGAAAAATGGGTGCTGGCCCCAATAACAGAAAGCTCAATGCAATCATCCAATTTCCAACAAACACCAGCCCTGTTCTAATTCTCTGGAGTTGGGGAAAGAAGGAAAATACAAAAAAGACAAAATGAGAACCCTCAATTCCTTGTATGAATTCTAGACTACGTCATTAGAATTTCAAGGTACAAGCATCTACATACTATACCAATGTGCTACATGTGTATGCTTGGTGATAGGATGTAATGATCCCGTTTCAAAATCAATTAGTAGAAGTAGGATACAATCCTTACATTTCAATCTAATTTGTGTTGTCAAATCAACTTAGCCTGTCTGAATGAACTGTGCAATCAAAGATGTAACTTTCTATCCTACTGGTGGTCAATGGGTTAAAAGGCACCAAAAGAAATCATTCAGGTCAACTAGAAGGGAAAACGCATTAGGAAGCAATCCCGAAGTCTACACCAAAATAACAAGTCAAAGAGAAATTGTTTATGGTTACTTTCTTCTTATGGTTGGAGTTTGACATCAGCCGATTGCTAAATATCACAAACAGGTGAAGATATTTCATTAAACAATAGATATCTTATAAATTTTCACACAGTATGGAGGTACCAAGTGATACTTAAGAGTTAAGCCTCTATTTTATTTTGACAAAATGCATACCATATCAGTCCTTCACAATTACACAATAAAGAGAATTCATTAGATGCTGATAGGCCAAATAACAGAAAATTATCAAAAAATTAACATTTTCTTTTCAAACAATGATATAGTGTAGCACATTTTGAGGTATTTGCGTTTTAATTTCATTGTTTCAGGTTTGACTTTTTGTTGTAATTGTTAATTGCTCCACAAGGGGTTTCAACAGCCTACTTCATTCCATCCCACTCATTAGCATAGTCTCCACACAGCTAATATACTTTACAAAGGCCTGCATTGAGTATAAATCTTCTGTTATGTATGATACAGAGGTGACTATACAGTACTCATAAAGTACTTGGTTAGCTGAACGACACTGCTTCACATTCTGAGTCATGAAAAATACTGTCTTTCCATTAAAAACCCCAAGGTTATCAGTTGCACTGAGACAACAAAACTGTACATCTGGTTTACACAGGCAAGCTTAGAGCTACAAAGCTTATAGCTGAAGACATGACAGTGGCAACTTTCACTAACTGTGAACAAGCTTGCCAGTGGCAGAGCCCAATCCAAGCAAGTAGATCATTTCTAGATGCACAACCTGAACATCCAGGAGTACAAAAACAAATCTTGCAAATATTTAAACTAGCTAGCTTATTTGAACTGTACAAACAGGGAATGGTCAAAGACTGCAGCTTTTGAAACAATGTCCAATGTAATAGGGATGTAAAAGTAGTTGCAATACCTATCATGATGTATATCACAGTAGCACAGAGGGCTCGTCCACTGAAGCAGTGTTGGGTAGAGCTCGGGAGTAAGAAAGATGGAGTCATACTGTAGGTCTTCCAATAACCCCACAGATGACAGAGGAACAGATGTACACGCAGATTGTGGAAAGAGGTGAGAGCAACAGGTTTGTTCTAGCGGTAACTTCCCCAATACTGACTGGAAGTTAGACTGAGCAGAATTTGTTTGGTGCATCCAGGAGGGTTTCTTGAAATAATATGTCATTAGTCCAACCAGGAAACATGCTTTACCATACGTCATATTGGAAATGAGTCTGGTAAAGGAACATAGAACACAGTACGTACAGCACAGAAACAAGCCCCTCTGTCTGTACCAATCATGATGCCAAATTAAACTAACTACATCTTACTGCACATAATCTATCAGCATCCTTTCCCTGTATGTTAATGTGTCTGTCCAGATAAACATAACTATCATATCTGCTTTTGCATGTTTCAGGCACCCAGTACCTTTTGTGTCAAAAAATAAACTTTCCTCGCACACCTCCACTCATCCTAAAGCTATAACCTGCAATATTTTGACATTTCCACTGTGGGAATGACTCTGACCATCTCTCCTACCTGTGTCAACTCTACCTACCCTATATACAGTTGAAGTGGGAAGTTTACATACACTTAGTTGAAGTAATTAAAACTCGTTGTTTAACCACTCCACAGATTTCATATTAGCAAACTATAGTTTTGGCAAGACATTGAGGACATCTACTTTGTGCATGACACGAGTAATTTTTCCAACAATTGTTTACAGACAGATTATTTCACTTTTAATTGACTATATCACAATTCCAGTGGTCAGAAGTTTTCAAACAAAATCAAACAAAATCAGCCAAGACCACAGAAAAATAAACTGTGGAGCTCCACAAGTCTGGTTGATCCTTGGGAGCAATTTCTAAACGCCTGAAGGCATCATGCAGCCGTCATACCGCTCAGGAAGGAGACTCATTCTCTCTCTCTCTCTCTCGAGAGATGAACATACTTTGGTGCAAAAAGTGCAAATCAATCCCTGAACAACAGCAAAGGACCTTGTGAAGATGCTAGAGGAAACAGGGAGACAAGTATCTACATCCACAATAAAACAAGTCCTATAATCTACATAAACTTGAAAGACTGCTCCAAAACCACCATAAAAAAACCAGACTACAGTTTGCAAGTGCACATGGGGACAAAGATCTTACCTTTTGGAGAAATGTCCTCTGGTCTGATGAACCAAAAATGGAACTGTTTGTCCATAATGACTATCGTTGTGTTTGGAGGAAAAAGGGTGAGGCTTGCAAGCCAAAGAACACCATCTCAACCATGAAGCATGGGGGTGGCAGCATCATGTTGTGGGGGTGCTTTGCTGCAGGAGAGACTAGTGCACTTCACAAAATAGATGGCATCATGAGGAAGGGAAATTATGTGAATATATTGAAGCAACATCTCAAGACATCAGCCAGTAAGTTAAAGCTCAGTTGCAATTAGGTCTTCCAAATGGACAATGACCCCAAGCATTCCTCCAAAGTTGTGGCAAAATTTAAGGACAACAAAGTCAAGGTATTGGAGTGGCAATCACACAGCCCTGACCTCACTGAAAAAGCATGTGCCACAAAGGAGGCCAACATACCTGACTCAGTTACACCAGTTCTATCTGGAGGAATGGAACAAAATTCCAGCAACTTACCGTGAGAGGCTTGTGGAAGGTGACCCAAAATGTTTGACCCAAGTTAAACAATTTAAAGGCAATACTACCAAATACTAACAAAGTGTATGTAAACTTCTAACCCACTGGGAATGTGATGAAAGAAATAATACTGAAATAAATCATTCTCTCTATTATTCTGACATTTCACATTCTTAAAATAAAGTTGTGATCCTAATTGACCTAAGACAGGGAATGTTTTCTAGGATTAAATGTCAAGAATTGAGAAAAACTGAGTTTAAATGTTTTTGGCTAAGGTGTACATAAACTTCCGACTTCAACCATATCTTAATGGGAGAGCATTTTGGAAATAGTGATCATAAGATAGTTATGGATGGAAGAGCCATGCACCTGTTCTCTATCTGCACTGTATTTTAAGTTGCATGTTTATTATAGTAACTAGGCATGAGCGGGGGCGTGATAAAAGTGAAGGGAATAAGTTATGTATTTGCGCTTTGCTCGGGGCAGTTTGGAGCTGCGGTCTGACGGATGTCATATCTTTTGTTGACCACTTAGCTACACTTCAAAATTGCATGTTTGTAAATACATACCTTTGATTTTTGGAACGATCATTACTGGAGTGAATGAAATGCATGTCATACAAGTATAACAAATCTGTGGGGGTTGCCAGCAGCAGCAGCAATCGGTTTGTTTGAATTGCCACTACAACAGATAAGATTAAGAAAAGACCTTGGGGAAAGTAGTAAACTGGAGGAAGGCTAATTACAACAGTATTAGGGAAGAGCAAGGGGAAGTAGATTGGGAGTAGCTGTTATTGGGTAAGTCCACATCTGATTTGTGGGAGTTGTTTAAAGGCCAGCTTAATGGGAGAGCATTCAGGACCAACGTGTTCCTGCAGGAAAGAATGACGAGGATAAGAAGATTCAGAACTTTGGATGGCGAAAGATGGTGTCAAAAAGAAAGCATATGTAAGGTTTAGGAGGCTGAAATCAGATAGTGCCCTTGGTGAAGTTAAAGGAGGCAGAAAAGAACTTAGAAAGGGAATCTGAAGGTTGCAAACAGGACATAAAATGTCCTTGGTGAGTAGGATTAAGTTGAATGTCAAGGCATTTTCTATACTGTATATATTATAAAGGAAAGAGTAGAAAGGAAGAGTGAATAACCACTCAATGCCTGGAGCCAGAGAAATTGGGCAAGATACCAAATGAGTACTTTGCATTGGTATTCCCCAAGAAGATGGACATGAAGGATAGAGAAATCAGAGAGAAGCCTGCTGATATTCCAAGACATATTGACATCACAGAGGAAATTGGTGTAGCTCATTTGAAGAACATTAAGATGAAGGAATTCCCATGGGCAGATAGGATCTATCCCAGGTTATCAAGAGAAGCAAAAGGCCTGATTGCTGGAGCATTTTTAAGAGATCCTTTCTAGCTACAGAATAATTGCCAATGTTATTCCTCTGTTTAAAAAGGGAAATACGGACAAACCAGGAATGTATAGACTGCTGAACCTTGCCTCAATGATAGGGATATTACTGGAGAAGATTCTTAGGGATAGGCTTTACTCACATCTGGAAATCCATGCACTTATTATGATAAGTCAATGTGATTTTCAGCATGGCAGATCATGTCTTACAAATTTGATTGCATTTGTTTTTAAAAAAGGTGACACAAATTGATGAGGGTGTTGTCTACATGGACTGCAGTGAAGCATTCGACAACACCCCTCAAGGAAGGCTGATCCAGAAGTTAAGACATGGGTTCCACAGACACAAGATAGATTGAATTCAAAATTGACTTGGTCTTAATAAAGAGAGGGTAGTGGTGGCACATGGCCAAGTGGTTAAGGCATTTGTCTAGTGATTTGAAGGTCACTAGTTTGAGCCTTGGCTGGGGCAGCGTGTGTGACCTTGAGCAAGGCACTTAACCACACATTGCTCTGCAACGATACCGGTGCCAAGCTGTATGAGTCCTAATGGGTCCCTTGGACAACAATGGTGGCGTGGAGAGGGGAGACTTGCAGCATGGGCAACTGCTGGTCTTCCATACAACCTTGCCAAGGCCTGCGCCCTGGAAACCTTCCAAGGCACAAATCTATGGTCTCATGAGACTAACGGATGCCTATGTATTAAAAAGGGGTGGAGGAGAGTTATTCTTACTGGGTGGGGTGTCTGTGACCTGTGCTGGTATCTCGATTGTGACAGTTGGACATAGGCTGATTAGCAAGTTCATAGATGACATGAAAGTTGGTGCCAATGTGGATAATGAGGAAAGTTGCCAAATGATGTAGCACGACATAAATTGATTGGAAATATGGGTGGAGAAATGGGAGATGGAGTATAATCCAGGTAAGTAAGAGGTGTTGCATGTTGGGTGGTCAAATGTAAGAGAAAAGCATACAGTAAATGGCAGGAGAATTTGAAGCATCAATCCGCAGAGGGATCTTGGGGTATAAGTCCACAGCTCACTGAAAGTGGCCACACAAGTTAATATGATGATAAAGATGTCAAAAGGCACACTTGTCTTTATCATATGAGGCATATAATGCAAATGTTACAGGAGTATAAAATTTTCGGTTCGGCCACATTTGGTGTATTGCGTGCAGTTCTGGTAAAATGTATTATAGAAAGGATGCAGAGGCGCAAAAGTTGGTGCAAATGATTCACCAGGCAGAAAAGTATTAGCTATAAGTGAGGTTGGATATACTTGGGTTGCTTTCTCTGGAGCATCGGAAGCTGAGGTATGATCTGATAGGAGATATAAAATTATGAGAGGCACAGATAGTGAAGATAGTCTTTATTCCAACTAGGGAAGTGGCAAATATTTAGAAGGCATAGTTTTAAAAGGCGAGAAGGGAAAAGTTTTTGTTTTGTTTTACAAAGTTGTAGCAGGTGCCAGGAACACACTGACAGGAGAGGTGATGGAACAAAATATTATGTTCATGTTAGGAGCAAATGAAGCGTCCATCCAAAGCATTGCTTGTAAGTTAATGTTAAATCATTTAGAAGTTAAGCTGAAGATATCAATCAGATTTTGCAAAAATAGAATGTTGAGTTTATTAGACACTAACCTACATGCTAATGGTTTACACGTTACTTACCTGTAGTATCTACTTGTCGGAATCTTAAAATATTTGCCTGCAGGAAACTTAGCTGAGCTCTTACTGAGTTCTGTCTATATCTACTTGTGTGAATGGAGCAGTGGAGTGACTGTACTTTATTTTGTTGTTTTAATTTCACTCCTTATTCACTATGTCATGCCATTGAGACTGCAATAAAACCAAGGAGCTAGGAGGCTATACCCTGACTCTCATGTCATTTTTGAATAGAATTTTGCTGACTCTCTAGTTAATGTTACAACACCTCAGCAAAGGCAGTACAGAAGTTATGACTTTTTAAAAATTTCTATAACAAGCATGTTAGATTTCTTGAATGCCATCAAAAAATCAATTGAATAAAAGGAATTTATTACGGTAGATAAACAGTCCGTATAAAACTCTTACTATAAAAAAGATATCAAAGCTAGTGTGCATACTTACAGGTACTTTATCAGACAGATATCCAAGAAATGGGGCGGATACTGCATAAGTCACAGAATGCCCCAGGAATACCAGTCCCACAAATCCAGTACTTAATTTGAACTGAAGAACATAAAAGCATGTTTTACAGTCAGAGCTGCACAAATCAGATGCAGTGCTAAGTCAATAGTATTTAAAAAGCAACTGATTAAACAAGCTATATTGGAATGACCTATAAACTGTGCTACTTATGAAATTGAAAAGAAGTAATTTATCCAGGATATCTGTTCTACTTTACTTCATACTTTTATCAGAAAAGTAAAAGGCAATTGTCCTCAACTTGAAAGAATAATCTTGAAAATGAGGAATCAAACAATTTCACCTTGTGTGTAGTTTATGCAAGTGTACATATAAGTACACTGCAAAGAAAAGGTTTGAGATTGCTCATGCTAAAACCTACAGAGAGTAAAGCTTTGAGAGTTCAAACAATATATGCAATCTGAGAGTTGAACAACACAGAAACAGGCAGTTTGGCTCTCCATATTCATGCCAGTCTTTTCACCCAGCTACACTAATCCCATTTGCATGCTTTAAGCACACATCTTTCTATGTTATCGCCTCTTCTGTTTGTGAATTCCAATTATCAACCGCAATGCTCAAAAAATACTTCAGAATCAGGTTTATTAACCATGTCTTATATAATGTGAAATTTGTTGTTTTGTACAGTGCACAGTACAGCACAGCCATACAATACACAGACTTAGTTATTATAAATTATAAAACACTGTAAATAGTGCAAAATAAAGGAATAATGAAGTAGTATTCAGGACTCTTCATAAATCTGATAGCAGAGGGGAAGAAACACTTGGCCATGGAGAGGCAAACTGCCTGTTTCTGAACTGTTAAATGTGGGTCTTCAGGCTCCTGTACCTCCTCCCTGATGGTAGCAATGAGAAGCGGCCATGATCCAAATGGTCCCTTCTTGAGGCACTGCTTCTTGACGATGTCCTCAAAGGTAGGAAGGGTTGCGCCTGTGATGGAGTCTACAACCATCTGCAGCCTCCTGTGATGCTCTGCATTGGAGCCTCCGTACCAAGCTATGGTTGAACCAGTCAGAATTCTTCCGACTTCAGAATTCTTCACTTACAGAAATTTGCAAGAGTTTTTGGTGACAGACTAAATCCCCACAACCTCCAAACAAACAGCAGATACTGGAGTGCCTTATTTGTGACTGCATCAATGTGTGGCCTTCGAGCCTCCCCCCCTCCCCACCCCCGATCCACTTGAATACTCCTTTCCTCCCAACTTAAACCCAAGCCTTTTCGTTCTTGGTATCCTCACCATGGGAAAAAGATTCCCACTAGCTACCCTGCCTGTGCCTCTCATAATTTTATATACATCTATCAGGTCATCCATCAGCCTCTTTCACTCCAGGAGAAACAAATTCAGCCTATTGAACCTCTCCCACAATTAGCGCCACAATTGACCTCTAGATCGGTATGTGTGGGGGTTGTACATTCTCCCTTTGATGGCTTGGGTATCCTCCAGGTGCTTCGGTTTCCTTCCAGATCTCAAATGGTGAATGTTATTAGGTTAATCAACCACCATAAATGAGTCCTAATGCTTCGGCTTTATAGGCATCGGTCAAAGCATGTCTGGACTATTGTGAATAATTACAGGCCCCTTAAAGAAGATATAATGTGCTGGCAATGGACAGAGTCCAGAGGAGGTTCGTGAGAATAATCCTGGGAATGTAAGGTTTAACATACGAGGAGTGTTTGGTGGATCTGAGCCTATACTCACTGGAGTTTAGAAGAATGAGGGAAAAACCTCAATGAAACCTGCCAAATATTAAAAGACCTGGATAGACTAGACATGGAGAATACATACTGATTGTACACATGTACGTACTGATCTTACTTCATCTACCAGTCAGATCCACATGGCTCACTTCCCAGCTTCCTCTGCTCCCCCTTGCAGTAAGTTCCCCATTCCTACCAAATAAAGATTTTCCCAATAATTGATTACTGGATATATAAATGACTATCTAATCACTTATGAACTTGAATTTTAGATTTATCACCTACAGAAACACTTCCTTCATGATTATTTTGTCACATCATTTAAAGTTCTCTAACACAGTCATTACTAGCCTCTTCATTTTTCCCCACTCTACTTAGTTGTATGCCCTCAGTTATGGCATCGCTCATGTGAATCCTTCATAATTCCATAGAAACGTAGAAAACCTACAGCACAATACAGGCCCTTCGGCCACAAAGCTGTGCCGATCATGTCCTTACCTTAGAACTACCTAGGCTTACCCATGGCCCTCTATTTTTCTAAGCTTCATGTACTTATCCAGGAGTCTCTTAAAAGACCCTATTGTTTCTGCCTCCACCACCGCTGCCGGCAGCCCATTCCACACACTCACCAGTCTCTGCGTAAAAAACTTACCCCTGACATCTCCTCTGTACCTCCTTCCAAGCATCCTCATGTGCTAGCCATTTCAGCCCTGGGAAAAAGCCTCTGACTATCCACACGATCAATGCCTCTCAAACTTGTACATCTCTATCAGGTCACCTCTCATCCTCTGTCCCTCCAAGGAGAAAAGGCCAAGTTCACTCAACCTATTCTTATAAGGTATGCTCCCCAATCCAGGCAATATCCTTGTTAATCTCCTCTGCACCCTTTCTATGGTTTCCACGTCCTTCCTGTAGTGAGGCAACCAGAATTGAGCACAGTACTCCAACTGGGGTCTGACCAGGGTCTTATATAGCTGCAACACTACCTCTTGGCTCTTAAACTCAATTCCACGGTTGATGAAGGCCAATGCACCGTATGCCTTCTTAACCACAGAGTCAACCTGCATAGCAGCTTTAAGTGTCCTGTGGACTTAGACCCCAAGATCCTTCTGATCCTCCACACTGCCAGCAGTCTTACCATTAATACTACATTCTGCCATCATATTTGACCTACCAAAATGAACCTCTTCACACTTATCTGGGTTGAACTCCATCTGCCACTTCTCAGCCCAGTTTTGCATCCTATCAATGTCCTGCTGTAACCTCTGACAGCCCTCCACACTATCCTCAACACCCCCAACCTTTGTGTCATCAGCAAATTTACTAACCCATCCCTCCACTTCCTCATTCAAGTCATTTATAAAAATCACGAAGAGTAGGGGTCCCAGAACAGATCCCTGAGGCACACTACTGGTCACCGACCTCCATGCAGAATATATCCATCTACAACCACTCTTTGCCTTCTGTGGGCAAGCCAGTTCTGGATCCACAAAGCAATGTCCCCTTGGATTCCATGTCTCCTTACTTTCTCAATAAGCCTTGCATGGGGTACCTCATCAAATGTCTATAAGCATTTCAATATTTTTTCTTTACCTTATCCTTAATGTGAAAGACAGGAATGTGCAGATTTTATGAAAAAAGCAATATGATGGCTTTTTGTGGGCAATGCCCTGATACTGTCTAAAAATCTCTGTCAAAGCTCTGTCTTGAGCATTTGAGCAGCACAGTCACCCAGATTTCCGCTACCCTTTGAGAGGGAACACTCTTCCTTGTTTCACTTCTCAGTGGCCTTGCTCTAAATTTAATACATTGCTCCCTTGTTCTGGAGGAACAATCTTGAAGAAATGATTTGCTTCTAACCAGGCATATCATTTTTGCTTTTTCAAAAACTGAGTTAGTCCACTTCTCAACTCTTGGAACAAGAAAGTAAATGGAAGGTAAACAACACACAGGAGTTCTTAAAAAAAAAAAGTACCTTATCAATAACAAACAGTGATATAGTGGGATCCAGGAATCCAATACATGAACTTATGGAAAATATAATCATGGACATTAAAGTTACTTTAGGGATTAAAATCAGCTTCCATAAACTGGAATTACTGGCAACTCCATCTGAAAATAAAGAACATTAGTTACAACATATGAATACCAACAGTTAAAATATTTGACAATGTCTTTTCTTGCAAGTAGAATAGCCACTGTTACATTCATTCTGTATATCCTAATAATAGCATTTGTACTCAAAATCAAAAATGTCAGCTTGGCAATAAGCAATTTGTTTTTTAAATTTCTGCCCCAGTTAACATTGTAATCATTATCCATTAACTGCCCATGTCTTTCAATGGTAACCATAAAACAGATACACTTTCCTTTTATTTACCAAATTTTAAATATTATTCTGTCTTACTTCAGACACAGCTTGCTTATCAATGGCACGTTTATGCCAAACAATGTTAATAATTTCACCATTTGAACACTGGTAACCAGTAGATCTCACCATGCAGCAATCAAGTATTTGTTTAATTTTTTTCTTTTTAATTTGCTATCACCTCTAACCCATTTCCTTGCATTTATGAAATGCTCATAGCAGTTTGAAGTCGCACCTATTATCTGCTGACCATAAAAAACAGACAATGCAAGGGCTCCTGGGTTACAAATGATCCAACTTTATGTAAATTCTCCCAAATGTTTTTAAAACAATGTTCAAGATAGAGATGATGATAATAATGGTTTATGGCAGGAGTCCCCAAACTTTTTTGCACTGCGAACCGGTTTCATATTGACAATATTCTTGCGGACCGGCCGACCCGGGGGTGGGTGGGGGGGGGCGGGGGAGGGTAGGGTTGCCAACGGACGAGAGTAGCAGTCAAATACGCTGGGTTTACCCCGAGAAAGACTACAATGATCATGAAGCCTTGCACGGGCACCAGCGCGCATGCGTGTACGGTTTTTTTCTACAAATCGTTTTTGACAATTCTGTTCGGGGGATCAGAATTACGACCGGAATATCGGTGATAAGTGGCTAATACACTCAATTTCCTTTCTAAAAGGGTTTATCTAATGAATTTAATATTAAACACACAGCGCATATTTTCCTCGCATGAATATAGTGATAAGTCAATTGTCAGGGGAGCTTGAAGTAAATTTTGAACGAACTTCCAGTAGAAGTGGTAGAGGCAGGTTCGATATTATCATTTAAAGAAAAATTGGATAGCTATATGGACAGGAAAGGATTGGAATTATGGGCTGAGTGCAGTTCGGTGGGACTAGGTGAGAGTAGCGTTCGGCATGGACTAGAAGGGCCGAGATGGCCTGTTTCCATGCTGTAATTGTTAAATGGTTATATAAGTCAATAGCATCATAACATTTTAAGTAACGTTTGGATATTAAACACACAGTGCATTATTTCCCCCGTATGAACATATAAAATCATTGCAACACACCAATATCGCTGAATCAGTGGGAGCCCTGAGCTTATTTTCTTGCAACAAGACTGTCCAATCGAGGGGTGATGGGAGACAGCGATACTCAAAGGGGGTTCCTTATGTCCAGTCTATTCCGCAACTTAGTCTTCGTTGCATTCATTGCAGAGATATGTTGGAAATGGAAGCAACGTTTTCAGTGCCTTCGTGGCTATATCAGGATTTTTACCCTTGACTTTGATCCAGAATGCCGGCAGAGATGTTATGTCAAACAAACTTTCCAGTCCGCCGTCATTTGCAAGCTCGAGGAGTTGATCTCCTTCCCGCGCTGACATGGATGACACACGGGTAATGACCTCGCATGCGTAATGGCTCAACAGTGGGCATGACAAGGAATGAGGAAAGGTGCAGCTGACTCCTATCGCCAGATCATATCGCTTCCTCACGGCCCGGTAGCGCATGCTCTGCGGCCCGGTGGTTGGGGACCGCTGGTTTATGGTGTTCATTAATGATGGGATACAATATATATTCTGTTTAATTATGGATAGTGTTAGCATGATTATTCAATGAAATGAGATCTATTGCACATACATGTACAACCATACAATACAGGTAACTATCGAAAATGGATGTTTCTGACTTAAGAAAATTTTAGATTAAAGACAATTCTTAGGAATGGAACCCTTACATAACCTGGGGATTGCCTGTAGCTCATTGACTGCAATTCCAATAGACTAGTTCTATTTTTCTCCATTTGGTTTATTGATATACTGATTGTGATTATTTTTTTTTGTTCCTTCTAATTTCTGTTACTCCCTTAAAGGAGTCATGCAGCAACTGGGTTCGGTTCCAAAGGAACTGGCTACCTATTCTTCTGTTAAATATCATTCTAAGTCTGGGTGGGCATCCAGCAATTCAACCAACTGTTTAGCAGTGGAGGAATACGCCAGGTAAATCTTACATCTCTATGTCAGATATGATGAGAACAAAGATCACTGGAAATCAATCAATGCAGAAACTCAGATTAATATGATGGCCTCAGTTTACATTACATTTTTCAGAATAGTTGTGAACTGAATCTATTCAGCTGCTGATCACGTAACTAGTAAGCTCTGCAGTTAACTGGATTAATGGATTTACTGGCTTAAAATGGTTTTAAAAAAAAATTGCCTTTTAATTTGCAAGTAATTTTCAAACTATACAGTCAATAACAGTAAGCTAGAAAAGATGAAAATGCAGAATCTTACCGCATCTTGGTAAAATGCACATGTTCAAAGGTAGCATTAATAAAACCACACATCCCAGCATAACAAAAGGAATCTGATATCCAAACAATTGATACAAATAGCCTCCAATTGGTGGACCCAGTGATAGGCCAAGTCCAGTGAATACTTCCAGGGATCCCTAAGGAAAACAGAGTTTGGAGTTTGCGTTACTGCAGCTTCTATTTCTGGAAATACAGACATCATGAGAAGCAACAAACATCACATTGGGTCAGGCAAATAGTTCATTCTCTGAGCCAACCTACACAGAGGAAGTGGAAGAGCTCGAGGCCTGATGCCACGAAAGTAATCTCTTGCTTAATGTCAACAAGACAAAGGAGATGGTTATCGACCAGAAAAGCTCAGACCACCTTTTACATCAGCCGTACAGCAGTGGAAACTGCAATTCGCACAGAATTTTGGAGGCACGCAGCAGGCCAGGCAGCATCTAGAAAAAGAGTACAGTCAACATTTCAGGCTGAAACACTGACTGTACCCTTCTCCTAGATGCTGCATGGCCTGCTGAGCTCCTCCAGCACTTTGTGTGTGTTGTTTGGATTGCTAGCGTCTGCAGAAACTGCAACCAGTTTTCAAACTTCTGGGAGTGCACATCTTGCACAGCTTCTCACAGTCCCAGAATACTTCCTTCGTAATTAGGAAAGCTCACCAATGCCTCCACTTTCTGAGGCTGAAGAGAGCTGGACTATGCACATCTACATTCACAACCTTCCACAGGTGCGCAGTAGAGAGCGTCCTAATACACTGTATTACTACATGGTACGGAAACTGCAATGCGTTGAACAGAAATGCTTTACAACGGGCAATCAAAACTGCCCAATGCATCACCAGCACCAACCTACCTGCCATCAGGGATATATATATTCAGAAAGGTGCTGGGAAAAGGCCACCCACCCAGACCAGTCCCATCGGGGAGAGTACCAGGATCACCAGGCTCAAAAACAGTTACTTTCCCCAGGCAGCAAGGCTGATCAACAACTCCAAATGTCGAAGTTTAAAGTAAATTTACTATCAAAGAATGTACATGTGACCATATACAACCCTGAGATTCATTTCTTGTGGCTATTTAGAAGAAACCGGTTGGCTGGTGGTGGAGTGGATCAGCACCAACTTTGATGCAGAAGACAACAAACTGTGAAAATGCAAAAAGAAAATACAAGAAATAATAAATAAGCAGTAAATATCTAGAACATGAGGTGAAGAATCCTTAAAGGTGAGCCGATAGGTTGTGGAAACAGCTCAGCGATGGGTGAGTGAAGTTAAGTGAAGTTATCCCCTTTGGTTCAAGAGCATCATGGCTGAGGGGTAATAATTGTACCTGAACCTGGTGGTTTGGGTCCTGATCTTCCTCCTGATGGCAACACTGAGAAAAGAGCATGGCCGAGGTGGTGGGGTCCCTAATGACAGATGCTGCTTTTCTGCGATGGCACTGTGTATAGGTGCGCTCAGTGGTAGAGTGGGCTTTACCTGTGATGAACTGGCCACCTCTTTTTGTAGGCTTTTCCACTGAAGGCCATTAGCATTTCCATACCAGGATGGAATGTAACCAGTCAATATACCCTCCACCCTACATCTATGGAAGTTTGTGAAAGTTTTAGATGACATGCCGAATCTTTGCAAACTTCTAATAAAGTAGAGGCGCTGTGGTGATTTCTTTGTAATGGCACTTATGTGCTGGACCCAGGACAGATCCTTTGAAATAACACTGAGGTGTTTAAAGTTGCTGACTTTCTCCATCTCTGATCCTCCAGTGAGGACTGGCTCATGGATCTCCTGAAGTCAATAATCAGCTCCTTGGTCTTGCAGACATTAGGTGAGAGGTTGTTGTCGTACCACTCAGTCAGATTTTCAGTCTCCCTCCTAGATGCTGGTTCGTCACAACCTTTGTTTCAGCTACCCACTAATCCACCCCACCACTGCTACTCTTATCATTTCCTGTCAGTCACCTTACGTACAGACACTCCTGCACCCAGTGTCACTTTATGCACATATAATTAATCTATCTTTTATTTATTTATTGTGTTTTTCTACTATTGTGTTCTTTACCCTAGCATATGCTGCATCAGATCCGGAGTAACAATTTTGTTTTCCTTTACACACGTCTACTATAAATGACATTAAACAATCTTGTACAGGTGTGACTCATTCATTGAGAATTGAGAAGCTGGTTGGTTGTATGATTGCCGGCCGGTGGTGTAGTAGCATCTACACTGGACTTTGAGGCGAGTGGGCCTGGGATCGAATCCAGCCGGCTCCTTGCTCGCTTTCCATTCGTGCTGGGTTGAACATCAATCCAGCAACTTGGCCTTGTAAAAAAAACACACAAAATACTAAAGGAACAGCAAGGTTGCCGTCCGATGTGCCACAAGGTAGGGAGAGGAATAACATAACATTTCCTGTATGAAGACTGCAATGAAGTCGTATCCTGTGCTGCCCTGACTGCCACTTCTAGGAAATGTGAGCTGAAATAAAACACTGTATCATATACAGTGGAGGTGGGAGGAGAAGATGGTGGCGCGCCTGAGCGTGTGCAGCCCTCCGGTGAAAAATGATATCGTATCTGTTAAATACGGGCCGTGGACAATTCTGATTTGATGGAGAATGGACGTGAAAGCACAGAGGAACATCTGGAGAAATTTCTGAAATGCCGGTTCGCTGCTGTCATTACTGTGTGGTCGGGAATCTTTCGGAGGGAAGGCCTCAAAATCTCCGGCCTTGCCTGCTTTTGGCGACCGAGAAGGAGGTCAAATCGGTCGGACTGAGATGGCGCTCAATACTCGGTGTCGGAGAGCTGCTCAGAGCTCGAAGTTTTCGGATAACTCAGAGTCCAATTGTGGTCGGCATGGCAAGGAGAGTTTTTCTTCCTTCTCCCATCTGCGTGAGATGTGGGACATTTGAGCAACTTTGAACTTTACTGTGCTCACGGACTTCTTCATCAAGTTATGGTATTGTTACACTGTTGCAATTATATGTTATAACTATGTGGTTTTGTCAGCTTTTTCAGTCATGGTCTGTCCTGTGTTTTGTAATATCACACCAGAGGAAATATCGTATCATTTCTTAATGCATGCATTACTAAATGACAATAAAAGAGGACTGCGTGTCTTCATAATCTGATATTATATCGGAAGAAGGCGGCGCCAGTGAACAATGCAACCAAGGGTGATAGATTGGACTCACGTTATGATGCATTTCTGGTTTCTGGTTACTCCTTTTCCTGTAACCTTTTTTGTGCTATTTTGATCAGGGTGGTCTATAGATAACGAATGACACAAGGCTAGATTGAACTGAACTGAATATGCCTGGACTCTTTTGATGACTCTATGGGTTGGTGTTTTACATTGTATTTTTCGCTCTTTTTTTTTGCCAATTGAGCAATTTGTTTTTTTTGCACTTGGGGGGGGGGGGGGGCGGAACCTTGATGCTTTTCTCCGAACGTGTTCCATAGTTTTCCTTGTTTCATGACTATATGTGGGAAGACGAATCTTAGGGTTGTATACTGCAGATGTACTTTGAATCTTTGAATCATAGCAGTAGATGGCATGGAACAGACCTTTGGCCCTCCGATTCGATGCTGACCATCAGCCAGCCGTTCACACCACTATGCCGATTCTCTTTTGATTCTCCTCACATTCTTGTCAACTCACAGATTCAGCCTACGCTCTGCAGGCAATTTATAGACCATAAGACAAAGGAACAGAAGTCGCCCATTCAGCCCATCGAGTCTGCCCCGCCATTTTATCATGAGCTAATCCAATCTCCCATTTAGTCCCACTCCCCCGCCTTTTCACCTTAACTTTTGATGTCCTGGCTACTCAGATACCTATCAATCTCTGCCTTAAATACACCCAATGACTTGGCCTCCACTGCTGCCCACGGCAACAAATTCCATGGATTCACCACCCTCTGGCTAAAAAAATTTCTTTGCATCTCTGTTCTGAATGGGCACCCTTCAATCCTTAAGTCATGTCCTCTCATACTAGACCCCCCCACCATGGGAAACAACTTTGCCACATCCACTCTGTCCATGCCTTTCAACATTCGAAATGTTTCTATGAGGTCTCCCCTCAGTCTTCTAAAATCCAAGTACCGTACAAGAGCGGACAAACTTTCCTCATATGTTAACCCTCTCATTCCTGGAATCATTCTAGTGAATCTTCTCTGAATCCTCTCCAATGTCAGCACATCCTTTTTTAAATAAGGAGCCCAAAACTGCCCACAGTACTCCAAGTGAGGTCTTACTATAGAGCCTCAGCATCACATCCCTGCTCCTATACTCTATTCCTCTAGAGATGAATGCCAACATTGCATTTGCCTTCTTCACCACTGACTCAACCTAGAGGTTAACCTTAAGTGTATCCTGTACGACTCCCAAGTCCCGTTGCATCTCAGAAATATGAATTCTCTCCCTATTTAAATAATAGTCTGCCCGTTTATTTCTTCTGCCAAAGTGCATAACCATACACTTTCCAACATTGTATTTCATTTGCCACTTCTTTGCCCATTCTTCCAATCTATCCAAGTCTCTCTGCAGACTCCCTGTTTCCGCAGCACCACCGGCCCCTCCACCTATCTTCGTATCATCAGAAAACTTCGCCACAAAGCCATCTATTCCATAATCCAAATCGTTGATGTACAATGTAAAAAGAAGCAGCCCCAACACGGACCCCTGTGGAACGCCACAGGTAACCGGCAGCCAACCAGAATAGGATCCCTTTATTCCCACTCTCTGTTTCCTGCCAATCAGCCAATGCTCTATCCACGTATGTAACTTCCCTGTAATTCCATGGGCTCTTATCTTGTTAAGTAGCCTCATGTGTGGCACCTTGTCAAAGACCTTCTGAAAATCCAAATACACAACATCCACTGCATCTCCCTTCTCTAGCCTACTTGTAATTTCCTCAAAAAATTGCAATAGCTTTGTCAGGCAGGATTTTCCTTTAAGGAATCCATGCTGAGTTCTGCCTATCTTGTCATATGCCTCCAGGTACTCCGTAACCTCATCCTTGACAATTGACTCCAACAACTTCCCAACCACCGACGTCAAGCTAACAGGTCTATAATTTCCTTTTAGCTTCCTTGCCCCCTTCTTAAATAGTGGAGTGACATTTGCAATCTTCCAGTCCTCCGTAATCATGCCAGAATCTATTGACTTTTGAAAGATCATCGCTAATGCCTCCGCAATCTCCACAGCTACTTCCTCCAGAACATGAGGGTGCATTCCATCTGGTCCGAGAGATTTATCTACCCTAAGACTATTCAGCTTCCTGAGTACTTTCTCTGTTGTAATTATGACTGCACACACTTCTCTTCCCTGACACCCTTGAGTGCCCAGTATACTGATGTCTTCCTCAGTGAAGACTGATGCAAAATACTCGCTCAGTTCCTCTGCCATCTCCTTATCTCCCATTACAATTTCTCCAGCATCATTTTCTATCAGTCTGAGATCTACTCTCACCTGTCTTTTACTCTTTGTATACTTGAAGCTTTTAGTACCCTCTGATATTAGTTGCTAGTTTCCTTTCATAGTTCATCTTTTCCCTCTTAATAACCTTCTTAGTTTCCTTTTGCAAGCTTTCTAAGACTTCCCAATCCTGTCTTTCCAGTAATTTTTGCTTCCTTGTATGCCCTTTCCTTTGCTTTAACTTCAGCTTTGACTTCTCTTGTCAGCCACGGTTGCATCCTTTTTCCATTCGAAAATTTCTTCTTTTTTGGAATATATCTGTCTTGCACCTTCCTTGCTTCTTGTATGAACTCCAGCCACTGCTGCTCTGCTGCCCTTCCTGCTAGTGTTCCTTTCCAGTCAACTTTGGCCAGTTCCTCTCTCATGCCACCATAATTTCCTTTACTCCACTGAAATACCGACACATCGGATTTCGGCTTCTCCTTCTCAAATTTCACAGTGAACTCAATCATGTTATGATCATTGCCTCCAAAGGGTTCCTTCACCTCAACCTCTCAAATCACCTCTGGTTCATTACAAAATACCCAATGCAGTACAGCCGATCCCCTAGTGAGCTCAACAACAAGCTGTTCTAAAAAGCCATCTCGCAGACATTCTACAAATTCTCTCTGTTTAGATCCAGCACCGACCTGATTTCCCCAATCCACTCGCATGTTAAAATCCCCCACAATTAGCATAACACTGCCTTGCTGACAAGCCTTTTCTACTTCCTGTTGTAACTTGTAGTCCACATTACTGCAGCTGTATAGTTGCCAATGAGCCTGTGAACTTGATATCTTTGGGAGATGGGAGGAAACCACTGCAGCCACGGGAGGAAAATGCAAAGTCCACAAAGACAGCGCCAGAGGTTGGGGTTGAATCTAGATCACTTAAGCTGTGAAGCTGTGGCTCTGGGTCGTGCAAAATTGCTGGGCAGATAATTCTCTCATTCTTAACTCAAATTCCCCCAGGCTTGGTGAGGATCTCTTACCGATGACTGACAGAACTTGAACTGAACTCTACAGTTCAGTAAAGGTCGCTTCCCTTTTGCGGCCCAAGACAAAAGTTAAAGAACAAACTGAAATCTGGGAAACATTTTCATAAACCGTTTTGACTCTACATCAGAAATTAATATGTGCACAATGTAATAATACTTTTCATGACCCTTTCGCAGTGTTTAATTATCATATTAGGATTAGCTTTAAATTTCTTATTACCAAGACTGTAGCAACATTGTTTGGAAAAGTTGCAGCAAGAATAGAGAACGAGGCAGTGGAACTTGCAGCAAACCCAATTGCATCTACTGATCTTACGATGAAACACAAAGAGATAAATATGGGTCCATCTGGTGCCAAATTCAGTAAGCTGAAAAGGGAAATAAAAACTGACATCAACTCCTGGGAAGGATTACTATATATTTTCCTTTATTTTCACAGATAGGCTTTGTAAAAATTCAGTGAATTTATTTCAGTTCTTTATATATGGTCATATAGGTTTACTTCAATATATCCACCCACTTCTTATGTTACAGCTTCGGGCTGCAAGAATGCTCAACAAATTTCAAACTGCCATTTAAAACACTCAAAAGAGCCAGCTTCAGGTAACTTTGCCTGTAAACTCATGCCATTCATTTAATGAAGCAAGTAGCCAAAATGCATGGTCCCTTTAACAAGCAAGATTTAATTTATATAGGTGTAATGAAGAAATCTCTGTGTAACATTTGTGCTGCCAAATGTCAATTAAAACACAGATGTTTCAGTGAAAGGGAACTTGAATTGTAACTTAAAGCAAATGTTTTACAAAAAGGAGAGGCTTTTTCAGTACTATCTCATAATGACAGATAATAAATTTAAGAGCATTAAATTGGATACCATACAACAATGTCATAAAAGAGTACTGAATAATGCAATAACAACTGTTTATAGATATCTGAAGTACAAAGTGCAATCTCAAAATAAATTTATAATCAAATTACGTATCATATCCTATCTTGCGATTCATTTTCTTGCAGACATTTACAGGAAGGAAAAGAAATACAATAGATTTCATGATACATAAAGTTCGAATGACAAACACCAATCTGCAGAAGACAAATTGTACAAATATTACAAGAAACACTGACAACAGGAATTAAGAGGGCTTCTAAGTGAATTTGTAGTTTGTAGAATCAGTTCAGAGTAGTGGCGATGAAGCTATTCATGCTGTTTTCAGAGACTGATGATTGAAAGATAATTTTGGTCCCTGCTAGCCTACAAAGTACCCAGGACATCTTTAGGGAGTGGTGTCTCAGAAAGGCTGCGTCCATTATTAAGGACCTCCAGCACCCAGGGCATGCCCTCTTCTCACTGTTACCATCAGGTAGGAGATACAGAAGCCTGAAGGCACACAATCAGTGATTCAGGAACAGCCTCTTCCCCTCTGCCATCCGATTCCTGAATGGACTTTGAAGCTTTGGACGCTACCTCACTTTAAAAAAAAATATACAGTATTTCTGTTTTTGCACATTTAAAAATAATGTATTCAATATATGTAATTGATTTACTTGTTTATTATGTTTTATTTTATTAATTATTTTTTTCTCTCTCTGCTAGATTATGTATTGCATTGAACTGCTGCTGCTAAGTTAACAAATTTCACGTCACATGCCGGTGATAATAAACTTGATTCTGATTCTGAACCTGGTTCTGTCGGACCCAACGCTCCTGCCTGATGGTAACAGAAAGAAGAGGTCCTGGCCTGGATGGTGGGGGACTTTATGATAGATACTGCTTTCTTGCACTGACTTTGGAATGACGCTGATGGTATTGAATGACCTTGGAGTTGAACAGGTGCTCCTAGGTTTATCGCCAGTCAGTGCTGACAGGAGGAGCATGCCCAGAATCCAGTGCCAACCAGAGACCCAGGATGCTGTTGAAGGGAGATGAAACAGCTGTGGCCATCCTGGGAGTGGAGTGGAGTGAGGTGAGGGTTGGTGGTGAGGTCTATCAGTAACGAGGACCTCAGTGGTCAGTGACCTTGAGATGTGAAGAGGTGATGACTGAACAAGCTCAGGAGAGAAAATGGTGACTCTAGGGACAGGGTGTGGGTCGGATCTTGGGAGATGAGACTTTGTGGCCAGGGATCATGGAGGAAGTCAAGATGGTACCAGGACTCAGAAGGCTGATCAGAAATTGAAGGGGTGACTGGAATTCAGAGGTGAGAGGTGTTAATTAGAACCGTGGAGGACCGCCCCTGTCTGCCAATGGAGTAGCAGTATTTTTCTGCCGCTCTTAGTTTTCTTTCTTTCCCCCAGTTTAAGCTTTGAATTTAAAATTTTTACTTGTTGATTCTTGAGGGCGATCAATATGTCTATGTCTACAAGAAGTGGGAAGAATTTACCTGAACCTAGTGATAAAGGTAATGGGAAAGGAAAGGTGCAAAAGGAAAGATCTGATGAAATGCCATCGTGGGCTGAAGATATCGTTCGGACACTGAATTCAATTAAGGATCAGAATGGATCAATTAATGACCAACTGGAAAAGAATAGTAATGAAATGAAGTCATTTCTGGGAAAACTTAAAGCCCTGGAAACTCAAGCTATTTCACACGAAGAGGAGTTGAAGATAACTAAGCAAAAGTTGTCTGAAGCTACAACTCATTTGGAAAGATATCAAAATAAGATTATAGACCTGGAAACTAGGTCTCGATGAAGGAATATAAGAATTGTTGGGCTGCAGGAAGGAGCTGAAGATGGAGATCTAACGGCTTACTTCGGTAAGCTTTTCCACACTTTATTTCCTACCATTCTATCAAAGCAGCCTGCTATAGAAAGGGCACACAGGGCATTTATCTCGAAATCGAAGGACTCTAGTAAACCAAGATCTGTTCTGGTTTGCTTTCATCACTTTAAAATTAAAGATCAAATAATACGACAGGCAAGAAAACAGAGAGTTTTTAGATTTATGGAATCTGAGCTCTGCTTCTACGAAGATTATCCAAGAGAGATAACGGAACAAAGATCAAAATTTGCCCTGGTAATGAAACAAGCATATGATAAAAATCTTTTCCCGTCTCTGAGGTACCCGACAAGAATTAAAATTTTCCCTGCTAATTCTCCTCCTCGTACTTTTTTTTGATCCAAAAGCTGCACTGGATTTTGTTCAGGCTTTGCCTGCCGCTGTCACCGACGCCGCTGTTGAATGATCCATCTGAAAGGTTGTTTGGCTATTTCTATATTATTCGCATTTTGGAAAGAAGATTTATGCAGGTCACTTGTATATTTCATCGAGAGACTAATTAAACAAGACGGAGTGTAGTTCTTTATTGCATATTATTAGTTTTCCTTTGGAAAGATTTATCGTTTAAGTATCTCTGTTCAAATGACCTCTGGACATTCCATGACTGAGGGAAGAAGATAAGGTGATTTGTTCCTTTAATTTAATACTTGGTAGCTAATTAGTAGTTTTTTCCTACTAATAAGGCTTTTTATATTTTTTTTCTGTTTTATTATAATACTTTATAATTGAATTTAAAGCTTTTTTAGGGAATTAATATTAAACTTAAACATGGCGCTAGTTTTGGTTCTTTCTTGTTTATTAGTTGATGGAGTGTAAATACCTTATTTTGCTGAGACTTTATTGCCTTTTCACAAGGTCACTCTACTTTTTTTACTAACTGGGGGTGGAGGGAAAGAAAACACAGACAGAGCAGTCAGCAGCTTCGAATTCTATCATAGATCGCTTGCCTCTTTCGGGTTTCTGGGTGTGGGTGGGTGGGTTTAGAGTTAGGAGTTTTTTCCCATTGGTTGGTTCCAGAGCATGCATGTTTTTTATTTGGTTGTATTCTTCATCACCGCCATCTTTGATCATCCTGTATTAGTATGTGCTCTGTGCATGTATAAAGTAGAATGAAATTATAGTATGCAGTTCAAACAGATTAATATAATAAGTTGGAATATACATGGTTGGAATCATCTTATTAAACGAAAGAAGACTTTTAAAATTATTAACTGATTCCAACCTGATATGATTTTTGCTCAAGAGACACATATCAGGGCGGGAGATCAAAATAGATTTTTTAGATGGTGAAATGGTTTGCAATTCCACTCTACTTCTCAGAGTAAAACAAAAGGTGTGTCTATTTTCATTAAACCTAATATATTTATTCAAGAGGATATTGAATCAGATTCTAATGGTAGATTTTTAATTGTTAAAGGAACAATCTGTAACAGAAAAGTTGTTTTGGTTAATTTGTATGGTCCTAACTTAGATGATCCTTCTTTTTTTAAAAAGTATTTGCTTTACTGCCTGATTTAAATGAATATATGCTCATAATGGGTGGGGATTTTAATTGCTGTTTAAATCCTATGATTGATAACAGCTCAACCAATCAGCGACTTCCAAATCGATCTGCGTCATTGATTAATCCTTTTTGATTGATTTTGGGTTGATTGATTTGTGGAGGTATGTTCATCCCGATAATAGAGAGTATTCTTTCTTCTCATGTTTATAAAAAATATTCGAGGATCGCTTATATTATAATCGATCCCCGCTTCTTGCCTAGTGTTAAAACTTGCGAATATGATGCTATTGCTATATCTGATCATGTGCCTCTGAGTTTATCTTTTGAATTTGATGATGTCATTTGATGATAAGAGTGATCGGCCAATTTGGGTAGACCTGGAACTGAAAGTTGTAAAACAGTTTTATTTAACCTCGTTTTGGGAACTGCTTTACCTATGCAATTAGCTAAAGTTGTTAATTTAAACCTATATCCTGTGATTAAGTATGCTTTACAAATTTGGCTCCAGTTCTGCAATTGTTTTTAAATCTTAAAAAATTCAAACTTTGTAGTTTAATTTACCGAAATTACTTTTTTTAAGCCCTCTTTGAGTGATCCAATTTTTTTACTTTGGAAAAATAAAGGTATTAATTCCTTTTTGGATTTATTTAAACAAGATAGATTGATGTCCTTTGAACAATTAATTGATAAATATTCTCTTTCATACCCACACTTTCTGCAAGTGAGATATTTTTTACAAAAATATTTAAGTAATTTCCCTTACACATTGGAGGCTGACCTGTTAGATACTATTATGAGTATGAATCCTTTGATTAAGGGTTCTATTGGAAGAATTTATCATTTATTATTACAATGGGATACGCGTCCTTTATCTAAGATTAAACAGGATTAGGAAAAGGAACTTAATTTGACTTTTATGACGGAGGATTGGATGCGGATATTGAAGTTGGTTAACGCTTCTTCAATTTGTGCTAGCCATTCATTGATTCAATTTAAAATTGTACATCGTTATCATTTGACAAAGGAGAGACTTTCTAAAATCTTTCCTAATGTTGATAGTCATTGTGATAGATGTAAAACTGAGGTAGCTACACTGACACATATGTTTTGGTCTTGTTCTATATTGGAACAGTTCTGGAAGTCGGTTTTCTCAACAATTTCTAAAGCACTTAAAATTAATTTACAACCTAATAAATTAACTGTGCTTTTTGGAATAGTTCCTCAAAATATTCATGGTATTTCTGTGTCTGACCAACATGTTATTGCATTTGTTACATTGATAGCTAGGAGGGCCATTTTGTTGAAGTGGAAGGATACATCAGCTCCCACTTTGTCACAATGGTTCTCTCAAGTGATGCTATGTCTTAGTTTGGAGAAAATTAGAAGTCCAACCTTTGAACCTTTACTTGATTTTGAGAAAAGATGGGGCTCATTTGCTCGTTATTATCATTTGAGTTAATTGATATAGTTTTTCCATGATCTAATTGTAAATTTTTTAGTATATTTTCTTTTCTTGCTGGCAGCTTGATGTTTATTTTTAGAAGCTTTTTGTATGAGGCATGGCTCCGGGGTTGAAAACCTAATGGGTTCTTTTTTTTCCTCTCAATTTTCTGCTCAGTAGGTTTTTTTTTGTTATCACAAAATTTTGTTTTCAATCTTTAAGATAATGTTTTTTTTGAGGCATTGTAAGTGTTGTTACTTCGATGTACTCATGTTATTTTTCCTATATTTACAATAAAAAGATTTGAAAAGAAAGAAAGAAAGAACAGTGGGAATTGACTGAGAGAGCCAGGTAGGTAATGAAGACTTGGTATGACGATGGAGGGTTGGGTGAGGGTGATCGGGACCTGCGGGATGGGGCTGATTCCATTCCGAGTCTTAGAGTCAGCAGTCATACATCATGGAAAATGGCCTTTCAACTGAGCTGCATCAACTACACATTTACACGAATCCTACCTGAATCCCTTATTTTGTTCTCCCCACATTCCCATCAGCACCCTCTAGGTCATACCACTCATGTAGACACCAGGGACAACTTACAAAGGACAACTAAGCAAACAACCTGGCCAACTTTGGGATGTGGGAGGAAATAAAAGCACATGAATGCAAGGCACATGTGCCACAGGAAAAACAGACAGCACCTGAGGTCAAGAATGAACTTGGGCCACTGGTGGTGTGAGATATGCTAAAAAGAACATGGCAGAATGTGGATTTAGTGAATATTAAATAAAAAAACATTAAAATTCCATGCAACAGGATGTTCTAGAACCAACATTTACACCTGGGAATTAATCCTCATTTATATAGGACTTTGATAATTAGTGCAGCATCATTAAGACCACTAATGTGGTCAAATACAATTACAGTACCTGACTTTAAATATAAAATTATAGTTATGTTAATTAATGTTTATAATTTCATTATAACTTTCTTTCACCTGGCCATTTACTGAAATATACAAATGATTATTAAATTACTTTTACAGATTGTTTAACACAGTTGGAAATACATCACAATCTCAATCACCAATACACAACCTCAATAACGAGATAAGAAAGAAGAGATGTTTGTAAACAAGTGTCTTATTAGTAACTTACCCAAAGAGAATAGTGCAGCAACCGGAAATAAACATACCAGTTACAAACATAAATTTTGCACCAATTTGCACAATCTGCGGGGAAGAAAAAAACAAATTAGCAAATCATTCAAATGGTCAATTAAACAAAGGCTTATCATCTTATGTTTAAATGATCAAGTACAGCCACAACATGAGCAGCTTTCAACCCATTGTTTCATGCTCAGGTTTTGTAAATTGCTAGTCCCCACATATAATTGTAATTGAATTCTAATTATAGTAGCCTCCATTTCAACCAGAAGTATAACCGTTAGTATATTCCTCAGCAATGCACAAAATTTTGGAATGACTCAGCAGATCAGACAGCATTTATGGAGGGAAATGGACAGTTGACATTCCTCACAATGGTTTAACAATTGCCAAGAGGCTACTTTAAAATTCAACTGAATTAAATCAATCAAGTTTCATAAACCTCTGGACTAGCAACTGCATCTTAACAGACAGCATTAGGTCATGTTTTTACTGCTTCAACTAGATTTTAGAGTGTCATATTATGATTCCCTCTTGTAAGATACATGGGTATTGCTTTTGTAAATTGTCAATTAAAGAATCTTGTACTCCATTTCCTTAGGTAGAAATGCTGTTTAGTCACTAGCATGTGCTCAAACACACATTAGCTTCTGAAACTAACACCAATGTAACAGAAAATGTATTGTCTGGGGTGTGTAGGAACAAGAAAAGGCTATATGTAGAGTAATGTTTATAGGCAGCACTGACTTCCACTTCCTAGACCAATAACTGTCATGAGATAGGAAGATTTTTGGTTTATTGTTGTATTGTCTAAAATGTAGTTACACTGCTTTCTTATAGAAATAACATGAAATAAAGCAAATTTGCAGGGAAATAAGACATAATAATGTCTTATTTTCTACACCAGACTAAAATGTAATTATAGCCCTGGACAGATTTTATACGACAACAAATAATGGCTGATGTTTCCTAACTGCATAAACATTGTAAAAGAGTATCACTGTTCTAACACTCAAACAATCAAGACTGCAGAAAAGCTAGCTGCAAACCATAAAATCCCAGTGCACATCAATTTACCAGAATAAAAATATTATACTTACATATTTTCCCATTATCAGTGAAAATATTAAATTGAATAAAGAAAAGCAACCAAATATCATTCCAACAATACTGGCACTAACTCCTTTAATTTCTGCCTGCAAAGAGAGGTAAGAATAAATTTATGATGCGTGATTAATAAACTGCTGGTTGCGAACGTGCATTTGCAATCTAACTGTAAGTCTTCCCCACCCCTATCCATCTACAATGACACTCATTATTGTACCCAATACTTGATCAGTAAGTCGATGAGATACATCTCACCATAAACTAAGCTTTCTGCATCACCTCTAAATCAGATTCATGCCTGATCTCCATTCTCAGAAGTTCCTCCAGGGAGATCTTAGAATCTGGTTTTTAACTATAACCATATCAATTTAAAATGGCCTGAGCCAAATGATGCATAACATGTGCATTTGTTTCACTCCCAAGAGGAACTTTCAATCCCATATTTCACCTACAAAAAAAATTCCTACATAACATTGCCTATCTCAGCCCAGCTTTACCTCATCTACCACTCAAAACCTTAGTCTTGCACATCATCTCCACGTTCCAATGCTCTGCCAACCACCCTCCAAATCACTAACTGCCTGTTACGCCGCTGGCATGTAGGGCTGCAAAGAAGGTCCGCTGGCAGTGTTCAGGACTTCCTCCATCACGTCAGTAGCTTCCCCTTGGTTTTCACTACTGTCAGTCATGCAAGTCCCGGGTGGATCCTCCAGAATACAGTCACACTCAGATATAAGGATTCTTCATTGCTGTTTCCATGACAATTTTGTTTTACCAGTCAGATGTGTTAGCCCTGATCTGAAGCCCTGAACCTGGAAGACCAGTGGACTATTCTTAGTCTGTCCTCTACCCTTTGACCTGTTTGGCATGGGTGACCCCACCAAGAGACAAAGGATAAAGCCCTGACTCCAGCCAACGTAGCTCTCCGGGTCATTGAGGCACTCAGGCCTCTAAACTGCAACTGGGTTGTGGTCCTCTTAGAGGTCCAAACCTCTAGGACGTCTAAACCTTCTGCCTGTGTACATTAACTTATCAAAACCCCTGGCCTTGCTAAAGACTACACAGCATCCCTGGCCTTGCTGACTAAACAAGACCCCACAGTCTTATATTCATGCCATTGACTGCTCCACTTTCATGATCATTCCTAAAATCCAACTCTGACCAAACTTATTATGTGTTGCATTTCCACCACTCTTCCCGTTTTTTGTGTTAGTGAATTGCTTGTGCGATTCTTCTACGTAAGTGAGCAAGATTAGGTAACCTATGGGATTACTGATAAACACAAATTAAACAGATAAGAACAATCTTCCTGAAATGGCTGGAGGAACAGAATAGTGGGAACAGGGCATAGATAGGATGGACAGTCAAAACTCTTCTTTTCCCTGGTTGAGGGAAAATAAGCAAGGCATAGGTTAAGAGGGAGGTATTTTAAAGAGGATCTAGGGCAAGTTTTTTTAAAAATAAAACAGAGTAATTGATATCTGGAATGTTCTGGTGGAGGAGCTGACTGAATCAGATAGAATTTTTTTTAATGTTTAAGAGGTACTTAGAAAAACACTTATATAGACAGGGCAATGAAGGGTACAGTCCTGCTGTAGGGAAATGGGATTAGTGTAGATGACCTGAAGGGATAATGTGGGCACGATGAGCCAAAGGGCCTACTTCTGGCCTGTATAACTAGGGGTCTGTATCCATGATAGAGGACAACAAAGGTTCACCAGAACAATTTCTAAAATTGGGGCAAGTTTGTTTATTAAGCAGCCTGGACCCATGCCCTCCAGAATTTAGGAGAATGAGAGATAATCTCATTAAAACATTAAATTCTTAAAGAGCTTGACAGGGGAGATGTGGAGATGATCAATAGTTCAGGACAAAGGATAGCAAATCTCGGAAGGTTTTTAACCAAGGACACTCTTTTGCTGACTACTTTCAAGACCAAGGTTGATTTATAGTTACTAAAGGAAACAAGAGATATGGAGTTAGTACAGATAAGTGGTGCTGAAGTAATGATCAGGCAAAATCTTTTCAAAACGGTGGAGCAGTCTCAAGGGAATGAATGGCCTGTTCCCCTTTCTTATGTCCTTATGACACAAAATGATGCAGAAATGGTCATTATTATACTTTGGTCAAGAGAAAAAAATCTACTGCATTCTGCTCATGAATTTCCATGTAATGTTTTTCACATCAATAGTTATTAAACCATTCACCGTAAAGTCTATCGAGTCTATTGACTGAGCGCTGTTTGTTAAACTCACCCCGAGATCAAACTTTCTAAAGATTCATGAATAGTTTTCACAAATGTTTCTTAAAATTACTATCTAAATGCTAATTACCTCTTTTGGAAAGAAAGGTCCTAGAATCGAATAACAAACCATGGAGCTGAAATTTATTGATGCTGTAGATACCAGAGTGAAAATCTGAGATTTTGTCCATTTCGTTGATTCTTCCCTTGAATTCTCATCTTGATCACCTGTTACGAAGATAAAGTAAGAGATTAATGTCAATTTGCACAAGCTGCACTAGATTATTGGAGATATAGGCTTCATTTACTGAAGGCAATGGTGACAAAGAATCCTTAAGAAAGTGTAACGAAGATCAGCAAACTGTTAAGGATTGACTTGAGACACAAGAGACCATGTATGCTAGAATATGCAGCAAAAATAAAACTGCTAAAGGAACTCAGCAGGTCATGTTGTATCTTTGAAGGCAAAGTGTGGTTAGGATCTGCATCAGGACTGACTGGTATTGTACTAAGTAGGAATCAAGAAGGCATTCAGCTCATGGTCAACCAACGTTACCTAAAACTTGACCAAAATTTCATCCCAACAGGAACCACGAGTATTTTTACAGAAATATATAGAACACATTGAAATATAGATACAAAAGAAGTTATTCTCAAACAAGACTAAACCAAATAAACTACTTACTCAACCCCTTCCTCCAGGGTGTTTCTGTGGTATGACTTTTCAGATCAGAATATATGTACGGTATTCACTAGAGCAGGGGTGGTTTTCTGGCTTTTAGAGGTGCAGTTGTTTTGGATGAACATCACTTTCTATATGCAAGCCATTCTTTAAATCATTTCCCTTGTGGGTTAATTTTGATTCAATTTGAAGCACACAGTGGAAAGATATTCAGCTCCATCCTCTCTTTACTTGCCCTTGAAACAGCAATTTCTGTGAGACTTAGGTTTTTGTTAATATTGGTAAACGTTTAGTAGATATTTTTGAAGGCAGTATTATGTTTATTGTTTATAGTTACTAAGATTTTGTTGCACAACAAATTTACTCTTAGTTATGGAGTTCTACACTTGCCACCTCTTGTATGCCCCATTAATTTAAATAATTCTGGAAAATGAATTAAGCTATAAAATAAAACAGAACAGTTTAGAAATTAACCTTTAACTTTTAAGAGATACAGGGGGTCCCTGTTAACATGACTGCTGTAGCAGTGGGATTTCTGGTTCAGAACTTGTTGTGGATCCAAACAAGACATTACAGTACCACTGCAATATTAACAACTTTCTGATCATGTGAAAAAGCGTCCATGTGTCCTGTCAGGACAAATCCAATCTGTCTACTCGGCACTGACTACATCTCAATCTTCAGCAGTGTGGAGGAGGGCATTGCTGGAGGGTTTGGTGATGAGTAATCTTGCTCAGAATCTTTCAATCAAATTTAACACCCTCCTTATTGTAAACAATGAACTATGGTTTGGAGATCAATAATGCTCAATCCAGGATACGTAGCTGTGGCCTACCGTCACGTTTTCACTGCTCGGAGCTTCACAAACACACGATAATTCAGAACCAGCCGTTGGAACAGGTCAGAAGATCAGTTCAATGGAAGAGAATGGGAAGACCACAACCAACACTCACATGAAAATTGCAGAAGCACAGGGAACCAGACAACAGGGCTCTCTGCTGCCACTCAGTTCAATTCTGACCTGCACTTTTATCCGTGTGGGGCTTGCATTTTTTCCAGATTTAACTCCAGAGTTTGGAGTTAAATCCCGATGTTATTTGTAAGGAGTCTGTGTACGTCCTCCCCGTGGGATGGGTGGGTTTTCTCTGGCTGCTTCGGTTTTTTCCCCACAGTCCAAAAACAGACTGGCCAATAGCTTCAATGGTCACTGTAAATCCCCCGTGGTTAGGCTAGGGTTAAATCGGGCTTGTGGGGCGACACGTCTCAAAGGGCCGATTGCACGCCGCATCGCTATCTAAATAAACAAATAAAGCGGGTTTCCCTAGACTAGAGAGTTCATGTTTCCTACCACATCCCTAAGACTTGGTTGTATTCTCAATCGCTAATGCAAATCACAATCAGCGCAGATGGGAGAGGCTGGTGTGCAGGTATCAGAGAGCTGGCGTGGACTCGATGGACGCAACAGCCCGCTGCTGAAGCAGCAACCATTCGGCTGGAGGATTTCACAGGATCAAACAGCATCCGTAGGAGGAAAGGAACTGTCGACGTTTCAGACGGAGACCCTGCATTAGGGAACCCCGGGAAACCCACAAGGTCACAGGGACGAAGTACAAATTCCACACGGACGGTCGTTCAGGGCGGGATTGAACACAAATCCCGAGAATTCCTTCTGCGTGGTGCGGAAATAACACCGGGTAAAAGGAAGAGAGCGGGTAGGATAGACAGCAGGCAAATTGAGAAGTCAGCAGCGGCAGAAGCCGGAGACAAAGTTACCGCTGTCCACTGGGGTTGCCATGGTGGTAGAAGGGACGAGCAGCGGGGGTTTCACAGACTCTCTCTGCGAGGGCCGTTGCCGTACAGTACAATCCCGCGACGACCCAGCCGCGCAGCTCTACTTCACCGCAGAAACAACTCGCCTAGTGAGGATGTGGAACCCAGCCGTTTCATTTGGCTTCCTTTGGTCACCACCCCTCCCCAAAACAACCTATCGTAAGGTGCAGAAGAACCGGAAGCACTCGGACATAATTCCACAAATAAAAGCCGTGAGCTCAAAGACGGATTCCCAAAGCTCTGTTCGTAAACTTCCTGTGTTTCCACACTGTGAAAGTGGTTTAAACTTCCCAATGAGCATGATTTCAAAACTAGATACACCAGGCTGTGGCGGGCAATACACGAGAAAATCTGCAAATGCTGGAAATCCAAAGCAAAATGCTGAACGTGGAGTTCGCACCTCTCCATAAACTGTTTGTTTTTCTGCCATCAGGCAAACGTTACAGGAGCATCAAAACTAAAACCACAAGGCTACTAAACAGCTTCCTCCCACAGACAGTCAGACTGCTAAATAGCTGCTCTACCTGACTCTGCTTTGGACAATTTTAACTTGCAATGGACACTTATAACTTGATTTTAACTGACATGTGGCTGTTGTGTTTTACTATTTATGTTTATTATTTAGTGTTGTGTTTGTTATGTTATAATTGCACTGCTCCTGGGGAACGCTGTCTCATTCTGCCCTGCAGAGCAGATGTACGGTTAGAATGACAAAAAAGTTTTTTGAATCTTTGAATCTTAAATGTATTAACTTATTGTTTTGGATGACCTTTCACCAGTTTGATGCTTATCAGTGAAAATCCTCAGTTTTCATCACCACTGATTAAAGAAGCCCTTCTGCACAGTCATTCACAGGAGCGAGAGAGGCACAGAATTTTTTTTTTTGGAGGAGATATTCCTAGAATACGTTGCTACCCTTTGATCAGGAGAATTGGAACTATTGAGAAAGCCAGATGGAGCATGATTGCCCCACCGGCTGCCCGCCTGGTTGTGTTTACTTAACCTTTTACTCATTCCATCTCCAGCCTTTTCTTGCTAACAGTCCGATCCCCACAATCCAGAAGTAACAGGCAACGTGATCAATCAGTTTGAAGAGTTCTGAAGGAAAACAATGGAATATTGAAAAACTGGAATATGATTTACATTTCAATCTTTGCACAAGAAGCAAAATAGCAGCTAAGTAGGGGTGCACCAAAAGGATTAAATGAAAAACTGAAACAGCTCAAAACAAGCCTAAAATGGGAAATAAGTATGATTTGCAAGATCACATACCTTTTAAAAACGGAATTGATTTTATTTTTTACATCCTTCACGTACATGAGTAAAAATCTTTATATTACATCTCCATCTAAATGTGCAATCTTAGTAATTCATAATAATTTATAACAAATAGAACAGTCAATGTAACATAAAAATACCCTCAAATCAGCATGAATTAATCAGTCTGATGGGCTGGTGGAAGAAGCTGTTGGTCCTGGCTTTTCTGCTGCAGTAATGTTTCCCGGATGGTAGCAGCTGGAATTGATTGTGGTAAAAAAGGAAATCAGATCCAATTCTTAGCATTTTCCAGCACAAGAGAGGTTGTTTAGTAATATTTATGTCCTAATACTCTATTAAAAACTTACTTGCACCTGATTGAGCTGGGCTGAACATTCACATCAGGTTTTAAAGCAAAAACAGTTGTAAAAAAGCTCATATTCATGACTTTATCATGGGACTAGGAAGGCACATTCTGTGGGAGAAGCAGTGACTGGAACTTCTGGTTTCACTCGAGCTTGCACTGACCGATGATTATGAGGCGATGAAGGGTCTCAGTCTGGAATGTCGACACCATTCCTCTCCGTAGATGCTGCGAGACCTGCTGAGTTCCTCCAGGACTTTAGACAGAAGACATAGGAGTGGAATTAGGTTATTTTTGCAAATTGAGTTGCTCCACCATTCCATCATGTCTGATTAATTATCCATCTCACCTCCACTCTCCTACCTTCTCCCTGTAATCTTTGACACTGTTTCTAATTAAAAACCTATCAATCTCGATCTTAGGTACACCCATTGACCTGACCACCACGGCCAGCTGTGGCATTGAATTCCACAGATGCATCAGTCACCCACTGGCAAGAGAAAGTCCTCCTCATCTCCGTTCTAAGGGGACATCCTTCTATTTTGAGTCTGTGCTCTCTGGGCCTAGACCTCCCCACTACAGGAAACATCCTCTCTATTTAGGCCTTTCAATATTTGATGGGTTTCCATGAGACAGGTTTCTCCTCATTCTTCAAAACTTCTGTGAGTACAGGCCCAGAGCCATCCTTGTGTTAACCCTGACATTTCCAGGATTCTTCTCATGAGCCTCCTGCGTACCCACTCCAATACCAGCACATCCTTTCTTAGATAAGGGGCCCCAAAATTGCTTACAATACTCCAAGTGCGGTCTGACCAATGCCTTATAAACCCCCAGCATTGTATCCTTGTTTTTATATTCTAGTCCTCTCTAAATAAACGCCTAACATTGCGTTGTAAGTTAACATTTAGGGAATCCTGCACGAGGACTCCGAAGTCCCTTTACAGAGCCATTTTGTGTGTACCTATGAGTATTGAATTTTGTCCTGATTGAAACCATAAACTGTGGAGCGATAAAACGAGATCCAATGATTGAAATGTTCCATATTTGCAAGCCTCAAAATTGCAGTACACTTGTAATATTTAGCCTGTAGTTAAATGTTTTAAATTTCGATGTGTTTCTCATTCAACACCGGTGCTGCCCGACACATCGAGCATTTGCAACATTTTTTGACTGTATTTCAGATTTCCGGCCTCTGCTGAATTTACCTCGCAGTGCAGATTTTCCCGTCAGGCGGGCAAATTGTTTGAACGTCTATAAAGATGACGTGTAGGAGCGGGGGGGGGCTACGCGCGCGCGCCTATATAAGCGATGACGTCAATAGCGCGCGCCCTCTCTGCCGCCATTGTACTGCGGGTCCGGGTGAGTGAGGGCCGAGAAGCGAAGCGCCATCGCGGCCATCCCGCGTCCCGCAGCCGCGCCTGGCCCGCCGCCCGCTCGGTCGCCCCCAGTGCCCTCAGCCTCTGGCTATATTTCGGCATCCAACCGCAGTTTTCTGGGAAAATACGCCGCAGGATGGCCGAGGAATGGTGGGTGCCCGAGTCGGAGCCGAGAGTACTCGGGCAGGCGGTGAGCCAGGGGAAGGGCCCGGGACGCGGAAGAGTAGGGAAGGGTCGGGGAGTAGGAGAGTTCCCTTGCCCCGGCGGGTAGTGGAATCCCAGGACCATGACCAGGGATGGCCAAAGGGGAAAGCTTGTTAGATCGTTAGTAGTGAAGGGGAGTATTGCTTTCAAAGGGGCGATTATTGACACAGTTGTGGTCGAGCAATGTAACTGGGAAGAGCAATGGTGGTTTATCTGTTGGTATGTGTTATCAGATTCACTGTTTCAGTTTTAGATTTTTCTAACTTTTTTGGAAATGTCTGAATACATCTCTGGTGTTTAAAGTTGGTAGAGTTCATTTCCTAGAACATGGGGATGGGGAGGTGCCGAGGACGGCCTTGTAGATAGGCTGGCGTGGTTTACTGCTGCAGAGGAGTGGAGAGTGCTGGCATGATAAGAGGACAGGCTGGAAAAATATGTGTGGTGGGGGCAGTGATAATTTGAGAGGTAAGAGGCGAACTAAATAGTGTTAAGCCAGATACTTAGGAAGGAGAAAGTTTTACATTTCAGGCTCAAGACACTTCATTGATTTTAAATCTTCCTTGCAAAAGCACTGCCTTGCATACTGTCACCCATTATTTTCCATTAGTTCAACTTTCTAGCATTTAAAATTTTCTCTCACTAGATGTCCGAATGGGGACTGCCAGGCATGGTTTATGGTATCAGTTGTGAGCTTATTCTTGAGGTTCATTTCAGTTCTGTGCATAATTTCTTTGACTATTTGTATTTGGAATACAACATACCAAAGTTAATTCTGTCTTTACTTCAGAGGTAGACAACCTGTATTGTGGAAGTGCTAGACTAGTTTAAATGAATTGACATGACTGTTTTGGCAGTGTAACTAAGCTGCATTGTTGAAATGATGATCTTTTATGTCGGATACCCCTTCACTCTTAATAATGAGTGAAAGAAATTTGCTGACAACTTTGTGGCTTAATATTAGTTTTCTTAAATGACAGTATTACTGTGGATAGATAGTTACCAATACTTCATACCATATCCACCATTTTCGTAGCATAGCCGCAGGAGGAGTCATGGATGTCAACACTGCACTTCAGGAGGTGCTGAAAACGGCATACATCCACGATGGCTTGTGCTGTGGTCTCCGGGAAGCCGCTAAAGTGCTCGATAAGTGAGTATGGTTGTCAGTTTCAGAATTACCTTTATTGGCAAAACGCAGGAAATGTGGCATGAACACTGAAGAGAATGTAATCCATTGTAAAATGTAAAATAAAGTCTAGGGTTTGCTAGAATATCATAAGGCAGCAGTCCCCAACCACTGGGCCGCGAGGAAACGATATGAGTCAGCTGCACCTTTCCTCGTTCCCTGTAACGCACTGTTGAACTTGAACATAGGGTTGCTAACTGTCCCGTATATGCTGGGACATCCCGTATATTGGGCTAAATTGATCTGTCCCATGGGGGACCGCCCTTGTCCCGTATTTCCCCTGCTAAGCTAGAGTGTTCCTATGAAACCTTTCGTACCGAAATGGCGTAAAGCGAAGAAGCAATTACCATTAATTTATATGGGAAAAATTATTTCAGCGTTCCCAGACCCAAAAAAAACCCACCAAATCATACCAAATAACACATAAAGTCTAAAATAACACTAACATATAGTAAAAGCAGGAATGATATAAATACACAGCCTATATAAAGTAAAAATAATGTATGTACAGTGTAGTTGGGAAGATTAAGCCACAACCGATTTGTGGGTAAAAAATCGGTACGTATGCGCATGGCACATATGCGCACACAGGTGCCCGTGCAAGCCTTCATGATCATGGTAGTCTTTCCTGGGGTAAACCCAAGTGTCCCGTATTTGACTGCTACCTTTGTCCCTTATTTGGGAGTGGAAAAGTTGGCAACCCTAACTGAAAAGACATGTTGAGGTGAGTTCAACCCGACTTGAATACCCCCCCCCCCCCCCCGTTGTTGTCATTGGCTGGTCCGCAAGAATATTGTCAATATTAAACTAGTCAGTGGTGCAAAAAAAGGTTGGGAACCCCTATCATTGGGCAAAATGGCCTTTCTTTTTGGGTAATTCACATCAGGTGTCAAATTGCTTGATTTTTAAAATCTTTACGAACATCATGAACAGACCTGTAGATTATTCTTTGTGAGACCCGATAAAGATGATATTGAGATATCCAGCCAAAACTTAATCAGATGCTTTTGCCAGCTGGGATGGTACTTGATAGTCAAGGAGCACCACAGCATAGAAACAGACTAGATGAGCTCTGGCTCACTTGATCTTGTCAGCCTGGTTTTCTGCCTAGGCTATTTGCATGCACTGGACCATAATGCTCCACACCTCTTACTTGTGTACCTATTTAAATTTTCCATAACTGTTACAATTGGATCAGCATTTTCCATCTGCTTGCACCTTGTTCCATATTCGTATCATCTGCTAAGTGAAGTATTTCACTGGAGTGTTACCAGAAATGTTCAACCTCTTGCTCATGCAGTCTGAGACACCCACCTGCTTTAAGCAGGCTTCAATTATACTGGTGCCTAAGGAGAACATGGTAATCTTCAATTACTATCGTTCAGTAGCACAGTGATGAAGTGTTTTGAGAAGTTGGTGATGAAACATCAACTTCTGCCTGAGAAATGATTTCGATCTGCTCCTATTTGCCTCCCTGCGCAACTAATCCACAGCACATGCCATCCCATTGGCTCTTCACTCAACCCTGGAACACATGGACAGCAAAGATGCATACACCAGGATGCTTATTACTGATTGCAGGTTGGCATTTTGAACTTATATCAGTAAGCTTCAAGACCTCCTGTGCAATTGGATCCTCGATTTCCTCAGTTGTAGACTCCAGTCAGTTTGTATTGGCAACATCTCCACAATCTCCATCAGCACAGGGTTGTTTTCCTTAAATCCTTGCGCTACTCACCTTACACTTACTGACTGTGTGGCTAAGTTCAACTCCAATGCCATATTCAAGTTTGCTGACGGCACCACTGTCATGGACCGAATCAACGGTGACGAATCAACATATAGGAGGGAGATTGAAAATCTAGGACACCACTGTTTTAGGTTGAGTTAAAGGTGACAAATCAACATATAAGAGGGAGGTTGAAAATCTGGCTGAGTGGTGCCATGGCAGCAATCTCCTAATGCCAGCAAGATCAGGGTGTTGATTATTGACTTCAGAAGGAGGAAACCAGAGGTGCACAAGCCAATTCTCTTGGGGCGATTAGACGTGGAGAGGGTCAGCAGCATCAAATTCCTTGGTGTCATTGTTTCAGGACTTGTCCTGGACCAGCACCTAGTACAGTTATGAAGAAAGTGCGTCTCCGCTTAGGAGTTTCCAAAGATGCAGCGTGAGATTTAAAACTTTTATAAATCTGGTGAGGAGTACACTGGCTGCATTACAGTCTGGTATGGAAGCACCAGTGCCAATGAACGGAAAATCCGACAAAAAAGTAATAGATGTGGCCCAATCAATCACAGGTAAAGCTTTTCCCATCACTGAGCACATCTGCACCGTGTGTTGCCACAGGGAAGCAACATACATCATTAGGTCATCATTGGGTCATGCTCTTCTCGCTGCTGCCATCAGGAGGAAGGTACAAGGGTCTTAGGACTACGCCATCTACTTCACGAACTGTTATTACCCTTCTACCATCAGGGTCTTGAACCAAAGGGAATAACTTCACTAAACTTCATCATTGAAATTTCCCCTCAACCTATGCAGTGATTTCAAGGACTTTATTTCAAGTTCTTGATATTTGTACTTACACAAATTGTCTTTTGCACACTGTTGAACACCCAGTTGGTGTGATCTTTCACTGATTCTATTATGGTCATTAGATTTATTGAGTATGCCTACAAAAAATTGAGCTCGGGTGTGTATGTACTTTGTTAACAAATTTACTTTGAACTTTGAAAGTCCCCTACGCCATTACCCTTCTGTATTTTTCTTTTCACTCTAACCTAAGATCTCTAGTTCTAGTCACACTTAACTTTGGGGGGGAAAGCCTGCAGGCCTTCATATTATCTATACCACTCATAATTTTGTATACCTCTATAAAATCTCCCTTCGTTCCAGGTGCTCCAAGGAATAAAGTTATCTTATTCAACCTTGGGATAAAAAAAAAGATTAGCTTTACTTACCAAGTGTACATTGAAACACACAGTGAAGTGTGTAATTTGCATCAAAACAAATCAGTGAAGATTGTGCTGAGCAGCGGGCAAGTATTGTCATGATTCCGGCAGCAACATAGCATGCCCACAGCTCGTTAAACTGAACCATATGTCTTTGGAATTTGGGAGGAAAACTGAGCTCCCAGAGGAAACCCATGCACTTGGGTAGAATACAAGCTTTGTAACAGTGGTGGGAATCGAATCCCACTCAGTAATGTAGTGCAGCAATAGCACATGATGAGTGCTACACTACTGTGCCAGCCCAGCTTAAACCTGTAACTCAGGTCCTCCAGTCCTGGCAGCAGCTGTGTAAATTTGCTGTGCATTCTTTTCAACTTGTATCTCTTGCAGGTGGGTGATCAGAACTGCCCACAGTACACTTACCGATGTCTTACTCAACTTAAGTATAATATCCCATGAAGGCCAATGGGCCAAAAGACTACGACATAATCTGTAATGCCATTTTCAAGGAATTACCTATCTATTCCCAGATCCCTTTGTCTTCTGCACATCTCAGTGCCCTGCCATTCACTTGGTTTGTCCTCCCAAAGTGCAGTATCTTGCTCTTGCAGCACTAAATTCCATCTGCTAATTTTTTTAGCCTATCTTCTCAGATGGTCCAGGTTTTGCAAGCTTTCTTTTAAGACCTATCTCTATTGCTAGAGGGATTGAATTCCTTGCTGGGAGGTCATCCTGCAACTATACAGAGTACTGGTGAGGCCGCACCTGGAATACTGTGTGCAGTTCTGGTCTCCGTACTTGAGGAAGGATGTACTGGCTTTGGAGGCAGTGCAGAGGAGGTTCACCGGGTTAATTCCAGGGATGAAGGGGTTAACCTAGGGGTCCCCAACCTTTTTTGCACCGCGGACCGGCTGACTGGGGTGGGCGGGAGGGTGTTCAAGTAGGCTTAAACTCACCTCAGCATGTCTTTTACAGTTAGGGTTGCCAACTTTCTCACTCCCGAATAAGGGACAAAAGTAGCAGTCAAATCCTGGGACACTTTACCCCAGGAAAGACTACTATGACCATGAAGCCTTGCCCAGGCATCTGTGTGTGCATGCATGACGTGCGCATGTGTGTACGTGTCAATTTTTCCCCCCCACAAATCGGTTTTGCCTTCATCTTCCCGACTATACTGTACATAGATTATTTCTACCTTATATAGGCCAAGTATTTATCGTATCATTCCTGCTTTTACTATATGTTAGTGTTACTTATTTTCGGTTTTATTTGTTACTTGGTATGATTTGTTAGGTTATTTTTTGGGTCTGGGAACGCTGAAAAATTTTTCCCATATAAGTTAATGGTAATTGCTTCTTCGCTTCATGCCGTTTTGACACGAAAGTTTTCATGGGAACGCTCTACCTTAGCGGGGGAAGTATGGGACAAGGGTGGTCCCTTATGGGGCAAACCAATTTAGCCCAATATATGGGATGTTCCAGCAAATATGAGACAGTTGGCAACCCTGTGTTCAAGTTCAACAGTGGGCGTGACAGGGAATGAGGAAAGGTGCAGTTGACTCATACTGTTTCCTCATGGCCCAGTGGTTGAGGACTGCTGGGTTAACTTATGAGGAGAGATTGAGTCGCCTGGGACTATACTCTCTGGAGTTCAGAAGAATGAGAGGGGATCTTATAGAAACATAAAATTTTGAAAGGGATAGATAAGATAGAAGTAGGAAAGTTGTTCCCATTGGTAGGTGAGACTAGAACTAGGGGGCATTGCCTCAAGATTCAGGGGAGAAGATTTAGTACGGAGATGAGAAACTGTTTTTCCCGGAGAGTTGTGAATCTGTGGAATTCTTTGCCCAGGGAAGCAGTTGAGGTTTCCCCACTAAATATATTTAAGATACAGTTAGATAGGTTTTTACATAGTAAGGGAATTAAAGGTTATGGGGAAAAGGCAGGTAGATGGAGCTGAGTTTACGGACAGATCAGCCATGATCTTATTGAATGGTGGTGCAGGCTCGATGGGCTGGATGGCCTACTCCTGCTCTTATTTCTTATATTCTTATGTTCTATCTCATTGTTCTCTATGCCCTCAATCTGTAAGTTTGCTGAGTTAGCTTACCACATTGTCAACTAACTTATAGTAGTGGCCCAGCATTGATCCCTGTGATACCCTAGTTACACCTCAAATCAGAGAAAACCAATCGTTATTGCTCCCACTAGGGTGACATTCAACCTGAATGCCAAGTGACTTAACCTTTTGTCAAAGGCCTCGCTGAGGTCCACATCTTCCTTTCATCAATCTTACTGGTAATCTAGAAAGACTATAATATGACTTGCCACACATAAATCCGTGTTGGCTATCCCTTAGGCAGTGGACTTCCAATAGTTAGCCCATGACTGGCGACCCACTCAATGGCTGAGATTTTGCCTGCTTATTCTTGGAGCCTTTATTATACCATTGAACTACATTACCTATCCCCCTTCAGCTCCATGACTTGAAATAGTAGTATTAGTGTGATAGTTTTGTGTTTTTTTTTCACAGACGGCAAGCACATTTGTGTGTCCTGGCAAGCAACTGTGATGAGGCACAATATGTTAAGTTGGTAGAGGCACTCTGTGCTGAACATCAGATCAACCTGATCAAGGTGAGCACCATAAAATGGATTGAATAAAGCCACAGATCAACATTTACTTATTAGCTACTTTTAATTTTCAATCCATTTACTATAGTTCTCTTCCTGTAATCATAGAATGGGGCATTGGAAAGATTATAGATGAGAGTCCTGATAAACTAATCATAGCCATCTGAAAGTAAAATGTGGCTTTACATTCCCTATTGCCCGTAGCTGTTTTGTAAAGAGATCTGGCACTTGTAAGGCTTTATTAATTTTTCATGATTACTCACACCTAATACAAAATACTGAGTTTGTGGTCTGAGATGCATTCTGTACACCACTGTTTACTGTTAAAACATGGTTATTTGAGTTACTTTGCCACCATATCAGCTTGAACCAGTTTGGCCATTCTCTGACCTCTCATTAACAAGGTGCCACAGGACTACCACTGTGTGGAAGTATTTTTGTTCTTCACACATTCTCTGCAAACACTAGACTGTTGTATATTAAAATCCCAGATCAGCAGTTTGAGATACTGCATTATCACATTTCCTCATTCTGGTGTTTGGTGTGAACAACTGAACCTCTTGACCATGTATGTCTGTTTGTGCATTGAGTTTTTGCCAGATGATTGCTGATTAGATATTTACATTAACTAAAGTGCCACTGAGTGTATATTCTTGTATGCTTACACAGGAGATCTTCATGTTATAGCAATCAGTGATGGGAATCTGGCCTTTGAAAATATGCAAATCACAGCCTTCAGATCTAAGATATGGAATTTTAAAATTTGCTCTCATGAAATTTGGGGGGAAATGAACAATTTTTTTGCAGTCATTTCTTGATACATGTGTACTGTGCTCTGTGGAAGGCAGTGCTCTGGACTGTTGTAGGAATACAGATCCCCTGTGATGCGGGGGTCATCTGCATTACTGTGCACAATGCAGGTACAAGCCACAATGCTAGCCCAGCTTCTGATTATAGAAGTAAAGCTGCCTTTAAAAACTACATAATACTCCAGTGCGTCCTCACTGATTACTTCTACAGCTACAGCATAATGTCCCAACTCCTATTCTCAATATTCTGACTGATGAAGGTCAGCATGCTGTTTGCTTTTTTCCATCACACTGTTTACATATGATGCTGCTGTCGGTGAACTATGCACATGTACTCCTAGGTCCTTCTGTTCCACTACACTTCTTAGTGCCTTATTGTTGACTGAAATCCACTAACCTGTACTCAACTGAATTTAAATCCATTTCCTTGGATCACTTCCCTAACTGATCAAGATCAGCCTTCAACCGTTCATAATTTTATATCTGTAAGCTTGCCAATCAAGCTATGCGTATTCATATCCAAATTATTTGTATAGATAAATGAATAATCGATTCCACCATAGACTCCTAAATAACACTTGTCATTGGCCTCTGCTCCAGCATTCAACTAGTACCCTCTGCTTCCTACTTCTGAGCTAAGTTTGGTTAACCAACTCTCCCATACCCAACCTTCCAGATCTCTATAACGTGGGACCTTGTCAAAGGCCTTTGAAGTCCAAATAGACAAAAACAATGACTTAAAGCTGAGGTTCCCAACCTTTTTCATTCCATGGACCCCTACCATTAACTGAGGGGTCTGGACCCCAGGTTCTTGTGATTTAGCAGTCACTGATCGCATCACTGAAAGATCTTGATGTTTGATTTCAGTTTTTTAAAAATTAACAAGCAAGTTACTAGAGACTGTATTAAGACCACTTCAGTTTAGGCACATCAAACCTTGGAGGCAGAACCCATGCAGTTTTGGATAATATTTCAGTGTCTCTTTCCAGAGAGGTATAATTGGGATGCACAGAAATATTTGATTTGGGATTTCATAATATTACCATTGTTCAGTGTAGGACAGAAGGACAATACTGTATCTATGATGACCATTTGGCTCCCTCAACTGAATCAAATGAAGAAGATTGCCTGAATTGTTACCCGAAATGTCTGAGATACAGTACTAGTTTTGATATATCTTGATGAATCTTTTTTGCCTCTTGTAACTAATTGTATTTTTCTAAATTAGGTTGATGACAACAAGAAACTTGGAGAGTGGGTAGGCCTGTGCAAAATAGACCGAGAAGGGAAACCTCGCAAGGTAGTGGGTTGCAGCTGTGTTGTTGTCAAGGTGAGTTAAATTTATCAACTATGGAGTCAAAGAAAAGTACATCTCAGAAACAGGTCCTTCGCTCGATTTAATCCATGTCAAACCATTTAAGCTGCCTAGCCCCATTGACCTACACCAAGACCACAGCCCTCCATACCCCTCCCATCCACATACCTTGATGGTAGGTCTATAGTAGTTGATGACAAATCACCTTATAAAACTGGTTTCTTCTGTAATTTGGTGCAAGTAATACAGGCTGATCTGAGGAGGGATTACATTTGGCCAAATGAGCTTGGTGCAGGGGAATGCTGGTTCCTGTTCCTGGAAGTTGCAGGCTGGTTTAATGGAACGGTTTAGGTTAATTGATTTGTGCTTTATAAATTATTAAATATTAGAATAAAGTTATTGTATTAGCACAGAATCGAGCCTTTGGACCTGCACGGGTTTATGCATTTTCCTGCATTTGTTTGGTAGCCTCTATGCTTTGGCAATTCAAATGCTTGTTTAGGTTCTCTAATGTAAAGATATCTATGCTTATGTTAAATCTATGTGCTCTTGTTTTAAATTGGCTATTGATAGTTTGTTATTCTAATAGAAGTAATGAGTAGATTTGCAGAAAGCAGTTGGCCTTGAGTTGCCCACGCTCTGGTGCTATCTCGTATGGTGTACAATACATCAAGATAGTACAAGGGAAAACAGTAACAGAATGAAGAATACAGTCAGCCCTCCGTATCTGCAGGTTCCGCATAGGTCGAAAATATCAACTGCGGATCGCGATGGTTGCATCTGTACTGAACATGTACAGACTTTTTTTTCTAGTAATTATTCCCTAAACAATACAGTTCACCAGTGGGTGGTGGTGCTTTAGCACTGCTAGCCCACCACCTCGAGGGAGTCTTTATCATAAGCGGGCTGAAACTCCTGAAGACAGGTGGCAGATCAACTGATGATCCCACTGGTGATAGCACAGGACAGTTAACATCTTAGTCCATGTGTATTTTGTAACTAACTCCCTAAACAATACAGTATAATAATTATTTACATAGTATTTATATTTATTAGGTATTATGAGTAATCTAGAGATGATTTAAAGTATATGGGAGGATGTGCGTAGGTATATGCAAATACTATGCCATTTTATATAAGGGACTTGAGCATCCACAGATTTTTTGTATCCACGGGGGGTCCTGGAACCAATCCACCGCAGATACCGAGGGATGACTGTATGTAATGTTAGAGAATCCAGTGAAGATGTAAGGGCCATGATGAGATTGGGGTTCAGTTTGCCTTTATCATACAGTATATCTGTTCAAATGTTCTATAATAGGATAGAGGCTGTCCTTTAGTCTGGTGGTATGTGCTTTACGTTCCCAACAATTGTTACAATCTACTTGTAATATACTTTAAATCAGGTTACCTTTCAGTTTCCTCTGAAGATTAACCAGATGGTTCAATAGTCTGGGGAACATCCTTGTGAATTTCCACTGCACTCCCTCCAGCTTAATCACATTCTTCATAATGTGCTAACTAGAACTGCCCACAATAGTCCAGGTGTGGCCTAACCAATGTTTTATTTGCAATACAATATCCCTGCTCTTTTACTCTGTGCTTTGGCTGATGAAGGCACATGTCCCATCTATCTGCCTATGCTGTCACTTTCAGGGATCAGGACTCATCACATGAGGTGTGTCTGTTCATCAACACACTCGGGTCTTGCTGTGTCCTGCTGAAAGGCACTGCTTCACCCTTATCAGGAATAAATCTTCCTGCTATTGCTATGTCAAGCTTCCCTGTGATCAATTTCATGCTATTGCCTCAGGAAATCTTTGCTGTATACATAATATTTTAATGTCATTTGCAATTTGAGTTGAATTTAGTGCACACACTGGCCTATCAGCTTTATTACATTGTTTAGTGCATTGAACTTCAAATATCAAATGATGTCTTAGCAAATTCGAGTACACACATTAACAAATGTTTCTCTTATTTTCAGGATTATGGCAAGGACTCACAAGCCAAGGATGTCATTGACAATTATTTCAGGGCAAAGTAATGCATTTTATTAAATAAAAACTTTTAATATTATGAGTCCTTTATGACTAAGTGTTTGCCTCTGTCTTAGCAGTATGAATATTAAATTCAATTGGCTTCATTGGTATCTTTTCCCCCTTGTCATGTGTTTTTGTTGATAGGGACTGACTTCACTCATACTCAAAAATATGAAAAACACCACCCAAGCAAATCTGGAATACTGAAAATGCAGTGGAACCTTTTGTGATTTAACTGAAGCAGATTGAAGCTTTAGCTGGGAGATATAAAAGATCTTTATTCGATGTAGCAGATCTCTTCTAACCCATTGTTTTATAGTTTTGTGCACAAAGACAACAATTGATAAACTGTAAGCAGGAGAGTCTGCAGATGCTGGAAATCCAGAGCATCACACACAATAATGAAGGAAATTAGCAGGTCAGGCAGCATCTATGGAAATGAATAAATAGTCAATGTTTCGGGCTGAGATCCTTCATGGTTTCAATAGTTGTAATTGCCTACTGTAACATTTGGAATTCAGAAGTATAACTATGCAGGATTACATACATATTTACAATCATATCACAACCTAGCCAGCAGAATCTCTTTGAATGTTCAAAGAAGGTTTGAGAGCTTCTGAGCACAAACTCAAGGCATATACCTCTTCTGTTACAACATTGAGGGATGGTTCTCTGAATATGCAACTAGCCAAAATACCAAGTGACAAGAATGGCATGTCCTGTTAAGAAGCAGGATAGGCATTTAAAATTGCATTACGTAGGAATTGGTGACAATGCATTTCCTGAAATTTAAATGAGTACCAATTAAAATGTGTGGCTTCAACTTTATGAACAGCTTATATCGTTCTCCTTCTCTTAAAGTGATATTTCTTATTACTAGCAGTCCTTGTCCAGGAATCATCCTACAGCCCGTTTGTCCCGTATATTCCTTGGGCAATTGGCTTTAACCAATGTTGTGTACTTAATATTTCAGTAATAATTTCATAATCATGGGCCCAAATAATATTGGTAGTAGATGCAGCTGCAAAATGGCTTGAAGTGTTTCCGGTAGCTTATACTACAGCCTTGCACGCTGTTGAGTTGGGAACTTCTTCCCAAGGACTGGTGTTCCAGAACACTTAGTGACAATGGACCACAGTTGTTGAAGATTAACTGTACCATGCAGCTATGATTGGCTTGGTGGAAAGGTTTGTCCAGAGTTTCAGCAGATCACACTCCACAACCAACAACTCAGCACTGTCCTGTTTCTGGGTAATCCTTGCGTTCACGCTTTGATCTGCCAAGAAAGAGTATGCAGAACAAACAAGTGAGACAAATAGAAGGGTTCTCAAGGTTTGATGATGATGTACTTGATAAGCTGTCCGTGAGGGACTACAGAGGGAATCAAAAGTGGGTACTAAAAAAGGGTTCAGGATAGGACTGGACCACTTTCCTACATTGTGGAGTTTGTGTCCAATGTCATCTAGAGATGACACTAATCAGTTGAGTTGAGAGTCAATTGTTAGAGAAGAAAGGTGGCCAGAGCTGTCAGAAACACTTATGTCAGAGTCAACTGCAGCCACTGGAGGAGCCTCCAGCCACAGGTCTCACCTGCTAAGCAGAGTGATCCCACAAGGATATATATATATATTCACACAAGCACACCCAGCCTATAAAAAGTATCCACCCCTTGGAAGTTTTCATGTTTTATAGTTTTAAAATATTGGATCATAATGGATTTAATTTGTTTTTTTGACACCAAAACAGAAAGAGACTTACATCATTGTGTCAAAGTGAAAACAGATCTCTACAAAGTGATGTAAATTAATTGCAAATATAAAATACAAAATAAGAATGCATAAGTATTCACCCCCTTTAATATGACACACTAAATCACTGGTTCAGCCAATTGGTTTTAGAAGTTACATAGTTAAATGCAGTAAAGGTGTTTCAATTGTAAAAATCACCTGTATCTGGAAGGTCCAACTGCTGGTGACTCCTAGCAAATCTACACCATGAAGATAAAACACTCCAAACAAGAAAAGGTTTATTGAAAAGCACAAGTCAAGAGATGGATACAAGAACATTTCCAAGTCACTGAATATCCCTTGGAGTACAGTTAAGTCAATCAAGAAATGCAAAGAGTATGGCACAGTTATAAACCTGCCTAGGACAGGCCATCCTCAAAAACTGAGTGACTGTAAGAAGGGGACTAGTGAGGGAGGCCACCAAGAGACCTATGACAACTATGGAGGAGACTATGCATACAACTGTTGCCCAGTTGCAGCCTTTTGTGAAAGCGGCAAAGAGAAAGCTACTGTTGAAGATAAACACATGAAATCCTGGCTAGAGTTTGCCAGAGGCATGTGGGAGACTGAAGTCAGCTGGAAAAGTTCAATGGTATAATGAAACCAAAATTGAGCTTTTTGGTGATCAGACTAAACACTGTTTGGTGTAAGTCAAACACCACACACAAAAACACACCATCCCTACCGTGAAGTGTGGTGGCATGGTGACGCTGTATTGCACCAGACCCTGGAAAGCTTGAGAAGGTAAAGTGTAAAATGAATGCAGCAAAATACAGGGAAATTCTGGAGGAAAACCTAATGCAGTCTGCATGATTTAGAAGAAGCAAGACAATGACCCCAAGCATAAAGCCAAAGCTACACAGAAATGTCCTGAAGCAGCCAAATCAGAATCTAGACCAAATTGAGAATTTGTGACTGGACTTGAAAAGGGCTGTTTAGTCACAATATCTCCACGCAATCTGATGGCACTTAAGCAGTTTTGTAGAGAAGAAAGGGGAAAAATAGCAGTGTCCAGATGTGCAAAGCTGATAGAGACTTATTCACACAGACTCAAAGCTGTAATTGCTACCAAAGGTGCATCTACTAAATCCTGACTTGAAGGGAGTGAGTAATTATCCAATCAACTATTTTGTGTTCAGTAATTAATAAATTTTGATCAATTTGTAGAAATTTGTTTTCACTTTGACATGAAAGAGTTTTTTCTGTTGATCAATGTCAAAAGAGCCAAATTAAATCCTCTGTGACTCAATTTTATAAAGTATGAAAACTTCCGGGGGGGGGGGGGGGTTAGTGAATACTTTTTATAGGATATATACACACAGTATACTATATAATGAGACGCTATGTTGAGATGCATTCTATATTGAGTTGGAATTTATAGCTAAACCGAGAGGAGTTGTGTATTTAATATTTCAGTAATATTTGAGTTATAGTGTAAATATATTTGATTAAGCATTCCTTTATGGGATATATGTAAAAACATGTGAATGCAATATGACATCACCCCAGCACGCCATAGTGCATGTCTTGCTGAAGTTAATCCCTGTTCCTTGATTTATTTCGATTAGTTTTGGAGTGCATCTGGCGAATTTCAATCATGGCTCAATGGTTAGTGTCATTGACCTGTCTTTAATTCTGCTGCCATCTAAAGAGTTTGTATGTTCTGTTTACGACCATGTGCATTTCCTCTGAGAGCTCTGTTTCTCTCCACCCCGCCCCCCACTGCCCCAGTGTTCCATGGTTAAGTGGGTTAGCAGGGTAATTGGTCACATGGGTTAGTTGGGTGATGTGGGCTTGCTGGGCCAGAAGAGCCTGTTACCAAGCTGTGTCTCTAAATGAGATAAATTAATGCATTCCCACAAGAAACTATGTGAGGGCAGCTCAGACAAAATGCTTTGTTTTTCTCCAGGTGTAAAGGATTTATGGATGTATGACCCAAATAGATACCATTGCAGATGCACGTCTGGGCAAGTACTTCCACACTAATTCCCATATTAAAACACGAAGGATGAAAATAAAAGAACCCTTAGTTAAAACTAGACGGTATGTGTACTCTGCAAATCTTCCCCATCTGTACCATTGAGATCATGATGATTGCTCTATTCCATTCCACATAAACCTGTTACACCACACACAAACACTCCTGAATAAATATACACAAATCCTTCTGGTGTCCCAAATAATAACCACCTTTCACAACTGGTGTCCATGTCTCACCATACTCTCCAGTTTGGTCTGATAGCTGGTTCCTTAGACAAGCCACACACTTATATTGACAAGTTCAGCTTTCCACGTGTTCTTTGATACGGTAATCATGCGATTGTTGGCCTGAAGAGATCAAAGGATAGGTGCTACACTTGAAAATACTCAGCTCCTTAGACTGCTGAGGTTGCTGGCTACATCATTGTTCATGAACATAGCTTGGATGACCCCACACGTGACAGAACTGAACCATTTGGAAGCTGTAGCTGAGAGACATAAAGGCCTTTATTCAATACTGGACAATGCTTCTGGTAAGGGAGCTCTGTTAATTTTAAAAACACAAACAACAGGAATTCTGCAGATGCTTTGTTTTTGGTTTTTCTTAGCATTTTTTTTGAGGAATAGCGAGCATGTCGGTAGAGTTAGTATTTTGCTCTGGGTGTCAGATATGGGAATCCTGGGAATCTTCCAGTCTCTCAGATGGCCACATCTGTGCCAGGTGCACCGAGATGCAGCTCCTGAGAGACTGTGCTAGAGCTTAGGAAGAGTGAACAGGAGATAGATAGGAACTACAGGGAGATAGTCACCCTGAGGCTGCAGGAGTTGAATAAGTGGGTGATGGTCAGGGAGGTGAGGGAAAGAGCTCAAATAGTAGAGAGCACCTCTGTGGCCATCCCCCTCAGTAATTGTCAGCTCGCTTTGGATGCATTTGAGGGGAATTTCCTGACAGAGGATGATCATGGTGATTGGGTCTCTGGCACTGAGCCTGGTTCCGTTGTGTAGGAGGGAAAGAGGAAGATGAGGAATGCGGAAGTCAGAGGGATTCCATAGTGAAGGGTACAGACAGGAGATTCTGTCAGCCTGATAAAGACACCCGCATGGTGTGTTGCCTCCCAGGTGCCAGGGTACGGGATGTCTCAGATTGGGTGCAGAGTATTCTGAAGGGAGAGGGTGAACAGCCAGAAGTCTTGGTACACGTTGGTACCAATGATATAGGTAGAAAAAGGGAGGAGGTCCTGAAGAGAGAATTCAGGGAGTTAGGTAGGAAGCTGAAAGGCAGGACCTCTAGGGTAGTAATCTCAGGATTGCTGCCTGTGCCAAGTGCTAGCGAGTACAAGAATAGCATGATCAGGCATATTGATGCGTGGCTGAGAGACTGGTGTAGGGGGCAGGGCTTCGGGTTCCTGGATCACTGAGGCGAGTTCTGGGGGAGGTATGACCTATACAAAAAGGATGGGTTACACCTGAACCCAAAGGGGTCTAATATTCTAGCGGGCACATTTAATAGAGCTGTTAGGGAGTGTTTAAACTAATTTGGCGGGGCATGGGAACTGGAGTGATAGGGCTGAGGAAGGGGAAAACAGAAATAAATCAAAGACAGCATGCAACAGAGATTATAGAAATAGGGAGAAGATGAGGCTTAATCAAAGCCAGTGGCATGAGTTACAGGGCAATAGAGGTGTGGTGCAGTTAAATCAGAAAGCGACAAATACTGGACTGAGAGTGTTGTATTTGAATACATGCAGCATAAGGAATAAAATGGACGATCTTGAAGTTCAGCTACAGATTGGCAAATATGACGTTGTGGCCATCTCTGAAACTTGGCTAAAGGATGGCTGCCATTGGGAGCTGAACGTCCAAGGATATATGGTATATCCAAAAGATAGGTTAGTAGATGTGGCTCTATGTATAAGAATAATATTAAGTCATTGGAAAGAGATGACATAAGATTGGAAGGTTTGAATCTCTATGGGTTGAGTTAAAAAATGGCAAGGGTAAAAGGACCCTAATAGCAGTTGTATACAGACCTCCAAACAGCAGCCAGGATGTAAATTACAAATTACAGCAGGAGATAGAAAAGACATGTCAGAAAGGCAATGTCATGATAATCATTGGGGATTTTAACATGAAGGTGGATTGGGAAAACCAGGTCAGTACTGGACCTCGAGAGAGAGAACTTGTAGGATGTCTAAGCGATGGCTTTTTAGAACAGCTTGTTGTTGAGCCCACTGTTGTGCTGGATTGAGTGTTGTGCGATGATCTGGAGGTGATAAGAGAGCTTAAGGTTAAGGAACCCTTAGGGAATGGTGATCACAATATGATTGAGTTCACATTGAAATTTGCGAGGGAAAAAGTAAAATCCAATATGTTGGTATTTTTGTGGAATGAAGGAAATTACAATGGCATGAGAGGGGAACTGGCCGAAGTTGACTGGAAAGGGACATTTGCAGGAAAGCAGCAGAGCAGCAATGGCTGGAGTTTCTGCGAGAAATGGGGGGAGTGCAAGACTATATTCCAAATA